>NC_137869.1:46369105-46969105 GCF_963924005.1 Protomyctophum bolini | reverse complement strand
CTAGACGGAGAAATAACACTGAAGTAAATAAATAACACACCAGGAGGCATGTAGTGTTGCTGGATCAGTACGACACACGTCCCTAAGCAGATTTATTCACACCTGGTTATATACACAGTAGTCAACAAGCACTTCCGGTCTGGGTTTGTCACTTCACAATAAGAGTCAATCAATAATATATATATATATCATCATCATCATCATACTATAATTCAGCGAATGTCTGAATGTCTGTCTGTCTGAATGTCTGAATGAATGTCACTGACAGAGCGTTATCTCATCATTGGCTGCACCAATCACTCCCACTTTTCACACAGGCATGGACCATAATTATATGGAGGTCTTTTTTCGATTTGACACATTAATGATTAATAATGAATTTATTAGTGGATTAAAACAGCCGTTTACAGCCGTGGTCTTTATTCGTGGTCTATCTCCGACCGAGGCTGGCATGGTTTTCGTTGCGGGTTTGAGTAAATGGCGACGCCCCCCAGTCACTGCGTCACGGCGCCGAGACGCACCATGCAGTGACAACAACTTCTATATGCAGCGACAACAACTTCTATTTTTGTAATCGATTTTACGGATAAATACAGTTTGATAAGGTAAGACATGACAAAGCCCCATACTACCCACACTATACCAGCACTATTGGACCAAATGTTTTAATGTTTGGTTTCTCATAACGCCGCTCGTTCTTCACGAGTCATGGCGAGACTTAATTGTTACATTTTTACAAAGTGAACGTGTACATAAACGTTCATATTTAAAATATAAAGTTCTCACCCCAGGGCCACGAATGTTAGGATTGAGCACGTGTGCGGGTTAGCACCCGTGCATTCAATATTCTACAATAAAAAGCATTTTAATTCAATCCTATGGATATGTGTAACAAAATGATATGTCCAGTTCTTAAACACCCACCCCTTTCTCCCCTCACTGTATATGTTTCTTTTCCTTTTTGACCTTGTTCTGGCCTCAGTGTTTTAGCACCCTTTATGGGCAGGCCAATATATTTTGTTTCTTGTTTTCTGCACAGAGTTCCTCCTGTTAATTAATCCAGGTGCTGCCTATTGAGTGAGCAATCAAGGCATAATCTGCTGCAGTGCAGGGAGTTTAGGCTCACTCAGTGTGAATTCAGCTCAGTATGAGAAGCCAGCTTCATTTGACAGTTAGGTTTTTTGTTTGTGCTTAAAGAGCCAAAGATTGTAAGTACTTTTCCGAATACATTTGTAAATGTTAAGTTTCATTGAAAGAGCTGTGTATTTGGAGTTCTGTGATTATGTGAATTGTGTAATTTTATGGGACATTTACAAATGCTCTTTTTTCTGTCTTTTGTCACAGTTTTACAAAAAGATCTTCTATATAAAAGATTGGTCAAACAAGATCCACTCCTCTCTGACTGACTTTTTATGGAAATATGTTTAGCTCGCTGCATAGCCACACAATGTGTGGTGAGGGCAGAAGAGACCTCCTTTATGATGAATTCCCGTTCTATTCTTTGGCTTTATATAAGTGTCTATTTGTACGTCTCTAAATGTTTTGATGAATTGAACAAGGTGGACCATGGACCCTCTTGTAAACAAGTATAATGCTTTATTGGGTCGTCCACTCACAGTTAAGTCTTTGTATCGAGTTGTGCTTGAATTGTACTGTAATTCTGCAAACTGTTAATAAATATTTCAATCAATCAAACAGACAGACACACACTCACACTTCTCTCGTCTCTTACAGGCGTACAGCAGGCATGTCTGAGTGTCAGCCATCAAGTTGCGGGGTTACACACCGGCATTCCGACGCATCGCCATTCCGATCATTGACTTCTATTGATCGGAATGGCGGGGTTTCTCCCCTTTGGTTAAGACCCCGCCACTCCGACGATTAAACACATCGCTATTCCGAACCCTATTGATCGGAATGGCGGGGTTTCTCCACTCCGACCCCCCCCCCCCCCCCCGCCTCCGATACGTACATCAATCCAGCCCCCTCACCACCCCACTCCGTGCATGTGCGTGGGGAGGCGGCCTTTTTTCCGTACGGTCGAGATGTCTGTCTGACGGACAGACTCTATCTCTATTATTATTATTATTATTATTATTATTATTATTATTATTATTATTATTATTATTATATTATTATTATTATTATTATTATTATTATTATTATTATTATTATTATTATACTGATGACAGAGTATGATTGCCGGACAGCGAGTCTTCTTCAATGATCGATAAGATATTATATAGCCTGCATGCTGCGTAACCTCAAAGCAGTCACGTAGGCCTACGTGTTGCCCTGCAGTGGGAATATTAAAACGCAATAATATAATGCTTGTCACATATATTGTATTATAAACATTGTCATCATCATCATCATCATTGTTGTCATCATCTTATTATTATTTGTATTATTAGTTGTTGTTGTTGTTATATAGGCCTAGGCTATGATTCTTGTTATTGTTGTTATTTTCAATCTTCCTTGTGAATAGGCTACTAATCCAATATTTTCATGTTATCTTACTTGTGAGTAGTATCTAATGCGCAGCCTTAAGCCTATCTTCCACACCCAAAAGTTCGCTTAGAAGGTCCGGATCAGAGACCAAAATGTTTAAATATGTTGCATTTTGGTCCGTTTAGTTCACACAGGACTTTGAACCAAATATATGTGAACAAATTGATCGATACTGACAGAATATGCTATTTCTATGGAAAATTACTTCACTGCCAAACACACACACATGCACACACACACACACACACACACACACACACACACACACACACACACACACACACACACACACACACAGAGTGCGAACCCGGTCTCTCTTTTAGGACTGATTCTAATGGAAAAAAGGAGGACACGATTTGAACTCTCTCTCACTCTAACAGATCACAGACACGCACTGCCCAGCTCGCTTTAAAGCCCATGACTAGAGAGAGACTTATTGCATAGCCCACTGTGGTAGAATAGTGAAGTGCATCGCTCCTTTGCAGGACTTGTCGACAACCATACAAACGTTTTTGAACAACGCTTATATATCCACCCATGGTGCAGACCACAAGACGTGAATGTAGCTGCATTCTGCAATGCATTATACGGCATAACTTTGCGCGGCGGCGCATACAAAAAAAAAAAAGCTAACATTCGAATCTGTACATATATAGGCCTATGTGTCGATAGCTTGTAAATCTGTTATTTTTTCCAGCATGTTAACTTAAAACATTGAAATGTGCTGGCTTGTAGAGGGTACTGTATGAATAAGCAAAATTCGTTACTTAGTAGGAACGAACAAACCAACAGCCATGCAGCTTAAAGCTGCTCAGAGAGGAATCTCAACATAAGTGGATTTCATAATGTGCAGTATAGGCCTACATGTGTCATAATAATTAGTAAATCAGTGTACACAATCTGAAGAAAACCTGGAGACTGACATTCAGTAGGCTATAGGTTAATAAAGATCAAATATATGGACTGTACAGTGCAGTACACATTGATGATAGCGGACACCATTAACCTTAACCTAGATATACCTTCAGAACCACTTCAAGAAATACAGTTTGTCAGACACCAAATTAATTTACAGATTGGACTCAAAAGCCAATCACTCGCCTATTAGTTTGCATTGCACAGTGCGCACTGTGCGCTATTTCCGAACGTGCCCTGTGTTGAGGGCCGCGCGGGCTTATGCCTGTTGCAACGTATAGCCTCTAAGGCAGGGATACTCAAATAGATTTACCTGTGGGCCACATTACAAAAATGGCAAGGGGCCAGGGGCCAGTAGATAAAATTACGACATTAACTCTTTGCCTGCCTGCCTGCCTGCCTGTCTGTCTGTCTGTCCATGAGTAGTTATTT
Source organism: Protomyctophum bolini (assembly GCF_963924005.1). Lineage (NCBI taxonomy): Eukaryota > Metazoa > Chordata > Actinopteri > Myctophiformes > Myctophidae > Protomyctophum > Protomyctophum bolini. The sequence goes on along the minus strand of NC_137869.1, from coordinate 46,965,247 downwards.
GTCTGTCTGTCAATGAGTAGCTGTCTTACTGTCTGCCTGTCTATGAGTAGCTGTCTGCCTGCCTGTCTATGAGTAGCTGTCTGCCTGCCTGCCTAATTGTCCATGAGTAGCTGACTAGCTGTCTGTCTGCCTGTCTATGAGTAGCTGTCTGCCTGCCTGCCTAATTGTCCATGAGTAGCTGCCTGGCTGCCTGCCTGCCTGCCTGCCTGCCTGTCTGTCTGTCTGTCTGTCTGTCTGTCTGTCTGTCTGTCTGTCCATGAGTAGTTATTTGTCTGTCTGTCAATGAGTAGCTGTCTTACTGTCTGCCTGTCTATGAGTAGCTGTCTGCCTGCCTGTCTATGAGTAGCTGTCAGCCTTCCTGCCTGTCCAATTGTCCATGAGTAGCTGTCTGTCTGTCTATGAGTAGCTGTCTGCCTGCCTGCCCAATTGCCTATGAGTAGCTGTCTGTCTGTCTATGAGTAGCTGTCTGCCTTCCTGCCTGTCCAATTGTCCATGAGTACCTGTCTGTCTGTCTATGAGTAGCTGTCTGCCTTCCTGCCTGTCCAATTGTCCATGAGTAGCTGTCTGCCTGCCTGTCCAATTGTCCATGAGTAGCTGTCTGTCTGCCTGTCTATGAGTAGCTGTCTGTCTGACTGCCTGCCTGTCCAATTCTCCATGAGTAGCTGTCTGTCTGTCTGCCTGTCTATGAGTAGCTGTCTGCCTGCCTGCCAGCCAGCAAGTTGGTTAACAGAAAATAAATTGTTATGGCTGAGTAAAATAAAATACAATAAACACAATTTGCCTGAAAATAGATTACCCAGCTATGAACTTTTTCATGAAAAAAAATGAGTAGTGATATGGCTGACTGAGTAAAATAAAACAATCTACCTGAAAATAGATAGCTATAAGTGAAGAGCAACTTCCGCAATTTCCGCAATTACCATTTCCGCAATTTCCGCAATTTCCATTTCCGCAATTTCCTCAATTTTCATTTCCGCAATTTCCATTTAAACCATTTCCGCAATTACCATTTCCGCAATTTCCGCAATTTCCATTTCCGCATTTCCACATTTCCGCAATTTCCGCAATTTCCACAATTTCCATTTCCACCATTTCCGCAATTTCCGCAATTACAATTTCCAACTATTAATGGCAGCTGGGTTTCATCATTCAAATAAAATAGAATTCTGTCCGTTTAGCTATAAAATTATGTCAGGGAATAGGGATACACAGTATATGTCTTTCATTTGCATTGCATCTCCCCCTCCCCCCCCGAAGCTTTTATTTTCGTTCGAGTAATAGTACAACTCTAATAGTATTACTTATAATAATGTAATTAAAGATAACTTCATTCAGATTTATTTATTTTTATTTCATTTTCCAGATTTTTTTTTCTTTTTTTTAGATTTTCATAGCGCTTTTCAGAGCGCTTCCACTTTTCACCGTCTTTGGTCATCTTTTTCTTTGTTTCCCTTCTGGTGCGCAAGTCAAATTTACTATAGGCCTACCTATGTTGCAATGACGTGGTGATGTGGGCACATAATTGAAGACACACACACAGTCACACACGCAACAGATATGTCCAGCATGTAATTATGCATACAAGTTCAGTTTTGCTAAGAAGCAAAGAATTACAGCCAGTTCAGATTTTTTATATGTGTATGAGACAACATTAAACGATAGAGCCTACACTGTTCAAAAATTGACATGCAGCCTACAGTGGGAATATATGAAATTAAGTGGGCTGTCCTATCAAAGTATCAATCATAGAAGAAGGCACTTTCCCGGAATTATTCAGCTTCTCGCTCTCTCGCTGTGCGCAAGGCAGCCTCCCTTTACATAATTACATTCCCCACCGGTTCCGGAAAAAAACTGAATCTCTCTATTCCAGATGGCAGACAAAGCAAGAATAAGTAATAACAGGCGAGACAGATGTACATCATGTATAAGTTTATTTGTATTTAATAAAAGGATAGAAATATGACCTGTATTTAAATAAAAAAACTTTTGACTTTGACACACACACGACACGCACACATGTACGCACGAGCAAATGGAGTGAACGCCCGGAGGGTGCGGGTGTCCTGCAGGGATGCCTGGACTCATTATAGCCTATACGTATGCAGTCAATTATTATTATTTTCTCTCTCGTGCGCTGTCATGTCACATGACATCCTGACCGTGCCGTTTGATTTCATGGACAGATGAACAGAGACAGATCTTTATTTAATGTAATAAAATGGTCGGATTAATAGGCCTATGCTTCGACAAAGGTGAGAATTGGCACGCGCGCGCGCGCACACACACACGTGCGCCTTTCCCTGTGCGTTGGCGGTGTTTAAATTCCGGAGGGGGGGGGGGGGGGGGGTGATTGTGTAGCCTACGTTTCGGACGCCGTTTCGGAGGGTGGAGTGCTTGGTGGGGGCTGGGGGAGGCGGGGTTGTGTGTTGGGTCGGAATGGGGGTGCGTCGGAATGGGGGTGCGTCGGAATGGGGGTGTGTCGAAATGGGGGGGAGTCGGAACGGCGATGCGTCGGAATGCCGCTCTGTTCCCACCTCGCGGTGATGTACACTGTGGTAATCTTTCTCAGTATCCAGTCTTACAGGTCAGTAATGGTTAAACAGGACACACTCCCAGTGTTGTACCATCAGTAATGCGTCAGTAATGAGTAATGAGTTATGATGAATTATGTATTATTTTGTATTGCTTGAGATGACATGATCAGACATTGTGGTACACAGGTAAATTTGTTCACGTATGTTCAAAGTGTTGTCATCTGAATTAAACTATTACATGTATTGTTGCTCACGTATCTTTCTTCTGCTTGTCTCAGGGCTAAGGTGGACTTACATTTACCACAGTATCCAACTGTGGTAATTCTGAAGAACATCAGCTACAGGCCAAACCAGCTTTTGGATAGAGAAAGAATGAGTTTACATGGCAACTATTTTATTAACAAATATGAAATTATCTCTTTCAGGTGCAACATCCCTCGACCTTCTGCTGCAGCCTTTGGTGCCAGTGAAGGACCTGAATGGAGAGGGTAAGTTGTAATACACTGCATGTATGTGTCCACAATACACTACTGTACATTGTCGCAACAGAAAATTAAATTTGGCCTGTTGTGTCCACCATCTGTAGGTTGCGTTCCACATCTTCACCCAAGCAACCAGCACCACTCATGGTGACCACCCTTATGGCTTTTGTGACAAAGAGAGTAAGTATTAAACGCATTACTTTGAGTATACAGGAATTTGTAAGCAGTTTGTAAATACATCAAAGATGCGATATAAATTATAATCCACTTTTATATCAGGTGGTCCCCAACCTTCTTAGAGTGTTTCAACCCTCAACCACTACACTCGACAGTTATGACATGGTGGGAAAAATAAGATTGATGATTATGTTGTAACATTTAATCTGTTTTAACAGACAGTCAACCGGACGACAGCATCCTTCACACAAGCCACCAGGACACATGCACTCCACTCTCCAAACACACCCAAACACCCAACAAATAACCATTCAGTGCAGTAATTATAGACCTGAGACCATATTCTACAAATGTCTTATTTCTATATCAGTGGTACTATTCTTTGACCACGGTCACATATTAACTGTATTAGTAGAGGGACCCCCACATGGTAACTCATTTCTCTACAGTTTCGGACGTGGGGTGGTCTCTAATGTTTTAATAGGAAAATATTTTGTAAAAAATTGCTGCTTAACCCACTTTGAGAACCACTGTCATAAGGTGTACGTTTTAAATAGATCTACAAGCTCATAGTGCTATTTTCAACAGCTTAAGGTTGCCTGAAGAAGGTCAGTAGACAAATAAATACATTGATTGTGCGCAGATCGGAGCTTCCCTTTATTTCTTTCTCATGTTCCCTTTGTGGCTCCAGCGCCTCTCTTAAATTTTTTCAGTTTAAGGTTAAAATAAAGTTAAAGTGTTTAAAAGCTTAAGTGACACATGCCCTCCTCCCGTGGCGACAAAGAAATATGAATAGGGCTGAGAGGTTTTCCTTTTCTTTTACATTTCATCATAATTTATTGAATTTGTAGGCATAAAGTTATTCTTTCATTGTGATATTGCAAAACAATGTTGCCTATACACCAGATAAAAAGAATAATCAAATTGAATCAAGTGTAATCAGTGGGACTGAACCAATAGGTGTCATAGCACCACCCCCCTCAGCTCAGCATATAAGGTAGCTGGACAGGCATAGGGAATAGGAGGTGTTTTACCCAGGATCTTTCCTGTTCCAGTCAGGCTGTGTGGCGTTTGTTTGTGCTCGTAGCATCGAGGTAAGCTCTTGGTTTTACTACTATAGGGTTACCTGTCCCTAGGTTGATATGTCAACAACCTTTATTTAGTTATTTATTTATGTTTCTTTTTCTTCGTCAGAAACTGTGGAGCTCGCAGTTAGTGACAGCCCTGTCAGCCTGGGTGTATAATTCAGAGAAACCAAGGTAGGCTTGCTTCATATCGCAACAGCACAAACAAGCCTTTAATTCATGTTGAACTGCCTTCCCGTTTATTTATGCAAACCCTTGTCTCGTTGTTAGACGCAGTTAGACGCAGAGGCAAGCGGCGAACGAGAGCCTGGCTAATGTGTGTGTCCCTGTGTGTTTACACAACAGTCTTGAGGTAGGCTTGCGTCCGTATTGCAACAGTATAGCAGTTTCGCTGTTATGGTGCGAGTCCTCATGATGTTTGTGATGTGTTTGTTGCACAGACGGTGATCCGAAAGAAATACACTGACAGGAGCCTGCCTAACGTATGTGCGTGTGTAAGCCTGCACACTGAGTCTAGAGGTAGGCTTGCGCCCATATTGCGACAGTATAGCAGTCTTTGTCTTATGAATGAAACTGAGTCCTCATTATATGTTTATATTACACAGACGGTGTCCCGACCGAGCCAAACACACTGTTGTATCGACCACCTGGAGTCCCTGACCATCTTAACAGGGTATGGGCTAGTTTGCATAAGCAGCAGTGCAAAGTACATTTAATGCACTTTATTAATTACTGTATAACTGTTTGGCTACATCAGTGTTGTAGTCAGAATCTGATTCTGAGTACAACCAGGAAAGCACTTTAGCTATATGGTCAATTGGAGGCTAATCAAGGTTTATGTTCCATTACAGATTGGGCCTCATACTGTGAACCGCTGTTCTTTTTATCTTTTTTTTATATTTTGAATTCAAGTCTATGCTGCTATAGTTTTTATACTTTTGAATTCAAGTCTATGCTGCTATAGTTTTTATACTTAATTGGGATTGGATGATATCATATAGCCCAAGTGGCGTCTTAAGCACTTTTACTACTTTAACCAAAGAGTTAACTAGTTAATCGCCAACGACGGATATATTGGTTTCAGGATTATATTGCATAGTTTCACTCGTGGACTACTGTCCCTTTTACAGTGCAGTGTTCTTTTAGCCTTTCTTATTGATTTGCAGTGTTTTTAATGCCAACCATATTTGGCTCAGAGTGATAGCGTGCTTATGTTGCAGTGCTCAATCTTGTGTTTATGGACCTAGGAAATGAGTGTAAATTAGTGCAATCGATCCAATTCCTTATCTGTGTAGTGAACGACTTGATAACCCCCTATTGGTATCTCTGTAGATAGTGAATATACGTTTTTAAAGGAGATGTCAATACTGTGAATACATGTATGTTTTTAAAGGAAATGTCAATACTTTGTACATTCTAAGAATAAAGTTATACTCTATGAAGCAACCGACAGTTATTGTTCACTCAAACTGAACACTTACCTTGGTATTCCGGGTCTCCCACCCTGTAATTGGGAGTGGCGTAGTATTACTGTGACATTAGGAGTACTTAGCGACTCCACTTGGTTACAATTGGCGTAGTCGGCAGGGCTTATTGTTGGTCGGTTGGAGAGTTGTACATTGTATTGGCATTTGTTAGTAGCAGCATAGCAGGTTTTATTTTATTTTTTTAAAGAACAGCGGTTGGCAGTCAACCTTTTCATCACGAATCAATCCTCTGGTCGCTCTCCCTGGGACTGCAGTCGCTATGGAGGAAGAGCTCCAGAGCCTACGGGAGGAGATGGCTCAGCTCCGAGCTGAAAATCGAAGACTGTCGAACAGTCAAACTGAGAGACTCTCTGTGTCAGACCAAACATCTGACACTGCAAACAATGCACCTACACCCCCACCCCCACAGAGAAGAGAACAGACTGTTTACCTCCCTAGGGAGAGAAAATGCTCCAAATTCTCAGGGTCTTCACTTTCTGGGGCCTTAACTGTGGACGAGTGGGTGGAGGAGGTGGAGGGTTGTTTGAGGGCAAGGCACATGTCCACAATTGACAAAGCCTTGTTTGTGTACGACCATTTGGAAGGTGCTGCTCGTACTGAAATTAAATTTAGAGCTCAAGGGGTAAGGGAGGATTCTGAGCAGATTATTACAATACTACAGGAGTTCTATGGTTGTTCAAAATCCTATGTGTCTTTGCAACAAAAATTCTTTGAGAGAAAACAGAAAGAGGGAGAATCATTGCAGGATTTCTCCCACGCTCTTATGACTTTAATGGAAAAAGTGCAATTGTGTAACGCTATGTCCAATTCACAGATTTTGCTGCGAGACCAGTTCTGTGAAAATGTGAGAGACCATATGCTGCGCAGAGAACTAAAGACATTGGTGAGGCAAAATGGAGAACTGTCTCTACTTGACATTCGCAAAGAGGCGATCCGATGGGTCGATGAGGGTCAGCCTTCAAGAGAAAAGTATGTACGCCCCATTCCACAAACTTGTGAAGCTCAGGCCACTGCAACTAGTGAAGCAGTTGGCGTTGGTAAATCGGAATATGAAGAGTTAAAACACATGTTTGTTAAGCAACAAGCTCAATTGGATAAGATCACACAGGCTCTAAATTCTAATATGGGTGCAGGTAGAGGCAGATCGTTCTCCAGCGTTAATAGATACCAGCGTGCCCCTGATGGCCGACCCATATGTCTTAAGTGTGCGCAGCCAGGCCACATCGCTCGTTATTGTACTCAAGGCACCCCGCCCTCACAGGCTAGCACTACTGCTGCACAGATTACACCGGCGGAAAACTAGAACCTTCCCGTGTGCAGAGTCAAACGCTGGAAGGGGGTTTTTCCGACTCACATATTGAACACCAAGAGATAATCCGCAAGTTAATTGGGCCTTGCTCGGTAGTGGTGGTGCCCATGGGCGGAGTGGAGGTTCCTTGTCTGCTGGACACTGGCTCCATGGTTACCACCATTACAGAAAGCTGTTTCCATGAACATTTTGCACACTTGTCTAAACATGAACTGCGCGATTGTAAGTGGCTTGGTCTCAAGGCAGCTAATGGGTTAGACATACCGTATTTGGGCTACATTGAGCTTGATGTGAAAGTGCTTGGCACATGTCTGCCTAGTATGGGTATATTAATTGTGAAAGACCCACCTGATGGTGTTCTAACCAGTCGAAAGAAAGCCACCCCTGGTATACTGGGCATGAATATCATCATTGACTGTTACCGTGAACTATTTGCACAACATGGCACCAACTTATTCCAGAGCTCTGCTGTACAGTCTGCTGCAGTGGCGTGGAAGCTGGCCTTTCGCCAATGTGAGAAAATAGAAGCAATAGTAAGTTCATCCTCTGCCTTTAAAGTCAGGGTACAAGGCAAACGCCCCATATGTGTTACAGCTGGAACACTGTTAATGGTCCCCGTTACTTGTCCCCAGGTTCCATCTATGGCGTTTTTGCTCGAACCCCTTGGGCCATTGGATGTTGGTCTCCCAGAGGGCTTGCTTGTCTCTCCTGCCCTAGTCCACGCTGAGAAAGGTACCCTCTATGCCCCCGTCACTAATGTAGGTCAGTCTGATGTATGGCTAGTGCCCCGCAGAGTGATAGGAACTGTACAGGTTATAGAGGGTGGAGATATTGTAGCGGGTAATACCCCTTGCATAGACCTGTCCATCGATGCATCCACCCAAGAATGTACAGCGTATGTTTCAGTACAGGCGGTAGAGATGAGCAGTAAGGCTTCCATTGACATTGAACAGCTTGACTTTCCGGGCCTCTTACCTGAAGATAAGATTGATGCAAAGCGCCTATTGACTAAATACAAGCATGTATTTGCTAAAAGTGAGGGCGATTTAGGATGTACCAACCTCATTACACATGAGATCCCACTCTTAGACGACGCACCCGTCCGTCAACCTTATCGCCGCATTCCCCCCTCGCAGTATGAGGCAGTCAGGGCACACATTAAACAGTTACTTGAAAGTCAAGTGGTCAGAGAGAGTTGCAGCCCGTATTCATCCCCTATTGTGCTGGTGGCTAAGAAGGATGGGGGCATACGCATGTGCGTTGACTACAGGCAGCTGAACGCGAAGACCCGGAAAGATGCATATCCACTTCCAAGGATCGAAGAGTCCCTTGATGCCTTAACGGGAGCCAAGTGGTTCTCCACACTAGATCTAGCCAGTGGCTACAACCAAGTACCGATGGCCGAAGCAGATCGGGCTAAAACGGCATTCTGTACCCCCTTTGGCCTATTTGAGTTTAACCGAATGCCTTTTGGCTTATGTAATGCACCTGGGACTTTTCAACGCTTAATGGAGCGCATGTTTGGCAACCAGCGTTTCCAATCAGTCTTGTTGTATCTTGATGACATCATTGTGTACTCTTCTACAGTACCACAACACTTGCAACGTCTAGAAGAGGTCTTTTCCCGTCTCGATCAACAAGGTCTGAAGGCAAAGCTATCCAAATGCCACTTCTTCCAAAAGAAAGTCAAGTATCTTGGCCATGTTGTCTCTGAAGAGGGGGTAGCCACAGACCCAGACAAGTTAGCTGCAGTGCGTGAGTGGAGGCGGCCTTCGCATTTGGCTGAACTACGATCCTTCCTGGGCTTCGCCTCCTATTATAGAAGGTTTGTGGAGAATTTCGCCAAGCTAGCAGCCCCTCTCCATCACCTGGTGGCACGTGTGAGTGGACCCAACAAAAAGGGTAAGACCCCTAAAACCCCCTTGTCCACCTTCTGGGACGAACACTGTGAACAGGCATTCATGGCGCTGAGAGAAGGCTTGACGACAGCCCCAGTCCTAGCTTATGCCGACTTTCAGAAGCCCTTCATCCTTGAGACCGACGCCAGCCATGGTGGTTTGGGGGCAGTTCTTTCTCAAGACCATGACGGGAAGCGCAGGCCGATAGCCTTTGCTAGTCGAGGCCTTAAACCAACTGAGAGAAACATGGAGAACTACAGCTCCATGAAGCTTGAGTTCCTTGCCCTTAAATGGGCCGTTACAGAAAAATGTAGAGAATATCTCTTGGGCAATAAAGTAACGATCTACACCGACAACAACCCCCTCCGACACCTCCAAACCGCTAAGCTGGGAGCACTGGAGCAGCGATGGGCTTCCCAATTGGCTTCCTTCGACTACACCTTGGAATATCGTCCAGGTCGTAGTAATGGCAATGCTGATGCTTTATCGAGACAGTATCTGGACCGGTTCACCCCTGGGGTGGAAGTTCCGGCGGCTTTACACCACTCTCAGCCTGCCTCGCCTGTCTCCCATGAAACTCACATTCGTGAGATGGCTGCCATGCCTAGTTTGTCACTGTTGGAATTGTCATTGCTACAGAAGCAAGATCCAGTCATTGGCCCGGTGGAGAAATACTGGCGTGAAGGGCGGAACCCTGGCCGGGAAGAGCGTGAACAGCTGAGCCAAGAGAGCAGAGAGCTGCTTCGCCAGTGGGGACGCCTGGTGGAGAGGGAAGGGGTCCTGTACCGAAAGATCTACCCTCCAGGTGGGGGTAAAGAACTTTTCCAAATACTATTACCCCAGTGTCTGAGGGAAAAGGTTTTCCAGAGTGTGCACGATGGCCATGGACACCAGGGGGTAGACCGCACCTTACAATTGACACGGGATCGGGGCTACTGGCCAGGTATGTCAAAGGACATTGAAAAGTGGTGCCGTAACTGCGGGAGATGCATCCTAGCAAAGGAAGGCCCTAGAATAAGGGCATACAGAGGCAGCCTCCAGGCATCTCGACCTAACGAGCTACTAGCTATGGATTTTACTCTACTAGAACCAGCCAGTGATGGACGAGAAAATGTTCTAGTGATCACAGATGTTTTCTCCAAGTTTACACAGGCAATCCCAACAAGAGACCAGCGGGCGAGCACTGTGGCAGATATATTGGTGAAACACTGGTTCCACCTGTTCGGGGCCCCCAGCCGTATTCATTCGGACCAAGGCCGAAACTTTGAAAGCAAAATAATAAAGCAGCTGTGTGCCACCTACGGCATCAAAAAGACCAGGACGACCCCATACCATCCTGAGGGAAATGGCCAGTGCGAGCGGTTCAATAGGACGCTCCACGACCTCCTCCGTACTCTACCACCAGAGCAAAAAAGACGCTGGCCTCAGCACCTGTCCCAACTAACCTACTCTTACAATACTACTGCGCATCACACTACTGGTTTAGCTCCCCACTATATCATGTTTGGCCGCGAACCCCAGCTCCCTGTCGATTTTCTCCTTGGGGTTGACGAAGACCCAGGTGAGGAGCCCCCAGAGGAATGGGTACGAAAGCATCAAGAGTCCCTAAGGACAGTGTACGACCACGTACGGCAACAACTCCATGACAAAGCAGAGCAACGGAACCGACGACATAACCAGCAGGTGACTAGTCCTGGTTTAGAAGTGGGCCAGTTCGTCTACAAGAGGAATCACCAGGTGAGAGGGAGGAACAAAATCCAAGACCGCTGGCATTCCTGCCTTTATCGGGTGGTGGACAGATCCCATGACCAGGGGATGGTATATACCATCGCCCCTGTCCACCAGGATGGCCCGGCCTTGCGACTACACCGAACAGAGCTGCGGAGTGCACCAGAGAGGGAGGGACCTGATGTCCAACCGGTAAATCCAGTACCTGTCACTCCGGACCGTACAACTCCAGATCATGCCCTAAGTGACTCGGAGGAATCGATCGTTATGGTTCTGGAGGATGATGTGAGAAGAGATCCAGGCATACGAACACCCGAACCGGAGGATCAAGGGAGCCCACTGCATCCGGGACAAGACCAGGGAAGTAGCCCGGGATCCATTGAAGGCTCAGAAGAACATATATCGCCACCTTCCCCTGGTCTGCGCCGTAGCAGTCGACGTAATGCTGGTTGCCACCCCAACCCTCACCGGCTGCCATACCGTCAAACAGTATGTCACCAGCACAATATGGGGGCCTGCTTCTCAGGGGCCATATCGTCGGGACGCCGATTCAACTTTGGGGGGGCGAATGTAATCAGTGGGACTGAACCAATAGGTGTCATAGCACCACCCCCCTCAGCTCAGCATATAAGGTAGCTGGACAGGCATAGGGAATAGGAGGTGTTTTACCCAGGATCTTTCCTGTTCCAGTCAGGCTGTGTGGCGTTTGTTTGTGCTCGTAGCATCGAGGTAAGCTCTTGGTTTTACTACTATAGGGTTACCTGTCCCTAGGTTGATATGTCAACAACCTTTATTTAGTTATTTATTTATGTTTCTTTTTCTTCGTCAGAAACTGTGGAGCTCGCAGTTAGTGACAGCCCTGTCAGCCTGGGTGTATAATTCAGAGAAACCAAGGTAGGCTTGCTTCATATCGCAACAGCACAAACAAGCCTTTAATTCATGTTGAACTGCCTTCCCGTTTATTTATGCAAACCCTTGTCTCGTTGTTAGACGCAGTTAGACGCAGAGGCAAGCGGCGAACGAGAGCCTGGCTAATGTGTGTGTCCCTGTGTGTTTACACAACAGTCTTGAGGTAGGCTTGCGTCCGTATTGCAACAGTATAGCAGTTTCGCTGTTATGGTGCGAGTCCTCATGATGTTTGTGATGTGTTTGTTGCACAGACGGTGATCCGAAAGAAATACACTGACAGGAGCCTGCCTAACGTATGTGCGTGTGTAAGCCTGCACACTGAGTCTAGAGGTAGGCTTGCGCCCATATTGCGACAGTATAGCAGTCTTTGTCTTATGAATGAAACTGAGTCCTCATTATATGTTTATATTACACAGACGGTGTCCCGACCGAGCCAAACACACTGTTGTATCGACCACCTGGAGTCCCTGACCATCTTAACAGGGTATGGGCTAGTTTGCATAAGCAGCAGTGCAAAGTACATTTAATGCACTTTATTAATTACTGTATAACTGTTTGGCTACATCAGTGTTGTAGTCAGAATCTGATTCTGAGTACAACCAGGAAAGCACTTTAGCTATATGGTCAATTGGAGGCTAATCAAGGTTTATGTTCCATTACAGATTGGGCCTCATACTGTGAACCGCTGTTCTTTTTATCTTTTTTTTATATTTTGAATTCAAGTCTATGCTGCTATAGTTTTTATACTTTTGAATTCAAGTCTATGCTGCTATAGTTTTTATACTTAATTGGGATTGGATGATATCATATAGCCCAAGTGGCGTCTTAAGCACTTTTACTACTTTAACCAAAGAGTTAACTAGTTAATCGCCAACGACGGATATATTGGTTTCAGGATTATATTGCATAGTTTCACTCGTGGACTACTGTCCCTTTTACAGTGCAGTGTTCTTTTGGGCTTTTAGCCTTTCTTATTGATTTGCAGTGTTTTTAATGCCAACCATATTTGGCTCAGAGTGATAGCGTGCTTATGTTGCAGTGCTCAATCTTGTGTTTATGGACCTAGGAAATGAGTGTAAATTAGTGCAATCGATCCAATTCCTTATCTGTGTAGTGAACGACTTGATAACCCCCTATTGGTATCTCTGTAGATAGTGAATATACGTTTTTAAAGGAGATGTCAATACTGTGAATACATGTATGTTTTTAAAGGAAATGTCAATACTTTGTACATTCTAAGAATAAAGTTATACTCTATGAAGCAACCGACAGTTATTGTTCACTCAAACTGAACACTTACCTTGGTATTCCGGGTCTCCCACCCTGTAATTGGGAGTGGCGTAGTATTACTGTGACATTAGGAGTACTTAGCGACTCCACTTGGTTACACAAGGAAAATAGAAAAATACACTTATTTGTTTTCACCACCAATGCTGCTGGCTTACTGGTAGGCTACTGCCACGGTACAGTATACTTGATATGCTTTGAGAAATTAGCAAACAAAATGTAATATTGAAAGACCAGAAAAATCACAAATACTTAAAGTTTGAATATTAGTATATATTTGTGTGTGCGTGTGTGACGATATTTATACTTTAGGTCCAATTTTATCCATTAGAGCAGGCGATAGTGTATAATTAATAAGCTGTTTAAGTAGCGAAATGAATACTACAGGCGAAATCTCTCTAGGGCTGAAATAATGCTGTTTCTGGGTAGACGGTGACGCGCTGATGCAAGACTTGGGGGCGTGTGGTGATTGACAGGGGGGCGTCGCCATTTACTCAAACCCGCAACGAAAACCATGCCAGCTCCACGTCCTGTCGGTCAGTTTTACGGCAGACCGTAAAGCGGGTTGGTCCAATGGCTTTTGTAAACTCGTGAATCAGCAGCAGGAGAAATGATGATTAGTTTAGTTTGGACTGAAATAATTAAATACACGTTTTAGTTTAATATCAGCTGGTTGGAGCGATAACTAGATGTTTATCCGTAGCATTAACAGTAACGTTAGTGTCAGCAGCAGCCTGGCTGTTTGCAGCAGTAGTGTTTAAGGTATTTATCAGAGACATTAATAGTAGTCATTTAGTGTTTTCAGATTATAGAAACATCATGTTGTATCTGGTAGGGTAACAGTAACAGCAGTGTAAGGTTATTTATCAGTATATTATCATTATTAACAGTGAGTTTAGCATCATGCTGTATCTGGTAGGTTAATAACAGTAACATTATAAGGATAACAACAGTAAGGTTGGTGTGTAATAAGGTTATTTCTCAGTAACAGAACAGCAGTGTAAGGTTATTTCTCAGTAACAGAACAGCAGTGTAAGGTTATTTCTCAGTAACAAAACAGCAGTGTAAGGTTATTTCTCAGCAACAGATGTCAGGGCTGATGTCACGCCTACCTAGTTGTGACGTCATCCCCTCCTTATATAAGGCATTTTACCAGAATCGTTCTCTGTCGGATTATAATCTTCAATCTAGTCTCTATGAGAATCGAAACCTAAGCCTTGCAATTTAAGCTTTCTTAACTTGTCTGTCCATAAAGATATCGCCAAGACCTAACTTCGCAAGAGGTTCCAGCTGGTCAGTACTTCCCGCTCTTGTGACCAAGAACCTCACCTCACAAACAGAAGGGTAACAGTGAGCTCAGCATCATGTTATATCTGGTAGGTTTAGGGTTAGGAGATGTTAAAGACATCACAGTGAAAGGTCTAGAGGTGGTGAGGAGATGTTCACGAGTCTATCTGGAGTCATACACCGCTATAATGACCGGAGGACAGGAGGCTCTGGTGAGTTATACTGTTAATATTAAATATTATGTTTAATAAGAGTCCATCTGGAGTCATACACCTCTGTAATGACCGGAGGACAGGAGGCTCTGGTGTGTTATACTGTTAATATGATGTTTAATATGAAATATAATGTTTAATAAGAGTCTATCTGGAGTCATACAACTCTGTAATGACCAGAGGACAGGAGGTTCTGTAGCCGCAATTTGCAACTCTAGATTTTTTTACAACTTGATGAATCTAGAGTTGCAATACCCTCCATTGACTCCCCACTCATCCAATTGCGTTTGCGATCTGCTTGTCTTAAACGACGTTTAACTCGCCAACATTGCAGCTGTAGTCCAAGCTTGAATTATCCTCTTTCAATCTGCCAAGCTTGTTTTTCATAAAAATCCCCTGTAGACATGTTATGAGATACTTTCTGTCCAAAATAGTGATATTCTGAGCCGCCATTTTGTATTTTTTCAACCAGGTTGCCAGGTTTAATGTCCAACTACACCTGGCCTTCTGATGGGGCCAGGTTTAATGTCCTCTCTTCAACTACACCTGGCCTTCTGATGGCCAGGTTTAATGTCCTCTCTTCAACTACACCTGGCCTTCTGATGGCCAGGTTCTGTCCTCTCCTCAACTACACCTGGCCTTCTCATGGCCAGGTTCTATGTCCTCTCTTCCATTTCTGTAGAGGGTGACAAAGCACACTAACAGGGATGTTAGACATGGCATAATGTATTGATCATGTATTGTATGTACAGGAGGAGTATTTTCGGTATTAAACTGATCATAGCGGACAGAGAGATGGTGGAACAAGGAGGTGATGATCATGTATTCATCATTTATTGATATGTTTCAGGAGGAGTATTACGGCATAAAGCTGATCGTAGCAGACAGAGAGATGGTGGAACAAGGAGCTGATGAGATCCTTAAAGGAGCCGATGTTTCTGACGTGGCTTTTCTGGTGGTGGGAGATCCTTTTGGGTGAGCGCACGCACGCACGCACGCACGCACTCACTCAGCCATGAGTTAATGGCACTGGGGGTACAGGGGGCCACGCAGTAAAAGTAAATTAATTCACATAATTTGTATTGTTGACCTATTTCTAAAATATTAGCACAACTTTCGTTCAACTTTGACCCCTCTATCACATGGAACTATTTTTTTGGGCGTAGTGATATGGACACAACGAACAGAGTGCCCCAGTGCCCCCCACAAAATGACCGGAACTACTTAATATTGACCAACACCAGAGCAGAACTCCCACCACGGGACTCTGGTCAATTAATACAGTTGCAACCACTATGTTGCAATTTCATATATGTATTTCATACAGCTTAAGTTAAAATAAATCTGAACTATCCCTTTAACCCATTTTGGGCGGGAACCCCCTTTTGGTGTTTTAAACATTATGTTATAAATTAGCTATTGAAAAATAGCAGATCTACAAGCTCATAGCGCGCCACCGAGTGGCACGCTACGAGCTTGTAGGGCTGCTATTTTTGAAAAATCCTAAAAATGTGGCGCAAATCTTTGAATATATATTCTTTCAAAGTGAATGTTTTTAACTCGGGTCTAAATGGGTTAATTGTTTCTGTCGCTTAAGAATGGTTGTGGATAAGACAGAACAGTCAACAGTGATGTGGCCTGGATGGATGTATAGAGTTTTATTAGGATCCCCAGTAGAAGCAGCGAGTCTTCCTGGGGTTAGGGTTAGACTCAGAACATAACAACATGACATTAGCTGCTAGTCTTCCTGGGGTTAGGGTTAGACTCAGAACATAACAACATGACATTAGCTGGTGTCTTCCTGGGGTTAGGGTTAGACACAACATAACAACATGACATTAGCTGGTGTCTTCCTGGGGTTAGGGTTAGACACAGAACATAACAACATGACATTAGCTGGTGTCTTCCTGGGGTTAGGGTTAGACTCAGAACATAACAACATGACATTAGCTGGTGTCTTCCTGGGGTTAGGGTTAGACACAACATAACAACATGACATTAGCTGGTGTCTTCCTGGGGTTAGGGTTAGACTCAGAACATAACAACATGACATTAGCTGGTGTCTTCCTGGGGTTAGGGTTAGACACAACATAACAACATGACATTAGCTGGTGTCTTCCTGGGGTTAGGGTTAGACTCAGAACATAACAACATGACATTAGCTGCTAGTCTTCCTGGGGTTAGGGTTAGACACAACATAACAACATGACATTAGGTGCTAGTCTTCCTGGGGTTAGGGTTAGACACAGAACATAACAACATGACATTAGCTGGTGTCTTCCTGGGGTTAGGGTTAGACTCAGAACATAACAACATGACATTAGCTGGTAGTCTTCCTGGGGTTAGGGTTAGACTCAGAACATAACAACATGACATTAGCTGCTAGTCTTCCTGGGGTTAGGGTTAGACACAACATAACAACATGACATTAGCTGGTGTCTTCCTGGGGTTAGGGTTAGACACAGAACATAACAACATGACATTAGCTGGTGTCTTCCTGGGGTTAGGGTTAGACACAACATAACATGACATTAGCTGGTGTCTTCCTGGGGTTAGGGTTAGACACAGAACATAACAACATGACATTAGCTGGTGTCTTCCTGGGGTTAGGGTTAGACACAACATAACATGACATTAGCTGGTGTCTTCCTGGGGTTAGGGTTAGACACAACATAACATTAGCTGGTAGTCTTCCTGGGGTTAGGGTTAGACACAGAACATAAAAACATGACATTAGCTGCTAGTCTTCCTGGGGTTAGAGGTTAGACACAGAACATAAAAACATGGCATTACACACAAATGCCATTACAGGAGGATATGAATGATGTATAGAAGGATGGTGTTGGTGTCGGTGATGATGATGATGAAGAAGATGTGGTTTCTCCACCAGGAGATGTGCAGTAAATAGATGATAAGACAGAATGTATTCTGGCCTAGTGGATAGAAGGATAGAAGCTGCCTCCATGTGCTGAGGTCTGAGCAGAAGGAGAGATGATAACATAATGTATTCTGGCTGCCTCCATGTGTTGAGGTCTGAGCAGAAGGAGAGATGATAAGACAGAATGTATTCTGGTCTGATAGAAGGATAGAAGCTGCCTCCATGTGCTGAGGTCTGAGCAGAAGGAGAGATGATAACATAATGTATTCTGGCTGCCTCCATGTGTTGAGGTCTGAGCAGAAGGAGAGATGATAAGACAGAATGTATTCTGGTCTGATAGAAGGATAGAAGCTGCCTCCATGTGCTGAGGTCTGAGCAGAAGGAGAGATGATAGAGAGAGAGAGAGAGAGAGAGAGAGAGAGAGAGAGAGAGAGACTACTTCTGAAACATTTGTTTTACAATTCATGGAATTTCTTTGATTATTGTCCGTTTATGAGGGGGTTAATTGTGTGTGTGTGTGTGTGTGCGTGTCTCTGTCTCAACAGTGCAACGACCCACAGCGACCTGGTTCTGAGAGCAGTGCAGTGTGGGATACCATACCGGGTGGTTCACAACGCCTCCATCATGAACGCTGTGGGATGTTCTGGACTACAGGTACCATAACCCCCTACCATATGGACTACAACTACCATAACCCCCTACCCTAACTGGGTCGGCCCGAGGCGCAACAAGTCCTCGCGCAACTAAAAAGTTGATATTTAAATCGTGTTATTCTCGGTCAATCTTTAACCGATTGTTCTAAATACAAATGGCCTATAATCTGTGAAGTGTACATTTTCATTGGGTGAAAATCCACCGCTACGAAGGCCTACAGTTTATAATGAAATCATGTATTTGTCCGCTGCTTCCCCATGCTCAATCAGAACATTTAGTGGTTACACCTGTGTGTTGACTTGATACGCTCCCTCTTACAATTAAATCAAAATGCATTGCCTGCAATGTTTATTGTTTACCATACTAAAAAAAGATTACTGCATGGAACTGTATGTAACCAAATGATGGCCAGGTGCAGACCGGTGCAAAAAGCTGTGGCCGGCCCGGTGTGCAAAGAAATAGCAGATACAAGCTCACAATGCGTCGAGCCTCCCTCAGCGCGCTGTGAGCTTGTAGGTCTTGTGCAATATTGTTGCACTAAATTGGAGGAGGATAATGAGTATTGGTATAGCATTGAGATTGCTACAGTCCCACAAGTTTAGTTCCCACAATAATTTTTTTAACAATTCATATTCTACAACATTTCCAAATGTATTTTACCCCATTTCCAGGCCTATATTGTATGCTATCAATCCCCCCCAAGCAAGAACAGATGTAAAAAAGTAACTAACTCTATGTTGTTAGTTTGCAGTGTTTCCTGCAGGAAAAAGCTTTGGCATGGTGCTGGGAGCGGGGGTTTTGAAAAATTTGATTGATTAATGAATTTGATTAATACATTAAGATTAATTTGTATTAATGCTCTTGTATTGCTATTGGAGACACTGGGGGACACTGGGCAGGCACTGGGGAGGCACTTGGGAGGCACTGGGGAGACACTGGGGAGGCACTGGGGAGACACTGGGGAGACACTGGGGAGGCACTGGGGAGGCACTGGGGAGGCTCTGGGGAGGCACTGGGGAGACACTGGGGAGGCTCTGGGGAGACACTGGAGAGGCACTGGGGAGACACTCAGGGGGACACTGGGGAGGCACTCGGGGGGGACACTGTAGCTTTGTTTGTTTTTAATTATTATTACGGTAATACCAGTTCCAGACAATATTTGCACTACATGTTACTGTATGTTACTGTATGTTTATACTGAAACCAAATAATGGCCTTGTGCAGGCCGGTGCAAAAATAAATAACAGCCTATGGCCTAGGTCCTTATAAACGCCCGGGGTCCGAATCGATTTTGCATATTAACAGCCCGGGCTACTATTTGGTAATATACGGTATTGTATAACCCAATTTTATTTAGTTAACTGTGTGTGTGTGTGTGTGTGTGTGTGTGTCTGTGTGTGTCTGTGTGTAGCTGTATAACTTCGGGGAGACGGTGTCCATCGTTTTCTGGACAGAAAACTGGAAACCTGAGAGTTTCTACGACAAGATCAAGAAGAACAGAAACATGGGCTTACACACGCTGTGTCTGTTAGGTAACGCACACACACACACACACACACACACACACACACACACACACACACACACACACACACAGAAACATGGGCTTACACACGCTGTGTCTGTTAGGTAACGCGCACGCACACACACACACACACACACACACACACACACACAGAAACATGGGCTTACACACGCTGTGTCTGTTAGGTAACGCACACACACACACACACACACACACACACACACACACACACACACACAGTTTCACGTGTTTGTCCATCCTCTCGCTCTCTTCTGATTGGCTGGAATTGGTACGGATGGCATTTTGATAAACCGTGATTGGATTAAACCCAGGAAGTGAAAGCAGTGCTACAGGAAGGCTACAATTTACAATGTGGTCATTTATCTCAGACTCTTAATCCAGAGAGATTTACAGTAAGACTTACAGTAAGGTTTACTACAGTAGCAAGAACAACACAATGTAATACAATACATCACATAGAAACCGACATCAAGGATCATCAGTAAACCCAGGATCCAGGATCCAGGTCCAGGATCACATTAGATAATTGACACAGGGGTGAAAAATGGGTTACAAAATCGTGGGATAAAAAAAAAAAAGTAAACCAAGAACCTAAAGTCTGTCAGGGTTCCCCAATAGGCGGCCCGCGGGCCATTTGAGGCCCGCAGAGCGCCCCCTTGTGGCCCAGATATAAATGGCATTACATGGGGGTCAGTAGCCTATATGCATGTCAAACTGGGCATCCTTTTCAAATGGGGTCTTGCCCTGAAAATGAATTTTCAGGGCAAGACCTCTACCTCGCGCGTGCAGACTCGGCCCCCAGCCTGGTACGCTAGTAAAAATATGGCCCTTGAGGAAAATTAATTGGGTAACCCTAGTGATTTTTACTAGACTAGTTGTTTAACTACCTCGGGGGTAGAGTGGCCACTAGGGGGTGGCGGTGGCTCAGGGGTAGAGTGGCTGGATGGGAACCGCAAGGTTCCCGGTTCGATCCCTGTGGGCTACCCCCAGAGTTAGTGTCGAAGTGTCCTTGAGCAAGACTCTGAACCCCTGATTGCTCCTGATGTCCTGATTGGTGCCTTGCATGGTTTCCTCTGTCACCGGTGTATGAATGTGTGTATGAATGGGTGAATGTAATGCACAATCTATGTAAAGTGCCTTGGATAAAGGCGCTTTATAAATGCACCATTTATTTAAATAACATTTATACATTTGCAAACTGTACATTGGTGACTATAATATAGCATTCTAGCTGATCCTGAGGCCTACAAAAACCTGGGGGAAAAAAACGTTTTATTCTTTTTATTTTTTATCAACTAGTCAACTAGTACCAACAACAAGGTCGACTACTGGATTTACTAGTCGACTATATGAATAGTCGACTAGTTGAATAATAATAATAATAATAACTTTATTTATATAGCACCTTTCCAAAAACAAGTTTACAAAGTGCTTTAAAGATAATAATAGCAGTAAAAGTACAATAAGAATAAAAACTAAACAAAAGAAACATCCCATTTACATTTCATAAAAAGGCTGTGCAATAAAGGTGAGTTTTTAACCGCAATTTAAAAGTTTGCCAGCCTGAGATCCTCAGGCAGTTCCACAGCCCAGGGGCCCTACAGCAGTGAGTTCCACAGCCGAGGGGCCCCTACAGCAGTGAGTTCCACAGCCAAGGGGCCCCTACAGCAGTGAGTTTCACAGCCTGAGAGGCCCCTACAGCAGTGAGTTCCACAGCCAAGGGGCCCCTACAGCAGTGAGTTTCACAGCCTGAGAGGCCCCTACAGCAGTGAGTTCCACAGCCAAGGGGCCCCTACAGCCTGAGAGGCCCGCACGGCAAAGGCCCCGTCGCCTTTTGTAATAAGGCGAGATTTTGGAACCTTCAATAGGGTTTTGGATGAATAGTCCACTAGTCGCTTAACCCATTCTGGGCGCGAACCCCTTTTGGTGTTTTAAACATTGTTTTAATTTAGCTATTGAAAAATAGCAGATCTAAAAGCTCACCACCGAGTGGCGCGCTATCATTCTGTACAGTGAAGTTATGAGTATACTCTATTCTATAGTGTGCTATACTTATGTGTAGACTATATGTCATATATGTAATATGTCTATATAAAATGCTACATTATAAATCTATAAGTTACATAAGTTGAGTCTTTGCATACGCCTGTAAGGTCGTCGAGGCTAGGGGAGGGGCTACGGGCTAAGATGGAGTCTGAAGAGGTGGGTTTTCAGACTACGGCGGAAGATTGGGAGTGAGTCTGTAGTTCTGACTGCAATGGGAAGTTCATTCCATAGTTTAGATTGGGAGTGAGTCTGTAGTTCTGACTGCAATGGGAAGTTCATTCCATAGTTTAGATTGGGAGTGAGTTTGTAGTTCTGACTGCAATGGGAAGTTCATTCCATAGTTTAGATTGGGAGTGAGTCTGTAGTTCTGACTGGAATGGGAAGTTCATTCCATAGTTTAGATTGGGAGTGAGTCTGTAGTTCTGACTGCAATGGGAAGTTCATTCCATAGTTTAGATTGGGAGTGAGTCTGTAGTTCTGACTGCAATGGGAAGTTCATTCCATATAGTTTAGATTGGGAGTGAGTCTGTAGTTCTGACTGCAATGGGAAGTTTATTCCATAGTTTAGATTGGGAGTGAGTCTGTAGTTCTGACTGCAATGGGAAGTTCATTCCATAGTTTAGATTGGGAGTGAGTCTGTAGTTCTGACTGCAATGGGAAGTTCATTCCATAGTTTAGATTGGGAGTGACTCTGTAGTTCTGACTGCAATGGGAAGTTCATTCCATAGTTTAGATTGGGAGTGAGTCTGTAGTTCCGGCTCTGTGTTTAATAACCGGAACATCAGAACATTATCGTTCAGACGGTCAATAAAGTGATATCAGTTGTACAGTAATGTACAGTAATCACATCACGCTGATCAGTGAAGGAAATAATATAGATATGGACAGTTCTGCTTTCTCACAGCGTCACCATTTATATGGAAATACACACACTGTATGTGGAAATACACACACCGTGTGTGGAAATACACACAGTTACACACATGTACATGCACGCATACACACACACACACACACACAGAGTTACACACACACACACACATTCACAGTTGCACACACTCTATATAGATATTCTACTGTTAGGTTCTTTAGCTAATGTATGATCCTAGAAGACTATTTCTATGTATGTGATGTATTTTATTGCCATGTGTTGTTCTGCTTACTGTAAATCACTCTGAAGAGCGTCTGATAAATGACTAAACGCACACACACTGGTCCCAAGTGGGGGATCAGGTGTGTGTGTGTGTGTGTGTGTGTGTGTGTGTGTGTGTGTGTGTGTGTGAGCGCGTGCGCGCACACAGGGTCATTAAGGTCACATGTCTCTCTCTCTCTCTCTCCGTCAGACATCAAAGTCAAAGAGCAGTCTGTGGAGAACTTGATAAGGTAATGCACACACACACACAGTCACACACACGCACACACACACACACAATGAGCCTCCTGATTGGACCAGTGGTTCGTTATGCTAATGTGTGTTAACGAGCCTTCTGATTGGACCAGTGGTTCGTTATGCTAATGAGTGTTATAACAAGCCTCCTGATTGGACCAGCGGTTCATAAACTGTGGGTCGTCGACCCTTTTTTTTAAACATTTTTACGTTGACTGAATTATTATTATTTTTGAAAAAGAAAAACATAATAATCAAATATTTTCAAAAATGAAAAAGAAGACATTTCAAACAATTTTCAGCATAATTCCCCCCCCCCCAAAAAAATCATGAAATTCCTAAACTGTCGTCAACATGTAATAAACATGTTGATCTCTTGACCTTTGCCCCTAGGGGTCGCCAGGTGTTTGACCTCTTGACCATTGCCCTCTAGCGGTCGCCAGATGTTTGACCTGTTGACCTTTGCCCCCTAGGGGTCGCCAGGTGTTCGAGCCTCCCAGGTTCATGTCCGTCACTCAGGCTGCCGAGCAGCTGCTGTCAATCATCTGCAACAGGAGGGAACAGGGGGAGGAGCTAGGTGAGTGAGTGACAGCTGTCAGTCAGTCTTATGACACTTATTTAGGACCTTAAATGTTCTGTCATCTGTCTCGATAACATGACTTAACAGTGATGTCATCCATGATGTCATGGACACTGGGCTCACATCCTTCCTGGACTACATCAAGGAAGCTCTGAGAAGGAAGTGAAGTGGTCACGTGACTGGGCTGCGCCATGACACTTTCATGGGAGCCAAACTACCTGGACGTTTGGCAGAATGCACTGGAGTCAATGAGAGCTCAGTGACCAGTTCATGAACAAACATTATTTATGAACAATTGAGACCTTTTGTAAAGTAATCACTTCTGGAAAAGAACAGAAGACATATAACACATTATTGTCTGCTGTGTTGTTATTCGATGTGTACACTGTGTAATTTTTTATAGAGGTATGGTATCTCTATAAACATAGAGATACCATAAAGTACAAAGTACATTTCTGAACGCACCAAAGGATCGCGAGACTTCCCACCGTTTCCTGTCTGGCAGCAAAATCTCGCGATACTTCGGAGCCAGAAATTATACCTGCTGCTGTTTAGATCCTCAGATAAAATGATATACTGTGCACATCGAAAAGTAAGTGATTAGAAAACAACCTGTGATATGTCTTCTGTTATTTTCCAGAAGTGATTACTTTACAAAAGGTCTCAATTGTTCATAAATAATGTTTGTTATGAGCTGGTCCAGCCGGCTCCATTCACTGCCATGTATTCATTGCACTTCCGGTGTGAGTTTGACTCCCATGAAAGTGTCCATGAAAGTGTCATGGCGCAGCCCAGTCACGTGACCACTTCACTTCCTTCTCAGAGCTTCCTTGGACTACATGTTGTCTCAGTAAGACAGCCCCTCCCCCTATCCACAAGGAGGAGCAGTGAACCAAAGCATTATGGGGATTGTAGTCCAGGAAGGAAGTGAGCCCAGTGTCCATGACATCAGAGACACTGGGCTCACTGCTAAAATCTAAAATATCTAAAGCCACATATTTATTACACACATAAAGACCTCCAGGAAAGTGTTCTAAATCTTATAAACGTCATTAACTTATATTTCTTTGCCAAAGTGGTGAAGTGGTCCTTTTTATGATGTAATAATGTAATTAATTATGATGTCATGTGACCTCGTTAAGCCCTTAACGAGCAGACGGTGTGTGTGGGCGTGGCCCGCCTTGGCGCTGATGACCAACGCGTCGTCACGGCAACGCTCCAACAGCTGGCCCAGTCTCCCTCATGTGACCTGGGCGAGCCGCTCCATTCTCTGATCGTCACCGGCAGGCTCCACCCCCTGGAGGTGGACATGCTCCGCCTCTCGGCCCAGCCGGACGCCCTGATTGGCCTGAAGATGACGGACAGCTCCACCTGGGGTTCCAGGGGGTCCGAGGCTAAACTTAAATGATGGACAGTTGGTAACCAAATGGACCCTTAGAGATCCTTAACTCTTGAGAGCGTAGAATGAAACCAATGGTTTCATTCTTTTTTTTTTTTTTTTTCTTTTTTTTTATCCCACGATTTTGTAACCCATTTTTCACCCCTGTGTCAATCATCTAATGTGATCCTGGGCTCTACACACCCTCCGCCAACCTGGGGAGAGCAACGGACTTAACTCATGCTTCCTTCATGCTTGAGTGTCCAAGTTGCTCCTTTACACCTGACAGGGGGGAGTTTCCCTGGTTGGACGTAGTGCGTGGAAGGAACACGTTATTCCAACCAGTTCCTTTCCCCTCCATCAGGCGCCCCGGCTGGCCAGGGGGAGGCAGTTTAGAGACCAGGATTACTGCATGTTTTTGTGAGGGTATCTACCCTAGGGGACACGGGGAGAACATGCAAACTCCACACAGAAAGGCCCTTTCGCCAACCCCACCTTCGGGTATGGGCACTGATGACGCGGAGGAGGAAACACGCCGCCAGCACCCACAGCAATGGTTTCATTCTACGCTCTCAAGAGTAAAATTATTGTCAAACATCTGCATTAGTTAATTCACCAGAAGTCTACACACTACAGAGAATGTAGAATAATTGTTATTCTGATCAATGTCTGCCTGTTATGGTTAGGGGTTAGGAGTTATCTCTCCTAATGGAGCCAACATCAATACAGCATGGATGGAACTGTGGACACAATATTCTTTCATTTTGGTTCATGCACGCGCACACGTGCACACACGTGCCTACACGTGCGCACAGAAGTGCTGATAGCCTAAGCCTATATATGTGTATAGTATATGAGAGTTTTACACACACACACACAAAAGTAGACTTAAAACAATCAGACAATCTTCTTTACGCTGCGCTGCCTGCAGTGGCGAAAACAAATGTTTGCTTTGTAGCTAATTAATAACTAATAAATAATGTATAACTAATAACTAATCTCTTCTTTGATTGTGGAGGGGGCATTCTTGTTGCATTGCAGAACAGCGCCATCTACTGGTCTGGTAGCCATACTGCTGCGCTGTGTGTTGCTACTCAACTCTCTGGGTGGATTCACTGACACTGGAGGAATATTTGCTCTGTTTACAAAAGATATATGTTACAATATTGTATGTTCTTGGTATGAACAATAAGGAAGGAAAACATCCAACCCAAACGTGGGCAGGACCCGAGCGGTGAGCTCGGTGCCCAGCGAGCATCTCTGTACCGCGGTGATCTCGGTGCCCAGTGAGCATCTCTGTACCAGCGGTGATCTCGGTGCCCAGTGAACATCTCTGTACAGAGATACGAAATGAAGACGCTCGGGCACTGTGGGCTCCGATGCTGTGTAGTGTTGTTTTTGTCGACTAAAACTAAGACAAATAAATGTCCGTCGACTACCTTTTTCCACCAACGAAAACTTAATGGAAACTGGACATGAAAACTAAGTGTAACCCCGCTAAATAATTAGATCGGACAGGATACAGGAGTATGGTACAAGCATAATAGTTTTATTTATAAATAGGATACAAAAAGGCTTTTATTTGAATATCAAAAAGTATTAAAAACGTAGTGTTGGAGTAGACTTATAAATAGTGGAAGGATGGTAGTTTCACACAATACATGATGAATAAATAAGGAAAAGGGACAACAGTCCTTTACAGGGCTGTTTCACTTGAACACTTGAACCTATGGACAAACCAGAGTCAGTAATGTACACAGAATAGCTACATCCATTATGCATTTGACCCAACAGCTGAACTCTACTGATTACAATATATCCCTTTAATTCCCAACAGTCACCATTTCAAGCAGCATCATGTATGATAATAACAACAATAATAATACAAAACAGAAATCATAATACTAGGCCCGCCTTACCAGGTCTCGTCACTCTAACCACACACACTGTCTTTTCACTGGCTCATACAGGCCAACATCTCGACCTGTAGCTGTTACAATGATACACAGGCGTTAGACCATTAAACAGAACGCTGCACATTATTCCATCGTTCTGTCCTGCACCAACACACATACGGCAGTATAGGCTACTCACATTCCTCCCGTTAATGTCCTACACCGACTGGATAATGCCACACCCCAAACATTACTCGGTGGACCTCCCAGGCTATACACTACAGCAGTATGGTGTATACCTGACAATGACAAATTGACAATACTCTCCTTTTTAGAATAGATCATACAAAACATATTTAACGAATATATAGGCTTACAAAAGGAGCATATAGGCTTACCAACTGACAAGTCTGCAGCTGCGCGTACCTCTCACAACGCATGAACGTGCGGCGTGTGTGAGACCCACAACTGACGTCCTGTCATCTGCCTGTCCAGAACTTCTTTAAATACACGTCTCACTTAGGCCTCTACTACCCTCTAGGGGTTACATAAGCTATGATGACTAAAACGAAGACTAAATATACTGTCGATTTTGCCGAGAAGTAAAAGCTAGACTAAAATGTTAGGAAGGGACTAGTGGACAAGAGATCCAGTATAAGTCATTTTACACTTGGTTGCATGCTGAAAATAGCAGATCTACAAGCTCACAACACGTCGCAGCGTGACACGTTGTGAGCTTGTAGATCTTCATGATTCACAAGAGGGTTGTATAAAGATGTGTTCCTCTGTGTTCACCTCTAGTCTGCAAGGAGGAGCACATTGTGCTCAAAACGTCACAGTCGTCTTATTGTGCAAATAAAGGCACTTTGTCACAGCATCGGACCCCACAGCGTGCGAGCGTATGAACAATGACATAATGCTTTTGAATAATGTGGTGTCCATAGGGTTAGGGTTAACCCTAACCCTAACCCTTAACCCTAATACCAGCTTTGGTCGAAATTAAGTAAATGATGCTTAATTATATTATTTGATCATCTGATATATTGTCACTGTGGTTATCTTGTATGTCCAAAACATTTACTTTTCAGGAAGTGGAGAAATGGAGACATGTGTTCCAACGGATCCAATGGAGTTAAGTCTGTGTTAAACCCATTTTGTGCGAGAACCCTTTTTGGTGTTATGTCATACTTTAGTTATTGAAAAATAGCAGATCTACAAGCTCATAGCACAGCACTCGGTGCCGCGTTATGAGCTTGTAGATCTGCTATTTTTGAAAAATCGTGAAAATGTGCCTCAAATCTTTGAATATATCTAGATTTCAGAGTGAACATTTTAACTTAAATATTTTGCTGAAGCATATTACATATAACTTTTGGGGTCCTTTCCTTGACATGAAATATTGAGCACCGCTGATACAGAGAAAAATAGGGTTTTTCAGGATTAAGATTTTGAAGACTTTTTTAAATTCAGGCCTAAAGTGGTATTACTTGTCATTGTATAAATATCTATAGAAACGCACAAACATACTTAAATACTTTTAGTTAAAGAAAATTTGCTAAATGTGTGGCAAATCTGCAAAACAAATGCTTACCACTAGCTTCCTGCACAAATGTGTTCATAAAGGTGTCTACAATCACATATACATTTGTTCCAACCCAACTCCCTTGGGAAACTTTGTGACAGCTGCTGATAGTTGGGGTACCATTATCAACCAATATAAGGCAAAATTTCATTATGCTTCAAGTAGCATGTGACATGTCAAAATAGGGGTTTTTCATGATTCTGAATCCAATCCCAAGCATTAGTTTAGCACAAAAACTCCTTGGGCTAAATTCGGCCACAGCCACTTGCCCAAATGTACCCAAAATGTGCTGACCTCATCACATTTGTCATGATCGTCTAAATCAAATCAAATCAAATCAAATCAAATTACAGTTGTATAGGAAACAAGAATATTACATACTACATCACATGTTGACAGACTTATACAATCACTTTTTGAATATAACTTTTTACTTTATAGGTAGCACTGGAGGGAGAGATCTTCATTCAAGCCACCTGGATTGACAGACTTTGAATAAAAAATCCATCTAGATTCAGTTTGGAGGAGTTTAGTGTCTAAATCACCCCCTCTTCTAGATTTCTTAATTTGATCAATAACTGTGTAAGACAGATCTGCTATGGAGTGACCGGCTTCCATGAAGTGTCTGGCGACAGGAGATTTGATGTCCTTGCGTCTGATGGCACTCATGTGTTCTATGATGCGTGTGCGGACTGCCCTGGATGTTTTGCCTACGTACTGTAGATTACATTTACATGTGATCATGTAGACTACATTAGAGGAACTACAATTCACAAATTGTCTGATAGTGTATTGTTTGTTAGTAACTGCACTTTTAAATGTGTTCGTTTTCTTGGAGTTTTTACAGGCCACACAATGCAGACAAGGGTAGAAGCCGGTGACTCCATCCAACCGCCCCGTGTGTTGCTGGGGGGTCAGAGGAGGGTCAGTAAGCACTTTCGCACCTTCAGGGTCAGCTGACAAAACATGCCAGTGTTTCTCTATGATGCTACGTATATCATTGCTCAAAGGATTATAAGTAGTGATGCAGGCACATGAATGTTTCTTTTTGGTCTTTGCAACCTGGTTAGGATTATTCCATTTAGTTAAAGCAGAGTCAAGCCATTTTTTGGGGTACCCTCTATCAATTACATCTATCTATTTCTGTACATGATGTCTCTCTCTTTTTCAAAATCTGACTGACTGTTACAGATTCGTTTCAGTCTAAGGAATTGAGAATATGGTAAACAGCCTTTCTTCAAAGCAGGGGGGTGTGCACTGGTGGCATGTAAAATACTATTCTTGTCTGTGGGTTTGGTGTACAATGTACAGAGTGGTGGACAATTTACCATCCTGAAAAAGTACACGGGTGTCTAGAAATGGAATTTCATGTTTGCTGAATTCCATGTTGAATTTAATGGTAGGTGCCAGATTGTTCAGGTAGGACACAAAACCATGAAGCTCTTCATCAGTACCTTGCCAGAATAATAATAATAAATAATATCATCAATGTATCTCTTAAATAACAACATATTGTGGGCAAAAGGATTGTTGTGCCACACTGAATTGTGTTCAAGGAAGCCCAAGGCAATGCCTGCATAATCTGGACTGAATACTGAGCCTTTGGTGCCCCCTGCAGTTGGAGATGATAGGAGTTCTCAAATAGAAAATAGTTTTTGTGTAAAATCATGGATGTCATTTCTACCAGAAAGTTGGTTGGAGGTGTCAATTCATCCCTTAAGTCTAAATAGAATCTTAATGACTCTGTGCCTAGATCATGAACCAGATACAACAATGACATAGCTTGAATGATGTACGGTGTATATAGTGCAAATCCCCTAATGATGGCTGGTCCCCCCCCCCCATTATTCCCTTCTGTTTAAAAAAAGTAAATGTTTTTGTCATCATTGACACTGGAATTATAAAAATGCAGAAGACAATCAGTGCAGTCAACACAACCCTTTTGATATTTTGTAAAACCTCAAAAATCCTCTAATCAAGATAAGCAAATTAGCAATGGAGTTTTCGTTTTACTTTAAACATTTTTATAACATGTCATTCAAAATTGTGTTTTCCACAATGGTTCACCTGACGATTATATATATGCAAACCTCAAAATCCTGTTACGTTAGGCTATATCATTCATATTTGGGTGCTTACTTTTACACACTTATTCATCCTCACACACATTTCTAAACATACATTCAAGTTGACGCCTTGAAAAATAAAATGAATTGGACTAAAGATGCAAAAACGCCAAGCATGTGGATCAAATCTGTTGGAGAAAGCATTTATTCACATGGACAAAAATAATTCCAATGCACTGTGATTACCTAAAAGTATTCGTATTACTGTATACGAGTGCTTCTTTTTCTCTTACATTTTAAGTGTTATAAGCAAAAGCAAATAGTTATCCTTCGCATGCGTGCGCACACACACACACACACACACACACACAGTGGAGGGCAATATTGAAGTGCATTTAGTTTGAGGACTAAACATGAACACCGGTACTTACTTACTTTAAATCCACTACGTTTCAAAGTCAGACCGCTACAGCACTTTTGAATCAACAGTTACCTTTAAAGAAAAGGAAAACAAATATTCTAATTAAAGCACTTTATCTCTTTGTCAAATATAGTTAAAAAGATTATAGAATAACATAAAAAACACAATTTGGAAATGATGTGCACGTGCGTGCGCGCACACACACACACATACACACACTTTTTCCACACAGAACAAGTCAGGGGGGAACAAAGACGACACAGGGGTGTAGCCACCAAACACGAAGGCAGCAGTTATTAAATTGCAGTTGTTCAATTTTAGTTGACATGAAGGAATGGCTGGCACCTTTTTTTTAGTGTACAGCAGAGAGGAACTGATCAATAAAGGCCACTAGAGTTGCTTTATGGGCCATCACTCTTTTCTCATTGATCCATTTTTTGACTTCTGCTTCTTTTAAGTCACGGATTGGGTTTGCCTTCTGTTTTTGGAAGCAGCTGTAGGACCTCCCTGGCATAAAACGGAACACCTTGTGTTGCTGAAGTATATCAGCCATGAGAGTGATGTCTGCTTCTTTGTTTGCAGCAGTGTGTTTCCCCGAATCAGGTTTTAATTCACAGCTTTGGTCAAAACACTCAGCAAAATATTTCATCTCACCAATGGTTTTGCTCATAGCCTGTGCAATGGGAAACTGTACATTTGCCCCAATCCGTTCTATGCATTGTTTTGTGTAGAGCACATAATGCTCACAGTTCAGATCCATGGACATATTATTGTGAGCTTGTCCACTCGGGTTCACTGTGAGCTTCACTGGGACTGAGTCGGGCTTGGAGGTCAAATTTAAGTTTAAGGGCTTCAAGGCAGTAACGATGACGGCCTGCCTGTTTGAAGTACAGCATCTTAAACTTCCACAGGCGACAAATCCTCTCTCCATCGCCCTCCTTTATCGCATCTTGGAAGTCACGTTCAAGCAAAGCCATCTTCAGGAATGCAGAGTGATAATTCCACACACCATCTGCCTCTGTCATTGATGCAGCCCCCTGTGGCATTGTTGCTGTTGGTCTACCATGGCAGGTGAAATGATGGACCTTTTTTTCGTGTTCTGTCAGCTGTTTTGAGTCTTTGAATTCTGGATGGCTGCAGTCATCAAAGAGGCACCTGAAAATGAACTTAGGCTGAGGCTCAGTGTTCGCTTTAGAGTTTACCATGATATTTTCATTCAAAATGTACTTTGACACAATGTTTGACATATGACAATCAAACCACTTTTGATCTACAAAACCTGGTGGGCAGTTCTTTTTTGGAGAGTCAATTTGTGACTCCATGACAAAGTGCTCCAGGGTAGCTGCCATGATTAAGGCATCAGTCACATCATGAATGAAAGTGTCATTTGCTCTCCAAGTGCTGACTTATTCACATCTTTTCTTTTAATTTTGTTTTACGAAGTTGGGACATTGTACCTATGTCAACGGCGGAAGATTGGTTGTAGAATAATTTGTATATGACGTCATTAAAATTCATGCAAGAGAAGTAATGCCTCTGTTCATATTTTCTGTATAGTGTTGCACTGATACTATTGTGTTTAATTCCTCCTTTGCTCCGCGAGCCGCATGCGTGCGCCTCGCAATTGCTGCTGTGAGTTTGATTGATTTAAATATGTATTAACAGTTTGCAGAATTACAGTAGGCTACATTTCAAGCACAAACTAAATACAAAGACTGTTAACTGTGAGTGGACGACCCAATTAAGCATTACACTGGTTTACAAGAGGGTCCCCTGCATGTTCAATTAATCAAAAGTAATAAGGCCTCAGTTAAATGACGCTTTATTTACGGCAAGAGGAGAAGAAAAAATAAAGAGTTCATTCATGTTACGGCCGGGTGGTGCTTTTTTTTGGTGTTTTCACATCTGAGTTTCAATCGGAAGAGAAGCTAAATCCCTACATTTTCTGGATTATATATATTTTTTATTTGAGAGGTAATGCCTGTGTCAGACTTGTTACGGTCAGATGTTTTATTAAGCCTAATTATTTGTGCGTCACTGCTTTCATGAAGGCTGCAACAGTTGTTGCTTATTGTTTAAAATAAATGAGACCAATCCAAGCATGCCTTTCTATCCGCTATATCGTTGTTTAAGCCAAAGAGAGACATTTATAATGTTGGCAGCCAAATACTATTACAAATAAATAAGTGTAAGTAAGTTTGACTAAGTATATAGGCCCTATTAAATAACAACAGACAGGAATATATCTTAATCGACCAATGTTTATTAAGTTCAGCAGAACATTTCAAGTAATCTCATTCAGCTACTTGATTTTGGACAAAAATATCCAGTCCAGTCAATAATTGAACAACACGAACGACTGTTTGCCTCTTTGCTCGATTAATCCAAACATCAGCAGTCAACACTGGTTGTAGCAGATTAAAAATATAGAGGAATAGAACATTTAGTTCTACTTACTACAAAGTTTGTTAGTGCTAGACTAGTGCTTTGTGTGTTTCACTGTGAAAATTATCTATGGTACTTGCATTATGGATTTTACGACAAAATAAATGTGTGTCTGCATACTGACACAAAATGCAAAACTCCAATATAAAAAAGTATAATATTATACAGTACAACAAATTCCACATTGACCGCATCATGGATTAGTGTGTATACATTTTATGTGCATAGTACAAGGCATATCCAAACTGTACACAGTGGTATGTTCTTTCTCCAGTGTGAATTTTGTGGGGATTTTAAGGTGCATGTTTTCCCACACAGATCACATGCATAGGGTTTCTCTATTCACAAAATAGGCTGTGCATTATCTGGTGACTAACTAAGTCTGCTTTTGTTTTGTAGCTGTCCCCACACTGTTTACAGTGGTATGGTGTGTGAATTCTCTGGTGATCCTTTAAGTGAGATTTGGTAATAAACCTGCTCCCACACTGGTCACAGTGGAATGGTCTTTCTCCTGCGTGCATTTTCTGGTGTGTCTTAAGACTGGACTTTCTACGGAAGTGTTTTCCACACTGGTCACAGCTGCGATGTTTGGGTTTAGCCAAGCCTCTTTGTTCATGTACTGCTGGTAGGACGGGGAAGATAGACGGAATATCCAACACTGGATTGGAAACAAGACAAAGGAAGATAGTTGAGAAGTTGAACGATTAAATCATTTAGGAATGAACACTTCTAGGAATGAACATTTTAAATCGTCAGTCAATCTAGCCTAATCATATTCCTTAGTTTTGTCGTTGGCCTTTCCAAGTCCTAGTCCAGACTAATTTAAAACCATGTACCTTTAAAATAACCCCAAGATAAACACAATACAATAAAAACAGATATTGAAAGAGACTAAAGGTGAT
Organism: Protomyctophum bolini; assembly: GCF_963924005.1. Taxonomy (NCBI): domain Eukaryota; kingdom Metazoa; phylum Chordata; class Actinopteri; order Myctophiformes; family Myctophidae; genus Protomyctophum; species Protomyctophum bolini. The sequence goes on along the minus strand of NC_137869.1, from coordinate 46,931,072 downwards.
ATAAATCTAACCTACAACAAAGCTATGAATCTAACCTACAACAAAGCTAAAGGAAAAATAATAATAAAACAAAATAAACACAAACTATAACTTACAGATATCTTGATGGTCTCTGGGTTCCAGGTGTTCAGCTGAACTGTTCCTGGTGGGATTGAGAGATTTCATCTTCAGCAGAAGTCTGGAGTTCACAGTCAGTTCTGGTTGAAATGATTGATATCCTGGAGGAGATGTGGAGAACTGACAACTACACGCTCTTCTTATATTAGAGAGCCTGAGGTGGAACCACTAGAACTGCTTGGGATTAGCCAAAGAGAGGAACAATAGAACCATCTGTCCACCAATTACAACCTATAGCTCACTCTACGATAATTCAACACTACTTTAATCTCATTTTATGGTATCAACAATATAATTGTAAAAATACAAAGCTAATTAGAGCTAAGTAGAAACTGTAATACGTCCATAGTATCAATACAATAAAATAATACAATTCAAACCAATGCAACTCACTGAAATTAAGCCAAACATTTTGCTACTTTGAGTATGAATAAAATGAAAGACAAAAATATGTATTAAATGGCAGGTAAACTAATGCAACTCACTGAAATTATTGAACATACGGCAAACATTTTAGTATACTCATCCCTCTTTCACAAGAACATACAACTATGAAGTGGATTGTTCTGTTTGGGGAGATAAATTAATCATGATTTAATGGAATTGTACTAAACGGCTAACAGGATCAACTATTTTATTAACCGTATACATTGCTATTTGTAATGGATCTACCACTGTATCACATTACAATTTACAATATCAACACTATAATCATTCCATTTGCTGGTGTGAACATGAATAATAAAACAATCTGACATGGTCCTCCTGGGCGGTGACTTCTATGCATAAGGAGTCTGAGCCACTTCTTTTCACCTGACACGGGGGAGTTTTCTCGTCCGGACGTAGCGCGTGAAGGAACACGTTATTCCGACCAGTTCCTTTCCCCTCCATCAGGCACCCCGCCTGGCCAGGAGGAGGTAGTTTAGAGACTTTCGCCAAGCCCACCTTGGGTGATGACGTGGAGCAGAGAACACGCCAAGCACCCACAGCGTCCCCAGGACCTTCTAGCTGTGAGGCGACAGCACCGGAACCCCTATGACCCTGTCAATGGTTGACCATGATTACAGATGCTGGATTTCAATGATGTATTCAGTTATGCCACTAGTTAAAATCAAAAATCAAACATGTATGTATTAAATGAGACTTCAGGTGTCCTAGAACATTTCAGTCAACTACTTATGAACATGCAGCTCTCTCACACAGACATTGAAAACAAAGACAGACTTCTAATTTCATACTATAATGTGCTGAGAAGAAAAGGGTCCTGCACACTGTCTTTCACAGAGTAGTAGTTTTATTAGATGACAACGTTTCGGTCTAAACAACCTTCATCAGGTAACCTGATGAACCCTGCTTCGCACATTCACTAAGAACAATGGTTAAGACCTGAGCCTCCATCTGAGCAGTGATCACATGCAAATCAGACACTCACATTGCATAGCAATGGCTGCATTCCAATGCAAATAATACTATGGAAGAACAATCTGCTATAATGTCTCGTGAGTGTTGTGTATTATGCAGATCAGAAAGTCTTGTTGCAATGAAACTGTTGCATTTAGCATGCAACGATGCACAGGTTTCTTTAGTTTTTCCTTCTCCATCATGTCTTTGAAAGCATCAGAGCTGTTACTCTCCTCACATGGAATGCAGGCTGTTAAGTAGTCACAGTGTGTGGGGGTATATTCACATTGCATCTATAATGTTGGCAGCCAAATACTATCACAAATAAATAAGTGTAAGTAAGTTTGACTAAGTAGGCCCTATTAAATAACAACAGACAGGAATATATCTTAATCTTAATCGACCAATGTTTATTAAGATCAGCAGAACATTTCAAGTCAACTCATTCAGCTACTTGATTTTGGACAAAAATATCCAGTCCTGTCAATAATTGAACAACACGACGACTGTATGGTATAAATATTGACATAGATTGAGTACTAAAGAAACATAGTTCTATCTCGGATATTTGTTTGTTATTTCTCGGAGTGAAATATTGTAAAAATAAGTGTCTCAATTGTAAATACTGAGGGAAATTTACAGAAGACAAACCATGTTCTTCGTTAATTAACCTCTGAAAGGGATTTCATGTTTGTATATCTTAATAGACCACCCAAATTGTCAACGCCTTTGCTAGTCAAAGTACAATAATGTACAATACATTAAAAACAAGAACATAATGATTTGTTTATATAAGATGTGTTGGGCTCTTTTATTTGCCTTTATTGATAGATACACAGTAAGTTGACAGGAAATAGGGTGAGAGATGGTGGGGAAGGCACGCAGAAAAGTTTGTCTGGAGCGGGACTCGAACCTGCAACACAATGACAGAACATTATGACTTGCATCAGAGATCAGGATGTATACAATGAAATGAAGAACAATATTTTATATGTCAACAGTAGATCCACTGACTTATACAGTGTCTTTAGCATCAGGGTCAAATGTGCAAAATAAAATTGAAAAACTAATTGAAAAAGGCACACGTTGCAAAATATATACAGTAATCTTGGTTTGACTGCTTCACAGTTGGTCTGCCAACTCTAGTTGGCACGAGTAAATCAATGTCTATTCCCCCATATGAGTCCTCATATGTATTTTTAGATTACCCATGTGACTACAGCCTTTGCCACAAACTGTACAAGTAAATGGTCTTCCCCCGTATGAGTTGTCATGTGTGTTTTTAGATCTTTAGATTTAACCTTTTGCCACAAACTACAGGCTTTCCCCTTGTATGGGACATCATGTGTAATTTTAACATACTCCTGCCACTACAACTACTTTGCTACAAACTGTATGAATCATGGTGTGCATATTCCAAGTTCCCTTCCCATTAAACATTTTGCCACAGTATGTGCAACTGAAGCTGCCACCATGAGGCCAATTTAACTTTAGTAATTATTATGAACCTACCCTCCACGTTTTTCTCTGAGGAAAAAATACTTGAATGTGATTTTTTGCATTTTCCCATTCATGTCAATGGGGAAATTAAATTCACTAATACATTAATATCAATTAAACTATAAAGCACATCCTTCCTGATGAAGCCAGTCAATTTGACATATGGCTCAAGTGCGTACAGTCAAAACTGTGGGAGGAGTAGCGTGGGAAAAAAAGACTACTCCTATAGAATAATATGCATGAATATTACAATAGTCTGTTTACCAGACTTGTTTTTTATCTGAGACTTTACAAAATTTGTAAAGTCTTGTCTCAGATAAAAAACAGTCATAGGCTGATCTTTCACAGATTACACTAATGTCAAGATCATGTTACTTCACAATACTGTGTTGAAATATAAACATTTGGAACCATGACCGTTGAGAAGCTGAATCTAAAATAAAATAACTGCAGTGATTTCAGCAGTGTTTGAAACAAGTGGTAACAAGAACACTCGGCGGATTTACCCTTTTTGCCGACTTCTCAAGACAAGTCGGCAAACCGTGGAGAATATTCGGCAGACTCTTAAGAAGATTCGCCGCGCGACGACTCTTCTTCAGATTCTGCCGAATATTCTCCACGTTTCGGGGCACTTTCAGCAGCTGCAAGTTTCTGAATGTTAGCTACTGCTAGCTACTGTGCTAACGATGATAAAGCAACACAACCAAAAAAAAATATTAATCAAGTGATCGGGACGGGACGGGAATGAAAGTCAACGGGAGCGATGATAATGATCATTTTCAGGAAGGAAACAACGCTCGACGCGGTGCTCAGGCTCACAGTGCTGGCTGCCTGCTGTAGCCAGGGGGTGGAGCTGGGTGGACCGCAGTGTTTGTTTACAATAAAGTTTCAATAGTTGTCACTGTACAATACTTTAAAACAGTTGTCATGTTGCACACAATCAATTTGGTCATAGCAGCCGCTGAGCCGCCTGTAGCCTCTCCTCTCCAAGCAGCAGCCCACAGTGCCTGCACCGTGAGACCGCAGTGAGAACGCTATAGCATTGCAAGAAGCTAAGGCTTAGCTGCTAAGCTAACACAACACCAGCCATGGTGGTGGTGATGTTAGCTTAGCGTAGCGTAGCTTGCTGCTGCTTGGCTGTTCAACTTCACTTCATCTCTGCCTATAATTTTTTCTTATTGTTACCCTGACACCGGAGCTGCAAAAACAGACAGATCTACAAGCTCTACAATCTCAACTATCCAACTCCTGCGTTAGTCAAAACTAAAAGCGAGTGACAGTGAGACGAGCATGTCGACCGTAGCAATGAATGGAGACCTATTTGGAATGATTAAATCCATTATTGGCCTGGAGAAAGTTACAGCCGCTCCGCCTCCTCCTCCTCCCTGGCACGGTACAATTAGCCATGTGCTATATGACGTTTTGTTTACCCTGCGACAGGGACTGAGAGAAATGCCACCGAATTCTTAATTATTTTCCTTCTCTATATGGGCACACTTGTGAAAGCTGAATGCTTTTGCATGCTTTTATTGATCTGCTGTCTGATCAGCGTGCATGATCATCATGCAGTAGCTAGATGCGCGCTCCAGTGCCGAGATTTCTTCCCGTTTCGGCGACTCTTCGTCACTTTCCGTCCGAGTTCTCAGACAGAACTCGGACCGGAAAGTGACGAAGAGTCGGCGAAAGGGGAAGAAATCTCGGCAAAGATGAAGAAGAGTCGGCGACCCGAGTTCTCCAGTATTCAAACAAGTTACCCTAGCTGATTCTTGTTGGGTGGAATGTGGAATGCGAGTCATTGAATACCTTTACCATTCACATGTAATTCAGTCAGTAAAGTAGCTCATATGGATGTGCTATGCATTGACTCGTTGACACGGTTATCTTTGTGTTGTCTGTGAGGGACATTGGTGTTTAATATGGCCATGGTCATTGTTTGGTCTGTTTACAAGTTTACCATTGACATGTAATACTGTCAGGAAGAATAACTTGTAAAGAGTGATGGGTCATCGTTGTAGTCCAAGCATTAACATATGCAAATTACCCCACAGGCACACTGCACTTTTAAACCTTGTAATGTCTTGATTTGAGTCAAACCTCTATTGAAAGTGCATTGTGTTGCAGACTGCTTGCATGTTCATTGTCACTTAGAATTAGTGGTGTACTAGACACCATACTTGGTTAAAATTGCATGCAGCTATACCTTACTTGAAAGTCACTCCAGTAAAAGTTAGTCACCCATATGTATATCCCTTGAATCAAAGTCTTAAATCAGGGGCTCGTGTTAAATCTACTCAGGTACCAAAATAGCTGGTGTTAAAATACACATATCAAGTAAACATACACGTCTTAAAAAAGAAAGACAAGAGCAAAGAGAGTAAATTAAGACAAATAATGTACAACTGCTTCCATGGGTCTCGTCACAAGTGACGTAGATACTGGATGGCTGTGGTCTGTCTTACTGGCTTAGAAATATTGACCGGCTGAAACTTTGAAGATCAGATCAGTTAAAAAGTGTAAAGTGAACTTAATAGTATGACATCATGTCATGTGACATGCATTTATAGTTCAAAGAGTTTAAGTAGACAAATACCTGTAAGCAAAAAGTTATTTGTAACGTGAGTGCTTTTGTGGAAAGAAAGAAAGAAAGAAAGAAAGAAAGAAAGAAAGAAAGAAAGAAAGAAAGAAAGAAAGAAAGAAAGAATACTTATATGTTGAAAATCAGATGAATATTTGAGGACATTTAACTAATAAACGACTTAATATCAATAAACTCAAATTTTGGCCAACTCCATGTATTACTGTTGGGCTATTGTGACTTGCAGTGATGCAAAGGGTTTACTGGGGGCTGTTAACCAACAGTTGTCCAGTGTCTGTCTATTGTTCTTCTGTCCCGCCCTTCATCACACACCCCCTCTGTGGGTATTTAACAGGGCTCCGTTTTGTTTTGTGTCACTTTAAGCTGTCTTCTTGCTAAAAGCTGAACTTGATCTCGTCTGGACTTGGTGAAGTAATCAGGTATGTAGTTTGTGCTTTGACAATTGTGTGTTGGACTAGCAGTGCTTTGAACTTTTCCAGCCAACAATGGTCTGCATGGTTTCCATATCCTATACTGTTGCTCTAATCCAGTGTGTTAATGTAAGAGTGTCCATTTGATATGATATGAACTTTATTTGTATAGCACTTTTCAAAACATAGTTCCAAAGTGCTGCACAGAACAGGATTAAAAACAACAAGAAACACACAGTAACAAAATTATAATGGCACACAAAACAATAGCAAGCATGTATGTACAAATTGGCTAATTAAGTAGTTACAAATACTCTGTATAAAGGTGGGTTTTCAGACGAGACTTAAATAGGGGGACCGATGGGGCTACCCTAATGTGCACTGGCATTTGGTTTGGACTTCCTATGGGTCCCTCCTTTAGTTCCATTTACAGTGCGGTTTGGGGTCCCATCAACAGTGTATCAAACTGAGAGTCCTTGGATTGTAATCAGTCACTCTTCTCTTCCCTACCCCATTCTCTTACTGGGCCACCGATTTTGTAGTTAGTTCTAGATATTTTCCAGTTCAGGTGGCAGGCAACACAGCTGAAGGCTGGAGCTAATCCAATAGATGGGCATGTTAGATTTCAATGTGCGAAGAGACAGGGTATATGTGCATAAGTAGTAAACGGTAATTACATTACACATAACACCTAGATCTAATATCATAGACAAAATTACTTGGTTGCCGTAGTTGTGCATCATAATGTCACCAGTATGCCATGTTTTACCCTGCCGTAGTTTTTTACCTGAACTCAAAAACAAACAGCATCAGGGAGGTGTCTGTTTAGTGTGTATGTCATAGAGTGGAAAATGCCATTTGGTCTAATGTCACAGAATGTACAGTGCCACGTAGAGCAGCATGATAAATGGTCAACTTTACATTGTGGGTTATTGCTTTATTTATATTTTGTGTTTCATTTTGATTATGCATGCGTGTTCCATTTCTGTGTTATTTAATGAGTGCCGTGCGCTATGATAGCGATGGACAATGAACATTATGCCACAGTATTGTTTACCTGTCGGGCGCTCTGGCCAGGGCGTGTGCGGCCTGTGACACGGACTGGGTCGGGACATTCATTCGCCAGTGAAAACTCCACGCCCAAATAAAAGGTCCACCTAGATCCCACCTCTCTCTCTCTCTGCTCAGACAGTTGCCTGCTGTCGCCGTCGTCGGAGCACGCCAGACCTCTCTCTATCTCATGTCCTCCTAAAGTTCTCCCTACATGTTGTAGGCCAGATAAAAGTAACCCCTTATCTCTCCACGTTGTGCCGCGGATTGGACTTCTCTTCTCCTCCATACGACCCGTGGTTCCGATGTCCTCCTCCACGTCGCTGAGATCGAGCACTCCAGTCTGCAATGTCAACGCTCTCTATCTTCTGACTAAAGGAAAGTAACAACGCCTGTGTGCGTGTTTATCACAGTTGAAACTGCCGGTTTTGGAGAGGGCTGTCACTCATTATACGTTCTATCTGTGTGTTGAGGTGCTGGTGCCAGCCTGATGTGGTGACGGCGGTGGAGCAGCGTCGCAGCTAGAGATTTATCATTGATATGCTCGTCCTACTCCTTGCGAAAGGAAAGTAACAACGCCAGTGTGCGTGTTTATCATAGTTGAAACTGCCGGTTTTGGAGAGGGCTGTCACTCATTATACGTTCTATCTGTGTGTTGACAGCGGAGCGTCAGGACGCCGGATAGTGGCGACGCGGAAGTCCAGGACTGGACAGTGTGGATCGGACTAAACTAAAATTGCTGTCTCGTCACGGTTGTGGCGAGGTGCTATACCCAGATCGTATTCACCACTGGACTGGACTGGTATTTCTAACCCCTGAATCACTGACTCTCTCCCCCCTAGTTTTAACGGTGCTGCTTGCTATTTTTAATGTGATTAATTGCCTTAATGTGTTGAATTGATTTTGCCTTAATGTGTTGAATTTAAACTGTATTTGTTTTAAAGAAAAAGGGTACCCTTGCATTTCCATATTGTATTGTTTAATGAATTAATATGTTTAGACTATAATAAAAAGGCTTTTGTACTTTTATACCTTATCCCTTTGTGTCGTGTCATTTGCTTTGTATTGGTGTGAACTGGAGTCCGAACCTGAGTAGTAACAACTCTCCTAAAAACCTGTTACATGTATACTGCTTAATGTTACATTTTCATAATTGAACAACATCAATTTGTGCCCCACAGTAGGCTGCTGCTGCAACTGTTGACGGAGATGACGAAAGTCAATCAGCAAACAAGAGACACCATCCTCAGTATGTTTCAACAAGGTTATTCCACCCAGAAAATAGCCAAACACCTGGAAGACACGGGACACTGTGTGTGCATGAGAACTGTGCGGCGTTACAAACAGGGACGGCGTGCTCACAAGCCACGGGTGGCCCGGAAATTGACACGGTAGGCTGGACACACAGTACACTACAAGTTCTAATTCTCGTCCAAATGTGTCCATTTGTACAGACAATTCATTATTCTATTTTGTCTCCAGGCAGGCCATTCAAGCAATCGATTCCCTGCTGAGAGAGAACTGCGTAATGACAGCGAGCGACATTAAAGCGACCCTGGAAACCAGCCACAACATTAGCCTGGGGCTGCGAACAATACGGAGAGCTTTGAAAGAACTGAAATGGAGCCACAAGAAAACTCGGTAAGAATAAAAAATAAAAAAATTGTGAGAAATATGATACATTATGTATAGGCTACTGCCAATGAACGGAGAACAGTGTGCATAGTAATGATTGTTGTTTTCTTCACAGCACTGTGTCACAAACACCGGAAAAGATCATGGCCTTACGAGTGGAACACGCCCAGGCCTGGTTAGATGCAGGTGAAAACTGGCACGACGTCTTGTTCGCGGACGAAACGACCGTGACGCTTCAAAGTTCCACAGATGCATGCAACGGGAAGACGGACCACAAAGCGGACATGATGTCACAGCTGGAACCTCCCGTCGAGCTGCGCGTGTGGGCTGGTATTTCACGTTGTGGGCCGGGGCCTATGCTTGTCTTGAAGGTAAGATATAAACTTGATTGGATATTAATAATGTTGGTAGCAATCGTATGTCAATTCTGCAGATGTACCTAATTGTGCTGTGCTACATTCACGCGCAGGTACCATGGATCGGGCGTACTTTGAAGAGGATGTCATCAGGCAGACCGCGGGGCCCTTTTTCAGACAGGATTGGCGTTTACAGACACATCGCTTTATTCAAGGTAATATTTATTTATTTATTTATTTATTTATTTATTTATTTATTTATTTATTTATTTATTGTGTTTGTTTATTGTGTTTGTTTATTGTGTTTGTTTATTTATGTATTTATGTATTTATTTCCAATGCAGACAATCATCCGTCACACATTGCAGCCAGAGATTGCATCGAGGACGAAGGAATCAACTGGATTAGGACTCCTGCAAAGTAAGTGGTGGCCGATCACATTCATATAATTTATTGTCACGTATTCTTCACAACATATCTGAACATGTATTTTTTTTAATTGTTATTGTAGGTCGCCCGATTTGAATCCGATGGGGCTGGTCTGGACAGATCTGAAAGCATTTCTGAAAGACGAAGCAAAGCCCACCAATAGACAAGAGCTCATCGATGCAATTGAGAAGTTTTGGTTCGAAGTACTGGACATCGGACACATTGTCATGTACATTCAGGGCCTACACAATGTTTGCCGTGATATCATTGCCAGAGGTGGGCGACCAACTGGGAAGCAGTCACTAGACCAGGACATACTGACTTTGATAAAGTGAGTGATGGGACGGACTGGACTTTTTGGATATTTTTCTCCAGCTATCACTCACATTATGTTGTAAATTATGGACTCTGTTACATTATAGACATTTGACATTTGAATAGGCCTTGATATGGACTGAATATGGAAAGAGGCATGTGGTACACATTCATTACTCAATAAACGAATCTCCCTCCAAACCATTCATTCTGGATTTTAAGATGTATGTCCAACCTTAAAAACCAAGACAATTTATACCAGAGAGAAACAAAACCCTTTCATTGTGATGTGTTCAAACGTTTTTAGTTATTCAAAAGGTTTAGAAATTAACACGGTAGAGAGGGTGATAATCATCAGTAAAGTGTAGCATGATGAACCATTATGGTATGTTTTAAGGTGGCTAAACTGATTTAAACACAAAATGTTGATTTGTTGATTAATTGCAACTTGCAAGTAAACGAATAGTGTTTGAACTGTTCTTTGTAGTAGTATTTTTTCAGATAAATTATTAGAACAGTAGTATTTTGCATATTTCCCACTGTCTGTACATTCTTTATTCATGCTTCACTGAATCTGACCGTACTATTATTATTATCGTCATACGTTTGTTATACTGTATTGTTTGTATGGGACATGCCCACTACATTTAGCTGCAAATAGAAATAAACAAATCTCAATATTCCTTATTATTTGTCTCTATGTAATTTTTGATGTAGATTAGATTTAGATGAGAGGTTGGTCATGCTTTATATTAAAATATACTGGATGGCTGTGGTCTGTCTTACTGGCTTAGAAATATTGACCGGCTGAAACGTTGAAGATCAGATCAGTTAAAAAGTGTAAAGTGAACTTAATAGTATGACATCATGTCATGTGACATGCATGTATAGTTCAAAGAGTTTAAGTAGACAAATACCTGTAAGCAAAAAGTTATTTGTAACGTGAGTGCTTTTGTGGAAATGAAAGAAAGAAAGAAAGAAAGAAAGAATACTTATATGTTGAAAATCAGATGAATATTTGAGGACATTTAACTAATAAACGACTTAATATCAATAAACTCAATTATCGTCATACATTTGTTATACAGTATTGTTTGTATGGGACATGCCCACTACATTTAGCTGCAAATAGAAATAAACAAATCTCAATATTCCTTATTATTTGTCTCTATGTAATTTTTGATGTAGATTAGATTTAGATGAGAGGTTGGTCATGCTTTATATTAAAATATACAACATAAGTTATTTCAGTGTTACTGAACAACTAAAATGTCTGTCACTCATTCTTGAGATGAGGGACAAAAGTGGAAAAAACATGTCTCACACATAAGAGCCTTATTTATGTTAAAAATGAATTAATTCATAAAAATGAATCATTCATTTCATTATATATGTTTTCATAATGCCATCTGAATTAGTTAAAAGCAGGCTCTGTACCCAAAAAGGCCTGTATTTAGCCTGTCCTCAGAAAGTGGTCACAATTCCAAACGTTTCCAAAAAAGTGTAGCAGAGTAAAACTGGAGAGCCAGGGTGCAATAACAGATTAATGTATAACAGTATGAGTGCCCATGTGTCTCTTCAGAGCACACTTCTGACGAAAGGCTTTGCCACAGTCTGTGCAACTAAAGGGCTTTTACCATGTATGAGTCCTCATGTGTATATTGAGAGTACACATGACACCAAAGCGATTGATGACAACGTGTACACCTAATGTCTGGTACTTTCTTCTTCAAGTAACTGGAGAAGCGATTTTTGGGGGGCTTATCAGTGATGAGCTCATGGATGATGACATGTAGGGTTAACTGCTGCTTTGTAACAAGAAAAATGTGCTCTCAAACTAACCTGGATTCAATTTATCTGCACTACAGCTTTGAAACCATCCTGAAAGGAACACAAGAATAGTTCTGTACCTGGCCCATGCTGGGGCCAATGTATATCAATTATAGTTCTTGCAATCCACTTATTTGAGACATGAGTGTTGAGTCTCAGATACTGGTCAGGGATGCCACCCGTCGAGGGAAATGATGTAGTCAGAGCCGCAGGTTGTAGAGGTTATAACAAGGAGTATATTTATTTCCATCAAAAAAGGGTTAACATGATGTTCAAAAAAGGATGGAGGAAAACCGAGACTTGAGTACTTTACGACCGGGGGAAAAAGAAGCACTGCCAGTTCTTTGTCCTAGGCATTATTTATACTTTAAAGTTATGCCCACAAGTTTGGGCTCCAGCCAATAAGATTTGCCGTACAGGATCTCATGTCAGTTACGTGCATGTACTATTACATCAGGTTTTAGAAAACTGAACTATGATCTAATATTCGGACTTTCCCTAAACATGTTTTTGGAACGTCTTGTGTGCAGTACAATTATACAAGTGACCTGGCCTGTGGTGTCCACTATATGTGTGTGTGGTTTTAGCGGTCAGGTGTGTGTGGCACACAGTTCACTAACCCTATGGCCTGGTTTTCAGTGTACATTAGAGGCCTCTTCGGTTGAAGCTGCCCTGGTCTCAGAATATCAGCTCTTTCCTAGAAACCTTCTCTTGAATGTGAATTACAGGACTTTGATCAACACTTTGGGAAATACATGTGTGTGTGTGTGTGGGGGTGTGTGTTGGAGTATGTGTGTATGCAGGTATGTGTAGGTGTGTGTATATGTGTGTGTGTATATGTGAATGTGTGTGTGTGTGTGTGTGTGTGTGTGTGTGTGTCTGTGTGTGTGTGTGTGTGTGAGTGGGCCTGTGTCCAGAGATGTCCAAGCATCTTAGCTCTCAATACTTGTGTGTGTGTGTGTGTGTTACAAATTACACTACATGAGCATCACATCTCTGGATTGGCTTTGGCTCTCTTCCATGTGCTAACAGGCTGTGAATATAGGCTGTTTTGGAGGCAACACTGGATCTGACAGGTTGCCCTCACCTTGGAGCCTGTGCAGATCAACTCTGATGTCCAGTGACTCCTTTATCTGCGTCTTCAGCTATCTCGATTCGAGGTGCCCAAGATCAAAGCCATGGTATAGTCATAGAGGGTATACACGTGACATCATCATCATACACAGAAGTTATGCGGGAACGCCTACTGAGTGGAAAAAAAACACTTTCTGGCCTTGGCAGCCCCATACATCCACACAGAAATCTGATTGCATTAAACGACGTTAAACTCACTTTGCCACTCACTTGCACAATTTGCACATACTATTGTGGTTGAAAGGTGAGTGCAGTCTATACTGAGCAACCAGGCCATGTGAGGCCATTGCCTGCACCAATAATGAGGGTCCAGACGACAACATACAGTATAAGAACCTTCCAATGTTTCTAAGGATAAAGAAAAAAACAAGTTTGCTAATAGTGTCAAAAGTTAAGGTACAACAAGGTATTTTCATATTGCCTCCATCTTGGACATATGCAAATTAGGTGTCCAGACACACCCAATCATAAAGATAAGTATTCCAAAATGTTTCTTATTGTCAAACATCCTGAAATGGACAGGATGGACATGCATTTGTAGCTCATCTGGTTCAGAAGATATAGCCAAAACCGTTTTCAGGGGGCAGCCATATTGGATTTAGCCACTATGGCGACTGTGAAGGTCACCGGCTCAGGCCCCCTAGCTAAATCATTAGAACATGCCCTGGACTACATCTGGGCCAAATTTGGTGCTTTTAGACTGATTAGCACGAAATATCCCTAAGGGCCTGGACTAAAGAGGCCAATTGTCACTATAAATTATATAAAAGTGGTTTCTTCACAATTGATCTTAAATCAGAATATTTCATTGTATTCCCCATATATGAAAACATAAAAGAGGACATTTCAGTCTATTTTCTACCTTGTTTAGTCAAAGAAAATGTGTTTTATTATGTTTCTGTCACGGTCCGTGACATGTTATGTTTTCTTGTGTACCTTTTATTTTGTAGTATTGTTTTGTGCCATCCTGTCTGCCCCTGTATAGTTCTGTACCTGCCTTGTCTAACCTGTATTGTGATCAGTCTTTGTTTTCCACCTGTGTCCTGTTAGTCTCCCAGCCAATCCCAGTGTTGATCGTTTGTTCTGTTCACCTGTGTATTGTGATCCCTGTGTCTACTTAAACCCTCAGTCCCTTGTGTTCCCTGCTTGATTATAGTTTATGTTATGGTGTTCTGTCCAGTGTTTTCAGTATAATAAATACTTTGCATATTATGATCTGCTCTACTCCTGCCTGTCTGTTCTACTTTTGGGTTCCACATCTTTAGTCGCGCCGTGACAGTATAATCAAGCCATAAAATGGACCCAGCAGAACAGAGACTTTTCCAGCAAAAGGTGGATGAATTTGACACTGTTGTGACGTGTCTCATCACCTCAGCTCCCGATCAGTGTGCTGAATTTGAAAGAAAGATTTCGACCCAGCAGCAATGGTTCCAGGAGCGGCCATGGGTGAGCCACTTTGTACCTCACTTTAACATCGTCCGTGAGAGGCTAAAGGACTTTCGTCACTCCACCTCAGTTACACCTGCTCCCCAGCCTGCTTCTCACTGTCTCAGGCTTGGTATCGTGAGCTTGCAACCAGCATGCTCCCATCCTGCGCCTGAGAAGACCCCGCCCATGATGGACCTGCTCCGCTATTTCCAGAGCAGGGTCAAGATCCCCGTCTATTCAGACCCAGATTCTGAAGACGACCCATATCTAGGCACCAGCTTGGCTCTTGGAGGTCCTCGTGGGGCTGGTGCGCACAACATTGCTTTGGGTCGTGTTGCAACTTCTCCCAGTATCCCTCCGAAGCCTCGTAAGAGGTCCGGTCGCCGCTGCCCCCGTCGTCACCGGCGCACTCCAATTCCCAGTGATTCAGAGTCGCCGCCGCCCAGTGACGCCGAGACGCGGCCACCGCCGCCCAGCGACGCCGAGACGCGGCCACCGCCGCCCAGTGACGCCGAGACGCGGCCACCGCCGCCCAGCGACGCCGAGACGCGGCCACCGCCGCCCAGCGACGCCGAGACGCGGCCACCGCCGCCCAGTGACGCCGAGACGCGGCCACCGCCGCCCAGTGACGCCGAGACGCGGCCACCGCCGCCCAGCGACGCCGAGACGCGGCCACCGCCGCCCAGTGACGCCGAGACGCGGCCACCGCCGCCCAGCGACGCCGAGACGCGGCCACCGCCGCCCAGCGACGCCGAGACGCGGCCACCGCCGCCCAGCGTCGCCGAGACGCGGCCACCGCCGTCCAGCGACGCCGAGACGCAGCCACCGCCACCGTCTGTACCTTGCCCCCCTACTCATGTTTCCCAACCTGTCTGTCCTGAACCTGCCCCCGGTCCATATGTTGGGTCTCGTTTGGCCCTAGTCAGGGGAAACCAGGTGAGGGGGCGTCATCGTCGTGGCCTCCGCCACCAACGACGCTCCCAACTGCCCAGCATCCAGGAGCCCCTGCTTCCCAGTGACGGTGAGCCTCCACTGTCGACCAGCGACGGCGAGGTTCTACTTCGGCCCAGCGTCGGAGGTGGCGAGCCTCCACTGCGGCCCAACGACGGAAGTGGTGAGGCCCCACTGCTGCCCAGCCACGTTGAGGCTCCCCTGCTGTCCACCTGCGGTGACGGCGAATCTCCGCACTTGGTCAGCGACGGTGGGCCTCAACTGCAGCTCAGCGAGCAGCGTGCACACACGCCCCGGTGACCTGCGTGCACCTCTCCAGCTGTCCAGTGACAGTGGTGGCGGGCCCCCGCTGCTACTACCCAGCTATGCCGAGGTGCTTCTGTGTCCGAGCGACACCCTGTCTGTTTCTGAGTCGGCTGCACCTGCCGACACCACGTCAAAACCTGTGTCGGCGCCCCCCGCCGACATCATGCCTGTATCTGCGTCGGTGGCCCCCACCGACATGTTTCCTGGGTCGGTGGCCCCCACCGACATGTTTCCGGCGTCGGTGGCCCCCACCGACATGTTTCTTGGGTCGGTGGCCCCCACCGACATGTTTCCTGGGTCGGTGGCCCCCACCGACATGTTTCCTGGGTCGGTGGCCCCCACCGACATGTTTCCTGGGTCGGTGGCCCCCACCGACATGTTTCCTGGGTCGGTGGCCCCCACCGACATGTTTCCTGGGTCGGTGGCCCCCACCGACATGTTTCCGGCATCGGTGGCCCCCACCGACATGTTTCCTGGGTCGGTGGCCCCCACCGACATGTTTCCGGCGTCGGTGGCCCCCACCAACATGTTTGTTCCTGCCTCGGCTGTCCCCGCCGACTTCCCACCTGAACCCTTTTCTGCCATCCCCAATGTACTGCCTTTGTCAGCTCTCCCTTCGGACACTCCTTGCGAACTTCAAGAACTGTCTGTTTTCACTGCCATTGTGGAGGAGGCCCTCTTGCTGCCGGACCCCGGGCCTGACCTCCAGCGGTCAGAACCTGGGCCTGCACTACAGCAGCAAGACCTCGAGCCTGCACTCCAGTCTCATTGTTCTCAGGTGCCCCAGTCCATGCGTCCTCACTGTCTGTGTCCCCTCTCCAGATCTAGCCCTGTCCCCAGCCCTGTCTGTAGCCCTGGCCCCAGCCCTGTCTGTAGCCCTGTCCCCAGCCCTGTCCCCAGCCCTGTCTGTAGCCCTGTCTGTAGCCCTGTCCCCAGCCCTGTCTGTAGCCCTGCCCCCAGCCCTGTCTGTAGCCCAGGCCTTGGCCCAGTATGTAGTTCTGTCCCTCTTGTAGATTGCCCTTCTACTCCAGTTTCCCAGCGTAGCTCCCTTTCTCCGTCTGCCAGCCCCTTTGTCCCCCATGTCACAGGCCCTCAGTTTCCCCAGGCTACGTCCAGTCCCCGGCCCCCTCTGTTCCACTCTGTCCCACCCACCAGCCCGTTAGTCCTTCTCCCTGTCTGTCTGTCCGCCTGTCTGTCTGTATGCTTGTCTGCTAGTGTGAATGCCTGTCTGTTTGTCCATCTTTCGACCCCCCAGTCCTCCTGTCGCCCTTCTGACCCCTTTACCCGCCTATTGTGTCAAACATCATGTCTGTCTGCCTGCCTGATTGTCTGTCAGTTGATCTGTCTGTCCCTCGGTTTGTCCCACCTGTTGTCTGTGTGCTTGTCTGTGTGTTTGCCCGCCTGCCTGTCTGTGTGATTCCTTGTGTGGTTGTTTCTGTGTTTTGACCGTTTCTGCCCTGCCCAGTCCCTGCCAGTCAGTGTTTAGTCCTGTGCCCCAGTTGTTTGTTTTTTTTCCTAGCCCCTGGTCCCTTGTCCCAGTGGCCCTCCTTCCAGACCCCCACCACCCACCCTGCTCGATGTTTAGGGATGTTTAGGGAGGTTTAGAGATGTCTGGAAGCCATCCCTTGAGGGGGAGGCACTGTCACGGTCCGTGACATGTTATGTTTTCTTGTGTACCTTTTATTTTGTAGTATTGTTTTGTGCCATCCTGTCTGCCCCTGTATAGTTCTGTACCTGCCTTGTCTAACCTGTATTGTGATCAGTCTTTGTTTTCCACCTGTGTCCTGTTAGTCTCCCAGCCAATCCCAGTGTTGATCGTTTGTTCTGTTCACCTGTGTATTGTGATCCCTGTGTCTACTTAAACCCTCACAGTCCCTTGTGTTCCCTGCTTGATTATAGTTTATGTTATGGTGTTCTGTCCAGTGTTTTCAGTATAATAAATACTTTGCATATGATCTGCTCTACTCCTGCCTGTCTGTTCTACTTTTGGGTTCCACATCTTTAGTCGCGCCGTGACAGTTTCAGCACAGTGGTGGCCGCCATCTTTAAATGCTCCATTTTGAGGGCTTAGCGGCCATTTTTGAGCTTGGCATACAGCAGATTTGGATTCAGTAGACTTTAATACCCCTAGAAAGCATGTATGCGATTTAAAGTGGTTTTTGGAACAACTTAAATAACAATGCCACTGAAATGACATGACTAGATTATAAACTCATCACACAAGCCTATAACTTCCTCTACCAGAATGTGTTTTCTATTCTCAAGGGTTATTTCAGGGGGTCTGCAGCTTGATTGATTGGCACAGAGACCCCTGTATAATCTTATTTCATTGGATATGGACATAATATTATGAACATACAGCCGGGTGTGGGGCCTTCATGCAGTCACTTCATGCATCACCATTGACCTCTATAGAGGGTGTGTATGTGTGAACTATACATACGTCTACAGAGTGAGGTAATGTGTGAACTACATTACCATTTACTTGTGTATGTGTGAATCTATTACCATTGATGTCTATAGAGGGTGTGTATGTGTGATACCAGTTACGTCTACAGAGTGAATAAAATAAAATAAATGCATGTGTGGCGAGGTGGAAATGGTAAAATATAGAGAGTGTAGCCAACTACACCACCTGGAGGCAAATATAGCCCAGGAACTCTAATAAACACTTTTAGTTGCAACAGGGTTGCAACCAAGGTTGAGCAGAGTAAAACTGGAGAGCCAGGGTGCAATAAGAGATTTATGTATAACAAAAAATATAACAGGTCACCCATTCACACACACATTCATACACCGATTGCGGCGGAAGCCATGCAAGGTACCAACCAGCACATCAGGAGCAATTTGGGGTTCAGTGTCTTGCCCAAGGACACTTGGAGGAGCCGGGATTCGAACCACCGACCCATGGACCTGCTCTACCTCTTGAGCCACAGTCACTTTCGGTGTACAGTGTTCATCTTCCTGGAGGGAGATGTTGACGAGTCAGAGTCCTGTTTAAGCTCCTCAGGTATCTTGATTATTTTCTTTCTGAAGTTCTGCCACCTGTGTTTCTCCAGAGTCAGTTATTTCCTGCCACATTGGTAATGGTGAGATGTTTCCTGTGTGGCTTACCCTTAAACATGTTAGTTACCCTAAATGCCTAAAACATGACAACAAATTATACACATTATAATTAAGATATTCATCCTATTCAATAGAAATTCATAGATTGTAATGCCATATTTAGTCACTGCGATGGCAAATGTCTGAGGCAAACTGCTGGCCTAACATTGCTAACAAGTAGCGAGAGCGAGACGAGACGAGGCACCTCCGACTCTGGTCACTGAGACCATGTGACGTTAGATTATTTATTCAGTAGGGGTGCACGATTATGAAATTATGGCCGATTAAGCCTATTAACTCATCGAATGCGCAAAGCGTTTTTAAACGTTTTATTATAGCCGAGCGCAAGAAGCGCAAGACGTTTTTATACGTTTTATGGTCCAAAAAACGTTTTTTTATTGATTACTATGGTTCAACTATATTTGCGCCCGGACAACTCATAATGTAACACCGATCGGCTCTAAAAAGAGTTAAAACCCCCCCCTGCTGAAAAGAGGTGTTGGTCTGAGAAGCGTCTGGCACCGCCTATTGGTTGGTCTATGCGAGGACGTACGACGTATTGGAGACGGCCGTCCGGCATAGACCAACGCAGATGTCAGGGGATCTAAAATGGATGGGACAATGCTCTTGTTTGTGTGAATACACTCGATTCCCCCTCCCCTCCTGTTTCTACATGGTTTCTCCCGAGGGAGAATGGTGGGGGGGGGGGTCTCTTCCTCTTGGATCGCATTGGCAGTTCCCCCCCCACTCCCGAGTCCCCACTGCTTTCAACTGCAAGGCTTGCACTCACTCTCATTCTCGGAACAAGATACAACGCGATTTGCTCTCTGCCCGTATATAAACCTGCAACGATCGGCATTTGATTTCATAACGTAACGTTTGCCAATAACATGTGGAGTTAGTCATGGACAGATTGCACATCATTATCGAGGGCCCGCCATGATACGTTGGTCGCTGATCGCAAGCCGTACTGCTGCTGCTGTTGCTTTGCTCGCATCCATCATAAGGCATCCATCCATCCACCCCCCTTTCTCGTTACAACAGGCTATTATAAACTCACCGTCGAGCAGCCTGCCCTGCACCTAATGTGATAAAATGAACGGCAGGACAAAATCGGATCGATTATTATCTGTCTATCAGCAACATACGGGTGTTTGTCTTGCAACGACAGGTGGTGCTTTCTCGTATTTTTTCTTCCAAACACGTTGCGTGCTGCTTCTGCTTCTGCCGCATCCATCATGGATGTGATCCATCCACGATCGTCGTTGTTTTTTTTTCCAAACATGTCCAGACACAATCCGATCCAGTCTCGCGTCTCACCTTATAGATACGCGAGACTGGATCGATGAGGTTAGTGGTATGTCTGGACATGTTTGGAGCGGCACACGACAATCGACAATAACGTTGCGTGCTGCTTCTGCTTCTGCCGCATCCATCATGGATGTGATCCATCCACGATCGTCGTTGTTTTTTTTTCCAAACATGTCCAGACACAATCCGATCCAGTCTCGCGTCTCACCTTATAGATACGCGAGACTGGATCGATGAGGTTAGTGGTATGTCTGGACATGTTTGGAGCGGCACACGACAATCGACAATAATGTTGATTATGCAAGATCATTTCCTCAAAGCCTAGTTGCCCCCCCCCCCCCCGTTACTGCGATTGTTTGTAGCTCGAATCACAGAATGAGTTCAATGAGCGTAGGGAGAGGGCACATATGGGGCTACGATTGAAGAAAGTTTCCAAGTCCGTTTTATGATCAGATAATGTGCATCAAGACTCTCTGCTTTCATAAGAAAAAAACTAATACTGTAATTGCGAATGCAATGAGCACTTACTATGAGACCTAGCAGATCACGTCTGTCTGTCTGTCTGTCTGTCTGTCTGTCTGTCTGTGTGTGTGTGTGTGTGTGTGTGTGTGTGTGTGTGTGTGTGTCTGTCTGTCCCGCTTACTGTATATGTGGACCTGGCCCTTTTGTGCCCATATATGGAGCTGAGTGATTTGTGAGTCATGGTGACATGAGTGTGATGGCGTGGTCCTGCTTTGGGGACTCCTTATATGGTTATGGCTGAGTCATGGTGACATGAGTGTGATGGCGTCTTTTGTGACCATATATGGAGCTGGCGTGGTCCAAGCACTAACTATGACACCCTGCAGATCATGTCTGTAATTTATTCTAATTGTTATTGCAATTTACGATCTGCGTTCGCCTTCCGCGTTCGCGCGTCTTACTCGTAATAATAAAAATCACACCCCTGTGAAGTGAGCAGTGCAATGTTGTGAAGTGAGCAGTGCAACATTGCACTGCTCACTTCACTGGGGTGTGATTTCTATTATTATTACAGTATTAGTATTTTTCTTATGAAAGCAGAGAGTATTCTGTTTCATACGGTATATAGTATGTACATGTCGCTATAGGCCTTATTTTGTGAATATTTAGTTGTTAGGTCCATGCTCTCTAAAATTATCTTTTTCAGAGAACTTTAGAGATGGCATGGGCCTGAATAACTATTATTCACAAAATAAGGCCTATAGCGACATGTACATACTATATACCGTATGAAACAGTCGACTCTCTGCTTTCATAAGAAAAATACTAATACTGTAATAATAATAAAAATCACACCCCTGTGAAGTGAGCAGTGCAATTGCACTGCTCACTTCACAGGGGTGTGATTTTTCTGGGTGGTATTTTTCTTATGAAAGCAGAGAGTCTACTGTTTCATACGGTATATAGTATGTACATGTCGCTATAGGCCTTATTTTGTGAATAATAGTTCTTCGGGTCCATGCCTTCTCTAAAGTTCTCTGGTGGGCGCAAGCTGCATTCAATAGCCAATTAGTGACAAACTGTATATGTGTACAATGTGTACTGTTTTCCTCCTAAAAGTAGACATTCAGGGCTTTCATTCGGTATATGGTTTGTATAGGATATTATTTGTGCTCAATTTTATATCGGTCTTTTGAACTAAAAAAACTGAACTGAAATGTCTGTCAACTTCAGGCCTCCATATCTCTGTTGTTTTTTTTCACAAGCAGCGTGCAGGCAAAAGCAGGTGTTAGAAAAAGGTCAATATCTCCAGAATGGAAGATGGTAGAATCATAATTTTTTTTTTAAATTGAAGTGGACAAGTTGGGCTTTCTTTTTATTTATGCGATTGTGATTCTCGCTATAAGAGGCCCCTCGCTGTGGGCCCCCCAAAAAGTTCAAAAAGCCCATGTTAAGCCTTCAGCACCAGTAAGCCAGGGTCCGCTAGAACCTGTAGCAGTCTATGTGTTAATAAAGTATTCAGTCAATCAGTAAATAGCCTATACTATTGTAACCTGACTCCGCCAGATGGGGCAGCAGAGAGTACACTGGGTTCCCCCCCCCCCCCCTCCTGCTCCCATCTGGGAACTCTCAGGGTACTGCCACACTATCAAAAGAGCTGCACACGTTTCCGGCTGCGGACAGCCGAAAAACCGGGTTTTTAGACAGCTGGTGGATGACTTCCGCGGACGACTTGCGCAACGGCTTGCGGACGACCACGGACGACTTGCGCTCTCCTCAGCGTCAATCGTCCGCGGAGGTGGAGCTTAATTCCCATCCACCAGCTGTCTAAAAACAGCTGCGCACACGCCGTCACAGCTTCTTCTGTCTGCTGCGCAAAACCGTTTTCCGGTCTGGAAACGGGGATAGGCAGACTTGATAGTCCGGCCACCAAACGGCCTGGCCAATCAGCGGCAGCGGGATCAAGGCAGCACTGTGTATGCCTTGATGTCTTGAAACAACAACAATCCAATACTTTGTTTTCAAGAGTGTCGCACACAAACATCAGTATCATTACAAAGTGTCTACAACAAATAAAAAATACAAATTCCATCTCCTCAACTGTCTCCAAGTGGGTTTGTCTTGTATGTAACGCCACCGCTGCTATTCCAAAGCCCAACCAGGTACATTTTTGAGCCCTCCTATAACCAGTTTTGTGTGAATCATAGCGATGATTTGATTGGCTGATCACCCCATGAAAAGTGAAGACAGAAAAGTGAAGTGAACCTCACACCAAACCTGACATTGGCCGACCTCTGGTTAGAGGCCCTCAGTAAGTAGACAGTTGGATATAGAGCAATTTACTATCTAAACTGAAAGATGGATACAATGTATGTAACCTAGATACCATACCCTGATGGAAAATGTTGTTTATTTTATTATTATTATTATTTTTTTTGTTCATTAGTACTTTCAAAACTAGTTTACTAATTACTTTTACTGTCTTGTACTGTCTGTCTTTGTTTTATCTGTCTTGTTCTGACCTTGATTTGGGGGGAGGGGGGGGTATTTACATGTCGGATACAGCAAAATGTACACATATGTTTTTTCATTTATTCACGAATAAAAATCAAAATATAGTGTTTAAAAAAAAAAAAAAAGTGAAGTGAGAATGCAATTTTGATTTTCAGCAATTTCAGCAGATGTTGAGTTGGTCATTTTGAAAGTAGCTCTCAAGTAAAAAAAGGTGTAGGTACCCCTGCACTACACTGACTGGACAATAACTTTCAGTAAGTGGTGTGCTAGTTTGTAGTTTAATGATTTAACTACTTAATCATGTACACTGTAGTAATAGCTTAAGCAAGGTATACAGGCTGTACAATTACTGTATTGTTCACAGTAGTTATATAACACATATTGGATACCATTTCTGTAATGATAAAGCACACAAAGAGTTGAAGCCTTTATTAAACCAATTACATAAGAAACATGTATCAATATGTCCATAACGCTATAACAAAAAAAACATTGCATGGATGCACCTTGGACGTATCTTCAGTGATGTTTCCTGAGGTCAACGGTTTCGGGTCTTCCAACATCATTCCCCTCACTCAGGCGACCCAGCCGGGGTTGATGAAATCCCGACTTACGTCCCAGTAGCTACCCTTGATCAGTCCATCATTCGTCTACATTCCGGCTGTCACCCGTCTCTCCGGTGGTAGCTAAGTGATGCTATTTTAACGCTAAGTTAACACTATTTTAGTTCAGAACATACACCTCAATAAAGACACAACTCAAAGAACAAACAAAAGTCAACTGTCTCTGGAAACTACCAAATATGTACTATGATTGTTTAACAATCCAAACAACACACATGTCAACACACAGTGAACAGCTACATAAACCCA
Organism: Protomyctophum bolini; assembly: GCF_963924005.1. Classification (NCBI taxonomy): domain Eukaryota; kingdom Metazoa; phylum Chordata; class Actinopteri; order Myctophiformes; family Myctophidae; genus Protomyctophum; species Protomyctophum bolini. The sequence goes on along the minus strand of NC_137869.1, from coordinate 46,907,350 downwards.
GCAGCTTGTCAGCACTTTACTGCACCATTATTTACTGCATATCAATGAACATAATCATTATTTCATGAATATTAATGAATATGACTTGTTAAATCTTGACCAATGTGGACACAGTCACACACACTGATATTGTACTACCAGTAACCTATTAGCTGGAGGGAATAATGCAAGATGATAATAATAATGTTGAATAGAAAACAAGATCCACCCACAAGATTAAACACAAATCCATTCACAAGGAACTATTGAAGTTTATTTTATTCAGTCATGTTGATAGTCAGATTATGCTTTAGTGATCTTGTCATCGTCATCTTGGATTAGACATGTGTGTCTGTGTGTGATTAACTTCAACTAAAGGCTTGCACCTTTATGAGTCATCATGTGTCCTTTTAGATGACCCCTACGACTAAAGCCTGTACCACATACTGTACATGAAAAGGGCTTTTCGCCTGTATGAATCCTCAAGTGTGTTTTTAGACTACTTGCGTTTTGACAGCCTTGACCACATACTGTACACGGAAATGGCCTTTCACCTGTATGAGTCACCATGTGTCTTTTTAGACTACCCTTATGATTAAAGCTTTTACCACATACTGTACAAGAGAAGGGCTTTTCACCTGTATGAGTCATCATGTGTCTTTTTAGATCACCCTTGAGAACACAGCCTTTACCACATACTGTGCAAGAAAATGGCCTTTCGCCTGTATGAGTCAGCATGTGTGTTTTTATACCACTCGTCTGACGAAAGCATTTACCACATATTGTACAAGAGAAGGGCTTTTCACCTGTATGAGTCATCATGTGTGTTTTTAGATCACCCTTGTGAACACAGCCTTTACCACATACTGTACAAGAGAATGGCCTTTCGCCTGTATGAGTCATCATGTGTGATTTTAGATTACCCGTCTGCCTAAAGCCTGTACCACAAACTGCACACGAAAAGGGCTTTTCGCCTGTATGAATCCTCATGTGTGTTTTTAGATTTCCTTTTGTATTAAACATTTTGCCACAATCTGTACAACTTAAACATTTCTTCCCTGTGTGACTCCTCGTGGAGTGAGTTTGTTTTAATGATTTCAGGTCATGGGACAGCTTGTGCCCTCCCCTCACAGTTTGTGTGTTTTGTGATTTTGGTGTGTTTAAAGCTGACTGATCTACCCTAGTCTCCTCCCACTTATCACTGTCTCCAGTATCAGATTCAGAACAGTGTGAAGAGAGGAGCTGGCCATCACTAGTTGGTTGTGATGTTCCACAGTCCTCTACATCAGCTTGTGTTTTCATGTGTTCAGTTGAGGTGCTGGCTACAGGTTCTGTCTCTCTGTTATCATCATCATCATCATCATCTTCACTTTTCACTGCTAGTAATGTCAACGTTGACCCACAAGCCTCTTCCGAGCTTTGAAGTAGCTCCTCTTGTTCATCTTTAATCTGTGGAGGTTGTGGTTCCTCCTGGACAAGACTGGAGCTCCTCTCCTCTTCAGGTGGAACCTCCTCTTTACACAGAGGGACGTGCAGAAAATCTAGGAAAAATACAAGAATATAAAATGTTTGAATCTTTTACCTTGGTGCAGAGTAGTGGCTGGAAAAAGTATCAACACATTACTCTTCGCCCACATTTTCCCACATTGAAATTGAATTAATACTGAGGTAGAATTAACTGCAAAACTTCAGTGAATCCATTAATACTTTTAGAGGCGAACCATTGTCCCATTCATAATACATTTTGATCAATGCAGTGGTCAATGCATAAATGCATCATACTGTTAATGCTAGAAACTTACCGAGATCCAGGTTGTCTTCAGGTTGTTGTTTAAGGTGGTCTTCAGGTTCCTGTTTAACAGAAACAGTCCTGGCTGGAGAACTGATCTTCACCTGCAGACTTGACTCCACACACTGGTCTGGAATGAAGGAATACAACAAATAAGTTAAAGTTCCATCTCAACGCTAAGCATGCATTTGTTGGGGCTTCCAGTGCAAACACATGGCTTGCGTCAGACCACCCTGAATGAACGCAGGCCTTTAAGCAAGTCCACCTCGGATAAATAAACCAAAAAAATTGCCAACCGGGTTGCTAAGGACAATAGACCGATTAGAATCCTTGAATATGGCTGCACAATTCTTGCTAAAAAATAATTGAGATCTATATTGAATTCTATATATAGAATTGAGATATACATCTTCACGAGACTAAAACCAAACAATATACTATTAGAATTGTGACATTCACAAGTTCATACATAGAACATTATATTTAAAATGACACGGTGATGGCAAAACAGAAAGAAACAAAAGTCTGGAAACTGAGAAATACTACAGAGACAAACGAAGACTAGAGTGGAGAAAGAGTTGGAGGAGATCCAGAAATCTCTAAACTTCATGTCAGGCGAGCTCAGCATGGTAGCTATAAGCAGCAAACCGTGCTGCTGGACCTGATGGAAGAAGCATTGATGACCTGGAGCAATACTCAAGGTTGGAAGATGTGATAATCAGCGGTTTGGCTGTCAAGCCACGGTCCTATGCTAAGGTCGTGGCTGGTGACAGGAGCGACACAGAGGATCCCTCGCCAGAGGAGCAGCAAACAATTGAATCGCAAGTCACAACTTTCTTCGAGAGCCAAGACATCCACCTGGATGCTCGCAGTATTGCTTGCATGTCATACTCTCCCGAGGAAGGACAAGAAAACCAAACCCGCTATCGTTGTTCGCTTTACGAATCGAAAACAAAAAGTTCAACTACTGATGCAATGGGAAAAAAACTACAGGATAAAGGCCATCTGGAGTCGAACCCATGGCATGCCGTCAGGCTGGCTCAGCAGCCTAGGTGCCCAGACGGTTGAGCTAACCGTCCGGGCCGTGCCCTGGGATTAGGCTATGAAAAGTGTGCCCTGGCTGAAACAAGGTTGGGAAACACTGCTGTACAGTACTAACCCTGTTACAGTACAGTAACAGTATAGTAACAATACAGTACAGTACAATACGGAGTAGTGCAGTACAGTACAGATTAGTACAGCACAGAACGGTACGGATTAGTACAGTACGGTAGGGATTAGTACAGTATGAAGTAGGTACAGCTGAGTTTAACGTAGTTTAATACAAGCAAATCGGAAATTTCTAATTTGATCAATGGGCTGTCAATCGAGAGTATTGCAACTCTAGATTCAATCCCTTGGTATATATTTTTTTTAATGATGCAAATTGTGGCTAACACACAATTACTCATGCTGCTGCAATTGGCGACAAGTTTTAAGGGGGCACGGTGGCACAGTTGGTAGTGCTGTCGCCTCACAACTAGAAGGTCTTGGGTTTGATTTCCGTTCGGGGCGCCCGCTGGAGGGGAAAGGAACTGGTTGGAATAACGTGTTCCTTCCACACGCTACGTCCAACCAGGGAAACTCCCCCCTGTCAGCAACTTGGACACTCAGGCATGAAGGAAGCATGAGTTCAAGTCCGTTGCACCATGTCCCACTAGGCTGGCAGAGGGTGTGTAGAGCCCAGGATCACATTAGATAACTGACACAGGTGTGAAAAATGGGTTACAAAATCGTGGGATAAAAAATATTAAAAACAATAAATAATACTACGTTTTATTAGAGCCATATGAAATCCGTGTTAACGGAATCGCGGACGGAATCGCATAAATGACCAATAAAAATGGAATTGGAATAAAACACGGAATATTGCGGAATTGGCCCTAATCTGGGCTGAAATAAAAATTTCAGGAGAAAATGGAACATTCAGTGGTCAGGTTTGTTCAGAAATCAAGTGAAGACGGAGGAGCGAGCTTTTTATCCACACGCGCGAACGTGCACATACGCAGTAAGCATGTCGTTGTTGTTTACGTTGTCAGTTGCTGTGCGTTGCTGTGTTGTGCCGTCACGGTGTGCGGCATGTGAGCGGGCTAGCCAATAAGGTCTCTGTGTTGCGGGTGGAGAATTGTGTAGGTTAGTGTGTGTGGTGTAGCCGCAATGGGTGGAGAGAACATGAGGGGGATGTTGTACAGCAATCGGTGACCCGTACATTAAGCTGTGTCTTTCCCAACATGTTGGCAGGGCTAGTTGTGTGTTTTGGGGTAAATGTATTAAATGTGGGTCTGATGTGCACATTGGTGCGGATCAGAGGGTGTGTTTTCGTGAGGTCCCGGAAGGCTGGCCGTGGTGTGTGACCCTGGCGGCCGAAGTGTGCTGCATTGTTGCTAAACGGCAATCCTGCCCTGAGCTAATGTGACGTGCAGGTGTGCTTAGTGCTTAGTTAGTCAACATTCTCAAACACAAATCACAAATCCTGAGTGTTATCTTATACGTCTGAGAGAGTAAAAATGGTCAGCAGTGACTCACCTAGTCAGGTGTGTGTGTGTGTGTGTGTGTGTGTGTGTGACCGTGTGTGTTTTTTCAATTAATCGATAATAATAATAATAATAATAAAACTTTATTTGTATAGCACCTTTCATGACATGAAATGTAGCTCAAAGTGCTTTACAGAAAAATGGAGAATAAAAGAAAAGCAAGGCAACAACATTAAAAAACAAGCAGTAATGCAATACAGTGAGGACATGAATAACAAAAATAAAATATAAAAGATAAATTAAAAGCAATGTTGTAGAAGTAATGGCAATAATAGTATCGTATGCCTTGCCGATAATAGTATCATATCGTACCATGGTGATATGGCAGGAAATGCTGTGTGTGACGTGGCTTTAAAACAAACAAACATCGTTTTTGGCAGTTAATACTATATGAATAAATCTTTTGCATTTATCCATCAAAACGTGTTTTTTCCCCTTGCTGTTTGTTTAAATGTTATCCACTAAGTTTTTCAAATTGGTTTGGAAACTTTAAAATGTCTGACACTATATTTGTCAAACAAAACATTGGCAATCGGTGATCTAGGGCCCCCGGTTTATTTCCATTTCCGGTATGAATTACAGAATTCAGAAATATTAAAATGGAAAAAACAGAATTTGGGAAAAAAATGAAACAGATTTCATATGGCTCTAGTTTTATATACCTGAACACAAGATTTAAGAACAACTATTTAGAAGAACAACTTGACGCTACTGGGAAATGTAGTTGAGTTCAGCTAGCTTAATGCTACCTGTAGCTAAGCTTGTGTTGTTCATAGTTTACTAACCTGCGGTGTGTAGATCGATGATGTCCATATCAAAACCAATGTCCAGCAGTTTGTTTTGTTTCTCAAGCAGAGATTCTAGTGTCTCCATCTCTCTCTGAAATAGGTTGCACATGAACAGTGTGGCCATACTGAGGCGCTCCAACACAAACACTCTGACATCAAGCTTCTGCTTCACACAAATGTCAGCACCACCACTCTGCTGCTGTTTGTCCAAAACACACAATATGTCCTCTCCCACGGACGTCATGTGTCCATTTATCTTCAGCCGTACAGACTCCATTTGACTCGTTTGACCTCCTTTATGAGACATTTCCTCCAAGCTTTCTGTTCCTACTGGAATATAGAATGTGTAAAGACACAAACATCAACAATGACCGAGAGACACGACCATATAGAGACCATAGAGACACGACGAGCTCTTTGTCTTTGTTCAACATCGCATCCGGATCAAAGTGTTTCACGCATGCGCAATAAAGGATTCTTCTTCTTCTTCTTGTGGGGTTTATTGGCGGTTGGCAAACAAATATGTGCATTACCGCCACCTACTGGTGTCTGTATTTCTCCTACTTCTTGGATTCCTGAGTTACATAACAAACAAACCTAAATTCTACCGATCAGATTGGTTACTCTTAAATACTCAAAAATGTGCCTATAGCACCTGTCTCCTGACACTTTCCTTAAAATGTTTACTAAGTCGTAGCTTTTTCATTTCTGCTAAATTCTCCCTTAACTGTCTTCTTTCTCCTGAACATATGCCCTACAATTCATGCTGTTTCCTGATCCCTAACATGATCGCACCTACTCCTGTGTTGTGTTTTCCTATCATAATAATGCTGCATTTAGGCCTGTATGTCCAAATCTTAAACGTGTTATTACTGTCTCTTCCCTTCTGCTCCTTCCTGCTCCCCTCACCTCTCCTACTTTCCTCTGAATTCCATAAAACCACCTTCCCTTCCTCTCCTCCTCCCACCTCTTTTGCCATCTCTCCTTCATCTTTATTTTAATAATGCTCTTTCCCTCCATCTTACTAACTTTCACTGCCATCTCGATGTTGCTACAGTTTGTCACCTCCCTTGCCACCTTGTCCACCTCCTAATTTCCTCTCACGCCAATATGTGCCAGTAGTCCGGTAGCCTACCCACATAAACACCACTGTTAAGCCCATCATCTCTATCCTATATAAGATTTGTTTTATTTCTATTAGAATGTCCGGCCTGCTTTCTGAGTTGCTGCACTGTAGGCTTTTTTAACACTGAGCTTGCGTCTGAACATAGCCTAATCTCCTCCACCCAGTGTACTGCCAGTAATATTGCAATCATTTCTGCTGTAGATGTGAGCTGGTGGAATTTTATATGTGTTTTGGTTTATTGTGAAACCATGATGTTGTGTGTGTGTATATATATATATATATATATATATATATATATATAATCCTACATTAAATTTAAGATGCATTTATGCATTTCAGAAAAAAAGAAAGGCCTCTACTGCAAGAAGAAAAGGTAAAACGGAGGACTGGAATGGCACTAGCGAATCAGCGATGGCACTGTTCATCTCATCCTGTCATAAAGCAAACTTCATTCAGAAATGTGTTGGAATATGATCTTTATTGTATGTATATATATTTTATTATTGATAACTCTTATTGTGAAGTAACAAGCCCCAGACAGGAAATGCTTGTTATCTGTATCTGTATATAACCAGGTGTGAATAAATATGTCAGTGACGTGTGTACTACTGATCCAGCAACACTACAGCTGATGCCTCCTGGTGTGACTTTATTTACTCTTCAGTGTTATTCCTCCGTCTAATATATCTTCACTTCTTATTTCTGGTACAACACGCTATTACAGCTGTGAAACTCAACAAAATGCATCGGCATCGAACTGTGGAAGCAAGGGTGCAGTCAGAAGATCATCAAAACTATGAACCACCTAGGTTTGACGCTGGGAGTCGATGCCACCAGAACCGCCGTTGATAAGATGCGGTTAGGCCATCATGACAAAATCAAAGACTGGAAAAAAAGGTCAGAGGTACAAGACTCTAACATAATGAAATTACATTACACCACAACAATCACTTCCTTTTAAAATAACTTAATTGTTAATTCATGTTTTAATTTCATTAAAAACAGTATACAAAAAACACATGCAGTAATCCTGGTCTCTAAACTGCCTCCCCCTGGCCAGCCGGGGCGCCTGATGGAGGGGAAAGGAACTGGTTGGAATAACGTGTTCCTTCCACGCGCTACGTCCAACCAGGGAAACTCCCCCCTGTCAGGTGTAAAGGAGCAACTTGGACACTCAAGCATGAAGGTAGCATGAGTTAAGTCCGTTGCTCTCCCCAGGTTGGCGGAGGGTGTGTAGAGCCCAGGATCACATTAGATGATTGACACAGGGGTGAAAAATGGGTTACAAAATCGTGGGATAAAAAAAAAAAAAAAAAAAAAAAAAAACAGTATACAAGTGTATGATCAAACAATACAAGATTATACGTTTTTTGTGCCTTTGTTGGTGTAGGTGAAAACAGCTTTAAAAAGGAGGCTATTTGGTCCTGCTGCCAAGAGAACCTGTTCCTATTCTGTGACATGGGACAATGTCCAGGTATGTTGACTATGTAGAAAATACATTGACAAACAACATAGATTTGAATAAAAGAACAACAGCAGTTTTTGTTGAAAAACGAAATAATTATCGATAATGTATTAATTACGGATTAAGGACATATAAGGCCTTTTCGGACAGGGGGCCGAATACATTATAGACCTTGATGTTGTGACGTTAAAATGTATTGTTTCACTGTTTCTCATGGCAGTATGGCCATGCAATATCAATGTGTGATTGACAGCTAGCAACCTGTTAGCTTTTGTAGGACTTCCGTGCAAAGGATGGATAAATATAGTATTCTCTTATACCTCTATCCACGTTCAGCCTGGACAGAGGTGTAATAAAACAGCTGGAGTCACAGTTTGAGGGTCTTTACCAACAGTATAGCATACAAACCATCTGTCCAGACCAGAACAGTTGCCGTGGAGTTCAAAGAGCATTGAACAATGTAATCTTATTTATGTGAACTTGTACTGACAAAAGTAATAACATATTTATTTGTGGTCCCCAGATGTTGGTGCATGGGAAACACCAGAGCAATGGGCCATGCAAATAATTATGTTCCTGTTCTATGCACTAACCTTCGCTCACGAAAACAAGGGGAACTTTAGTCACCTTTCAGGCAAAGGATGCAGAGCCATTGAGGTACAACCCAACAAACTTCTGCCTACAAAAGGGGTGAGTGACATTAAAAAAATATAGTGTTAATTCTACAAACACACACACACACACACACACACACACACACACACACACACACTGTATATAATTTTGCAAAAACATGATTTTTTTTAGGTTTAAAAAAGACTGCGAGATCGCATGGTGATCTTGGTTGAGAGAATTTTGGTTGCCAACCTGACTGCTCTGTCAAAAATCAATGTGGAACAACACATTGCACACGACTACATAAAATAAATGAATGGCAAAAACAACATAGTAAGATATACATTTATGATATCAGTTCAAATTTCATACGATGCATGTGTGAGGGGTGGGACCTTAGGACCTGGGAGCTAGGACCTGGGAGCTCAGAGCAGGCAGCAGCAACAGCCTTTATATAGTGAGAGAAGCTCTCGTGAGAGCAGAGAGAGTCGCGTTTGTTCTCGTCCGTCCATGGTTCAGTCCTGGGGTGGCAGCATTCACCGGTAGCCAGCACTGTGCGCCCAAACTTTACGAAAAGAGGTATGTCACAAGGCGGGTTATGCTTTATCTGTTTGTTTCATGAGTTGGTTTATACTTATCACTGTCACTGCACTCCACAGTTTCTGGTGGTGCTGTGCAGCAGGACGGCTAGGAACCAGCAACTACTGTGTATGCACTTTAACAAGAGTTTATAGGTAGGAGTTAACTTATATGTTGTTTAATAGCAACCAGAGGTTTGTGTACATACTAGTTGATTGCATTTACCCAGCATGGTGGTTTATGACTAGACCCACATGGTGTCTTGTGATGTGTAAATAATATGCTTTTCTGTATTATATTGTAGACAGACCAGACAGACCCAGACCCTGGTCAGCCCATGCTCCTGCCGTGGGTGTACATGCCTCGGCCTATAGGTAGGAAGATGGGCTTGCCAGTACATTGTATGTATTGTTTGTAATGATGATGGTGTTCAGGGAGTAATTATATTTCTGTATATTGTAGGCTGACTGGTGACACACATCGTGGTCAGCAGGCAGCCGCTGCTCTTCTCCTTTACTTTATTTTATTGATAGTTGCTACTCAAGTGCCTCACCAGTTTATCGTTATAGTCCGAGCCGTGTACCTTCACAATGATGACCGTACTGTTCCCTTTCCCCCTTTTCTAAGTGTGTAGTGTTTTAACAACGAGTGTAATTGCATTAGTGTGTGCGCATATTAAGCCGCAGTGGGTTTTAACCTTTGTAGTGTGTTATTAGTTTTAGCAGTGTGCTGGGTGCTCATTATTATTATTAAAGTCTTATTGTCCCCGGTCGATGAAAGTGTTGGTACACAAACAGTATTTTTGATAAACATTCTGCCTATATTTAAATAAAGTGTTCAATGGTTGTACACACAAAAGCCTCTGTGGTCTTGTTCACCTGAGTTTGGGTCACCACAGTAACAGTAAATATATGGTTGGTGTAGGGTCTCTCCCCTTAAAGAGAGTGGCGTAGTCAAAGTGATTTATTCCAAAACATTATCAGTGTCCATTTGGTCACACATGTAAAATGTAAAGATGAATAAACATAATTAACTCTGTTCACTTTCCGCTACAAAGGCCAACCTAGATGTGGTGTCAGCCAACCCCAGTTCAAATGCAGGCGTCATTGAAATTATGAGATACCTCCATGAATTTGTGCCTGTAGTGGATGGTGAACCTTTGCCGATACTCTGCTGTGGCGATGGACTGAGTGTTGATAGAATGATCAACTGCAAGCAGATGGCCAATGGTGCTGACACGTCCTCTCTACGCTTGGAGCGACTGATCCCTACACCCCAATAATTCCACAGAGAGATGCTTTTTCTACAGGCATATTCAACATTACTAATGTTAAAAATAAGTAGTTTTAATGCATAACATTTTCTATGATATTTGTATTGTAAAACAGTAGTACACTGTATTAAAGAAACATTATTTGTCTCATCCAAAAGATACATCTGGCTTCAAGTCCATATACAGTATTTAAGTCAATAATAGTAACCCAAGAGCACTTTCTTTTGTACAATAGGACAGTATGAATATACTGTACAAAACGGAGAGTGAATGTGCAAGAGGGACCCACAGTTGAAAAACTTCTTCACACAGGTCACAAAAGTGTCTGCAAATGTCCAGCATACATGGGACATGGTGGAAGTGAGTACGTACAGACATGAGTAATCCATTTATTCAGTTATACCTATAACATATATATATATATATATATATATATATATATATATATATATACATACATATATATCTATGTGATTTCAAATGCTTGAATCAAATATACACTTTATTTCTCCCTTATGTAAAAAGTTTGCTACTTCAGCCCATATGTCACTCTGCTAGCCACAACAATCTGTGGAATGGCGAGGGTAGAAAATCTGCCCAGCAGCAAGGCTGACCGGAAGGACTGGCTGGAAAAACTTGCCAACAGGATAGTAGACTACGCCTGGATGGCTCCAGACCAAGAGCAAATCAACCTGGTAGCAGCTTCTGCAGCCAGTGCAGTGAAAAGTTCTGAGAAAGACTTTTTTCTTTACTGCCATTGCCAAGACGGTATCTCTCTCTCTCACACACACACACACACACACACACACACACACACACACACACACACACACACACACACATATATTCTACAAAATGTATTTTAAATCATGACAGACTATTTAATGTCAAGGACCCTAGATAGGCTATTTAATTCTAACCCCCATCTGAAAATAGGTCGCACTTAGTGCCGCGCTATGGGCTTGTAGATCTGCTATTTTTCCAACAGCTACATTTTAAACTAATGGTTCAATTGGTTAGAGGCTAATGTGACAAAGTCGTAAATGGGTTAAGTTAGATTCTACCACAGGTCGTTTCGAGGAAGCAATTTGATTGGTTGAAACAGCCTTCTAGCCGGTGGTTAACCACTACACACCACCACCTAATCAAAACAAAGAATTCAGCCGCTCTGTTCTCCCAGAGCGCTAGCAAACTCGGTGGCTAGGCTAGCTAGTTTATTGGGACATTTGTGGTCGTAGTGACTACATCTGTCATTAAAAATATATATTCTTTCAGCGATTTTCTTTGTTTTAAGGGTAACTGTGGTAGAATTGCAATATTACACTCGAGGGTGTGGGTTAACGTGATTATTGCCACTTCAGTGATTCTTATGAACTCGACTCCGTCTCGTTCCTGACCGCATCCCTGTCGTGGCAATCACGTTAACCCACACCCTCTCGTGTAATATTGCTTAAATCATCATGTCTGCCTACGTGGGCTACATAGGATGTCAGTTATTAATAATTACATGAAATGTTTTTTTGTATATAACTGTACATATTCCTTTTTTTGTGTTTGTGTGTTTGCAGCCAAAGAAGAACCCATGGTACAGTGCTGCAGCAGCCTTTGTGAGATTGGGTGGGTTCACCTTTCATGTTCAGGTCTTACAGAAGTCCCAGGGAAAGACGTGGACTACTTCTGTTCAGAAGCCTGCAGTGAGGACGGGACTTGCATGTACTGTACTTGTAAGGAAAGAAAGGGAGGGCAGATGGTACAATGCCATATGGCGGAGTACTGCAAAAGTAGTGAGTGGTACCACACAGAGTGCCTCCTGCCATCTGACAAAGTTGATGCACAGGGTATGTTTTGCACTTGTTTTTATAAAGACGAGATTATGTTTCAATACATCTTATATGTAATGGATTTGACCATTTTTATTTATTTCATTGATCATTCTCTACAGACAAGTGGTACTGTACTCATGAATGCTCAACTGCTGGCTCAGAGGAGGACTTTGTCCAAAACTACACCAAGGACTGAACCATCTGGCGAGAAGGGATGCCGTTCGAGAAGGTGACGGTCCAGCCATGGTTGACAGCTGGAAGGTGGACGTGTTGCTTCGGTTTTGGGGAGGAAGCGGCAGAAGCCATCCCACTATCTGTTCATTGGCCACTACATGCTAACTGGTAAGATTTTAATATTTATTAAATAACTAACTAAAAAAATATCAAACCATGTTTGTGGAGTAGAGAAAAAAATTGTCTTTATTGAAACATTTTGAATGTAAATACAGTAAATGTGCAGGTTTCATTTTCTGCTCTTCTTGTGTCGACTGTCTATTCCTACATTCATTGCAGCAAGTGTGCCTAAGGACTTCATAATGTTTGATGTATACATTTGTGTACTTAATATACTTGTAATAATTAGTAAACAACACAGAATTTTATATGTTTAGATTTGCCTTTTTACTTTAAAGATTTACTTTTTCTTCAGTTCGACAGCAGTTCAGTTCTGTGTTGCTGTTCAAGGCAACGTGCTCCTTATCGATTATACATTTTCCTTTTATGATGTGTTTTAATGAAAGGAATTGAAGGCTACCAACCGGAAAACATTCAAATGGACCTCATCTGGAATAGAGTGGCAAATGTCTCAGGGAGACTAGGAGGAAACATTGGCTTGGATCTTGTCAATGAGTTTCTCAACAATGACTTCAAAGGCATGTAAATTAATGTGTTATGAATTGCACATGGTGCATGTTGTACAAAAAAGACAATGCAGTATCTAAATGACTATGATTATCTTTAAGGATGTTTTTCAGCTGTTGGAAGATAGCCAAAGCAAACTACTAAACGAGAACAAAACTTTGTTACAGAGATGATGAAAAGATCACGCGGAAGGTACACCGACAAGGAGGTCCAAAGGTGTGCACAGATGGGGGGAGCATTTGGGAAGGATCTAGACAAGTTCCTTACCGACGCTGGACTGGTGTCACTTGAGGAGTCCTGGTCTCGTCGTGACAGCCACAACAAGAGGCAGGTTGCGGACATCATGGCCTTCGTTAAGGAGTACAAGTCTGATGACCTGTTTTCCAATGTCCCTGGGAGATACCATGAGGGACTAAAAAACTTCAGGTACAACAACAAGGTGGAGAACCCAATGAAGATGGGTAGGAAGATGCGGAGGCTGGCTGAGGACATTGACCGATGGGATGTCTTCTCTGGTCTTAAACCAGTGGTCTAAACTTTCAAGTGTTGCGTTTGAGAGGCTAAGATGGTGCTCTGTGGCTAAAATGCTGAAGAAACAATGGACATTTATATGAAAAGGATTGAAAAACAGTGTTGATGTGCACCATAACATACTGTATTTGCACTATACTAATCAATGAAACAATCCAGCGACGTTCAGTAAACATGTCACGTCCTGTCCTAGACCTGTGTACTCAGCTGTGGACAATATGGCCATCAAGGCGTGTGGTATTTATGTGTTGCTCCTGTGTTATTCTGTGTTCAGTCTTAATTGTTCCATGGCACGTCGCGTGTGTTTGTTCCTGTGTTTGTTAGCCCTGTGAGGCATTCCTGTCGAATCCTGTGATTCCCGTTTTGTTTAAGTAATAAAGCCCAGTTTCCAGTGCTCCTGTGTGATCGTCCTGCATTCTTCCCACACCGTGACAAAACATGTTTATTTTAAATACGAAAATACTATTTGAATACAGAAAAAATAAAGGAAAGTTGTACGGTTACGCACCGCCATTCAGAACCACCGCCATTGAGTTAACATTGTTGCTTGATTGATTGATTGATTTAAGTTTGTATTAACAGTTTGCAGAATTACATTTGCACAACTCAATACAAAAACTGTTAACTGTTACTCTGTGAGTGGACGACACCATAAAGCATTACACTTGTTTACAAGAGGGTCCACCATTTTCAATTAATCATATCATTTTGTACACTATGCACTTCTATAAAGCCAAAAACAGGAAATCATCATAAAGGAGGTAAAAAGGGGGGAAAAAAGGTATACAGTGAGGGGGGAAAGGGGTGGGTGGGTGGAGTCAAGGGATTTACATGTCTTAATGACAGTTGGTAGGGCGTTCCACATTTGTGTGGCATAGGAGTGAAATTAATTTAGGTGGACCAGGGCTGCCATATTTCAGAAAATGTCAAGAGTGAGACTCTATAGTGTCTTAATGCGTTCGACGCCGTCCGAAGAGCAGCGGCGAAAATAATTGGCCTTTTTTAATGTGGATTTGTCCCGTTTTAACGTTGATATTTAACCTTAACATTGATGTCTTCACCTCCATGCCAGCTGCTCTCCCTGCACTGACAGCCTCCTCATGCTTAAAGTAGAAATGAAAAAGATATCTATCTATCTATCTATATGCTCAGACCCGCAGCCAGCCAGCAGGCCACACACATATAGTGCTCAGACCCAGCCAGCCACACACATAGCTCCGTAAGGGAGTGGTCAGTGGTTGCACCACTCAAAAAATCTTCAAAAAACTGAAGAGGCTACTGGAGATTGGATAACCTGATTTGGACATGATCTGATGGAGGACAATGTCACTATGACAGAAAGAGAAGATGGGTCTGGCCAGTGGCCACATTCATTCACCCCATAATCTCAGTGGAAATTGGGGAATATGTTGTGAAATAAAAAGTCAGAAAACTGGAATGTGGGAAAATGCCTTATTTTTACATTTTCTTAGTTCAAACACATCTGTGGGCTCTCTCTGAACAGAAACAAGTCGCGATGCGCCCCCCCCCCCTTCACTTCACGCACACACACACACACACACACACACACACACACACACACACACACACACACACACACGACTTTGTCCCTATAATGTGCACGCACGGGCTACTGGCACCGTTCCACTTCACTTCCTCATATCACGCAAGAGACGCCAAACACCTAACTTGTTGTAACTTGTGGGGTCTATATTGTCTTCCATGAAAAATGGCGATTTGGTCCACTGTTTACCCTCCTACTGCATATGCTGCATGAGATCTCATGCAGATCGGCTATTTTACCGTTTGTGAGGACGCACACATGAGCGCGCGTTATTACGCGGCGGAGCCGCGGAGAAAATTGTTATTTATAATGCGTGTGAAATGGCATGTGTGGCGTGGTGCATGGTAAAGGGTTAAATTACGTGACTGTCACGCGTGAGACATGGCAGCCCTGAGGTGGACCCTCTTGTAAACAAGACCACACGCAGATAACAGTCTTTGTATTGAGTTGTGCTTGAAATGTAGTGTAATTCTGCAAACTGTTAATAAATATTTAAATCAATCAATCAATCAATCCTTGTTTGTGCCGAATCTGGGTTGCACATGGTTTGTTGAACTCCCTCTGGTGTTGTTGTGTTGCTGGCATGATTAGACTGACTGAGCCTCACTGTTTATTATGATACACTTAATTTCATATGAATAAACCGCGGTAATGAACCCGATACCGCGGTATGCGTTACATACCGGCGGTATGGCGATATTGCGGTTATTGCACCCAGCCCTAGAGCAGAGCATACATGTGTTTGGGAATGTTGCTGAAGGTTATGTTATTTTGTCAGCAAAGAAACCATACAGCGTGTATTTAATTATTTGATATGAATGAATGAATGAATGAATTTTATTTATCGCCGATAGTCAACGCACTGCAAGGCTACAATGGAAGCATAATTCTGACGGCCCGCGGTGGAATGGACAAGTTAAAGTATAAAAACGGACAGGGCAGACCCATTACTGTTGTGGATCAATGTTATGTTATTTTGTCATCTGACACCTGTTATGGCTGGCTCTGGGGCCATAACGAAGAAGGGGACACCATACCGGAGGACAATCGAAAAATAAGTAGTTTATTTCATACTTGTGAAAAAAGAATTAAAGAACTGAATCAATTTGATCAAAGTTTCCAACTTAGGTTGGCAGGGAAACATGCTGCCCAAAATCTAGAACCAAACAACAAACAAACAAAAGAACAAGGGTGCTCTCCTGCGGCCGCCCCTGCAGCCTGTGGAGAAATGCAGATCTGTAGTGCTTTGAGAGCAGGTGTCTTAAATAGTGTTTGGGGAGGACACTGGCCAGGTGTCTCCCCTTCCACTCATCATCTCTGGCTCCGCCCTCCAACACTGCAATGGAACTGTTAAAGGCACAGCCACACATACACCAGAAACCCCACATAGTAGACTAAAGGCCCAGGGGGCCGTCACATCCCCCCCCTCGAAAACAGGGTCCCAAAGGGAACCCTGGCCCAACATTTGTGCTACAAAAAAAAACAATCAGAAAATGTATACATACTTTACTTTACAAGCAAGCAACCCCACTGAAACTAACCCCCCCAGCTCACATCTGCATCACGCTTTAGCCCCACCCACTCTCAGCAACTGGTACCTTGAAGCCTTTAAGAGGAAGGTTAAGACAGATTATGAACACGGGGTTAATCCATGAGGCTCCAAATAAAGCATCCACATTAAGTTACTTCCATTTGCCATTCACTTTTGCCATGTTTTTCCTTCCTGTGTGCATTACAAATGCAAACAGGGTGAAAATTAAATTGTGCCTTGTGCACCTGTGACACAGAAGGTTTCACAAATTTGACATTGACAGATTTGTGTCTGTCACGCTCCAGAAACATACTGTCCTCATTTGGGCTGAACATTTTTCTCACAGAGCATCTCCAAATTAGGGACCCAATCAGCCACTTTGATGGACTGATTTTGTTTTTCAGTTTCATGACAAGTCCGACAGGTTTTGATGTACATTGCCACGCTTCTTTTTACACGGGGCCAAAATAACTTTTTGAACACCGCATCATACGTTTTGCGCACCCCCATATGCCCTGACTCATAGTGAGCAATGCGCAAAACGGACTCCTGGAACTTGGAAGGAATGACAATTTGGAAAATTGAGTTTCCAATGAACCCATTGCCATGTGGCACACATTTGCGCAGTAGCACCCCATTTTCAATGAAGTACCCCTGTGCGCGATTGTTCACCTCCTGTTTGGAGAGAACCAAACTGAACAGCTCTTTCAGTGTGGGATCGGCTTTCTGCTCCCTCACCAACTCAGTATGGGAAATGGACCTAGGAAGGTTAGACAGATATGCAGTTTCCTCCTGGCACTCCAGGTCAACTGTAGGTTCTAGCAGCTGAACAGACTGATCTGCAAAAACCTGCTCCCCTGCCACATCATTTCCCAGTACAACAGTCACCCCATTAATAGGAAGAGCTGGTCTCACTCCCATCCTGACTTCACCTTTAAACAGAGATGAATACAGCATGAAGTTGTGTACAGGGACATGGAAAACTGACATCTCCATGCCCAACACAGGAATGAACGACCCAGTGTTGGTCGTCTGAGAAAACGGCAGAACTGAGGACAGGATAAATGACTTCAATGAGCCTGTGTCCCGCAAAATGGTTACTGGCACTTTCTCTGTGTTACCAATCAGCGACACATATCCTTTTGAAACAAATGGAGAAAAGGTACTTGACACGTTAGGTTGATCTATGCCACTCGAAAGTGACACTGCAAAAGCAGACGGACTCGGCCCAGGTGAGGCACTCTCATTACGTGACTTAAGCACAGGGCACTGGAGTTTCCAATGTCCTGGCTGATGGCAGAAATTACAAACATCCGAGTCATGTAGAGCACGACCAGCCGGTCCACTCCTACGCTCCGACTCCACACTCCCACTGGTCCTGGCAGGGAAGTATTTTCCCCCAACAACCTGGCCAGTATCCCTGCCACCCCCAGACCCACCAACATAGTTCCGGTTGTCCCACCTCGCCTTGTGCGTCAATGTGTATTCATCTGCAAGCGCTGCAGCGTCCGCTGCAGTCTTTGCCTTCTGTTCACAGATATACAAGGCCACCGGCTCAGGGACTGAGTTTTTAAACTGCTCTAACACAATCAGCGCAGACAGGTCATCGTAGTCCTCAACACCTGACGCCACACACCAGCGCTCGAAATGCGTTGACAGGTCACGGGCAAACTGAAGATAGGACACATCACGTCTCTGCCAACTTCGAAACCGCTGCCTGTATGCCTCGGGAACTAGTTCATAAGTACGCAGTACTGCTGCTTTGACCACTGCGTATCTGGTGCTGTCCCGTGCCGACAGCGAGGCAAACGCCTCCTGCGCACGCCCAGTGAGCACACACTGCAACAGGACCGTCCGGTCCAAATCACTCCAGCACCGAGCGTCTGCCACCCGCTCGAACAATGTGAAAAACACATCCACCTCCTTCTCACTGAACTTGGGGACTAACCGGAGACTATTCAAGATGTTGTTGCCAATGTCACCACCTGACTCGCCCCTCTTTACCTCACTCATCGCACCATCCCTCACCAACTTGAGCCGTGTACCCTCAATATCCAACCTTTTCATCTCCGCTTCATGCTTTAACTTTTCCATAGCCAAATCTCTTTCCTTCAGTTGTACTTGCAAGTCAGCATCCCTCTCCTTCAACTTCAACTGCCAGGTTAACTGTAAGGTTAACAACTCCTTCTGCTCTTCGAAGTTTAGCCCAGTGGCCCCCGCGGGCACCGAGACTGCGGCTACATCCTCCTCCTGAGCCCCACCCTCAGACGGCTGCGGGCTCAAAACGTGCTGCTCATACAGCTTCTCTCTGATCATGACCTTGACCTTGTCTTTCCCCGCCCTTTTGTCCGGAATGTCAATGCCGTAATGCTCTGCAATTGACAATAATTGGTCCTTGTTACAGGAATCTAAGCCCTCCTCCGATGGATCAGAAACAAAATCAGAAACCTCCATGGCAAAAGCAAACCAAACAAAACAAAACAAACAACTCAAAGCCCACGGAAACAAAAGAACGTAGCGCATTCAATTGACAGAATGCCAAACAAGTCAAATTAAGTTGAGCCTCCCCTCTAACTGCCTAGCCAAAACTTCTCTAAATCTCAACCCTAGTCTTCAGGGGATAGTTGGGACAGGTAATTATGCACATGAAACGTTGGCGAGGGAAGAGCCTCCAGCAAGCTGGCCACCGCCCCAAGGCCAAAGAAGTGCTCCCGAGCGTATAGCTCTAACCCTTTCTCCCCACACTACGTTTCTATCTAAATGCTCACAAGTCCCAAAGGGGAAATGCGCTTTGCCTTACAGAGTCAGCCCAACAAAAAATGACTTCAAACAACAAAGTAGATTACTTACGTTCTTAAGCACCGTGACCACAAGCAAAAACCTCCGATTGTTCCCCAAATGAACTTGAATAGAGAATCCTCAATGCTGATGTCACTGGACTTGCAGACTCCCCTATTCCCACGGCTCCACCCCCTTGCTGCCACAAAGGATAGGTGCGAACCTGAACTTGGCTAGCTCGTTAATTAAACAAGCAGCCCAAACTACAACAACAAGAAAGTTTTGTAGCTTACCAAACTTTTAGCTATGGACGAGCCCCCATGTTATGGCTGGCTCTGGGGCCATAACGAAGAAGGGGACACCACACCGGAGGACAATCGAAAAATAAGTAGTTTATTTCATACTTAAAAAGAATTAAAGAATTGAATCAATTTGATCAAAGTTTCCAACTTAGGTTGGCAGGGAAACATGCTGCCCAAAATCTAGAACCAAACAACAAACAAACAAAAGAACAAGGGTGTCTCCTGCGGCCGCCCCTGCAGCCTGTGGAGAAATGCAGATCTGTAGTGCTTTGAGAGCAGGTGTCTTAAATAGTGTTTGGGGAGGACACTGGCCAGGTGTCTCCCCTTCCACTCATCATCTCTGGCTCCGCCCTCCAACACTGCAATGGAACTGTTAAAGGCACAGCCACACATACACCAGAAACCCCACATAGTAGACTAAAGGCCCAGGGGGCCGTCACACACCCAAACCATACATACTTTTTTTTTAAAATCTACAATGGGTCTCCACAGTGAGGCTGGAAAATATAGCCTAGCAGCCTACTACTATATACCCTACTAGCCTACTGGTAGGCAGAAAAATGGCAACTGGAATAACCCGTTCTGAGTGAAACTCCTCCCTATGCAGTGCATAGGCTAGATAGTCTGGTATTATGGGATGTATGGGGCGGGTCATCTAAGTATGGATTAATTGTGTTAAAAATGCTATCTAATTAATTTCACAAATGAATTCACTCAGTTAACTCAGTTAATTTGACAGCCCTACTAATAATAACACATTTACATATTGTGGAGTTGCACACCTCCAGGCCTTCACCAAAATCTCACAACAACACATCCTAGAATTCCAGTATGCTGACGACTGTGCTCTCCTTGAGGGCTGTGAGGATCCCTCACAAACTGAAGCTCACACTCATTCGTCAAAAGAACTCTGACCTTTAGATCTCCCGATGAGTAAATTGTTATGATTTGCTCAATCCACCTTTCTGCCTTTTTTTGGCCACATCAAAGAATTCCGTGGGCTGGTAACCACTCCCCTTGAAATCGCATTTCCAATGCATGTGAATGGAGTCTGGACTCTGGTTATGGGACTACAGTGTTGACAGACAGCATAACAAAAAACAAAACACACCCGTGTGAAGTGAGGGGCGCTCTTATCATCTTACAACATTATTATGTAAAATAAACATTGAGACAAAACAAATATTAAATTATCTTTATTGTCAACAGTGTTTTTAAAACAAACATTGAACTAAAAACAAACATTAAACCTGTATATCAAAAATAATCTCCACTCTAGAAGATGCAACACTTCTGCTATTACCTGACTTAAGAGTTTTTGATTGATTGATTGATTGATTGATAATTTTATTAGACAATAAGATGCAAACAGTACAGGGTACAGTCAAGCACAGCATTGGTCCAAAAGGACAGCACCGAAGAAAGACCTTGCAGTCTTGTCTCGGGTCCCATTCATTCATTCATTAATCAATGTTTACGTATAATGTAAATCGTTTGGTTTAAGGTTCAAGGTTCTTTATTATTTGTCTCCGGAGGAAGACATTTGTCTCAGACAAAGGGCCCGCATGCAAGCGTAGCCCTTATGTCCATGTCGCCGCAGTGCAGCGCCAAATACATCTTTCTTGCATCATAGAAAAATAAAACATAGAGGGGGGTAAGAAGTTTAATTGATTTGATTGATTAATATATTCAGCTTACCCTGTTTCTAAACCGGTGGTTCTCAATATGTGGTCCTGGGAGCCCTAGGGTTCCTTGAGGAGGTCCCCAAGTCAAATGAGTTAACTCAAATGATCACAATCAGTTTCACTTTAACCCATTAACCCATTGCAGATCAGCTATTTTCTAATGGTTTGCTCAGTTTTCCCTGAGCAGCAGGAGAGAACCCCAGGTCCGGAACACGATGCACTACTTCAAAGAGCAGAGGAGGCTGATGGATCAATGCTGGCATTGCGATCAGTCAAACGTGAAGATGACGAAATCACAAAAACGAAACCTCTAGCCAACACCTCATCTCAACACATGAAAACAGAAGGTGAAGTAGAGGAATGTGTAATATCACAACCACCTAGTGGTGACCAAATCCTCTCTTTACATGGTTCTGCATCTGGCACTGCACACACACACAGTGATGAGTGGGACAATACCATGGATGACCAGACAGGTTTAAACACACTAAAATCACACAATACACAAAACATGGGAGGACATAGTTTGTCTTTGAGCAACAAGATCTCCCATGACCTCACATCATCAAAACAAAGTCACTCCATGATGAGTCACACAGGGAGGAAACGTTTTAGTTGCACATATTGTGGCAAACTGTCTCAAGACAATGCACATCTGAAGACCCACACAATGACTCATACAGGGGAAAGGCCCTTTACTTGTACAGTCTGTGGCAAAGGCTGTACTACAAAATGTAATCTGAAATCACACATGAAGACTCATACGGGGAAAAGCCCTTTACTTGCACAGTCTGTGGAAAGGGATTTTGTCAAGGACATCATCTGAAAATACACATGAGGATTCATACAGAGGAAAAGCCATTTACTTGTGCAGTGTGCGGCAAATGCTGTAGTCAGTTGAGTCATCTAAAAAGACAAATGTGGATTCATGCAGTGAAAAAACCATTTACTTGTACAGTATGTGGCAATGGCTTCAGCCAGAGGAGTGATATGAAAAAGCACATGCGGACACATACAGCAGAAACAAACAGTTGATTTTTGGCAGATGCTTTAGTAAAATGCTGACAATTAAAGGCTTTGTTCGAAAGCGTTATATAAACAAAAAAAAGCTTTAGCGTCATGCATGCATTGCATCTCTATTGTCGTATTGATGATTACCTTTTATAGTACAGCAAAGGCAAGTATAAACACATAAGGAATTAGGGGAAAAGTCAGGGTGATACAAAAGGCCATTTAGATTAACATATTAAGGCAACAGCTATGGTCTAAAGGTTAAATTACAAACACATAAGGACACATACATGGACTCGTTCAGCGGAGAAACTGATGAGATATTATTGTCAAAAAAGGCATAGAGTTGACCCATAGCACACACATTCTAATCCAGAATGACCATGACAAGTCATAGACACTAAAGTAGATCATCACATCATGTGACATTAACTTGATTATGGAATACATAATGTAGGATTTCCTACAATTATGGGAGATCGGACACTTTGTATAGTTTGAACCCTTTATACTTCATTATACCTAAAGTTGTTATTTGCATAATAGTTATATTGTAATACGTTTACTACGATAACTGGACGGGCCTAATGGAGGTGCATTTGTAAATCGTTTTTTTTATTTTGTAATCTCTTTTCATATAAACATACAACTGCTTTACTTGTTGGACATTTTGATGACATTGATGTATTGTTGTCATTCTTGTTTTTTGATGGTTGGGGAGTGCCGCATCTGGGTGTGATTATCTCCATTGAGCACAAAAAGTTGTTACTTTTGGGTCAATTTATTAAGTAGGCGTGTAATAAGTGGGATAATGGGCTGGTCAGCGTTCATTGTCGATAATGACCGCCGACCCGTCAATTATTCCTTACATAACACACTGCTGAATATCAAGCATTCAACCTAGCTGTTTAAAAAACATTCAATTATGGTGCAATAAAGTGCTGAATAGCTGCTTGGTTTTTTTGTAACTCATCTCAGTGTGTGGTTCTGACTCAAATATGATCTTGATGATGTGATATTATTTTTAGATTGTATGTAGTTTTTGTAAAAGGCAAAGATAACTCTGTTATATCTGGAAAACACTGATGCAATTAAATAAAGGCTTCACTGCTAGGTCCTTTATACTCATTACATCAATATAATCACAATAGATGTGTTTCACCTCCTTTAATTCAGAATATGTACTTTCGCTGTTTCACAGTGCTGTCCCTAAACACGTTCACAAACGTGTTCATATTTTGGTTGAACTTGAACTGAACGTACTGTATTTCTGCTTGATGAACATCATTGTGAACGCGTTCATTTCTGGCGTGTGTGAACGTCACTTTCTCACTTTCAACTTCGTTCAAAGTGTGTTTCCATAGAGCCTTCCAGGCAAAATCCTCGGCGCCAAGACCCACCCTAAACATGCCTTAATATCTAGCGGAAATCCCACCAATAAACCTGCACCTGTGTTCACTCTAAGATAATCAGTTTCCTTCCAGCTGTAAGCCCCCTGCACACACTCACTGTAACCATTGGCTATCATTAGCATTAGCGCAGACTGTACCTGTCGCCAGAAATGTTTCGAGAGTGATGCGAGACAAAGTGACATTTGACATCTGAACTTCCGGAAGGCTGATGATCACCGAGGAAAGCTCTCGTAGATTCCGAGTTATGGAGCTTTGAAAATCCTGCTTTGAACCGAGATAAATGATAGGAGTTGAGTAGGACAAAAAGTCACGTCTGATCGGGAGCTGTCGTACACTTTGTCCTCACCCGTTTTTCTGTCGTAGAACAGCGGAGCAGCATTGTTTGACCAGCTGAGAGGCTGTCACAGGCATCTAAACATATATGTATTCACTCCTAAAATGTTAATATAAAACTGTATGTATATAGGCTACATGTAAACAAAGAAAAATAAAAGAAAAAAGGAATAGACCTACAAGATGTGTCTTTGTGTCATATGAAATTAAATTAGTAGGGGATTTCCAAATTTACAATTAAAATCACGCTTGATGCTTAAGCCAATTAAACAGTGTTTTGCATGAGCGCATGCCGGTGCCCCCCCCCCCCCCCCCCCCCCCCCCAGCACACCCCCGGCCGATAGGTCTGAAGTGTGAACGGTTTGGGGGACCATTAACAAAGGCGGCTTGCATGCTGTGGTTTACTAACAAGAAATTTGCATGCACAAGGCTAAAAGTTAAACTGGGCCACAGACCAAGGACTACAGTGACAATTGCTTGCAATTAAGTTGCGATATGTGCGTGCGTGTGTGGGTGAGGCGGGCAGCAAGGCAAGCGAGGCGAGAGGAGAAAAGTGTTCGTTCTTTATTTATTTAACACACCATGGGCTTGCAAGTTGTGTGCGTGTGTGTGTGTGTATGAGAGGGAAACGTTTTTATTGACTTTTTTCGTCATGTAACTATGGTTTCCAAGGTCGTACTGCAGTGGTTCATGTCGCAAAAACGAGGGCGAGGCTTGATTTCATAGGGCGTGCCAGATAGATTTCAGCCGTCAATTTTTTTTACGTCAGAACGAAATTAAGGAAGGATCAGCTGTTTGCGATCACTTTATAAATGCTGTGGCGACGTGGGTGTACTACGAAACCTGCACTCGAATCTGTGGCAGATTTTACACTCGATTGATAAATAAGGGCCATGAACCCTGAAAATGGTGAGAAGATGTTATGAACTTGGCTTGTGAGATGTTCTTGCTTAATGGCAATCACACGCTCTCTTGCCTCAAGGAATTTTGCTTTCAGGGATCTTCTCTGAAGTTCTATGAGCCAGACAATGGGAACTCCTTAAGGAAGTTGAGCTCATGGCCAAATTTGACCCCATAATACAAAATCACCTGGTCAGAATATAGGATGAGAATTCCCGCACACACTATCTTGGACCGCAGACACAAACAGTGGTTGAGATAATTTCCTCTCAAATAGTACAAGCTGCAAAATATTACTCAATCATTCTAGACTGTACACCAGATCCAATTCATAAAGAACAAATAGTTTTGCGCACTGTCCGTTTTAACACAAAACCAGAAATCAAGGAATACTTCCTTTGCTATGTGGTTGTGTAGGAAATGACTGGTTTAAGCCTGTCCAATGTCATCCTTGACAAGTTCAGCATTCCCTTTGAAAATTGTACAGAACAGGCCTATGATAAAGGGGCGAAAACCAAGGTGTCCAGGCCCGACTGCTACAGCTAAATTCAAGAGCATATCTTGTACCCTGTGGAGCACACACAATTAATCTTGTAATAGCTGATGCTGCCAAGTCATCTTGGGATGCTATGGGCTATTTTGGCTATGTGCCAATGTCATTCACTTTCTTCTCAGGAGCCCACACAATGGCCAGCCCTGCATGAACGCTCCCTGGCAGTACCACTACCAGGAGGAGGATTCCCCGCAGCTTGACCAGGGATTCCCACGGCTCACAAACGAGGCGCTCGCCCCAAAACTGTTGCATGTGTCCGATAAGAACCTGTCGGAGATCGAGAATATGCACGGCTAGGTCTCTCACTCCCACATCTCCCCTCTCAAGTGGTGTCCACTATGGAGGAGACCAACATCAAGGTGGAAATATACACAATAATCTGACCATGACCTACACTGGACAACAACAACGGTCGATCTAAATGGAAACGTCTGCAAATCTCCCTCCAAAAGATATATGGACACGCTCAAATCACAACTGCAGAGGGAGGCGGAGAGAGTGCCTGGGGACAGTGCTCATTGCCTATACATGGCCTACTTGTGTGCAATACGCAAGGTGGTAGCTCGACAGAGTGCATTTCTAGTTATTATTATTATTATTATTATCATTTTGTATAATGTTTACAGCTTCTACAAAATAACCATCTTGCTGTTATGTCACTTTGCTATTAAAAGCGCTTGTATTTGTCATACTTAGTTTTGTACTTTTTAATTCTTGTGCCTATTACTTTTTGACCTGTTAAATAACTTTTGGTGGTAAATATTTGCATGTTAATGCACTTTTGTCAAATTCATACTTTTGACTAGGGTTTTCCTTGTGGGTGAGTTTGACAGTCACATTGAATTAATATATGATATAGCCTATTATACTGTAGGGGAGAACGGGGATAAGATGAACCACGTTTTGCTTAAGTTGTCCTGGAAGCAAGGCAAAATGAGATGGCAGTCAAATCTAATGATCTACCCATATTTCAGGATGTCTTCTATCAATTGCGGGGGCGAGATGAAAAAGGGGCGACCGTACCTGTTACTGCCATGAGGATGTCCCCAGTCAAGTTAGTAAACTCAAATTATCACAATCCGTTTCACTTTAACCCTTTAACACATTGGCCATTTTAAAATAGCTAATCTGCAAGCTTGAATATCATGTAATGTGATTCTGGGGAGGGGGTTTGATCATGATTGCGCAGTGATTTGCAGTTGAAGTGATTGACCAGTTTATATTGCTGGCCTAGCCCCCCCCGCCCCCCCCCCCCCCCCCGGCCATCAGACCACACCCTCTGTTAGTATTTAACAAGAGTGTTATTCTGTTTGGTGCCACTTCAATCTGTTAGTTATTAAGAGCAAGACCCTTCTCTTCTGCACTAGCTCAAGTAATCATTTGTTTTTTGCCCAGAGCAAGTTTGAAGTTATGGCTGTAGTACAATCATTGAAGTCCTTGATCAACCAGAGACTATCGGCTGCTGCTGAAGAGATATTTGAGATAGTTGGAAGATTTCTAACAGAGTACGAGGATGAAGCTTTCCACTACAAACAAGAAAATGACCGCCAACGCAGACTACTGGATATGGTTTTACAACCAATCGTCAAATTACACAGAGCAGGTTGGTAAATCCACTACATTGTTAAATCGAAAAGCAGTTATTTTGAACATGGAAGTTAAACTTGTTGAAAGGTTAACACCATCTTTGTGAGTTTACTAGTCAACAGTATTTTAGTCATAGTGGCCTCCATTCAGGTTAGGGTGACCATTAAACGGAATAACGAAGTCTAAACTGCTAAAATGTATCTGAGACGTTGTTTGAATTGAACAAGTCAGTATTATTAAATATATTATTATTATATATTATTATACAGTCCTTCACTTGTATACATACACACACTTGTATACACATTCCACATAAATGTTTTCCCTTGTTACTCATTTAAACACTATTATGTACTTGCATTCACCTTTCTCTAAACCGGCACTAATCAAAATGACGCAGGCACAGGACATGAACACGTACATTGCATTTTATTAAACTTGTTGGTTTTCAAATGTTTCTCTGGATATTTCTGATTGGAAATTACATTTGAAACAAGGATATTTATATGAAATTAAACTTTTTTTTAAAAACGTAACAAACCATAACCCTGACAATCATTTGTATGGCATTTCACACTGGAATCAAAACAATATTAGGACAGATAATGGAATGACAGCAGAATTTCTTTCTAACCACAACTACATAAGTGGTTGACCACTCCAAGTCGACCCTCACAGACCACAGTAGACAAGACCAGACACCACAGTATGATACAAATGTTATGATCAAACATGTAATAGTTTTATCTCCTTTTATCTTCTGGCTAGACTCCCTACACTACCCTGTGTGTAAAGAGGAGGTATCCCCTGAGCATCAGGAGAGAACCCCCAGTCTGGTCCAGGAGGAACCAGAGTCTCCACTGATTAAAGAGGAACAGGAGGAGCTACTTCAAAGCCCACAGGTGGCTGGTGGGTCAACACTGACAATACTATCAGTTTCCCCTGAGCAGGAGAGAACCCCAGGTCCGGAACACAATGCACTACAAAGAGCAGAGGAGGCTGATGGATCAATGCTGGCATTGCTATCAGTGAAACGTGAAGATGATGAAATCACAGAA
This sequence comes from Protomyctophum bolini, assembly GCF_963924005.1. Classification (NCBI taxonomy): domain Eukaryota; kingdom Metazoa; phylum Chordata; class Actinopteri; order Myctophiformes; family Myctophidae; genus Protomyctophum; species Protomyctophum bolini. The sequence goes on along the minus strand of NC_137869.1, from coordinate 46,879,234 downwards.
ACGAAACCTCTAGCCAACACCTCATCTCAACACATGAAAACAGAAGCTGATGTAGAGGAATGTGTAATATCACAAACAACTAGTGGTGACCAAATCCTCTCTTTACATGGTTCTGCATCTGGCACTGAACACAGTGATGAGTGGGACAATACCATGGATGACCAGACAGGTTTAAACACACTAAAATCACACAGCACACAACACATGGGAGGACATAGTTTGTCTTTGAGCAACAAGATCGCCCATGACCTCACATCATCAAAACAAAGTCACTCCATGATGGGGAGGAAACGTTTTAGTTGCACATATTGTAGCAAACTGTTGCAAAGCAGTAGCAGTCTGAAGACACACACAATGATTCATACAGGGGAAAGGCCCTTTACTTGTACAGTCTGTAGCAAAGGCTGTACTACAAAATGTCATCTGAAATCACACATGAAGACTCATACGGGGGAAAAGCCCTTTACTTGCACAGTCTGTGGAAAGGGATTTTGTCAAAGACATCATCTGAAAATACACATGAGGACTCATACAGAGGAAAATCCATTTACTTGTGCAGTGTGTGGCAAATCCTGTAGTCAGTTGAGTCATCTAAAAAGACACATGTGGATTCATGCAGTGGAGAAACCATTTACTTGTACAGTATGTGGCAATGGCTTCAGCCAGAGGTGTGATATGAAAAAGCACATGAGGACACATACAACAGAAACAAACAACAGTTGAGACGAATAACAGTCTAAGACCACACTAGCTATCCATATAATGTATAAATTACAGATAAGGGGGGGGGGGGGGGGGGTCAGAGGACTGTTATTCGTCTCAACTGCTCTGATGACAAAGGCTTTGTTCGGAAGCGTTATCTAAACAAAAAAAGGCTTTAGCATCATGCATGTATTGCATGTGTACTGTAGTGACACAAGTATAAACACAAATAACGAATTAGGGGAAAGGTCAGGGTGATACAAAAAATGAAAATACAGGTGAAAGGCCATTTAGATTTACATATTAAGGCAGTAGATATGGGCTAAAGGTTACTTTACAAACACAAAAGGAAATATGCTCCTGATCCGATCATTTCATTTTGTCGATGTCGATCACGATTTTTCCTGATTATCCCACTTATGCCATATCACAATAGTAGGCTAATTACAAAAATAATAATACAAAATACAAATACTACTGTAGGCCTATATGTATGCAATCCTAATGCAAGATTAGTTCTTATAGCAACTAAAAGCAAAAATAAGTGTTTTCCTATTCAGACACATATATAGCAATACATAGGCCTACTGCATTTCATTGTTCTCGATGTGAGAAAGTATGTCACTCTAGACTAGTCCTGTTACCTTTCAATTATTCAAAGGCAAAGATATGTGACTTGGGTTTTAAAAATGTTCATGTCCTAAAGCAGGGAGGGGGGAGTGAATAGTTTTGAACCTACAGCATATAGAACTGAAGTCAAGTTAAAACAGAGAATCTCTCTCATTCAGAGACTGAACTACAGACAGCGTATATCTAGTTTGCGTCCGAGCATAGACATGGTAACGCCCCGCCTGCCTCTGATTGGCCTACCGACACTGCCATTCTTGAGCGTCCTCTGAGGTGGATAGAGTGTCGCAGTCCCGCCCCCTCGAGAGACCCGGAAAATAAATCCCCGTTCATTTTCCTCATAGACTTTTCAGAAAGTATTTATTTAAAGACATTTACGCCGTGGACAAAGCCAACTCTTGTCGTGACCAATCATGACAACAAACACAATTTCGGGCCAAAGAAAGAATTAGAAAGTAGAAAAAAACGGCAGGTTACAGCACTTTTTGTTGTTGTTTTTCTTCTTTGTAATTATTTGTTTGGTCCAAATTATTGTGTGTGTTGTCATGATTTGTCACGACAAGAGTTGGCTTCGTACGACGCTTAAAAGGTCTTTAAATAAATACGTTTTGAAAAGCCTATGGAGAAAATGAATGGATAATAATTTCCTGGGCCAAGGGGGAGGGACTGCGACGCTTTATAGCCATGCCGGATAGTCAGATGCGAGGTTACTCTGTGGTGGGAAATAATAATAATAATACAAGTACGGTGTGATACAAGATAACTGTAACTTGTAATTTTTATTTTTGTAGAAGAGGCAAACTAATATTGTTCATGCCGTTTGCTTTGAGGGAATAATTGATTGAACATGTATGCCGTAATGTGATTTGATTTGGGTGTGTTCTAAATAAAGTGTTTGTGTTGATTATTGTGTAATTTATTTGTATGTGTAAAGTTGAAACACAAGTAGTACTGTAAAAAGGTCTCTTTTCCTTTCATCTTTATAATTTCTAGTATAATAGTATTAGTTTACTATAATTAGATTAATATACAATAATCAACACTAACACTTTATTTAGATCACACAAATCAAATCATAGTACACCATACTATCAAGTATTCAATTCAATTATATCAAACAATATTAGTTTGCCTATTCTACAACAAATCAAATCATAGTACACCGTGCATGTTCAATCAATTATTAAATTAAATCAAACAATATTAGTTTGCCTCTTCTACAAAAAAGTTAGTTAAGGCTTGCCGCGCGTGCCAAGCTGTCATTCTCTTGTATTATTTCCCACTATGGACTAACCTTGCGTCTCGGAGTCAAGAGTGGCAGTGTAGCCTACAGACATCTACTACATCATGCATAGCGGGGGTTGCATTTCATTTGTTTTCATTCATGGATTTCTTTCACGCCTTTAAGTGTGACTATACAGTATACTACCTGTCTTTGCTGTTAGATGATCTCTGACAAACTGGTCAGACCTAACTCTATGGCTCTGCTCATGCAGGTAAAACAAATAATTAATATTCTGATCTTTTCCCCCTGATTCCGATCTTTCGAAAAGCATGTGATCATCGCTGATTTCCGATCGGGACATATAAATCTGTTTAGTGTGAACAATATGACAAGAGCTTAGATATAGAGGCAGAGAAACATCAGCACATCCACAAAACGTGTTTTATGATCATTTATTTGATTAATTGCAAGTAAACATTACATTACATTTTTAGTGGTATAGTTCTTATGCACTGTGCCAAGAGACTTCAGGCAAATTATTAGAAAGGAAAAGTGGTGGCTACTTGTGTTGCCGCCTTTTTCTTCTGCTATCTCTGCCGTCTTTTCTATTGCATAAATCTATCTACATTATTTATTTCTGCTTCATTACATCTGACCATATGTTTAATTAATATGATACTGTTGTGAGGTGAGAAAAATAGAGGGTCCTTGGCCTTTATTGGGATATTTAACATGGAACTTGATATGACATTGGCCCTGACAACCTTCACACATGCAAAACAAAGGACATCGAATAATAATGGTGTCTAACATCCATATTTATAATGTTTGTTTCAACAGCTCCAGCTGCTCCGTGTGTGTGTGTGTGTGTGTGTGTCAGTAAAACTAAATCAATGATCTTTATTTCAACAGATACAGCTCCCCAAGCAGTGGAAGGATCCACTGGAGGACTTCAACCTCCTTTCCCTACCTCCCCCATCCACCAAGATTATTCTGAGGCTGAGGAAGCCTCTCCCCTTCCGCCCACTACCCCCCCATCCACTTTGAAGAGTCCTCTGAGGATGAGGAAGCCTCCCCCTTCCTCCCACTACCTCCCCCATCAAATTTGAACATTCATCTGAGGATGAGGAAGCCTCAAGGTGAGAACCCATGCAGTTAGGGTCCTTTGCATTTATTGGGCCATTTAACATAGGGATTGATACGGAATTGGCCCTGACCACCTATACATATTAAGAAATACAAGGTGCGTTGAATAATATTGGTGTGGTGAAAATGTTAGAGGAAGTAAAGCACACCCAGAAGGTTCATTAAAAAATGTTAAACACCGTGCTGAAGCAGTTCAAGAGGACGTGGCGCTGCTGGAGCTCCTGGAAGGAGCTACGTTCCCACTGAAGACGGAGGAAGAGGTCCAGGCCATGAACTTGAAGCTCTGCGACAGAGAGTTCAAGGCTACAGTTGTAAGTTCAAATCACTTATTCACTTCACCACCTCTGCTCCCCTCTAATCACTGATATTCTCTCTCTCATCCCTGTCAACAGCTTGTGATGACTGTTTTTTCCCCTTGATATTATTTTTTAGCTAAATGGTAGGGTGTTTCTAAATAGATTTTCCACTTTCTCTTTTCTTGAAGACGTTCATCCATGGCTGCTGTTGTCTCTGTATAACGGACATATTTGAATCTATGCTTTTTATTCTCCAATTATTCTGTTCTTCCCATCACCTGCTTCCTTTCACTCTAACTATTCATTACTGACATACAGAATGTCCTTCCTGTGACTCATACTCAGGTTGCCATGGTTGCAGACCTTGGTGGAGACAAATTGGGCGATTGTGTCAGGCGGATGATGGGGTTCCTCATGAGCAATGAGCTGTCCATGCAGTACAATCTCTTTGGACGTAAGGACAAGAAGAAGTTCTTCCTGGCTCTTTTTGATGTGCTTTATGGTAAATTTGAGTTTTCATTGTAAATTTTCCTTGAAATTTCCTTCATTCTTATATGCTCACTACAATTCTGAGAGGCCACTGTTTTGTTTTGGGTTTTTTTCAGTATACCAACATAGTCATGACTTTTTTCCATCAAGCATAATGCTTAGATAACTTGGCAGATCTACAAGCTTGTAGATGATCATACTTTAGAATTATAACCGTCTTAATTTATATATTATTATATTAATTATTAATTTCTCTTGTAGTTCAGAGCCCAGAGGATGTGATACATCGATACAGAAAGTTCCTCAAATTGTTCAAGAAGACCCGCAGCATGACGAGGACCTGTGAGGAGCTCGATGTGGACCGTAACACCATCCGTCCTCATTGTGGGAGAGGGTGGGGATTTTGGAGAGCTGCCTATTATTAAAGAGAAGCAGAGTTTGGCAAGATATGCAAAAATATGCAAAGCATTTTTAGATGCTAATGTTCCTCTTCAGCAAAAAGTGGAGAATATGAGGAACACCACAGAGGCAGAGCTCCTCCGCATAACATACAAGCTGCAGAGATGGAGGGCAGGTAAACCATCTCGGTCACAGGAATTCACATTATCAAGTGTCTTCTGAGGACCTGTCTGGACTGGGTGGGTGCCAGTGTTTTTCAGAAACCAAAAAGTGGAAAAGAAACATCTTCCACTTTTTGGTTTCTGCAAAACACTCACCCAGTGCTTGGGGCCAGACCGGTCTGCAGAAAATGCATACTAATGTAAATTCCTGCAGTGAACGAGATGGTTTACATGGCAGTTGGCTACTGAAAATTGTATTTCCAATTTTATTAAAAGTTTTATAATTATTTGTATTTTGTTAATACACTGTCTTAATGTTTCTGTTGAGTTGTTTGCTGTGTTGCATTGTTTGTGATCTATCTTTTTTGTAAAGATGATAGTTTACATGAGTCCAATTTAAAAATGTTACAAACAATTGTATTACGGCACTGTCTGTTCCTGTTGGCGTTATTTGCACTTGAGGGACACAAATATTTTAGGTTACACCTAAAAAGAGAGAAGGTAGCGTGCTGGCAGCTGAGTGTGACCGGTGACGTCAGACGCCGGTTTGACAGCTGTCAGAGAGGAACGCTAGCAGCAGCGGGTTGGTGTTGCTGTGTTGTGAGTAAACACTTGGCGTCTTGGCTTTATGACAACTTTTTTTGACACAATCTACAACAATAGATCTGTGAGCCAGCGTTTTTGTGGTGAACTGAAGTGTAAAGCGACAGCGGATCGTTTCCTCGGATCCCCTCGTAGCTGTCATCAGCCTAGGTAGGCTTGTCAAGTTCCATTAGCTGGGTGGCTAACCTGCTACTTTGAGTAGCTGTCGCCGGCGCTTCGGACTAGCGTCGAGCATTCTGACGTTCTCCAGTCATCGGACAGCGGATCCGGACGAATCCCCCGACCGGGACGACAGCCCGTCAGCGGCAATAGCAGCGGAGCTGTGCCGGGAGCTGCGGTTGGAGCAAGCCGGGTGGGAGCTGCGGCTGGAGCGAACCTGGAGCTGTGATTGGAGCGAGCCTTGAGCTACAGACAGAGCGAGCGCCTGCGGGGCCGTGTCCTCGGCCAATTCAATTCAATTCAATTCAATTTTATTATAGTGTCAAATCACAACAAGTTGTCTCAAGACACTTTACAACCAACAAAGATCCACCCAGAGCAAGCAACATTGCGACAATGGTAACGAAAAACTCCCCTTTAGGAAGGAACGTCAGGCAGAACCCGACTCTAGGGTGGGCGGCCATCTGCCTCGACCGTGTCGGGGGGGGGGGGGGGGGGGGGGATAGAGGGGGAGAGAGAGAGATAGACAGAGAGAAAAGACAGAGAATAGGCAGGTGGGCTCCGTCTGGTCCACATCTGGTCCAGGTCGAGCTCTGTGAGGCCGGGTCCAGGTCACACTTCTGGTGGGCTCCATGAAGAGGCCTGATCCACGGTGACACTCGGCAGTCAGTTGGGGGTTAATATTACAGGTCCACAGAACTGCGACAGGGAGGGCGAAAAGAGACTCCGGGAGAGATTCCCCGGATGCTGGATTAGTGGCAGGCCTTACTGGAGCCTATATAGTGTATATTACAAGTACTGCTGGGAGACAAACCCACACAACAATGTACGACCATGGTATCCAGCTAGACCCGGAGACAAGTCTGGCCATAGGCTTTGTCGTAGAGAAAGGTTTTCAACCTAGTCTTGAATGTGCAGAGCGTGTCAGCCCCACGGACCGAAGCCGGGAGAAGGTTCCACAGCTGCGGTGCCTGGGACCTAAACGCCCTGCCTCCTATTGTAACTTTTGATATTTTTGGAACAGTAAGCATGTTTGCATATTGCAAACGCACTGCTGTTCTATTTGGTTTGTAGGGATCAATGAGATCCTTGAGATATTGTGGTGCCTGGCCATTGAGAGCTTTGTAAGTGAGAAGAAGAACTTTGAACTCTATTCTGTATTTGACCGGGAGCCAGTGTAGGGAGGCCAGTGAAGGAGTGATATGGTCTCTTCTTCTGGTACCTGTCAACACACGCGCCGCAGCATTTTGAACTAACTGTAGGCTTTTCAGAGACTTGCCTGGGCAGCCTGATAATAGCGAGTTGCAGTAGTCCAGCCTTGAGGTAACGAAGGCGTGGACAAGTTTTTCTGCGTCATTTTTGGACAGGATGTGCCTGACCTTTGCAATATTTCGCAGGTGAAAAAAAGCATTCTTTGAGATTTGTTTGATATGAGATTTGAAAGACAAGTCTTGATCAAAGGTAACTCCCAGATTCCTCACAGTGGCCTTGGAGGCCAAGGTAATGCCATCTAGAGAAAAGTTCCCATCGACCAACTTGTCTCTCAGGGGCTTAGGGCCGATCACGATAACTTCCGTTTTGTTAGAGTTGAGGAGTAGGTAATTACCTGCCATCCAACTCTTTATGTCTTTAAGACATGCTTGAAGTTTGACTAATTGGTCCGTTTCGTTCGGTTTCATCGATAGATATAGTTGAGTGTCGTCTGCGTAACAATGAAAATGTATGGAGTGTTCCCTGATGATGTTGCCCAGAGGGAGCATATATAAGGAGAAGAGTATTGGCCCAAGCACAGAGCCTTGTGGGACTCCGTATTTGACCTTTTCACGTGTAGAGGAGCCATTATTGACCTCTACAAACTGAAAACGATCAGACAGATAGGACTCGAACCATTTCAGTGCGGCACCCCTGATGCCAACCAGATGTTCCAGTCTCTGTAGCAGAATGTGGTGGTCAATAGTGTCGAATGCAGCACTAAGGTCCAGCAACACCAGTACGGAGAGGAGGTTATTATCTGCTGCAGTCAGGAGGTCATTTGTAACTCTCAGCAGGGCCGTCTCAGTGCTATGGTTAGCTCTGAAGCCCGACTGAAAGCCTTCTAATAAATTGTTGTTTTGTAGAAAGTCACATAACTGTTTGGCGACCGCTTTCTCGAGAATTCTGGAGAGAAACGGAAGGTTCGATATAGGTCTATAGCTAGCTAGAATGCCTGCATCAAGAGTAGGCTTTTTGAGTAGAGGTTTGATTACCGCTACCTTAAAAGATTGTGGCACGTAGCCTGTCACCAAAGACATATTGATCATATTGAGTAGGCATGTACCAACCGGAGGCAGGACCTCTTTGAGTAATCTAGTCGGAACTGGATCCAGGGTACATGTCGTTGATTTTGAAGAAGATATCATTGAAGTGAACTCAGAGAGCTCGATTGGAGAGAGACTATCCATATATATATTTGGGTCTGCGGCCACCTCTGAGACCACCATATTTGGGGGCAGTCCAGTGGGAGCCGAGAGTAGTTGTAGATCAATTTGATCTCTGATAGTTTCTATTTTGCCATTGAAGAACCTCATGAAATTGCTACTATTGAGAGTCGTAGGAATCCGTGGATCCGTGGAATCACGGCTTTTTGTCAGTTTTGCCAAAGTATCAAAAAGAAACTTTGGGTTACTTTTGTTTCCCTCTATTAGGGATGAATAATAAGTGGCTCTGGCCGTGTCGAGAGCCTTTTTGTATATTTTGAGGCTATTCTGCCAGTCTATACATGATTCTTTCTGTTTGGTTGAACGCCATTTCTTTTCGAGTTTGCGAGACGTTCGCTTGAGGTTTCTAGTTTCCGAGTTGTACCACGGGGCTAGCCTTTGTTGCTTTATTACCTTCCTTTTCAGGGGAGCAACAGAGTCTAGCGTAGTTTGAAATGAGCATGTGACACTATCAACAAGTTGATCGAGTTGATGAGAACTATATGTGTGAAGGTCCTCTATTTTGTTGAAATATACTGAGTTGATGGCTGATGGAACCATTTCCTTGAATTTGCTTACAGCGCTCTCGGATATACTTCTGCCAAGGACATTTTTGTCCAGAGGTGTATAATCGATCAATGTAAAATCGAAGGTGATCAGATAATGATCAGAGACATCACGGTTTTCTGGAAAAACTGTGAGGTGCTCTATTGCAATACCATAGACCAGAATGAGGTCAAGGGTATGGTTGTGAATGTGTGTAGGTTTGTCTACACATTGAGAGAAACCGATTGAATCAATCAATGAGATGAACGCTCTATTTAAGCTATCAGTTCCTATGTCCGCGTGAATATTTAGATCACCAATTATGATGATTTTATTAGTCTCGAGAACTAGACTTGATAGAAATTCTGAAAACTCTGATAAAAATTGTGTGTAAGCGCCGGGGGGGCGGTACACTGTAATGACTATCAGCGGCTGTATTGATTTCCAGCTTGGGTGTGAAAGGTTGAGAATCAAGCTTTCAAATGATTTGTATGTAGCTCTAAGACTAATTGTTAGGCTTGTATTGAAGATGGCAGCCACTCCACCTCCAGTTTTCCCATTGTCTCTAGGTATATGTGCATTGGTGTGACTTGGTGGGGTGGCTGTATTTAAACTAACATATTCTTGCTCACCTAGCCAAGTTTCAGTCAGAAAAAATAGATCAAGACAATTGTCTGATATAATTTCATTTACTAATGTTCCTTTTTTGCGTAGAGATCTAATATTTAGAAATCCACATTTGATATTTGTATTTTGTGGTACAACTGTATTGGTTTTGATTTGTATCAAGTTTGTATGTACAGCTCCTATTTCCTTTTGCTTTTGTTTGTGCAGCCTATATGGTGTGTTCAGCCTGTACAGAGACTGTACAGTTTGTATAGTTCTGATTTGTGGGACAGGTTGGGTAGGCGGCTGCACTGGAGGAAGCACAGAGAGCTGTGTAGGAAAAAAATGGATCGGCCAGACTCCGATCCATTGCCAGCATCTCATCGGAGCCTACATTCTTTATTTTCCCCGGCCAGTTGCAGAGGCTAGTTTTGGCTCGTCTTTAGCCAGGAGGCTAGCACTCTGCTCCCATCGGTCCGTCAGCTCATGTGGCTAGGTTGGCTCGTCTTTAGCCAGGTAACTAGCCACATGTCGGGAGGCAAGGATGCTCCCCCCTATCCTTTTTACCACAATGTTTTATTCCTTTTTTAGTTCTTATCTTTTTAACTTCCCAGGATGCGGGGTTCTCCTACCCCCACACCAAACTGACAATTGGAACTGTCACCTGGGGTGAGTGCAACTTGCAAAAGAACATGTTCCACTCAGAATCCTTTCAGCTTTCTTTTGGTGTTCGTTGCTAACTCTATGAGTTATAATCTTGCCTGCTATGCACACCTACCAGCTCTTATGATACTACAGGATTGTTTTCAGTGTCAAATTAATACAAAGTTGGGGTCATCTCATGACAAAAAAGGCCGTGTAGTTGCACACAACAGAAAACGATGCTTAATCTTGCTAATTTTATCTGGCAACATCGAACGAAATCCTGGTCCTGTGTCTCAACCTGTGCCCCCTACCCTCCCCTCAACACATGCCTTTGGAGGACAATCTGAACAGTACGAACACTATTGAGGACATCGTGGACATTTCTTCGGCTAGAGGGTTAGATATTGTTCATTTGAACATACGTAGTCTCGTACTATACATTGATCAAGTCAGAGACATGTTTGACAATGGTATAATTTCCTTTTCTGAAACTAGACTCGATGATTCCATCAAGGACACCGAGATAGAGATAGAAAACTACAGTCATCAGAAAGGACAGAGATCGCAATGGAGGAGGAGTCTGTGTCTATGTCAGAGCAGATATCAGCTTCAACGTTCGATCCGAGATGGACAACAAGGACATTGAGGCAGTTTGGCTTGATATCAACCTCCCCAAAACAAAACCCTTCTTGATTGGGGCTCTGTATAGACCTCCCTCCCAATCCACTTTTTACAACCTGTTAGATGATGTATCAACTGACATAGGCTGTTCGGGGGCAATCTTGATTGGCGACGTCAACACCAATATTTTGGTGAAAGACACAGCAATCTATAAGTCCTTCCGAAATTACTGTAGCCTGCATAACCTGGTTCAGTTGATTTCTCAATATACAAGGGTATGCCCTGCCTCTCAAACCATCTTAGACCTCATCTTGACAAATGACCTGACCAAGATCTCCAGAAGTGGTGTCATACAGTGCAATATAAGTGATCATGATATCATTTATTGTACTCGTAAACTTCACAAATCTGCAGTCAATTGTCATAACACATAGACGCATAGACGTTTAGCCCCTGCTTTGACCTTCAAAATGTTACTCTTGTTCCTGGTCCCTCGGTTCCTGAGTCCCAAGCGGAAAACCCTTGGAGACCAGAAGTCATCGATGGCAAAAACATTGGAGAGTGGTGCGTTGTAAAGTATGACAAACAGGCTTACCCGGGTGTGTTCGTTGATGTTGAAGCACAGAGTGTAAAGGTGAAGTGCATGCACAAGAATGGCATCAACAAATTCTACTGGCCAAGCCCCTGTGAGGACATATGTTGGTACCATGACTGGCAGGTACTTTGTCTCATAGCAGAACCACAGGCTCTGAACAAGCGTTCAGTCTGTGTAGAAGCATCTGCTTGGGGATATGTTCAACAACAATTGGCATAACTACATTTGGAAAAAGAATATATTTCTGTTAAGATGGGGTTGGGTTTGGTTCCACTGTTAACATGGCGTTGGGTTTTTGGCCACTTGGTTCCCCCCATGCGCACGCACGCACGCACGCACACACGCGCACACACACACACACACACACACACACCCTCAAACATTTCAAGTGCTGAACTGAATGTTCCTTCTGGGGGGGAAGATGCTTTATCTGGGGATTCCTAATCTTTTTCTGTCCTTTAGCTGTGAAGAATTATATATTTCTTATATATTTTTTATGTTGTTTTGATATTGTTTTGATATTGTTTTGTATTCTATTATTTATTTTATTATTTATTTATCATATTATATTTTAGCTATACAGTTCAAAAGTTCCACCCCGTCATGCCTACGATCCACCCTGTAATGTTGTTTTCAGCCCTGTCATTTGTGTGTTTTCTTGAAAATAAACAATTATTTTCACAAGTTAGCTCTGCTTTTTGTATGATTCCTTTATAAACGAATGAGGGCTAAATAGTATTGATTTGTAACCCGACTCCTGGGGCACATTCAGGGTCTAGGGCTACGTCTCAATCACGAGAAGAGCAGGTTAGAGCCATGCCAGGCTGTGCAGTTCCTCTGCATGGTTGTGGACTCTAGACTCGCCACTGTGTCCCTGAAGGAGGGGCGACAGCAGGCTCTCATGGCCTGTCTCTCCCTCTTCTCCCCGGGAGCCAGAGTCACCTGGATAATGTGCCTGCGACTCATGGGACTGATGGCAGCGGCAGTCCAAATGCTCTCACAGGCTCAGGGGACTCTGTTCCACCCCTTCCCCCAAGGACTTTGGCTTTGGGCCTGGCCCCTGAGAGGGCCGGCTTCCATAGCAATGGGTTTGCCGCACACAGTGGTGCGGACTTTGCAGGGAGCAAGGGCACCATCAACCAGGACTGCATACTCGTTCAGGTGGAGGATGTTCAAGTTGTGGTGTGAGGAGAACGAGGCAGACCACTACACTGTGGGCATCAGACGATCCTGCCTTTTCTGCAGGACCGACTGGATGAGGGGAAGGCTTTCTCGACCCTTAGGGGTATTGTGGCTGCCATCAAGGCAGCAACCTTACCTTATGAATCTTAGTATATACTCTAAGCTATGAATACAATATTAGCTAGCGGTAGCCTAGCCTAGCCTGCTACGACAACCCGGAGATCTGAAAACAGGCTGCAGGTGTGACGCACTGTGAGCTTGTACGGCTGTTCTCCCTCTCGCCCAGTCTCGTACGTTCTAGCGAAATGTCGGTTTCTGATTTGACTGACCAATCAGAGCAGGGTCGAGCGTCGCTTATCGAATGGCAAGGCGAGTTCATATTCAAAAGAGCCAACCGGACGGCAGGTGTCTGAGATCACGTTAATGTAATATCAAACTGTCTTCATTCTCTTCACTCACTGACTGACCTTCTAATTGAGCGGACGTTTGTTGAGTCACAACCACAGAGACAGTTCTTCTTCAAGAGACTACTACTTCTTCAAGTTCGACTTCACATCAACACTAGTATCAACGTACAACGTTGCCTGAGGCAATGGAGATGGTATGTTAACATTTAATAATATATGTACTGTAAACGTGTTGGGGAGTGCAGGCTTTCGGCAGAATGCTGCAGCCTTATCTCACTCTTCCTAAAGGGCACCAGGAGGCTCAGAGCTCGAGTTAGGACCCCAACGGTTCCACCTTGGTCCTGGATTCCCTGAAACAAGCCCCCTTCGAGCCTCTGGAGTCAACAGGGTTGAAATGGCTGTCACTCAAGACAGCATTCCTGTTGGCAGTCACTTCGGCAAGAAGAATTGCGGAGCTGCAAGCCCTATCAGTCCATGCAGAGCTTTGCAGGTTCAGGTCGGACGAGGGGGGAGTAGTGTTACGCCCCAACCCGGCCTTTCTCCCAAAAATACTTTCAGAGGCACATCTCAATCAAAGGATTGAGCTCTGTCCCCTCTTTGAGTCACGGACGGACAGAGTACAGAGTCGGTCCCCACTCTGCCCGATTAGGGCGTTAAGAGACATACATCAGGGCCACACGTGCCCTGAGAGAAACTGACCAGCTCTTTGTGTGTTTCAAACAAGAGTGCTTGACTATCCAAGGCTAGACTGTCCCATTGGATCACAGAAGTGATCCAGCGAGCACACGAGCAGGCAGGAGTGCCGGTGCCGCCTGGAGTGCACGCACACTCCACCCATGGGATGGCAGCCTCTTGGGCGCTGTGGAATGACATCTGCACAGCGGCCACATGGTCAACTCCGTCCACATTTACCCGGTTCTATCGGCTGTACTTGCTCCCTTTGGGGAGTCGGTCTTGAACACGGCAAGGCGGTAGGTGTCACCTTCACCAGTCAAGTCAGCCTTGCAACGGGCAGGCTGGCTTGAGCGGCCCTTCACCCCTGCATTCCATGGCCTTAGCGTCTTGCGGGGCCAGGCTCTGGGTAGCGTCTGGCGCCCGAGCATTTGGCGGCGGATGGCATCTGGCCATCCGGCTGCTCCAGGGGTTGTAAATATTTTAAATTGAACACAATTGTAAATATTTTAAATTGAACATAACTGTAAATATTTTAAAATTGAACATACTTGTAAATATTTTAAAATTCAGTATGTGCTGGGTCGGAGCCACTGGTGTTGGCACTGGGGCTGTGGTACTGTCTCATTCCTCGCGAGGTGTCTTACAGAGTTCCCCATACAAATGAAAACGATAGAGAACGTTCTGTTACTTGGTAACCTTTGTTCTCTGAGTGAAGAGACTATCTCTCCACCTCTATGTCGCTCAGAAGCGGTGTTGATCAAGTAAACCAGTGTAATCACGCACACCTGGGCCTTATATACCCGTGCGTGCCAGTACAACTGGTGTGTCTTAAAGAGATATCCACGTCACAAGTGAGGTGGGGACATCCCCCCATACATTTTGGTGGAGAGATAGTCTCTTCACTCAGAGAACAAAGGTTACCAAGTAACCGAACGTTTCTCCTGTGCCTGTCCCATGTTCCTCTTTCTCTTCCAGCTGTGTGAAAACGGGCCAATAGTGCTTCTGCAGCGTTCCATGGTGTTGTCGATTTTCTTGCGATTAGTTTCAGCTGTCAGTGTGTTGTTTACGGCAAGATGCAGGTTATGGCCAAAAAGATTAAGCCACGGCCAGCACAAGACCTTTGTGATCGTAGCAACAATATTGGCTCCTTTGTCGGTTGTTACTGCTGACAGGTACTTTGGATCCAGGTTCCACTCACCTGATTGTTCTTCAAGTACCTCAGCCATGTTTTGTGCTGTGTGATCCTCTGGAAAGAAACTTGTCTGGAGGCACAGAGAGACCATCTTCCAGTCGTTGTTGATGACATGGACAGTCAATGCCATGCGATTTTCCTGCACAGTACCAAGGGCTGGTATGCTATTTTTAGGCAAGAGTAATAAACAAAATCAGAGAAGAGAACCAGTTGATTGACACCAGAGAGAGTATGTTTTGCGCTCCGTCCGTGTGTGTCTTTCCGTGTGTGTATGAGTCCGTCCATCCATCTGTTACCAGCTATTCTCCGTCACCGTTAACCCGGTAGATTGTAGTAGAAATGTTGCACACACACACCCTGGATGCCAACGATGAACCTCTGCCCCAATTTTCCAGAACGGCCTGTTATAGCGCCACCAGAAGGCTGACATTTTTTTATATTACACCTCCAGATTCTGTCCAAAATCCCACATTTTGTTACCCATTATATTATGTATTCAAGACGGATCTGTCCGATATTTCATAATCCATCTAGCTGGTTCTCAAATCAACACATTTTTGGAATTATTATTGGCATAGTGTTAGCTATGCATTATATGGGTCAGTGGTTTTGCAATATATAGTATAATATTTTTAACTAGACTCATGTCAATATCATCACAATCAGTGGATCGTTTATTTTTAAATGTATTTACCACATCAATTAGTTATTTCTCCTCGATTTTTATTAAGAAAATGGTATTGGGTTGTTATTAATGATATTTACATCAACACCGTCCTTAATTATTGGGTCAACAATCTCATCTGCCAGATTAGAGCCAACCTTAATAAAATAGTCATTAAATTAATTTACAATGTCCTTGTGATTGGATATAAGGGGTTTACTTTCTGTAGTAAAGTGCTCTGGATAATCCGATTTTTTTTAACCTTTCTTGATTATGCTGTTTAAAATATTCCATGTACCTTGTGTATTACTTTTATTTTGTTGCAACAGTTTATTGTAGTATTCCTTTTTATTAAGTCTCATTATACCAATTTGACAATTTACCAAAGTTTCCTTGGTTCTGTTCTTTAAGAACTGCTTATACAATTTATTTTTCTTTTTGCAAGCATTTTCCAGACCTCTTGTCATCCAAGGCTTTTCTTCAAATTTGTGTTTTTTCTGTGGTCTTAGTGGACAATGTCTATCATATAGAGTAGTAAAAATGGAAAGGAATATATCATAAGCCATATTTGGGTCAGCATGAGAGTAGACCGCATTCCAGCTTTGCATTTCCAGATCGTGTTTGAGAGCCTCCCTCAATAGCTTCTGGTGTTTTATTTGCGAGTTAATTTGGGATTTTCAGGATAACTGTGAGTTTTTGTTTTGATATGGTTTTGGAAGGTTGCAAAGACTGGAAGGTGGTCTGTGATATCATTCAACATAATTCCACTTACTATTATGCTCTCAATGTCATTGGTAAAGATGTTGTCAATCAAGGTTGCACTATTACAGGTTATTTGTGTAGGTTTTAAAATAGCAGGAAATAGGCTTAAGCTATACATTGTGTCCACAAAGTCTCTGTTTTTTATGTTCTTTAGCATTTAAGAGATTCACATTAAAATCACCAGCAATGTACACCGTCTTTCTTTCAATAATTTTACCAAATAGGTCAGTCATTTTGACATTGAATGTATCAAAACATGTTCCCGGACTTCTGTATACACTACTTATAATTATACTCTTAGATTTTTCCACATATATTTCCACTGTAATAATTTCCATGATATTTTCCACAGTTAATGACATTGTTTCAATTACTTTGCATTTGAGATCATGATGTACATACAAAGCAACTCCTCCATACTCATTGTTGGGTCTGTTCATGGTGAATAAATTATAATGGTCTAATTCAACATCGGCCTCTTTGTCTTTTGAGAGCCAGGATTCCGATATCGCTATAATATTGTATGTGTTAAACTGTTTTAAATAGTCCTTAATGTCTTTAAAGTTTTTATGGAGACTTCTGCTGTTGAAATGTATCATTGACAGGCTACCGTCCATTTTTATATTTTCTTTAAAATGTTGCTCGGTGTAGTACTCACAGTTCCAGTTTGTGTCGTTGTAGACGTGGTTATCCGGGTCAATGCTGTTTCCAAGTTCATACGACTTGTATTCTGTATAGTCAAACATTTGTAGGTTTAGCTCCTCATATTTCTGTGCAGCCACTGCAGCGTTATGATCCATATCCCGCGGTCCAAAATCATGATTATCGACGTCGTCAAAAGGAAAAGAAAAATCTTTGTCTCTATTTGTGTCCATCATAGATTCGGTAGTAGTATTTGAAGAGGTTGTTTACTTCCATGGACAGACCAAGGGAACAATAAAAAACAACAAACACAGACGGACGCTATGCATATAGCCTAGGGCTAGGCCGGCTATATAACTGTCATCTTCGCAGCGTAGATCTACACTGTGACAGCGCAAGCACTTAGGCCGAAGTGTCATTATATTCATCGAGGTCTTTTAATTCCTTCACCGTCACCACTTTTTCGCTTTCAGGTGATCCGTCTTCGTTTAGCCGGATTAACACCTTGCAGTTCCTCGTCCACGTTGATTTTATTTTTCCTTGTTTCTTTAGCAAGCGCGCCTGCCTTGAGATTGCATTATTGACATTATTTTTCGTGAGATGCTCATTAACATACACTCCCGTCCCGGCCAGCTTCTTACCCTGTCGTAATAAATCAATCTTGCCTTTTCGGTTGGCAAAGCGAACTATAATAACAGGCTTAGATGTGCTGTCCTTTCGAGGTAGTGTGTGACAAGCCGAGATGTTGTCGCTTGAGATGGGCATGTCAATACTTTCGAAGAACGTGACAACTTGTTGCTCAAGTGTTTGTAGCTCAAGCTCAGGCGCATCCTCGCCTTTGTCAGTATCAGTCGCAGCCCTTGCATAAGTTTGATGCTTTGTTTTCAGGCCCGTGATAATGATGTCGTCCATCCTTGTGTATTGTTCCAGGTTTTCCATCCTATTCTCCAAGGCGTTGATTTGCTTGTCCTTTTCTTTTATAATTGTTCTGAGGAGTTTCACCTCCTCCATGAGGTCGATCAGTTTGGTCTGTTGTTTGGAAACGATTCCCATCTCCTCTGATAGATCATTTAATATGGACCTGAACTCCTCCATATCCTCATCCGACTTGGTTTGTTTCTTTGGTGGCATTCTGTTTATTTTTTATTTACTACAAGTGTAGAGCGGCTATTTATGGCATGCTACGTCACTGGTGCCGAGTGACTCCGACGTAACGCAGCCCGCAAGTCAAATGGATAACTCTTCCCTCTGTGCTTACCAGATTGTTCTCCGCTCAAAGGAACTTGCTGGACCTTCAGCTGTTGAGGCAGTTAGAAAGGTGAAGCAGACAGGCACAGATTTGAAGCTTTCACTAGAGAACGCCTTGTTGAGAGAAGAAAGCCAGTTGACGACACCATACCAAGACATAACCTGCTGGTGTTCGGTACTTCAACCGTGGGGAGAGTATCAAAACGAAAACAGAAATTGGTCTCTCTCAAACAGGACATGGAGCTCTTTTCAAGATTATTCATTGCTTGCCAGACCAGAGATGGAAACCTACACGAGTTATTTCGACACGAGAACCAATCGTGTCTGATGGGGGAGGTCTCTGACTGGGACTGAAGAGTGATCTGCTTCCCTGCCTGGAACAAGTTCACAGTGCATACTCTGACAGTCCAACGGTTACCTGTACCATTGTGGTGGGGCAGCCATCATCCAGATGCCGCAACCAAGTTCAGTAAAAACCTTCAAAGACTATGCCCATGTGATCTTCATTCCGTATCTGACCAGAAAATGCTCTACTCAGATCAGTGCCGGAGGATAAACAGCTTGTTGTCACTGGTGACATGGAAGTCCTTACCACACCACCACTCCCAGATAGGTCTTCCATTGCTCCTTGTGCGCATGAGGAAGCCCATGCAGCAAAAAAAATGACCATCATAAAATTATGATTCAAACAGTTGATACTGTTGTTGTGGTGCTAGCTGTGGCAGTGGCTCAGACTCTAAAGCCAGAAGAGGAGCTTTGGTTGGCTTTCAGAACTGGAAAGAATTTACGATACTTAACAGCCCATTAAATTGCAGCAGGGCTAGGGCCTGAGAAAGCATGTGCACTACCAGTGTTCCATGCATTGACGGGTTGTGACACTGTGTCAAGATTTGCTGGCCACGGGAAAAATACTGTATGGGTTGTATGGTGGACATTGCCAGAACAATGCCGTCTCCAGCTGTCGTGAGGTGTGAAACTTCACTGCTTGCGGGGTGAGAAAGGGTAACGACGGTCATTTGGGTGAAAAAGAGCAGATCTACTAGGTATGGCACCTCACAAGTTAATTTTAGACTTTCATATTTTTCACCCAAGCCTCCTTAACTCCTCAACTTTGATTGGCTCCCCAGAACTTTCCACGAGGAATTGGGTTTGAAAAAATTGAGAGGTGATTCTAGACACCTATAAGAACACATTGGTGAAGAAAGCTATTGGTGGTAATTGTTTTCACAGATGGTCCAACTATATTGCTAAAATTCCCTAACTAGCACCAACTGCGCAAATTGGCAATGTTTGGCCAGCATGGTCAGTGTTTGTCGTCAGATTAGAGCTGCTATATAATATCAGGATATTACCGTTGCCTCCTAATTCATCAGGGAATAGGTACTAAGGTATGTTGTCTTGAGAGTTTCACGAGACTTCCGAAAGAGACGACACGGGTGAACGACACAGGTGAGAAAGAAGTCGGAGACAGAGAGAGAGACAAGGGCACAGACATAAAGAGGCCAAGATACTCAAAGAGAGACAGAGAGGGACACAAGATACTCAAAAAGAGAGGACAAAGAGACAAAAAGTGAAGGAAGAGAAAGAAAGCGACAAAGACAGAGACCTTAGCCATTCCAAATCAGGATGACTAAAAGTGATATCGTATTTAGAGACAGACACTGTAAAAGAGAGACATAGACTGAGAGAAGGGCAGAGAGACAGAAAGTTAGTGCAGATAGAGAGGGACAACAGAAGAAAAGTCGCCACCAAGCCCGGCAGCGATGACAGCCATGTTATCACGGTCGCGATGTGTTTATTGTACGCTTTGCCCCTCTCTATCAGTGGCACGTCAAGTAAATAATGTGCTTGTTCGACGGAGTGCATCAGGTCTCAGTGCTTTCAATTGGGCCATTTACAGGAATGCAAAGTTACGTCCATCTCTGTCATCGGCTAATGTCTTCCACAGCAGATATTTCAAAATATCAGCTGTTCACAGGGATGATGTAGTCACCGTCTATACCCCAGCGTTTCCAGAGTCCATCACAGAGGGTGATTTACAAAGCTGGGAGAAAGCTGTGGGTGATATGGTGGCTGAAGATGAAGTGGTGTGTGAAATTGAAACTGACAAGACAATCATACAGGTACCGTCTCCTGCGGCTGGTGTCATAGAGGAACACCTAGTGGCTGTTGGAGGGAGAGTAGAAAGAGGAACGGCCCTCTTCAACCTCCGGAAAGGAGCGGGAGGTGCCACGCCTGCCCGTGCCCCAGCTGCTGAAACCCCAGCAGCAGCACCTGCTGCTTCTGCCCCTGCTGCCATGCCAGCAGTGCCCCCAGTGCCAGCTGCACAAGCCCAACCTGTTTCTGCTGTCAAGCCCACTGCTGCTGCTGCTGCTGCACCACCACCACTTCCAGCAGTGGGAGCCAGGACAGAGAGCAGGGTGAAGATGAACCGCATGAGGCTAAGAATCGCCCAGAGGCTCAAGCAGGCACAGAACACTTGTGCCATGCTCACAACCTTCAACGAGGTCGACATGAGCAACATTCAGCAAATGAGGAAAGTCCACAAGGATGCCTTCCTGAAGAAACACAACATCAAGCTGGGCTTCATGTCAACCTTTGTGAAGGCTGCGGCGCATGCTCTGGCCGACCAGCCAGTTGTTAATGGCGTTATTGATGACGCAACCAACGAGATCGTGTACAGGGATTATGTGGACATTAGTATGGCCGTGGCAACTCCAAAGGGTCTTGTCGTACCAGTGATCCGCAATGTCGAGACCATGAACTTTGCTGACATTGAGAAGACCATTAATGATCTTGGAGATAAGGCTCGCAGAAACGAGCTGGCCGTGGAGGACATGGACGGTGGTACGTTCACCATCAGCAACGGTGGAGTGTTTGGGTCCATGTTCGGTACGCCCATCATCAACCCGCCACAGTCTGCCATCCTGGGCATGCATGGCATCTTTGACCGGCCCGTGGCCATCAATGGAAAGGTTGAAATCCGGCCAATGATGTACGTCGCGTTGACATACGACCACAGGCTCGTCGACGGCAGAGAAGCGGTTACTTTCCTGCGCAAGATCAAAGCTGTGGTAGAAGACCCGCGGATGTTGCTTCTGGACATGTGATATCCCTGTCACAAAAAAAATTCTGCTTAAACAAAGCTTACAGTACATACTGTACGTGAAAACCCCACCAACGTTTGGCCGAGGAATAGGCTGTGTATTTATCCATCTATGATGCTTGCTGTAATTTCGACATTGGACTTGATACTTTATGCACAAGCCGTTCATTTACTTTCACTTTAATCACAATGAAACCGATTGTCTTGTAATAACTGAGATACAAAGGGGTAGGTCACACTTTAAACACGTTTTATCCTCTGCTTTCCAATGACGTTCCAGAATCTTTAAGTGCCATACTTAGGGGAGAACGGGGCAGGATGAGCCACTTTTCACTTTGTGTTGTCCTCTAAGCAAGGCAAAATGAGATGGCAATACATTCTAGAGATCTGCCCTTATTGCAGGATATCTTCTATCAATTGAAATAATGAGTAAGCTGACAAAGAGCCATGGAAATATGTTTCAGGTTTACAGCGCCGAACCGACTTTTATTCGGCTCTAAAATAGCAGTATGAATCGGCCCTTTTTATGTTTCAGGTTTAAACTTGAACGGACAATGTATTCACTTATCAAAAAACATTCAATAGTACTTTTCCCTTTTGCAAATACTTATACTTACTTATAATAATTTGTTTATTATTGTATAGGCGGTGCCATGGCAACGTTTCCTGTTTCTGCACAAGGAGGGCGAGTGCCTTTCCAAACTGTTTTATACCCTGAGCACCCTAATCAGGGGAACTTGATTCAGCTGGAGGGACACTTCCTGACGAGGGAACCTCCCGAGAGCACTTCAAGTCAAGGGAGTGGTTTCAGAAAGGGCCTGAGAGAGTAGGTTCTGAAGCACTTGTGTGCCAAATTTGGTGCTTGTACCATCAAGTGAACGATCGTTTCAGTAATATCCTCTTCTTAAAGCCATCAAGCTTTCTTGTGGTATACTTTTAGACTTGTATCTGGACATATAATAGCTGTCAGAGGTACACCTGAACTGTACTATCCTGTACATTTCTTATGATTGCTAATAAAGTATTCAACCTATCAAAGGTTGATCCGTGTATGTAGGTAGCCAGAAGACACAGTCTGCTTCCAGGAGCAGAACACCCACATGTCATTGTAGCTGATGAGGCCTCCCCATTGCAGACCCTCCTCGTGCACCCAGGAGGGAGATATTGATAATATACAATTGCAGACTCTCCAATATAGGGCTCTAACGATACATGTTAACAACGATACGATAGGAATTAAACCCCTCTTCCTCTTTTTTTTCTTCTTACATTTGCTAATGGTGCTCTTTGTACCGGCTTGTGATTGGGACCAGCCCTGGAAATGCAGAGAAGTGCATGAAGGCAACGTGCCTGCTGCATAACTTTCTGCGTCTGATGCAGTCTGCGTGCCAGGAGAAGTGGATTCCCCTGCTCTGCAGCCCATCTGCCGAGTGGGAAGCAACAATGCCTCAAGGGATGTCCGGGTCCGCGTCAATATGCCGACGGTACATTGGTCCGATCGACAACCTACCTCAAACCCTCACCCTAACCCTAACCTCCCCCGGGGCAGACACCTAAACCTAACCCCAACCCTCTCCCGACCCCCAGCGCACCTCGGAACAATGGTCCGTCGGATCATAGGGTGCTTCCCGGGATGTCCTCGATGTGAGGGATACATTTGCCTCATACTGTTCTGCAGAGGGTGCAGTCCCGTGGCAATTAAAGTTTAACAATGTTTGATGCAAGTTTATATAATGAAATGGTCAATGGTAAATGGTGCATTTATATAGCACCTTTATCCAAGGCGCTTTACATAGATTGTGCATTACATGCACCCATTCACGCACACATTCATACACCGATGGCGGCAGAAACCAATGCAATGCACCAACCAGCACATCAGGAGCAATTAGTGTCTTGCTCAAGGACACTTTGACACTACATGAACATCTATGCATGTGTAAACACTGCATATTCATAGTTATTTTGTGATTAAAAAAATTAAATGAGATGACTTAATTTCAGTAGTATTTAATTGTGTTCTTACTAGAATTGTTTTACTGAAATGTAAACATTGTCTTTTTGAATGAACATTGCACAAGGGTTCCCTGACAAATATTGAGGTAGAGCAGTTAAAGACTCGAGATAGTTCACTATAATCTGTACACTGTAGTACATGAACAGTTATTTAAAATACTAATACTATTAATGGGGATTGCACTAAAGAACCTTAGAACATGTGTGCAATAAAGCATTCAAAACAAAGTAGTATAGACCTACTAAAAGTGCAATAATTATAGGACATGAACACTGAGCAGTACCTATAACTATAAAAGTATAGTTTAAAGTATCTCGTATAAAGTGAGACAAGTATCTCTTATCAAGTGGAAATATAATTTCACCCAGTTCTGATGGTATGACTCAAAAATGTTTCCAAAACAAATGTCAGACAACAGAGCTGACAATTAAGGCAGCATGGTGTGACTGGTCAGACATTCAGAAAACAAATGTAGTCAAAATTAGGGGTGCAATTCCACTGCAACATGTAGAACATGTAATTCTAAAGATTCTGAACAAATTAACATAACTGGACAAAGAATGTTACAAGTATTGTAAGGTATTGTAAGGTATTGTAAGCATTGTAAATGGGGGGAAAAAAACCTGTATTGACCAACTTAACACTACGACGTCGGAGCAGCCGTTCTGACCGGATTTGAGATTTAAACGTTTATTTTCTTAGCCCATGGAGTCCAGAGAAAGTTCCCCTTGCATGACTTAAATATTCGATTGAAATCATCTCGGTTTTTTTCCCCATTTGAAACGTTTTGTAAATGATTTTAGGCATATATCTCTTACTGTCTGGCTATTATCGGCACAATGGACCGCCGTCCCCCTTTCTCCCCCATAGGCCTACTCGCCTTTTTTGCTGCTTGATAATGGTGTCTTTTATAACCCGATTCCCCGACATTTCCTTTTCACTTGATATCGTTGATATCGAATAAATGAGCAAAAAATGAGCGAGTTATGATGATTTAAAGAAAAGAGGGGTGGAGGAAAAAAAAGAATACGCAACACACAGACAGCTAGCTAACTAGGCGATTATTTGGCACAATCAATCAAATAGATTAATTACATCGATAACACGCGTAGCCTATAATGTTTCCCCCTCTATATAAAAATGACAATATATAACTCTAATGTCGTATTTCGGCATGTATGTGGACTAGGCTGCTTGATCAAGGGTGTCGCTTTCGTGAGCAATGGTGTACAAGATTGGTAATACGTTGGTCAAAGTAACTCATTTTTAGACCATCTGGGGAAAATGAATACATCTGCAGAGTCCCCCCCCCCCACACACACACACACACACACACACGCAATTCTAGCCTACCCAAACGTAAAACAAAGTCGGAAAGTGTTTTTATCAGCTCCCAAACTTTTTCGTTTGCATGGCCGGTTTGACCTGACGCGATTCTTTCTTTGGCACAATCAATCAAATATAATAGTAGGCTACTAAGCCCGTTTTTAGCTAAATGCGGAAATGTCCAGGCTAAATAACTTATCGACGGGAGTCGTGTTAATATTTATTTACTCGTCATTGTCATGTTCTCTCCAAATAAACAAGTATTATGCACTTATGATGCGGAGAGCCATCTTATAAAATATTTGGGTTGGGATATTGAGGGGGCAGAAACAGCCCGGTCACGTGGTTCATGTACTTGCAAGTTGGGACAAAGAAATACACACAGCTTAGCAAATGTTTTTTATTAATTAAACTGATATAACAACATAACGTGGCTAATAATTGTTTATTTGGAATGTACTTTGGCTGGTAATTTAGGTAAATATAACGCAACTCACTTGTATAAGTAATTTACCGCGGACATGCCGCATTTACTGCAATACATTGGCTTTAGTAATGCGGTTAGCTTATAATATTAGCAAATGTAAGCTAACGGCTGGAAGAATACGGACAATCCGGTCAATAACATCATTACACTTAAAGATTAATACAATTATGTCATGTTTACATGCCTAGTCAAGCAGTCTGTACATGCCGTGGGGTCACATATATTAATTACATCGATAACACACGAGAAAAGACGAGTGATCTTGGCTCTTTGCTGTGTGGAAGGAAAAAAAGAAGCAGCAACGCGACACTCTTCCATGGCTATGTTGCAATATAGCACTAACCGGGCAAAATATGTATTACATCATGTATTATTAGTTTTATACATTTTAGGAGTGAAAACATGTGTTTAGAAATGACAACATCTCAGCAGTTCAGACAATGTCCCATTGTTAACAACACTTAACACACGACACAGACAGCTAACTAGGCTAGCTAGCTTCTCGCTCCATTGAAACCGAGCATTCAATAATAACATCCCTCTGCCCTCATCATGGATAATAATCATTGTATTCATATTATCTTATCAAAATAGTAAACAAATTCCAAGTTAATTAACCAGCCAAACATATATGATTTAATTCGTTGGAAATGGGATGCAGGCTTGAACGTCTCCAGCTGGAGTGGGGGAGAGAGTGGCCAATCAAATCGCACCAAAAACACGGTCCCTCTGACCGTTCAGCCGACTGAGTAGTAGTGCATTTTTTTCAGACTTGCTAGTGTTAAAGTGCCAACATATTTCCATTTGAGCAAATGCAATGAGAACTGTAATGAAAAACACAAACACTAAGCTAATATTCATCAGTGCATTCGGATGGACTGATGGCTTTACGCCAATATGTTTCCATCCTGGTGATTCATTTGTTTTGTCCCATAGATTTATTTAAAAATATGAATTAGGTTAAGCACTAGAATCAATCCTTCCAGATGAATCATGACCACAAACCCTTTGATTCTGTGAAAAGAAAAAATAACTTTAAAACCGCTACGCAAAGGGTATTTATTAAATGTATAAAAATTTAATTATTTTTATTAATTTTTTCACAGAATCGAAGATTTGATGGTCATGATTCACCAAAAATGAATGGCATATTATTATTATTTATTTGCACCAGTAAACCACGACCACAGCTATGTCCTATTCAAGCAACCCTGTCTAATCATACTGGCTGTACTTTGCCTTATTGACAACAAGCATTTCCAGCTTCAGCGCTGCTTTTCGGGGACCAGGAATCCGCTTGACAGATGGCAATATGCTTCTGAAGAAAAGCATGTCCTCATCTTCTATGATCTGGGAGGTTGGAGTGTTGCATTCCACTGAACGAGGCAGTGGTGGCTCAGGGGTAGAGTGGCTGGATGGTAACCACAAGGTTGCCAGTTCGAACCCGGGCTCCCCCAGAGTTAGTGTCCTTGAGCAAGACACTGAACCCCAAATTGATCCCGATGTGCGCTGGTTGGTGCCTTGCATGGTTTCCCCTGTCATCGGTGTATGAATGGCGAATATGAATAAAGGCGCTATACTGTATAAATGCACCATTTACCAACGATTGATAGCTTCTTCAATAAGTTGCATTTCAAATGGAGCCATTGTTGCCATGTCTGCCGCCTTTAGCCTTCTTCTCACGCCCTCGGGCTTCAGTAGACCGGCCTGAGAGAGGTAAGCTAGATAAAATACCTTTATTGATCCAGCGAGGGAAATTCAGTCAGACAACCGCTAGACCCAACCGCAGACAACCGCTTGACCAACCAATTGAACCCGCTGACCAGCCCGTCCTTCATTTGGACCCCTGGACCAGACTTTGGGAAACGGGCATGCTATAGGAGCTGCCACGGACTTTCTCGTAGGCTCCGAGGAAGATGAAGGCGCCCGCGCTGATGAAGGTCACCCGGGGCAGGCTGCCTGCAAACAGCCCTGCGAGTCCTCCCCTCTTCCACACGTCACGCAGCACCAGCGGGATGTTGCCACTAGCCGTGGCCGTCCCAGCCTTGGCTAGCACGATCCTGGTCTTGGCCACATCGAGGGGAGTGGTAACAAATGCGGCTGCCGCGCCTGCAAAAGCTCCGCACACGGCAGCCTGCCAAGAGGTGAGCGCGTGGCCATGCCTCCTGGACCACGACATCTTTAGATATTCCCAAAGTGGAAACTGCACCAGTGAGAACGGGATCTCTCGGAGAAGTGTAATCCAGAATCCTCTGTACAAGCCTCGAGCGCCCTCTCCTCTGAGCGTGGCCAGCAGTGTCCGGTAGGTGGTGGAGGACGGAGAAGCCTGGGTCCTCTGTTTCAACACCTCCGCGGGAACCCGGAGCAAACACGCCACGGTTTCTCCCAGGGAGGCGGCCAGCATGTGAGTGACGGGTACCATGTGGGGCGAGGCCAACGGCCCACCGCCGTCCCTGAGCAGGGACTTGGCGCAGTCGTAGGTGACGAAGAACGCGGCGGCACTGGGGAAGGAACCTATGGCGGCGGTCGGGACACCGGCGTAGATTCCCCTGAACCCTCCAGCCTTGTAGAAGCCCTGCTGGCTCTGCAGTCTGGTCTTGATGGTGTCCAGTGGGAACAGGGTCAGGTCTACGCACATACCTGCGCAGCCCCCCGCCAGCAGAGACGCAGAGAACGCTCGTCTGTCCATGTTGTGTTGCTGCATCTCCTGTCTGTCAGGTCGAATCCATTGACACTCATGTGTTTCCTGAGACCGCCAGGCCCATCAGACCTGTGGTCTTGACCTGTGGTCTTCTACGCAAGTCCAGCAACCCATATGTGTCAACCTGAATATTAAGAGAGAACATAGCAAATGTACTACCAATAAGATTGGTGACATCATTGCTGATGTCACTGGACCAAACCAGTGGCACCAGCAATGATGTCACTTCTTTAGATATTGTTTGGTTAGTTACAGTATCATAGAGCGCTGAAGTCCTGACGTCACTCACTCATCCCCTTGATTCCCCTGGGTCATGGAAGTAATTTCTCTATGGAGAATAACCTGGGCTCATCTTAAAATCGTTTCATACAAGCTTTTTTTTGCAAAACTAATGCTTGGAATGGATTCAGCATCATGAAAACCCCCTAGTTTGACACATCACATGCCTTCCATAGGTTGTTAATGGTATGGTGAAAAAGGAAGGGATGTCCGCACACTGATTTGTAGCTCCCATGAAAATGTTTATTTTACATTAATTGATTCTCACTGTCACGGGGCAGCCCGTGCCCTATACACACACACTGATTAAGGACATTGCACGCACGCACACACCACACAGATGGTGGGTAGTGGGGCAGACAGGTCCATATAATCATATCATATAATGTCAATACTGTGTTGCCTTTAAGGCAAATGTTCTATTTTTCTGTATATTAATTAATGGTACGTGGTTGAATTTCTGTTTACCTTAGAAGGGCTTTGAGTACTTTATTTTGAAGGCGGTTACCAGTGATTTTATTTTGAAAACTCTTTGTATTGAATGAGTCATTTCCTGTCAGCACCATTTTCATGCAGCAGTGCACAGAGATCACAGGCTGTACAGAGCTGTGAGCCTAGAATCCCATCTAACCCACTTGGAAGCATTTTAGAGGCAATGCCGTAAGTTGTGTTGATTTCAGTTAACTTTCTGTACAACTTTGTGAATTTGTGTAGGCCTTCATGTTTATTTGTAAGAGGAAAGTTATTTATTTAACAATGTTTGCTGCTGTTTGCAGAGCATAGTAGCCTAGAGTTCACAGGTGTAGGGCATCCTGCTAATTGCCTTGGTGTGTGTAGGTCATTTAGCTACTCACCTGTTATGTTTTCTTTTTACTGTGAAATGATGTCAATTAAGAACAAACCCTGAATGTTTGTATTGTTGTTATGTTTGCAGTTTTCACCGTCTTCATGAGGAAGAGCAACAGTAAATGGTCAAATCTTACTTCGTCTCTCTTCATTAGCTACGGTTTAACTCGGTGTTTAGTGACAGTTCTCTACACTGCACGAGAACACTACAGTGAAAAGGCAGCACTGAAAGTTTTCAAGTGGAGTGACAAGATGGCCACAAGACCAAGCAGCAAGGCTTCCAGTGCTGGGAGCAGCAGGACATCATCTTCATCAGGAAGTGTGGCTCGTGCCCGAGCCAAAGCAGAAGCGGCCAAGGTGAGAGCACAATATGCTGCTCAAGAGGCTAAATTAAAAATGGAAAAGGCTGCCAGAGAGGCAGAAAGGATAATACAAGCCGCTCAAAGTCAGTTTGAGTTGGAAGTGCTAACATCACAGCGAGAAGCTGATGCAGCCGAAGTGAAGGCCCAAGTGCTGGAACGTGCTAAAGCAACGGAGATCATCAGTCATGATGCGGTCATGCATCCTGGCCCCTCACCTGAGTGCGACATGGCTCCTTCACCGCCACAAGAGGACGGCGGGGAGGAAGAAGAGCAGTCCAATGTGGCTCCTACACAGTCAGAAGAGAATGGCTGGGAGGGAGAAGACAAGCAGTCCAATGTGGCTCCTTCACCGTCAGAAGAGAATGGCGGGGAGGGAGAAGACGAGCAGTCCAACGTGGCTCCTTCAGTGTCGCAAGGGGACGGCGGGGAAGGAGAAGAGCAGTCTGACACTGCTGTGGTTGAAACAGGCTGCACAGAAGTTTGTGAGCCAGAGGAAGTGTGCTCAGCCAATGTGCACAAGCCGATGGTCCAAACGTTCAAGACCAACGTGTTGGAAAATGGTTGCCATTCAACTTCGCAACCCTGCACGAGCTTCATACTTGTAGAAGAGACAGAGCAAGTGTACTGTATGTCCATGATCATGTTCATTGTATCCATCAGTCCTTACCTGCATCCTGCCTGGTGCAGTCTTCCTGGTCCACCGGACCCTCTCCCTGCCGTCAAAAGTGGACATTGCCACGCAGAAACCTACAAGTTGGAGACCGAGGTCTACTCAGGGACAAGCAGACCACTCACAAAGGTTGGCCTATGGGCAAGATCACTGCCACATTCCTTGGAAAGGACGGACAAGGCAATACAAAGACCTTTCTCAATCCAGTCGTAGAAATCGTTCTCCTACCCAATGGATGATTTAGAGACTATCATGGACTCCCTCAAGTTATTAGTGACCTCAGATAGGTCAGACGGGGAGTGTGTTGCCTTTAAGGCAAATGTTCTATTTTTCTGTATATTAATTAATGGTACGTGGTTGAATTTCTGTTTACCTTAGAAGGGCTTTGAGTACTTTATTTTGAAGGCGGTTACCAGTGATTTTATTTTGAAAACTCTTTGTATTTAATGAGTCATTTCCTGTCAGCACCATTTTCATGCAGCAGTGCACAGAGATCACAGGCTGTACAGAGCTGTGAGCCTAGAATCCCATCTAACCCACTTGGAAGCATTTTAGAGGCAATGCCGTAAGTTGTGTTGATTTCAGTTAACTTTCTGTACAACTTTGTGAATTTGTGTAGGCCTTCATGTTTATTTGTAAGAGGAAAGTTATTTATTTAACAATGTTTGCTGCTGTTTGCAGAGCATAGTAGCCTAGAGTGCACAGGTGTAGGGCATCCTGCTAATTGCCTTGGTGTGTGTAGGTCATTTAGCTACTCACCTGTTATGTTTTTACTGTGAAATGATGTCAATTAAGAACAAACCCTGAATGTTTGTATTGTTGTTATGTTTGCAGTTTTCACCGTCTTCATGAGGAAGAGCAACAGTAAATGGTCAAATCTTACTTCGTCTCTGTCTTCATTGGCTACGGTTTAACTCGGTTTTTAGTGACAGTTCTCTACACTGCACGAGAACACTACAAATACGGTTGATGTATGCATTTACAGGATGTACAAATGAAATGATACACAAAGGGAAAACATTCCGTTTATTAACCTGTGTTTATTGCAACCTCAGTGTTTGTATGGCCTTTCCAGTACTGGCACTTTAAGAAGGGGGGAAGGTGCCAAGTACTGTGGAGGAGTAGGGGTGTTCCACAATGTCAAGTGTAAAGTATGTCTATTATCGGGGGGGAAATGAATGTAACCCCATATGATGTATAATCTAAAATAGAACATCTAGGTGTGGGGTTACCTATTCAGGTTCAGCTGATAGCTGTGAGCTTGTAGATCAACTGTTTATATTTAATTGCTTCTCGGTGGGTGGTAGGATCCTCTCCTATAAAGGGGAGACTGCAGGCAGAGCTAGTCAGTTATGCTGGGGCAGGCATCATGCTGACAGCCCTGTGAGAGAGCTGCTAGGGCCCATATGCCATGGGCATAGCCTAGTGTAGTTTGTTATTTTTCCTTTTTCCTACGTTGTACATTAAGTAGTTTTGAGTTCTTTGTTTTGTATTTTGGCCAGTATTATTTTTGCTGTTTGATTTTTCTGTTGTGAATATCTACACTGGAGCTGGAGGTTGGGAGCAATAAAAGCCACAAAAAAGCATCGCTGACTGTTTTTGGAGCCTTGGCCCTCGGGCAACTTCACACTCACATAAACTCTAACTGTATAATTCATGATAGAAAATTAAAAGATGTATTAAAACTATTTTTAAATATATGAATAAATATGAACACAATTTTGCCTTGACATTTAGTCTAAATTATCTTTGAGAGGATTTGATTTTTAAAATGCTGTTATACAAAGAAAATGCAAAATCATCATACTATAATTCTAACAATGTCTGAGTGTGTGTGGGTGTGTCTGTGTGTGTGTGTCTGTGTGTCAGAAACACTGCCGTAGCTCCTTACTGCCTGCACCAATCACTACAGTCAGTCAATTACAAACGCACCCGGGCGCAGTACCCCCCACGGCCACAATGGGGGGGGGGGCAAATATCTCACAACGGGTAAGGGCTAGTGATTAAATAACTGACCCTCCAGCAAGGGCAGAATGCCCTCCCTCATCGTCACCCGTTGTTCCGGGCTGCCAAATATAATTGTTGTGCATGACCACTGTAGATTTCGACGTCGTCGTCGGTGTGCAGAGCAGTGTTGCCAACTTAGCGGATTTGTCGCCATATTTAGCTTCTTTCCAGACCCCCCTAGCGACTGAATTAGTGAAAAGCTTCTGGCGAGAAATCTAGCTTTTTTTCCTCAGTGAATTGGGGACAAATCGTGTTGACAGGCGCCAGATATGCGCCAGAGATAAAAATCCAAACAGTGTAAAAAAACAGTGTCAGGCAGCCACCACGGTAAGGTGATGGTCCTTGGAGAGGATTTTATTTTTTGTTGTTTTTTAATGGGTAGGGGTTTTTCGACGCAGCAGCTGCAGAGGCACTCTGTGCTGTGGTCTGAACTCTGACATTTCGCTGCTCGTTTAAACTCATTGTAATATAAAAAAAACAGCAAGAGATGATACAAACTAAGTGCACATAAATGACAAATTTTTTTCTGGGCTGGCTACATATTTTCGTTGCTAGGGGCGCCTAAAAGTCGCTAGGGACGCAAAAAAGTCGCTAGGGGCGGCGCGCGCTACGCGCGCGCATATCCCACCCCTGGCGACTTTTAGCTACTTTTCGAGGAGCTACTAGCTACTTCCGTTAGTGGAGAGTTGGCAACACTGGTGCAGAGACTGTTAGAGAGGCAGGGGCATCTACAAGAGAGCTTGTAGATCAGCTATTTTTGGGGCGCAACCCAGCACTCTATCTACTGGTGTACGACGTGGATTTAGAAACAAATTAGTTCAACGCAAAATGTTCTATTCAAGTTCAGGAGCATTCGGAGGAAATAAAAGCAATTCTCCTGAATGCTGCCTTACAGTATAGCCTATGGCATGGAAAGGAGTGGCATTTGCATTTGAGATGATGATGAGATGATGAGATGAGATATACTTTATTGTCCCACGAGGGGAAATTTGTACATACATCAACGCTTTTTAAAACAGACAGACAATACACAAAGACAATACACAGTAGCAGCAAAGTACAAGTCACAAGAGTATCACAAGAGAAGTGCAAATTGCAATAAGAGAAGGTATATAATATAAAAAAGTGCTAGAGTATTCACAGTTTATAGTATCACAATCACAGTAAAGTGCAATAATTAACTGATGAAGGTCAAGAAGTCCCTTCCCCACTAAGAACTATGTGGCGGTTGTTTAGTAGAACAATTGAAGTGGGAACAAAATTAAATTTGAAGCGGTTGCTCTTGCAACGACACGCTCTGTAGCGTCTACCAGAGGGTAACAGCTAGCTCATACTCTGAAGATAATATATGTGAATGATCAGACAATTACTCTATTTGACAGACTGAGCACCGTTTTCTCAAAGATTGTCTGAAGAGATGGATAATCTTTCCTACCAATTACCTTCATGGCTGTTTTTTCCATTTTTGCTATTCTAGATTTGAGCCCAAACCAAGCTGACATGCCATATCTAATAATGCTACCTAGCACTGCATCATAGATAGATAGATAGATAGATAGATAGATCTTTATTTGTCATTGCAACGTGTACAACGAAATTAAAAGTGCCAACCAATCAGTGCATTATATCACAAACAACCTATACAAGCTAAAAACAAAACACACATGACTTCTTGTTATTGCACAACCCCAGCAGCATAATGCACAAACATGTAATTCCATCTATTATCGCACAACAACAAACCCTTATTGTACTTTAAGATAGCAGATAAAAAAAAAAAACTAAAAGTGTCGCAGTAACAGATCATTTTTTAGCAGCATTGAGTGCAACTACCGCTGTGGGATAGAAGCTATTACTGAATCTGTTGGTCTTGGACTTGATCACTCTGTACCGTCTGCCTGATGGCAGCAGTTCAAACAGTGAGTGAGCGGGGTGGGAAGTGTCTGTCATAATGTTCAGAGTTTTTTTATGACAGCGGTCTCTGTGTAGTTCTTCCAGTGTGGGGAGAGGGCAGCCAACGATCTTCTGTGCTGTATTTATGACCCCCTGGAGCTTTTTCCTCTGCGCCACTGTACAGCTGGTGTACCACACACATATACAGTACGTCAGTATGCTCTCTAGGGAGCACCGATAGAACGACACCAGCAGTCTCTGTGTGATGTTGTTCCCCCTGAGCACCCTCAGGAAGTAGAGTCGCTGCTGGGCCTTCTTCAGCAGCTCAGAGGTGTTTGTGCTCCAGGTCAAGCCCTCCTCCATGTGGACTCCTAGAAACCGGCAAGAGGACACCCTCTCCACACAGTCCCCATTTATGAACAGGGGTGGAATGACAGTTTTTTTCCTCCTGTAGTCTATGACCAGCTCCTGGGTCTTGGACGTGTTCAAGAGCAGATTGTTTTCTCTGCACCAGTCTGTCAGCTGCACTACCTCATCCCTGTAGGCAGACTCATCTCCCTTGGAGATGAGCCCTACTACGGTGGTGTCATCCGCGAACTTCACCAAGGTGTTGCTGCGGTGGGCGGGGGTACATTGGTGAGTGTAGAGGGTGTAGAGCAGCGGGCTCAGCACACAGCCCTGTGGGGAGCCGGTACTGAGGCTGAGGGACGTTGATAGATGCTGTCCCACTCTCACCCTCTGATTGCGACCAGACAGAAAGCTCTTGATCCACATGCAGGTGTTATGTGGAAAACCCAGTTCTCCCAGTACGTCCACCAGTCTGTTGGGGAGGATGGTGTTGAAAGCAGAGCTAAAGTCCACAAAGAGCATCCGCGCGTAGCTCCCCTGCTGCTCCAGGTGGGACAGTGCAGCATGGAGGGCTGTGGCTACGGCGTCCTCTGTGGATCTATTTGCCCTGTAAGCGAACTGGTGGGGGTCAAAGCCACGGGGCAGGAGTGATGTGATGTGACCCCGGACCAGCTTCTCAAAGCACTTCATCACCACTGGTGTGAGTGCGACTGGCCGGTAGTCATTTAGACTGGAGATGTTGCGCTTCTTGGGCAGGGGGACTATGGTGGAGGATTTCAGACAGAGTGGGACAGTGGACTGGGCGAGGGACTGGTTGAAGATCCTGGTGAAGACCCCAGCCAGCTGGTCCGCGCAGTCCTTCAGTACACGTCCAGTGACGCCGTCAGGACCCGCAGCCTTCCTCGGGTTGATGGCCCGCAGCGTGCGCCTCACCTCGTGCTCCTCCACTGTGAAGGTGAAGCTGCTGTGGACCGTGGGGTGTGACGTTGCTGCCTCCGGTGGCTCTGCCTCAAAGCGGGCAAAGAAGATGTTTAGCTCCTCTGCCAACGAGACGTCCCCCTCGACAGCTCCGACGGTAGTCCTGTAGTTGGTAAGATGCTGGACTCCCTGCCACACCTGCCTGCTGTTGTTGCTGTCCAGATGGTCCTCGATCTTCCTCCTGTAGTCGGCCTTGGCCTCTCTGATGCCTCTCCTCAGGTTCGTTCGGGCTGTGCTGTAATTAGCCCTACCCTCGGACCTGAAGGTTGACATGACTCCCTTGCTCACACCAAAGAGCCTGAGCCTGCAGAGAAAGTGCAAGCGTTGTGCCAATTTGGCACACAGATAGTCCACATGGACATTCCATTTGAGCTGGTTGTCCATTTGGACAGCTTTTTTAATAACGAGAGCTTTTATTGAGAGGGAAAAGGAAGTTGCCGCCGCCTGTTGTTCCTGTCTGTCGACTACAAAACAATACTACAACATGACGTATTGTGAATTTACTATGAGACCTAGCAGATCATGTCTGTCTGTCTGTCTGTCTCTGTGTGTGTGTGTGTGTGTGTCTGTCTGTCTGTCTGTCCCGCTATACGTCCAAATATGGAGTGTGTTGCATCAGCAATCACTCAGCTCCATATATGGGCACAAAAGGGGCCAGGTCCACTCAGCTCCATATATGGGCACAAAAGGGGCCAGGTCCACATATACAGTAACAGCGGGACAGACACACAGACAGACAGACAGACATGATCTGCAGGGTCTCAGCTGCGTTCGCTTCCCACGTTTGCGCGTCTTACTGGTACTATAGCCCTATTAGGACTCTGGTCAACCATATGGTGTTTAAGGGCTAAAAGGTGATGTAAGTTTGGTCTCTTTGTGCGTGCCCTTCATGTGGTGTTTGTGCTTTAGAGCCACTGAGGGCATTATTGACTTTGACAAATCAAATGACTTTCGATCACAGATCGAGGCCTTTTCACAGTACTGGAGTAAACGGATCTGCGTACATTCTCTATTCATGGAACAACTGGTCTTTAATTAAACCAAACACTAAAGTGTAAAGATGAAAATAAACTAAATGGCTTCCTTATGGCATTGAAGCGAACGACAAACTGTAT
The DNA here is from genome assembly GCF_963924005.1 of Protomyctophum bolini. Taxonomy (NCBI): domain Eukaryota; kingdom Metazoa; phylum Chordata; class Actinopteri; order Myctophiformes; family Myctophidae; genus Protomyctophum; species Protomyctophum bolini. The sequence goes on along the minus strand of NC_137869.1, from coordinate 46,843,051 downwards.
TGCACCAGTTACATTCTCATGTGGTAATAAAATACTATTTTATCAAAGAGTAAGTTGTTTCCTGGCTATAGAGCAAATGATTTCTGTAGGGGCAAATCGTTTTCTTTTAACTCAACGTGGTGGAATTACTTTCAGAGGTTTGCGGAACAAAGTAAATTATACTCAACAAAGTACAGTTTGTAAATGACTTAAAGCTACTAAAACCAAGCTCCCTCATTCTATTTCTACCCTCTGCATTTTGTCTCAACTTCCCTGGTATTTGGTCAAAATGCTTTTCACATATAATACTTAACATCAGCTTATTAACATGCTGGAACATTTTACTTTGAAATGAAAAAAAGGAAAAAACAAACAAGAAAATCAGGGCAAACCTGCACGTTCTTCACGTGCATTAATTGCACGTGCATTAAGTGCACGTGCAATTAATTTACCCACCAAAAAGCCCACATAAGTCCCAGTCCCGGTAGACACTGAATAAATGGACGTGTTGGCAAAATGGTTTACCGTATCAGTATTTTCTCCCGTGTATAAATATGGGATCTTAGTTAGCATTAGGGATCCCACCAACATCCCCACCACCAACCCCGGCCACGCAGCAATCCATGGCCACCAGTCCTCCCTCCATTCTCTCCTGGCTTTGGCTTCTTCGTCAAGGTTTTGGTTGAGCTGTGTTGGATCCTGGAAATACAGCACATTAACTTTTAATTCAAAATAACAAGAACACTATAGGCATGCTTAGGTAAGCCATGAGTTTTTGGTCGTCAAAATAAGAGCTTTCTCCGAAAAGAGGTGGCAAGGGGAGAACGGGGCTAAAAGAAAACAGTGAATGATTTAAGGCGAGACACGGTAGGTGAAAACCTGCCTTTTTTCTTTTTCAATTTTGAGATCATCATATGAACAAATAAATCTCATTAGGCACAACAATGTCATTGTCCCATGTCGTTTCCAAAACACATAGGCCTACTTATTGTATATTATGTGTCTGCCCCTAAAATAGAATAAACAGTTTACTGTATCAATGAAACTTGATCATGTACAGTGACTGATTTGCCATATTCATACTTAATTTCAGTTGAGAGAGGCCTGGAGTCACTACATACGACCAGGGAGCATGGTTGAGGCAGCAGCTAGTATGGCCATCTCCACTTTTAACGAAGGGGCCTCTGCCATGCTAAATGTTATGGAGCACTCATGTTAGTGTCAGTGCAATGAGGGAAACGGATAGGGTCAGAATAAAAAAAGCACAGGTCGTCACAACCGCCACTTTCTGAGCACAGCTTGTGGCTATTCATACGTCACCTAAAAGATCGCCAGACGCTGATGGAGGAAAGGATGATGATGGCAGAGAGAGATGACACACCTCCACCAAGAAAACGCAAATGGGTGTGTGGGGTTACAACGGATGGGGCTCCAGCAATGACAGGCGAGCGCAAAGGAATGGCCTCTATGGTGTGTGCCAAAGTGAAAGAGGCAGGAGGTGTGGCTGTTAAAATGCACTGTATCATTCACCAAGAAGCCCTCTGTGCCAACAAAGTCCAGCTTGGTGATGTGATGGACACTGTTGTGAAAACTGTCAACATAATTCGAGCACGAGGGCTCTACCACAGACAATTCCAAGCTTTCCTTTCTGATGTCGATGCTGAATATGGGGACGTACTCTACCATTCTCATATGCGCTGGCTAAGTCGTGGCTATGTGCTGCAGCGGTTTTATTCCCTGAGATCAGAAATTGACCAGTTTTTTAAAGAGAAGGACCGACCTCTTCATGAGCTGAGTGACCCTCTATGTCGTGGCGCTATAACATCCCACTTTACCTTTTGGCTCATAACTCTTGAACCGTAGGTCGTAAAATCAAAATTATTTTCACCCTGGATTCCTTGGGCCACGCCCTTTTCCGCCATGATGGATTTTCCGCCATTTTGAATTTTGTCCAAAACACACTTTTTGCTTTTCCCCCTACAGATTTTGTCCAAATGTCACAGAAATCGGCACACGTGACCTCTGGACCCACACGATTAAAAAACCAACTTCAGAATTTCTATAGTGCGTATCGTTCGGCCGTAACCGTCGTCCGAAGTCAGTAGGAGGGGCCTATATCACGAAAAACGCCATAAATCACGAACGGGATGTCCAATCCATCCCAAATTTGAAACGCACGTCCGGGGTGGTTCGTTCGACCGAGTTCCGAAAGCAATTCCATTTTCATCCACAGGGGGCGCCGCAAACGCGATAAATGTAACCGTCTGTCGCGAAAACATGAATTTCGGGGGTCAAATCCCCTCCGAATTACTTACACACGATCTGAGGCGTGACTCGAAACCGTAACAGGCTGGCAATATCAGCGGGAGGGGTATATATGTAAGCCGCCGCGGCAACCACACTCTGCAATTTTTCAAAATTGCGACCTTTCTAGTTTTTCCTTTTTTCTACGTTGTACATTAAGTAGTTTTGAGTTCTTTGTTTTGTATTTTGGCCAGTATTATTTTTGCTGTTTGATTTTTCTGTTGTGAATATCTACACTGGAGCTGGAGGTTGGGAGCAATAAAAGCCACAAAAAAGCATCGCTGACTGTTTTTGGAGCCTTGGCCCTCGGGCAACTTCACACTCACATAAACTCTAACTGTATAATTCATGATAGAAAATTAAAAGATGTATTAAAACTATTTTTAAATATATGAATAAATATGAACACAATTTTGCCTTGACATTTAGTCTAAATTATCTTTGAGAGGATTTGATTTTTAAAATGCTGTTATACAAAGAAAATGCAAAATCATCATACTATAATTCTAACAATGTCTGAGTGTGTGTGGGTGTGTCTGTGTGTGTGTGTGTGTCTGTGTGTCAGAAACACTGCCGTAGCTCCTTACTGCCTGCACCAATCACTCAATTACAGTCAGTCAATTACAAACGCACCCGGGCGCAGTACCCCCCACGGCCACAATGGGGGGGGGGCAAATATCTCACAACGGGTAAGGGCTAGTGATTAAATAACTGACCCTCCAGCAAGGGCAGAATGCCCTCCCTCATCGTCACCCGTTGTTCCGGGCTGCCAAATATAATTGTTGTGCATGACCACTGTAGACTTCGACGTCGTCGTCGGTGTGCAGAGACTGTTAGAGAGGCAGGGGCTGAAATCTCGTAAGAGGGCACTTTTTCCACAAAAATAGCTGATCTACAAGAGAGCTTGTAGATCAGCTATTTTTGGGGCGCAACCCAGCACTCTATCTACTGGAGATGCGGCGTACGACGTGGATTTAGAAACAAATTAGTTCAACGCAAAATGCTCTATTCAAGTTCAGGAGCATTCGGAGGAAATAAAAGCAATTCTCCTGAATGCTGCCTTACAGTATAGCCTATGGCATGGAAAGGAGTGGCATTTGAGATGATGATGAGATGAGATATACTTTATTGTCCCACGAGGGGAAATTTGTACATACATCAACGCTTTTTAAAACAGACAGACAATACACAAAGACAATACACAGTAGCAGCAAAGTACAAGTCACAAGAGTATCACAAGAGAAGTGCAAATTGCAATAAGAGAAGGTATATAATATAAAAAAGTGCTAGAGTATTCACAGTTTATAGTATCACAATCACAGTAAAGTGCAATAATTAACTGATGAAGGTCAAGAAGTCCCTTCCCCACTAAGAACTATGTGGCGGTTGTTTAGTAGAACAATTGAAGTGGGAACAAAATTAAGTTTGAAGCGGTTGCTCTTGCAACGACACGCTCTGTAGCGTCTACCAGAGGGTAACAGCTCATAATCTGAAGATAATATATGTGAAGGATCAGACAACACTCTATTTGACAGACTGAGCACCGTTTTCTCAAAGATTGTCTGAAGAGATGGATAATCTTTCCTACCAATTACCTTCATGGCTGTTTTTTCCATTTTGGCTATTCTAGATTTGAGCCCAAACCAAGCTGACATGCCATATCTAATAATGCTACCTAGCACTGCATCATAAAAGGTTGACATGACTCCCTTGCTCACACCAAAGAGCCTGAGCCTGCAGAGAAAGTGCAAGCGTTGTGCCAATTTGGCACACAGATAGTCCACATGGACATTCCATTTGAGCTGGTAAGTCCATTTGGACAGCTTTTTTAATAAAAGCTACAGGCTACGAGAGCTTTTATTGAGAGGGAAAAGGAAGTTGCCGCCGCCTGTTGTTCCTGTCTGTCGACTACAAAACAATACTACAACATGACGTAACGATATCATCCGCTCCCGACAGGATCATACAGACTTTTGAAACAGAGACCAGGCTTTCCTCCGAGGTGGTGGAAAGCCTGGTGAGGCGAGGTTATGGCAGCAGTAAGCTGAGGATCTGGTGGTGTCGGTGCTCCTTGGGCACAGCTGCTGCTCCAGATCCGCTTGGGACATTAGATCTGACACGCACATTCCGGCCAAACGTGTGTCTCTGATGTTCTTCCACTTTGCTTTGACCGTTTCTACACGTTTTTTTATTTTATTGATGATGACACACAAGGAGGTTTAGGGCTCTTACAGTGGAGCAATATACAGGCAATATACTGATGACATCAGAGAACTTCACAATGGGCTTAAAATGGACAAGAACAGACAGATACAGAGATATGCATAATTTGCATATGGGCACAAGTGACAGACAGAAGGGTAAAAGGGGACTTTGACAACAGGCAAAGGGTATTGCATAGTTCCCCCAACATGCATGGCCTCAAGAGTAGGACTGCACGAATAGTTTAACTTCAATGGAAGTCAATGGGGCTAAGATCGGGCTGAAGCCATGCCCAAATATGGAGATGGCTGACGTCATCAATCAATACGGCACGAATAGATTATGTCCAACACACCACCATACAGTATATGGTTGCCAATCCATTATGCCTTGTGACATCACGTGCCATCATGGAGACCCTTAGATCTCCATATATGGATCTCACCTCGTATATAAAAACTGCGTGCAAGCACCTTGACGCGACTACGTGATTCAGTAAAAATAATTAGGTTCCATGTATTCTGCACAATTTGCACTTGAGCAATTCTGCATGTCCTGCATGTCCAATCTTCAATAGAAGTAACCATGTTCGCCCGGGGCAGCGAGTTGGTGTTTGTCCCACAATGTGGGCAGGTTAGGAACATGGCCACCCTGAAGGACATCACCATTCGCTTGAAGTCCATCAAGAACATCCAGAAGATCACCAAGTCCATGAAGATGGTGGCGGCTGCCAAGTTTGCCCGCGCGGACAGGCAGCTGAGGCCTGCCCGCGTGTACGGAAACGGAGCCCTGGCCCTGTATGAAAAGGGTGAGATCAAAGCGCCAGAGGACAAGGCCAGCCAGCACCTGATCATCGGCGTGTCATCTGACCGTGGCCTCTGTGGCGCTATCCACTCTGGTGTCGCCAAGGCCATGAAGAGTCAGATAGCCACTCTGAGAGGTGCTGGCAAGGAGGTGAAGGTGGTCACCGTGGGGGATAAGCTAAGGGGTCTGCTGCACAGGACTCATGGACAGCACATTATCTTAAACTGCAAGGAAGTGGGTCGCAAGCCGCCGACTTTCAATGACGCTTCTATCATCGCCACGGAGCTGCTTAACTCGGGGTATGAGTTTGACCAGGGGTCTATCATCTATAACAGATTCAGGTCTGTTATCTCATACAAGACAGACAGCAAGCCTCTGTTTTCCGTCGACACAGTTGCTAATTCGGAGGCCCTGAGCACCTACGATGACATCGATACAGACACGCTGAGGAACTACCAGGAGTTTGCCCTGGTCAACCTCATCTACTACAGCATGAAGGAATCCACCACCAGTGAGCAGAGCGCCAGGATGACCGCTATGGACAGTGCCAGCAAGAATGCCTCTGAGATCATTAACAAGCTGACCCTCACATTCAACCGTACCAGGCAGGCTGTCATTACCAAGGAGCTCATTGAGATCATCTCTGGAGCTGCTGCTCTATAAACGTGGAAACATCTAGTCAAAGTACTTCATATGTGTTATACAGAGAAATTACTTTTTACAGAGAACTGTTCATATTATATTCCATCCTTTTTGTGTACACTATTGTTAAAGAAGAAAAAACATGTAATCCTTAAGACAGCTTGGCTATATACAGAGCCACACAAAATAGAGTTCTCAAACTCTGCCCTGGCCCGACCGGTACCGACCCGACCCGATGTTTTCGGGCTGGCTGGGCCCAATAATTATGCTAAATATTACATAGCCTTTTGTGCTGGCTGAGACTATGTCCGCCAGTGGGTGGTGCTGTTTTACAAGTCATTTTGAAGAATGTGCCTTGTTTTAAGACAGGTGTTTGACATTGTGTAATTAGGTCTCTTCTGAGCCTGCTCAAGGTGTGCTAGATGGTAATTAGCAGTGCAGCACACTAGTTTGTTCAGTTCAGTTTGGTGTGTGAAGGCAGACAGATGTAACCTGACGCTGCCAGATCCAAAAAGCTTGCTACACAAATTTGTTTCACAGCTTATTGGGATCTGGGATCGCGGAAGCAAATTCGATGACGGGGCTGTTCCTTTTTTTCAAGATACATGGTAGATGATTGGATGGGAGCGTCTGTCTATCACCGTGTGGGCGTGCAAACACAACCAATCATATTGACGTGTCTATATAGCTTCACATCCGGTTTCGCACATATCCCGCCCTTAGCTCACGCTGATTGGTTCGGTACGAAGCAGATCTGACTCAGGGCTCAACTCCGTCAGAGATCCCAGATGAGTGTTGTGTTGGGGAATATGTTTCCCCAATACCGCCCTCATCTGGCAGCGTCAGGTTAACACAGATGTCCTTTTGTCCTTATTGTGTGACAAAGCATGTCTGAGTATATTTTGCATCTTTGTGATTATGTATGTCAAATTAATGATTATTTATGCTACATTTGAATCAAACTGATGATGTTTTGTTGTATTTGTATTTATTTCAGTTTTACTCTGGGACTTCAGTAAAAGAGATTGAACACCCAATACTTTTGTCGGGAGTTATCTTTCTGACTGTGCCTCGAAGCAGCGAGGGCAGAACACTTTTCTTACTTTGCATGTGTCAAAAACCAGTAAGTTCAACTCTTGAGCAAATAATAGACTTGTTTACAATGAATCCATTCATTTCCACACCTAAGCTTATAGACAAACTCAGTAGAATGGATCACAATAATCAAATGAATTCTTAAACAAGAGTTAATGCAGGTTCAAATAGAATTTAGGAAACAAATCAAATGATAATGAAATTATATGATAGATAATGTCCTTTGGTATGAACTTAGACATTTGATGTAATGCATCACTGTGACGGCCCTGCCCCCTCTGCCTCACTGTAGGCTAGCCGGCAGCCTCTGTGATGGCAGAGTGGAGCAGGCCGTCAGGCCAATTGTGCTCACCTGAGGTGGGCGGAGCTTAGGGCAGTATATATATCGCTGTCCTCGCTGCAAGCGAGATTTTTTTTCCTAGGATGAAATGCGGGAAGGAGCGCTTGTTTTACCACACCGGCTTCGCCCCGCCCTACTACTAGTAGTCAAGGAAAGCGCCACCCGCGCGGGCGGAACTTCACCTTCTAATATAAACACAAACCCCATTCTGCCAGCTGCCTCGCTAGCCTAGTGGACTACTACGCCGACTTGTAATATATCCTTCGCTAGTTCGCGCCCCACTGCCGCCACTGTTTTTACAACCGCAGACTTTTTAATAGTTTTTGGATTAAGGTTGGTGAGGGGTGTATTAAAAGACTGGATTAGTTGCTCCCCTGCTTGCGGTTATGTTAGGGTTAGGGTTAGAGTTAGGTTAGGGTTAGGGTTAGGGTTAGAGTTAGAGTTAGGTTTAGGGTTAGGGTTAGAGTTAGGGTTAGAGTTAGGGTTAGGTTTAGGGTTAGGTGTTGGGGTTAGGTGTTGGGGTTAGGGTTAGGACTAAGGGTTAGGTGTTAGGGCGTGTTGTCACGCGGGAGGAAGAGGCGAGCGCGATCATAAGCGAGGGTGATGATAAAGGGGAAAACGGTCGATCTACAAGCGCGCGCGCTGAGAATGAGGTGCTGTCTGTCCGGTTTTGACAGGTCGAATAAACTATCCTGAGGTGTCGCGTGCCCGAAACGAATCCGTCGTGAGGGGAGGCTATGGACACAGGTGGCACATGGGGGTCTAGTGGGGTCTAGTGGGAGACACGCGTTGGTTAGGGTTAGGTTTAGGGTTAGGTATAGGGTTAGGTGTTAGGGTTAGGACTAAGGGTTAGGTGTTAGGGCGTGTTGTCACACGGGAGGAAGAGGCGAGCGCGATCATAAGCGAGGGTGATGATAAAGGGGAAAACGGTCGATCTACAAGCGCGCGCACGCTGAGAATGAGGCGCTGTCTGTCCAGTTTTGACAGGTCGAATAAGCTATCCTGAGGTGTCGCGTAGCGACACCGCGTGCCCGAAACGAATCCGTCGTCAGGGGAGGCTATGGACACAGGTGGCACATGGGGGTCTAGTAGGGTCTAGTGGGAGACACGCGGTGGTATAGTTGTGACCACGAGACATTAAGAGTGAGAACATTTTTTTTTTGTATGTACACACGTTTTTTTACATATACATGTACAAGGATACACATACATGTGGCCGCTCTGCGGGTGGTTGCGTGCCAAATAGCGAGGCGTTGACATTTCGGATATGACTTGCATCCAAACAGAGGTGTCATGTGGTCAGACCTAGTCTAAGCATAAAGTGCGAGACCATCGGAAGAGGTAGTACATGTAGGTTGCATGCAGGCGGCAGGGAGACACACACGTATGGGTTTACAGGAGGTGCGACTCTGAGCGGAGCGACAGCCCTGACTCACCTCACGTAGGACGCAGTGCGTTCTGTCGCCCGTGACAACCGTCGGCTGGAGGAGGCGTAGGGGGGTCCAGGCGGGATAGTATGGAACACTTAACGAGAGGATTTGTACATCTTTTAGGTACAGGTCATGTCCGGTCAAGCTTAAGAGCACAGTGGTTAGGATAGAGTAGAGTTCAAAAACGTTTTTGTTTTATTTTATTTTAAATCCAATATACATATATATATATATATATATATATATATAAGCACATGTCCTGGGTGGTCTACATAATGATACAGACGGAGTATCCGAGTTTAGGGATTACAGAAGGGGAGCAAAATGGGTGTGGGGGGGGAAAAGATACCAGCCTCAGGAGTCAACAATAATTGACTCTATTAGGGGAATTAATCTACACGTGGCCAAGGATACTTCTAAGGAAGGCAGCCATAAAGTTATATAAATGTGATACAAGTTTAAGACACGACCGAGCATAGTTGTTGGAAAGACTACACATAGATGCATGTGGATACATGTGTTCATGTCCACTGGACTCAATCCACTCCGTGGTTCAATATGGGCCAGCTGCCGTCAGTTGGCTGAGTTAATCAAGGTTTCAAGCATGCTACTGTCCAAAGTTAAAAAAGGACATCACTTCAAAGGATATACTCAATGCAGTTCCCATATGGTCGACAAAAGTGTCAGAATTCTCCCAGTAGTGATGCAGTCATTAGTTTAATATTAAGGTCTTTAGCCAGTTGTTGGTCCAAGTTACAGCCGAAAGCGCCTCCAGAGAAGCGCATTAATATCATTCTCATACGGTCCCTAGGATGTCACAATTACCCCCGTGATACACGTCAACAATGACCAACGTCCGCCCGCAGGCAAAGCACATGGCTAGTCATAGAGTCTTGTGCAGAATATAGTTGAGAGAGAACAAGCGCACACGGCGCGACATCAGTCTGCTCAGTTAAACAAATTAATTAAATGAATTAAGGCTGATCAGGAACTAGTCTTCTGTTTTATTCTCAGTTATAGCATACCTGGAGTGTAGAAATAGCAAGCCACCCGAAGTCTGTCAATGATAATGTGGTGACAAAGTCACAGAGAGGAAAAGACACGCAGGTATTAATTCTCTCTGCCTGTCCTGCTCTGGCAATGGTCTCCCACCGAGTGAGGTGGAATCAGAGGAGGGGGGAGGAGGGGGGAGTGGCTGCCAGGGCTAGTCAGACCTCGATTGGTCCAGTGAGGGCAAGGGGGCGTCACAATCAATTTGGGAGAGTAGCAGCAAAGTTGCTTGCATGGGGAAAGACACCAGGCAAAGGTGAAAGAAAAGTACATGAGTGGCATATTACCAGTAAACGGAGACAGGAGAGTCGGATTAGTGCAACACTGTCTTATATGAAGTCAGGAAATGATGTGGTACATACACAAATGCACTTGACAGAAGCACTTCTAGAGAGATAAAGGGGTCCTTACAAAAAACACAGGAGGGACCAGTCCAAGTGTCCCTGTAAGAAACAGCAGCAGTCAAGCGGATATCTGTGGTAGCAGAACCATTTTTATTATATGTGCATATATGTATATACATGTAAACAAATAAACAAATCAAAGACTCAATCCTACAGGTCGCACCAGGAAAAACCCACATGTGTGCACCAACTGAAAGGAACCAGAACAGCGGTCGTGGTACTGAGGGCCAGAGTCCAAATATTACTGATTAGAATCAAAATTAGGACAAAATTCAAAGGGGCATACTGGGCCAAGCCTCTCTTGCCAGGCGGTCTGTGGAGAAGTGCCAGGACACATATATATACATTAAAAATCAGGAACATTTTAAACTTCCACTTCGGCAACAAACGCAATTCCGACGGTCCCATGTCTGCGGGCACTTAAGAGAATAAGAAAAAGACTAAGACTCAAACCAATAGACCTCGTCGGGCCATACGTCCTAACGACGTATGGCCGTCCTGGAGAATAATATATATTTATTCAACTTGTTTTAATGAAACTGGGGGGAAGGTGTGTGTGAGAGAGACACAGGAGACCGCGTTAGCGTGAGGGTGTGCAGTGATGACGTCCACCGCCCGCGGGTTTGGTTCCACGGTCCCGTCGCCCGAGTGTGTGCGTGTATTCTTGTGATGACCGCTGAGAGTGTGGGGAAAGGGAGAGAAGAGAGGAGGAGGGGGGAGGTTTATTTATCACAGAGACGGAGTCACAGAAGTCCCCAGGGGGGGGGGCAAATATACGATGAGCGGTGACGGCGGAGAACACGTAGTCTGAAATGTTGGCTACTCAGGGGAGCAGGACAGAATGACATGTGTGGAAGGGGCTAAACAGTGAGTACTCATGCAAAGAGGGTGCCAGAGATCCAAAAGTGGCTCTAGGGTGACCTCTTGCTGGCAGGTGTGGGCACTGCAGTTATGCAGTTCTGGGACAGTCACATTAAATCAATGCTGTATGGAAAGCCTGTCAGAATGGGAGCAGATCCTAGCAACGGCATGTGTGATGTTAGGTTCAATCAATGAAAGTTAACGGCGATAAGATTTCAGGGACAATAATGTCAAAATACAGTGGGGGGGATCCTGAGGCAATTAATGAGGAGACTGAGTGACTGCTCCTTTTTAAGTTTAAATTTAAAGGATTCAAATCTAAGAATCGAGGCGGCGGCCGGCATTTAGTGGCACATCAGTCAATCGGTCGGACGGTATACCCACTTTGTGTCCCGCGGGCGGCGCCCTGCGATCTGAAGGGACTAGTGGTCACGGGGGAGGAGGACGGTAGTGGTGTATCTGTGGGAAAATTAATATATATGAGTAAAACAAGGGTCTCAAAGGGTAAAAAGGAACCGACGGAGGGGGTGCTCTGTGCTCATCATGTCATCGTTGGGCTGGGTAGGTGTTTATTCAGAGAGCTATTCCGTAGGAAAACCGGGGGAAAACAGAAAAGTGGTAGTTGAGACCAACCGGCCACTGATCTAAATGGAAACGGAACTGATTGCGCTGCGATACACATGATTACTGACAGAGAGCCCGCCTGCCTGTCAGCGCCTGGAAACCAGAATGAGAGCGGAAAAAATTATGTGTATATATAATCTGAGGTGCCGCGCAGCGGCACCTAGCCTCATCCCACTAGTTCAGTGGGAGTCCTGAGTCCAGTCCGAGAGCGAGAAGGCCGGTCTGCGAGTCCTTTTCTTTTTCAATTTAATTTAATTTAAACCGGGTGACTTGAATAGAGTGAAATGAGTGAATTGAGTCAGACCGAGAGCAAAGCCAGCCTATCTACCGGTCCTTCTGTTAGAGTATTAAAAGAAGTAAGTCAAATTAAATTAAATACAATGAGGGCAGGTCCGCTTTCCTTTCTTTCTATGAGATCGAAACGGTCCGACAGGGCAGTGTATCGAAGATCAACTGGCAAGGGACACACACACACACACCAGGACTAGATAAGAAAAAAAGGGACATGACTTCCCAATGACACATGTGTCACGCAATGTTGAAGTCTAATATCTGTGGTTTCATCAGAAAATTAATGTCTAAGTATAACACATTTGTTTGGTTCAATCCAAAGGGGAATTACAGGACACAAGGGGGCCGAGATGAAAAAGTTCCTGTTGTGAGAATCCTTAGAGCTGTTCCATTATTATCAGGCTAAGTATTTCTGCCACAGTTGCCAGTATTTTTCACCGGTCGTGTTTTGCCAGTGGATTTTGTCACTGGGTCAGTAGGTCTCCCACTGGTAGGGGAGGAATGTGTGGATGTTTTTCCAGGCAACTGTTGATCCTGCGCAGGTCCGCTTGGTGTTCGGCGGGCAGGTCAGGTGAGAAAGTGATCAGAGGGAAGAGCACCCTGGCTTTGGGGAATTTTTCGGTGGCCACGTCGCGCAGTAGGTTTACGTTCCTCTCGAAGGTGTTGAGCTGTAGGTTATGCCTGTTGTTAAAGCCGAAAAACAGAACGATTTGTCTCACTTCGGGGTGGGGCTTGGGTATTTTCGTTAGAATGTCGACTGCGTGTGATATGCCGGCTCCCGGGTAACAGTCTACTTGGACCCTCTGATCCAAGATGTACGGAAGTAGTCTAAAGTTAGAGGCTCCCGCCAGAATGGTAGGACGTGTAGGATCTAGGGCCCATACGCTTTTGTCTCCCTTGTGTGAGTGTATGGTGCGTTTGGCTAGGGACATAGGGGCCTGTGAGCTTGAGGTGGAGGGGTCGCTCGTTGTGTTCGGTTCGTTCCGTTTCACGTCTAAGAGTAGCGTGGCGTCCAGCAGCCGTTTTATATTAATGCTAGGTCGTTCCGGTTTCTGAGCCGAGGGTAAGTCTAAGAATGTATCTAAGAGCATTTCGTCTGTGGGGGAGGCGGGGCCAACTGGCTGGGAGTGTAACGTTGCTTTGGGCTGTTGGTCACCCGCTAATACAGGGGAACAAGTGAGCGATGTCGCTGGGGAAAATAGAAGTAGGGAATCGATGAACGTTACAGATGGGTCTATGGTAGTCGGTTCAGCCTGTATGAGGCTGCCGGGTTTTGTTATCGCGGTCGAGGTCGGCTGTTGTGAAATCGGGGCTGTCCAAACGCGGGGAGGAGACGTAGGGTCCCAGAAAGACGCGTGGATTCTACTCTTAATGAGGGACGTAACGTTGGCTCCTAGTTGGTCTTTTAGGTGTCTGTTTACCTCGCGAAGGGCTGTAGACCAAGATTCCTGCGGGTCCTGGCATGACCTAGTTTTCAAGTTATCGAGGAGGGAGGCTATTTTATCCGTGTAATGGGTCTCAAGGATCGAATAGCACTGTGACATCCATGTTTCGGCGGCCTCAGTGAGTTGGCGTTTGGTGGCGTCGCTAGCGCCCGTGGGAGTAAACAAACTTTTCATAGTCTGGATTTTGTCAGCGTATCCCTCGGGGAACAGTTTGTGTTGCGTCACGCACGAGACCGTGTCCAAGTAGCGGGCGGTTCTGAGTAATGTGACGAGCGTAGTAACGGTGGCGTCTAGTTGCGCTGGAGCTGGTAATTCAGAGGGGGGAGCGGGGGTGTCACCTGTGGGTGTGGAGCGCGCGAGAGAAGAGGGGGGTCGCTAAGAGTTGACAGGGGTCACAGGGTCGACAGAATCCATAGATTTTGCTACTGGGGTATTGGTGGACTGTTTGCCAGTAGACGGCATCAAAGGTCTGGGGGTAGTTGGGGAAAAGGAGGCCGTGAGGGGTTAACTCGTCAAGGGTTTCTGTAGGGACCGTACCTACCCCGGGGGGTGTTACCAGGTGCAGGGGGAGGACGGTATTCTCTAGGGGCGGGGTAGTCCCAGCGCTGGTACGTGGGAGTGTCGTAGTAGCCGTCATAGGCAGGTGAGCGGGAGGGATTTGGCCAGTTTCCGAATCTGTCTCGCCTCGGTGCATCTCTCACCTCATGATAGCGCCTTCTGGGGGAGGGGGAGCGAGAACGAGATCTCGCTTCCCATCGGGTTGGGTAGTACCGCTCATCCTCACCCCTCTTCATGCATGTTTTCTTTTTCCTTTTTGTTATTTTATGTATTTGAATGTCACAAACCTTTCAGTATAGGCCTATGCCCTAATGCATACTTTATGTTATCCTTATTTGCACCAATAAATACTGAGAGAGATGACATGCATTGATTTATTTTATTTTATTCAGCTGGTGTTTCCTATAGGAGAGAGGGGAAAATATGATTAATACATTGTGTTACAGTCATGGTTTCAGTGTGCATTGAAATGATGACCATACTTGCTGTCTCCAGTGCCTCAATTTTGAGGTCCAACTTCCTCATCTTTTTCCTCTTGTATGCAATGGTGACCTCACCCAGCTCTATTTGGGTTCAGAGGTGTTGGGCATACAAGTTCCTCACAGTCTGTGAAGTCTGTTAAACACATATCAATTAGTACAGCATGCAGCAGGAATTGGAGGTGAATGTCCTTAAGTTATATAGGCCAACTCACTGCATTGGCCCGCTGGTTGTCTAACGGATGCAGGAATGCAGGTTCCTCCTGTTAGGAAATTATATTTTATATGACAACCACATCATTGACTTCTAAAAATATATTTATTTAATAGATGATAGACAATCTGACATGATACCTCCACCACCGACACAGTCTCCTCATCTGGGCCCCCCCCCCCCCGTCCTCCTCCTCTTCAGAAAGGCCCTCAATCTGCAGATTCAATAGAACAGTGGGATTTAGGGTATTGACCTAGTCTTGACAGGTGCTTGTCATTCATTTCGAATACTCACTGGGGCTCCTTCTGGAGGCTCAACAAGGTTCATGGCCCTTCCGGACACTGCAAGACAATAATGTCAGACCTTTGCATCAGCCAGTCCACATAATACCACTGAATGGTGTTGATTATGTTCTGCATGTGCAGCAGTATGGTACTGAACAAATGTATATACCAACCTGCAAAAAAGGATGTACACCCCTCGGGAGGACAAATGTCAGTGGCTGACCCCCCCTGGACCCCTTCCACTAAAGGCCTGCCTTGATTCAAGGCTAGGGCCAGGTCCTCTGCGGCGGTATACTCCTGGGTGGAAGGGCCACCGCCCGTGCCACAGACGTAGTTATTTTTCTTTATTGCTAAAAATAATAAAAGTGAGCAGCATATAAGTGAATAAGTGATTTATCCTTCAATTGTACATTTTATATTGAGACTGCAGGCACTTACCATTCTGTAAAATGTTTTTATGTTTCACCTTGCACTGTTCCCAGGTTCTTCTGACACCTCTTGTGTTTGTGCTGTACATTAATAAGTTCATATGAATTAAATAGTGAATGACTTCCCAAAATGCAATCCATTACAGCCATGTCGGCTGTAGGCCTGTAGGTTATGTGCCTTCCACTCAGTCTCAAATTATGATGGAATAATACATTCTGAAAAATCGGTATTGCCATGCCATGCAATCGTGACACTACAGTGCATGCAGACAGATAGACAGACAGACTTAATGTAATGTAACATTTCATGGCGCACAATACATGTAGATTAGTAGGATATAATTCCATACCGTACCGAATCCGGAGCGCACTCGCCTATTAGTTTGGCGTTTGCATTGCGCAAATGAGCTCAGTGCGCTATTTCGAGAAAGTGCCCTTAAAGTTTAAGCTCGTTTGGAACTATAGCTCACCCTCCACGGCCTATATATATATGCTTTACAACTTACGCGTTCAATCTGTCGGCAATATTTTGCCACGCTCTCTCCCTCGCCTTGTTAATGGCACTTGTGTTTCCTTTCTTTTTTATAATTTCTTTAATAATAATAATAATAATAAACTTTATTTGTATAGCACCTTTCATACATAAATGTAGCGCAAAGTGCTTCACAGGGCAAAAATAGAATACAATAAAAATAAGTAGTTAAAATGATAAAACAATGGCAAAGAACAAAATTGAATATAAGAACATAAAATAAATAAAAACAAATAAAATAATAATAAAAACACCACATTTAGCTTCCTCGTAGTAAATCATTAGACTTTCTTGCTCCTCATCCGTGAACGCCGCAGCTCTCCCTGTAGATTTCTCTCCGCTCATGATTGGTCTCGCTCAAGGAATCTATGATCGGCATCATGGCTTTTCAAGGAATGCGTGCACGCGCTTGTAAGCGAGGCTTGCTGAGCCCGGCTCGCCAAATCCGCCAATTCTGAGCCTCGCTTGGCTTTAGTGGAACGGAATAAACCAGGCTGTAAAGATCAGGATTTAAAAAGCCTCGCTTTGGCCTATATCCTGGATTAGTTAATCCAAGATTCGTGAAATAGGCCCCTGGTTCAATGTTTATTAAAACTTGCAATTATTTAACCAATACCAATAACACAACCTATTTATAATAGTATTGCACTTAACATTAATCATTAAATGAAGTCAAACATAAATAAAATCACTTGCAATATTTTCTCAAGGCTCTTTCAGTAATAAAGTTTTTTTTAACAGGTAAACAGCAAAATGTAATTTTCCGTTTAAATATGTCCCTTAATGGCAAGATAAATGCAAAAATGAAACAGCATGCATTAAAAACAAAATATACGTTAAGTTTGCTGCTCTGATCCTCACCAACCACTGTCTTTAATCATAATAAAATGAGAAAGTAAATTAAATCAGTTGCATTCATTTTTGTAGGCATTCAACTGGAGAAAATAATAATAATTCCCTTCAAAGACAAATCTAATCAAAATCCTTTCTGCTGCTCTATGATTCTCACTTGTCTGAGGCTGAGCCAGATACTTGGTGCCTCATCTTGAGTACAAGTTAATCAATGTTTGGGGTCAGGCTCTGAGCTGAGGAAATCCTCAGGATTGAGTGAAGGTTTTCATCAGTAAGACGACTCCAATGTGATGTTTTGTTTAGCTTCATTATAGAAAACAGTTGTTCACACAGACACAGGTATGTGCTGCCAAACATAGACAGCGTCGGTGCAACTTAGGTGCGCAGGTCTGGCATTGTGACGGGGATGAAACGTGCAAACTCAGCAGCGCCCACGGATTCGTATTTTGCCTTCAGTACACTGGAGCTCAATCAGCTCCATTTGGAGATTTCCTGGTGCGCTTTCCACGTCAACTGAAAATTGATTGCTGAGCAGTTCAAGCTTGCTTTTTTGGGCTTCAAAGTCGGAAAATCGCCGCCTGAAGTCGGCACCAAGTATGCCAAGTTTGTCAGCAAACTGTGTACTTGGGAACACGACGGTAGGCTCACTAGGCTCAGTAGGCTGTTTAGAGATCAGCTCGTTCATGGTCTTGCAGCACGAAAAATGGTCAAAGTTCACAGGCTCAGCTTGATTTTAAATGCCTTCACAGTAGCATACATGTCAGAGATGACGCGGTCCCGCTCCTGCAGTTAAATTCATTCAGATGGCTACTGATATAAATCAGTACAGAAATGCCACTTCACACAGGAATCTATTATCTCTGAGCTCTGTAGTGTCCTCACACAACTCAAAGCACCTTTTCAACACTTTTCCCTAGCTTAGCCATACTCGGAATCTAACTCCTCCAGAAAGGTCTTGAACTGGTGGTGATTTAAACCTTTGGCTCTAATGAAGTTAACTGCTCGTGTTATGGTGCTCATTACATTTGCCATCTTCAAAGCTTTGCCACACAACGACTCCTGGTGCAGTGATAAGCTGTCAGCTCACCTGTGCCGTCTTCTTCCTTTTTTCTCTCCCGCATTCTTGCCACCAAGCCGCTCTTATGACCGCACATTGCGGGTGCTCCGTCTGTTGTCATTCCCACAAGTTTATCCCATCCCAGCTCCATGTCATTTACACACCCGGATACCTGTTCATACAGATCTTTTCCTGTAGTTGTGCCATGCATCGAACGTAATCCCAAAAACTCTTCTGTGCACACACAGGCTTGAGTCCACTCCACGGATGAAAATTGACAGCTGAGCAATGTCTGATGTATCGGTGCTCTCATCCACAGCAAGGGAATATGCAATGAAATCTTTTCCTTTTCCCACAAGCTGTTGTTTAAGATTAGTGGAAAGCTTGTTTACACGGTCAGCAACTGTGTTTCTGCTCAGACTCACATTTGAAAATAGCTGCTTTTTTTCTGGGCACACGACGTCACAAACTTTGAGCATGCAGTTCTTTACAAACTCCCCCTCGGTAAATGGCCGGGCTGACTTTGCAACCTCTTCTGCCACAATAAAACCTTGACAGCAGCCTCGCTTTGTGATTTGGCTTTTGTGAACATAGCCTGCTGGGACTTCAGGTTTCTTTTTAACTCTTGTACCTTCTGTAGCTTTTGTTCTGTGTCCATATTCTTGTATTTGTCTGGGTGTTTCGGTGATAATTCATAGTGCCTTTAAGTTATATTATTTCATTACAGCCACGCTGTCTCCACACACAAGACACACAGGTTTCCCGTTAAAAACATATATATATATCTTTATCCCACGATTTTGTAACCCATTTCACACCCCTGTGTCAATCATCTAATGTGATCCTGGGCTCTACACACCCTCCGCCAACCTGGGGAGAGCAACGGACTTAACTCATGCTTCCTTCATGCTTGAGTGCCCAAGTTGCTCCTTTACACCTGACAGGGGGAAGTTTCCCTGGTTGGACGTAGCGCGTAGAAGGAACACGTTATTCCAACCAGTTCCTTTCCCCTCCATCAAGCGCCCCGGCTGGCCAGGGGGAGGCAGTTTAGAGACCAGGATTACTGCATGCTTTTGTGAGACTACCTACCCTAGGGGACACGGGGAGAACATGCAAACTCCACACAGAAAGGCCCTTTCGCCAACCCCGCCTTCGGGTATGGGCACTGATGACGCGGAGGAGGAAACACGCCGCCAGCACCCACAGTGCCCCGAGCGGGAATCGAACCCAGGACCTTCTAGCTGTGAGGCGACAGCACTATACCAACTGTGCCACCGTTTCCCGTTTACTTTGGTGAACATGTATTGTGCCTCCCACCTGTCTTGAAACCCCCTGTTTTCAGCGTCTACCTTTTCGTTTTGCCATTTTGGGAGAGAGGGAGATGAAATTATCGACAGGCGATTAGGCTTCTACTGTGTGACTGCATGTGCTGACTTTAGTTGAAGTAAAGAGAAGACACGGGGTCGCGCTCACTCACAAGCACTCGCAGTGCATTTTGGGACTTGTAGTATTATGGTGCTGCGGGCACATAATGCTGCGGGCCGCTTTTACTAGTAATTAAATAATATCCCGCGGGCCAGTGAGAACACGGGCCTGATCTGGCCCGCGGGCCGTGACTTTGACATATGGTCTAGACACTTCCTGGTCCCTTTCTAGAATAAATAAAGAGGATAGGATTTTATTATTTCAGTTCAGTGTCAGCAACTCTCATGCACCTCTAGCACCTCTGTTGGAACACTCCATCATTGCAGTTCCTGTTTACACTGAGCATGTGGAAACCTCCCGCAGGAGCCTAGGCCGCGCCTCCGTGCACTATCCTTTATTTGTCCTAGGTCCCTTTCCCCCCCCCCCAGGCTGCTTTGCGTCTATCCACAATGCACCGTGCTATATTCAAGATGGCGTTATCCGCGAAACGCGTTTTGGTCAAAGCCTTCTACAAAAACCTAGGTGTTTGTAAAGATGATTTTAAAATGGCAATGGTAACAACTGAGGAGGTACTTAAACAACTGAGTGCCCTCCAACCCCCACAAGGTCACTGGCCATGACAATCCCTCCAAATTTCTCAGAGACTCAGCCATTTCCATAGCTCCAATCATCACCCACATAGTAAACCTCTCCATCAAACAGGGACAGGTCCCCTAAGATTTTAAACTGGCCAAAGTAACCCCCCTGCACAAGGGAGTAAATTAGAACCCGGCAACTACCGCCCTATTTCTATTCTAAGCTCCATCTCGAAAGTGATGGAAAAAATTGTCTATGAACAGGTTGAAAAGTATCTTGCTACTAATTAATTAATGTATGAGTTCCAATCTGGTTTCAGAACATCCCACTCCACTGACACATGCCTCCTCTATTTGAGCGACCACATCAAACACGAGGTGGATGCTGGCAAATACTGCGGCATGGTCATGCTGGACCTCCAAAAGGCTTTTGACACAGTGAACCACTCCATACTGATTAACAAGCTAAAAAGCTATTGGTTTTGATAGCACATCAGTGAGCTGGATGCAATCCTACCTGGAGGGGAGAGAACAGATGGTGGAGGTGAACGGAACACTGTCGTCCCCCTCCCAGTGAGCTGTGGCGTTCCACAAGGAAGCATAGGGCCTATGAGGGAGAGGGAGTGCAACCATGTACAACTCAGATTCGGCACAAACAAGGGACTAAATTATTTTCACTCCTATGCCACCAAAATGTGGAACGCCCTACCAACAGTCATTAAGACAAGTGAATCCCTTGACTCCTTCAAAACCGCTCTCAAAGGGCACCTACGGACGGCTCCAATTCAAAACTGGCCCCCGTAAAATCTGAATCCCCCCCACCCTTTCTCCCTCACTGTATATGTTTCTTTTCCATTTTTGCTTCCTTTATGATGAATTCCTGTGCTGTTCTTTAACTATATAGAAGTGTCTATTTTCACAGTTAACAGTTTTTGTATTGAGTTTGTGCTTGAAATGTACTGTAATTCTGAAAACTGTTAATAAATATTTCAATCAATCAATCAATGATAATGAGGAAGATGAGGAAGAGGAGGAAGAGAAAGAAAAGTCTAATGATGATGATAATGAGGAGGATGAGGAAGATGAGGATTATGAGGAAGAGGAGGAAGAGGAGGGAGAGAAAGAAAAGCCTGATGACGATGATGATGAGGAGGAGGAAGAGGAGGCGCTTAGGGCTACAGAACCTGGTCCTAAATGTTTTAACGTCGCAATAAAAATTAAGGACTGGAAATTATGCCAGTGTCAGCAGAAACGAGACTTAAGACACCATGGACACAGGTACTGTACAAACAGTTTATAAAAACTAACCCTTGCTGCACGCTTGCATTTAAATACCAGCATGTGAAGGAAGATCACAGCCGAAAAACCTTCTCCCCCTTCTTACGTGCTTATGCGGTGTGTACATTTAAAACATGCAAAGCACAGTACACGTACATGAGCAACAACTCGAGGAGACTGCGAAGTGCCGCACCGGCAAACAACATTCGGCCAAAATGTCCTCTCAGTACAGGGCTGTGTAAAATGGAATGGACTTCCTCTGCATATAAGGGAATGTGCTACATTTTCCTCTTTGAAATACAATCTGAAAAAATGGTTACTTGAAAACCAAAGCTGCAACCATTGACCATTCATGATTATTTTAGGTGCATTTATTTTGTATGCTGTGTTAGAGAGATTATTAGAGTAAACCTACCCTAATAATAGTTTTATTTAATAGTTTAATCTTTTTTTATGTCTTATTCTTACTTGTCTTATTACGTTTGAAATGTACTAGGTATTTGTATGCTATGTCCTAACCATCAAAGTGGTCCGGTACGGTGATGTCACCCATAGAAAAAAATAACAGAAATTTCGGCAAGCAAGCTACAGAAGAAGGGGGAACATTGCCAGATCTATTCAAAAAGGAGTGAGCAACATCCATTATCAGCTGCTTGGGGAAACGCCAAAATTAGAGCTGATCGCAGGACAAATCACCAGGAGTCTTACTAAAGTGGAAAAAAATGCACCATTTACCACCTGCAGGTGGACCCTTTCGGAGTCCATATGTACATGGATGCTGGTCTTCGGATTTTAGTAGAGCACCTAAGAAAATTTCCACCAGTTACACTGCACATAGATGCTACTGGTGGGGTAGTGTCAACAATACCAAACCAACCCAAAAGATTCCTACTATGCCCTTGCACTGCCAGGAAGAAGAAAGGACAAACCACCTCTCCCCATCTCTGAGCTGCTGTCCAATACCAACTCCATACCAATCCTTTCATTTTGGTTGATGGAAACAGTCAGAAAGGTATCCAAATGTAAAAAGCCCACATCCTAAAAGCAGTCTCCAATGGATTTGCAAAAAAAAAAAAAACAAGGTCAAAGGCCTCAGAGAATATGCAACATTTTGCTTTGCTGCACTTCTCAACTGCACCAGCATGGCAGAGGAAAATTGGTATTAGAGGACGGGCAATAGAATGGATTAAACACACATCACAAACGTAAAATATAAAGTAGCTAGAAGTATAGCAGTCATAAATAAAGCAAAACAGGTTCTAGATCTTAAGTCACTCCACACCCTCTACTGTTCCTTAGTCTTGCCATATTTCCATTACTGTGCTGAGGTATGGGGTAACAACTACAAAACATCAATTCATTCACTTGTCATTTTGCAAAAGAGAGCAAAAAAAAGGACTATTCACAAGGTTGGTTATCTGGAACACACAAATCCACTTTTTATACAATCAAAATTGCTCAAATTCACAGATATTGTAGCGTACCAGACAGCAATAACAATGTACAAAGCCAAGAAGCATAAATTGCCAACAAATATTCAAAATCTGTTTCATGATCGGGAGGGGGGTTATAATCTGAGGGGAGAACTAAACTTTAAAACTTTAAATCGTACATTTACAATTTAGGCATTTAGCAGACGCTCTTAATCCAGAGTGATTTACATTAAGCAAGAACAAAAGCATGGGAATACATCACATAAAAGCATTTATCATGAAACATGCGTAAGCTAAGAAAGTAACAGTGGAATATCTATATAATGAAACTATACATATATACTACTATCCTTTATTACAAGAGAGAAGTGGTACCCATATTCAGAAGAAAAACCCAAAGCCACAACAGCTACGTCGCTATTGCAACACCCACAACACCATCTTACACACTACACCCACACACACTCACACGGCAGTGACGTCACACACTTACCCTTCGTAGGCCTTCGCAGTGTTGCTGACCTATCTCCTCAAAACCCGTCGTTCGCTAACACTCAGCACCAGCCCACAAAGAATAGTCTTGGCATTCGCACTAATAATGCCTCACTTCCACACTCACGCCGCCAATGCATTTGTCACCCAAACACCCACATCCCCGAGGCTTCCCTACACGGAACACGGAATCACTGCTGCCCCAACAGGGACACAAACAAGCCCAATCCTTTATTACAAGAGAGAAGTGGTACCCATATTCAGAAGAAAAACCCAAAGCCACAACAGCTACGTCGCTATTGCAACACCCACAACACCATCTTACACACTACACCCACACACACTCACACGGCAGTGACGTCACACACTTACCCTTCGTAGGCCTTCGCAGTGTTGCTGACCTATCTCCTCAAAACCCGTCGTTCGCTAACACTCAGCACCAGCCCACAAAGAATAGTCTTGGCATTCGCACTAATAATGCCTCACTTCCACACTCACGCCGCCAATGCATTTGTCACCCAAACACCCACATCCCCGTTTCCTACACGGAACACGGAATCACTGCTGCCCCAACAGGGACACAAACAAGCCCAACAAGCCCACAAACAAGCCCTTTAAACCACGCTACTTACATACACTACAACTCGCTTACAATTCGCAAACCTGGCAACGCTGCCCTGCCTCATACGTCACCAGCTCTGTTCTGTCCGTCGAGCTCACAATCTGTCACAGCCATCTTGCTTTTCATTTTGATGGGCGAGTGGACATTTAATGCAAATAAATTAATTATAGGTCCAGCAAGCAAATCATGATGGTCTGTTTGCGCTCAATAGGTCACAATAACATTCCGAAATTAGGTGTTGTGTTTTGTATGACATTTTCCCCAGTAGTAGTTTCATATCTATCTCAGCTTTTGCCTGATAGCACACATGCTAACGTCAGCAGCATTTCATGACAGGTTGCCATAGCAACATACAGTGTGCGCAGACCTAACATGAGTTGTTTACAACAGAAACACACGGCCTTTTAACCACTCTACTTACACACAACAGGTCGGGAGTTATTAAACCGAACGTGGACGCTGTTTCAGTGTTACATTTGCTGCGCATATCGGATTAATTGTAACGGCATGCATGATAAATGTAACAACGCTAAAAAACACCATTAAACATATCGTTTTCAGCTTAAAGCAATTATATTTCATTGAAGCAACTCCTTAGCATTGTTTTCATACCATGGATGTGATAAGAAAATGTATCAAACATAAGGGAAATATTAAATAGTATCGGGTGTACCAGTTTGGGCATTTCTTTTTTTTTCAATGGGGCAATACATTGATTAAACAAACGTTTGATTGATTGAGTTGTACAATGTTATACAACCCTAAACTAATTTTAGAATACACTACACAATACAATACAATTTTAGAACATATTTTGCACGTTTCATTTTTTTACTCAGAGATCCCTTTAGCTACACATGTAATATTTTCAGGCAACGGACCTACACATGTCAGCTACCATAAACCACTTCAAGTTATTAGGACGAAATAACTGACAGGAGTGACGGTGCTGTGCTGTGAGTAAACTAATAGGGGAGAGCCGCCAAGGATGTAACATTTTGCACGTTTCATTTTTTTACTCAGAGATCCGTTTAGCTACACATGTAATATTTTCAGGCAACGGACCTACACATGTCAGCTACCATAAACCACTTCAAGTTATTTTTTTGATAAAACAGGTCGGGAGTTATTAAACCGAACGTGGACGCTGTTTCAGTGTTACATTTGCTGCGCATATCGGATTAATTGTAACGGCATGCATGATAAATGTAACAACGCTAAAAAACACCATTAAACATATCGTTTTCAGCTTAAAGCAATTATATTTCATTGAAGCAACTCCTTAGCATTGTTTTCACACCATGGATGTGATAAGAAAATGTATCAAACATAAGGGAAATATTAAATAGTATCGGGTGTACCAGTTTGGGCTTTTCTTTTTCTCCAATGGGGCAATACATTGATTCAACAAACGTTTGATTGATTGAGTTGTACAATGTTATACAACCCTAAACTAATTTTAGAATACACTACACAATACAATACAATTTTAGAACATATAATATTGGCCAATATGTCAAATATGTAAATATTACATATAATGGCATTGAATGGAAGCGGACCATTTGTAACACATGTTACAAATGACCCGCTTTTGCAAGTTTTCTTTGCCGTTGCTTACAGACCAGAATGAACGTGAATTCCGTCTAAACACGATGCAAACTAATGAAGAACATAAGCATGAAGACATCCATGTGGATTTTTATTCACCAACACCAAAGAAAAAAAAAGGAGCACACATATACTCCAGGTGTAAAATTATACGCATTTTGAAAAAAGTCAGATTTTCGCCAATAACTCCCCGTAGGACAAAGGTAAACACTTCAAACTTCCTGGGCACGTAGAGTACGTTGCTGTACACATACTGACGCGATGGCGTCATGGTGGCGTTGACCAATCAAGAGATAACGTCCATGTTACAACCGTGAAGCGTTACAACCTTGGCGGCTCTCCCCTACATTTGTTACTAACATTAGGTTGTGGCGAAGTAGAAACATGGCGAGCAGATAGTGTGTTTTGGACTAACAGGCTAGGTATTGGTGTTGATTTGGGTCAACTGGACAAACAGCGTGGTGTTGTTTTGTGTCTGTGTTTGTGTTGGAGCGCCTCAGTGTGGCCGTACAGGTCATGTGCAACCTCTTCCACAGAGAGATGGAGACACTAAATCTCAGCTGGACAAACATGTTTGCATGCATGCATCGCTGCCTTGCATGCTGTGTGCTACTGTTGAGTCTGTCACTTACTTTGACTGATTTATGGCATTGTCTTTCTGTTAAAATCCAACTATGTTAATTTAAGAACTCTGGGCATATAGGTCATTGTTTATTCACTGTGTAGCCTATTGTATGTCAGACTGTATGTCTGTCCCACAGTCACAATCCTTTAGTAATTAGGCTGTGGAAATATTCAGGACAAAACAATGGTACATTTCCAATAACCCATCCGTTACTACATGTGGAGTCAACTCCCGCCATTTATTTCTTCCCATAGTGCGTGGCGAAGTAGCTCTGGGATGAGTGCGCGCGAAGCGCGCACGAAATTCTAGTGCTATACATTTGTACTATGGCGTGCTATGACTATATACAATGCAATTACAGTGCTGTCTACATAACATGCTATAAGTCTGTATCAAATGCTATCTAAGTCTACAGAAATGCTATCTAAGGGGGTAGGGTAAGTGCTATGGGCCATGATGGAGTCTGAAAAGGTGGGTTTTCAGACTACGGCGGAATACCACATTGAAAAGTTTCTGCATTTCCATTTCTGGTGTAACACTTTGGAACAGCTTGAGCAAGGAACAAAAGCAATGTCCAAGCATCAATCAATTTAAAGCAATGTACAAAAACATGATATTTACATGATACAGGGAGGAAGAAAATTGATTTCACGAGTACTCAAAATATATTATATTTATGTATATTATATATTATATTATATTTGTGTAGAATGTTTTGTTATATTGGTATTAAATTGTCTATATATTAAAATAGACAATCTTTGGATATGGATGTATGTGTAAAAAGTAATTTCAGTTAAAGAGGGGTGGGCGTTTATAAGTTTTTACTTCTTCTCACTCCTTTTCGGATATCCTTAGATTTATTTATTTTATTATTTTCCTTTTATTTCTTCTTGCTATCTTTTTTTGTTAACTTTTATTTTAATTATTTTTCATTGTGAAATGCAAGGAATTGTTCTGTTTATTGGCATATTCGAAATAAACATGACAAACAAACAAACAAAGAGGCACTTGGCATATTTCAGCATATGTGTGTACTGTTCACAGCGCGAGAAGAAAGCCCTCTGGTCATAGACACCAAGCACACCCTGGACCTGGTCTGTCAAAGACATCGAATTTGAGGATGTTCAACAAACCAGGAATGAGGAACATCTCCAAACAATCTCCATTCACAGCCGACTTTTTGGCAGTTCGTCACCAGGCACAGTCTGACATCCAGATGGAGTAAGGCATTGGTGTGGAGAACATCTACTCATGTCCAGAACTTCTTGACATGCTGTTTACTATTTACCTGGGGATATTTCCACTTTGGAGTGGGGTATCTGTCAAGATATGCCACAGACCTGCATGACAGCAATGAAAGTGCAATTACAAAGACCCGTGAGACCAACTGCCACGTGGAGCTGTGGTTCTGGATTGTAAAACAAACCATACTCCTCAAACAGAAATTCCTCCGGCCTGCACATTTAATTCGGAAGATGTATGGCTCTTTGCAGGGCCGGTACAAAGAGCATATAATGAAATACAAATTGTCACATGGTCTGCTAACAGATCCTCTCCCAATTCTAAACGATTTGGACCATGCCGAAGAACAATGGGCGAAGAGAGAGAAACACCAAAAATAAAGCCAAAAAGAAAACCAAATACTTTGATCCTCCACCCCCAGAAAAGATCCCCAAGGCAAAGCAGTCTAAAGGGGAAGAAAGGCCAGTCCCACAAAGAGAGTAAGAGAGTGTCCTGCAGAAGAAATATGTAAAGGACAGGAAAGAGAGAGTGAGACAGAGCATGTGACAGAGCCTGTGGCAGTGGAAGAAGGAGAAGATCCTACAGGAGCAGGTCCTCCTACATGTAGCGGCCTAGACTCTAGGGCCTAGAGGGAGGCAGAGGGAAATAAGTGACATCATAAGTGACAGGGGTATTTAAAGCCTTTCTGAACAGGCAGGTGGCAGGTCTGAAATCCATGGGGCCTCACAGCACTGCCAGTAGTGTTGTTGAGAGGGGGATGTGTGAGCCATCTGTTTTCTTGTCTTTTGTTTTGTATATGCACTTTTATTATATTTTTGTATGTTCTACAATGGGACTGTTTTATATTGCCAGGTCTGTACTATTGCTGTAATGGCGGATGTTTTCCTGTCAATTGTTTGGGGTGTGGCCTCCCCAAACGTGTAGGCATTGGAACTGGAGAAGTGTGAGTACTATATTATCGTTTCTGCACAAC
The DNA here is from genome assembly GCF_963924005.1 of Protomyctophum bolini. NCBI lineage: Eukaryota > Metazoa > Chordata > Actinopteri > Myctophiformes > Myctophidae > Protomyctophum > Protomyctophum bolini. The sequence goes on along the minus strand of NC_137869.1, from coordinate 46,814,897 downwards.
TGAACAAAGAGATGGGTTAATATATTTCCGGTATTGTATGCAATTCTGTAACTAACTTGCATGGATTATATGATTGCTTAACAGCTACAGGTGGAGACAGGGGCCTGGTTGTTTTCCTGTGTGACACCCATTAAGAGAGGGTTCATGTGTTTATCTTGAGAGCTATAGGGGATCCTTTTATTGCTATTATTGAGTTTGCAGATTATGTTGGGTTTTTAGACATTACATTATGTTACAAAGTTACGGTTGTATATTCCCATTTCCATGGCAACAAGGCTGCCGTCCGTTCAGTCATTTTCGTTCGCACATCTCAACAAACGTCTTTTCATGTGGCATATATCCAGCCCTCGCTCCCATGCAGTCCCATGGCACCGAGTGTGACAGACTCCGGAACGAAATTAAGGAAACGCTTTTATTTTGAAGAGGCTGTACGAGGCACTGCAGGCTCACCGGAAGTACACTCGCTCACCAGAGCCGTGTTGACTGACAAAAGACAGCTCAGCGTCAGTCAGACGAAATGTTTGGCTCCTCACCATGCGTTCAAACAACGTTGGATGAAAGCTAAGCCCTAACGGGACAAATCGGACAGCCAAACGGATCGAGTGAGTGAGGAGCCAATATATGAAATGGAAATGGAACTCTCTCAGATTTCAATTTGTGCTTTATTGTTTCTAGTGACTTTCTTGGACACACACTATATTCAGAGTGACGTCATGCTCATGGGAAACCTGGTTAGCACCTAGTTGGAGAGGGAACAAGGTGAATGTGCATTTTTTGGATATTGGTTTGTGTCATTGTTGTGGGTTTTTAGTGTTGTAGTTGGTGGTTTGTTTATATGGTATTATGGTTTGATATGTACCTTTTTATTGGTTATTTTGTATTTGTATAAACTTATTTGTTTCTATGAATTGAATGCCTCTTATTATTGGATGTGTCTGCCTATGTTGATGAGATGTTTTGTGTCTTGTTTTTAGTTTTCACGTTAATCTATGAATAAAGAAACTTTACATCATCAGTCGGCCTTCAACCTCTTTATCCAGCCTGGTACGCTACAGTGAAAACTTGACCCAACATGGCCCCCCACCTCCCCTGCAAGACATCTACACTGCCTCACAGTCTCAGATTCTGAGGTCTGTACATCAGAACTCTGCCTACTCCACTCTGTCAGCCTGCTTCACAGTGGTTAGTGGTCTGATGGATTTCCATTTCAGCACAAACAAACACAAACTCAGCCTGCTTCACAGTGGTTAGTGGTCTGATGGATGATCATTTCAGCACAAACAAACACAACAACAGCAAATACACAATTGAACATTACACACACCTTCAGGAATAAAATAAAGGTTCATACAGAGGAATGTGAACTGGACATTGTCATGCTCTTTTGAGAAATGTTTTCAAGTGCTTGTGGCCATGCCTAGAATTATGGTTCGATGTTTATGCAAGGTGGTGACATTCTTTATGAAGGTTTTCATACAGTTTGATAGTGGGTTTTTTTAGGTTTATGCAAAGGTATAATGCCTTTCATGAAAGGTGCATTCAGTGTTTGATACGGTACAGAGGTTGTCGACAAGTAAATTCAGGACTTGAAGGGAAAAGGAAACAGAGGAAAGAAATAATTTAAAGGAAGCCACTCGTGATAAAGAACAAACACTAACAGATCTCAAAGAAAGATGGACGGATTTACAAGACAAACTTCAGGACGAAAACACGGTGCCGTGTCATTAGTCAGAAGGTTCATTGTTCCGAAATTACTATCCCTATCTCCAACCCTAACCTAAACCTAACCGCAAGCACGGGAGAAAACCTAAACCTAACCGCAAGCACGGGAGCAGTGCATGTTCGGACTAACGGGACTTCGGATCTATGGGTAGTTCCCGAAAAGACAAGCCCTCGACGCAGCAACCGTAAACAAGTTACAGTACAACAGAAAAAAATGCTTGCGTATCAAATAGAAACTACAGAGAAAAATGTCAAAACACTCCTCAGTATGTACGAGCAATGGAAGGCCATAGTGCATACATCAAGGACGAATCTAAAATCTAACATTGCGGATATGGAAATAGAACCCCTTCGTGACAAATTGGTAAAAAGCAAGGAGAATATCATAAGGCTCTACATCGAGATTCGGGATCATGTCACGCCAGATACGGATGTGAGGCGGCGGGTTGACTAATGTGAATCCATTACAAAAGACCTCTTGCAAATAGCATACGACACGATGCTGAATGATGAATTTGATGCGGAACAACAACATAATCGCCTTTATGAACTGTGTGACTGTGATTCTTCCCATTCTATATTTGGTGCTCAGTCACAAATCAGTTCTAGAAGAAGCCACCCTTCTAGCCACCATTCTAGAACTACATCTGTGGCAGCCAGTCGACTAGAGGCAGCAGCTGCCCTTGCTGGAAAGGAGGCTGAATATGAGGCCCGAGTGGAAGAGCAGAAAAGGAGAACCGACATAGAGATTCAGAAGGGAGAGCTCGAGCAGCTACAAGCGGCAAGGGAAGTCAAGGTAGCTCGAGCTAAACTAAGTGTTTATGATCAGGCAGTACAAGAGGAGGCTGCCATTCGGGACAACGGCAATCCTAACACCAATATAGGAGAGTCTGCCACCTCAAAGAAAATCCAGCACTCAGACATCATTACATCAAACGCAACCCTTCACATTCTTTCCGTCAGCCAGGCAATTCAAAGCAGTATGGTCTTAAACAGACTTCCCATTCCTTCATATTTACTGGACAACGCATAAGCTTCATTGAATGGAAGGCTTCATTTTGCTCGTTGGTTGATCATAGGCCCATTTCACCTGCAGAAAATTTGTATTACTTAAAGATACGTGGGTGGATCGGATCGTAAGGTTCTGGAGGGCACCTTCTATAGGAGCGATGGTGAGGCCTACCGCGAAGCCTGGGACAGACTACAACAGCGCTATGGACAGCCGTTTACTATTCAAAGAGCCTTTAGGGAGAAACTTACAAGATGTCCTAAGATTCAGAACAGAGATGCCCTAGGATTGTGGGACTTTGCAGACTTTCTAAAATCTTGTCAAGATGCCATGACCCATGTGAAGGGTTTAGAAATGACTGCAAGGAAAATCAAAGGCTCATTCAAAAGCTACCCGAATGGACATGTGGAATCGGCAAGTAGCTCAGTGTCTGCGTGATTACAAGGATTTTCCTAGTGTAGTGTCCAAGCCCTATGCTTGAACACTGGTTAACTGACGGCAAGGAGGTTGTTCAGACGTGTGATCAAATGAACTGCAGTCAAAAACGTTGTCCGTTGATAGTTAACAGAATATTTATTTACGCCGTTGTCCTATACTTCAGCACAATAAATACAATAAATAAACGGTCAAACGCTACACAATACACATACTCTAACTCAGACCACAGCTCCAAGAGCACAGTTGAAAACTGTGTGCCTCTGCCAATCAGCAACACCTGTGCTCAATCAGTGACTGGGCTTAAATACCCTGGGTAACCATGGCAACCCTGGCCTCGCCCATGCCCCGCTGCATGTCATCAATAATATTCAATATACATATACACCATTTAAAATCACTTAAATCAGTAGACATCGTATGGCTCTTACACCAGCCCCTTAATTGCTTATGGCAGAAAATTACAGTGCAATTATTAAAACAAATGTACAAAGAGCCATATAGAAAAACAAAAAAAACAAACAAATTCAAAATACATAAACACATACAAAAACACATTTAACTCAGGTGTCATTGTTCATTGTTCAAAATCCAATTTAAAATTATTTCATTGGTAGCATAGCTTAATGGATTCACATAATACATGCATATTTTAGTTCAAGTCCTTGGTGTTCCAACTTGTTTTTGTGCAAAACAGCATAGTAGCCAGCCCCTGCATGCCAGCCCCTGTATGGCTACATGGTGACTGCTGTACCAATGAAAGTTCTGTCTGGAAAAACTGTTAAGAGTTTAATTTGGCAGTTCATAATTTCAAGGCTCCTCATGTCTTTCCTTTCCTGCGTGTTGCAGTGCTGTGTAGTGTCGGTGTGAACAGTAAGCACCCGTCACAGTTCTGGTTGTGGTGCCCTATGCACAGGCAACCGAAAATACATGTGGGCCTTTCCCCTATAGAAAGTCCAAAGTCTCTCGGTGCCCCTTTCCCCCATTGCTGCTTCAGTGCACATATGCCCACACGTATGCTACAATGCAAACAGGTACGATGCAGGAGTTGTGTATGGAAATAAGAATCAGTGGGATAGCCTTGTTCTGAAACTTGTGGTGATGTGAATCTGTGTCTGGCTGGTGGCACTGTGACCGTGTGACGCTGAACATACCACCAAGCAATGCGCACACTCCGCCGTGCGGTCTGGTCCAATCCTGATGATTTCTGCTTCATGTCTGCTGTTTAAGTGCCGATGTCCACGTCGGTAATCGCTCCTATAGCTCTGACCAGGTGGCAATCGATCACCTCCAGTTACAGCAGATGCAGAAATTCGCTGCTGATGTTCCCGGTGTATCCGGTAGCCCCAATAGCTCCGGCCGGTAGCCCCAATAGCTCCGGCTCCGGGTTGCAACGATCACATCCAGCCTTGCGTGTCCGTCGTCTCACCAGTCACACTGCACCGACACACCCCACACCATGGTCCGTACGGTCCGAACGAGCCCCGCTGGTTAGATTTGCTTCCCAATACAAATCTTCGAGGTAGTTTTCAACTTATGTAGTGTCCAAGCCCTATGCTTGAACACTGGTTAACTGACGGCAAGGAGGTTGTTCAGACGTGTGATCAAATGAACTGCAGTCAAAAACGTTGTCCGTTGATAGTTAACAGAATATTTATTTACGCCGTTGTCCTATACTTCAGCACAATAAATACAATAAATAAACGGTCAAACGCTACACAATACACATACTCTAACTCAGACCACAGCTCCAAGAGCACAGTTGAAAACTGTGTGCCTCTGACAATCAGCAACACCTGTGCTCAATCAGTGACTGGGCTTAAATACCCTGGGTAACCATGGCAACCCTGGCCGGGAACAGAGCGGCATTCCGACGCATCGCCTTTCCGACTCCCCCCCATTTCGACACACCCCCATTCCGACGCACCCCCATTCCGACGCACCCCCATTCCGACCCAACACACAACCCCGCCTCCCCCAGCCCCCACCAAGCACCCCACCCTCCGAAACGGCGTCCGAAACGTAGGCTACACAATCACCCCCCCCCCCTCCGGAATTTAAACACCGCCAACGCACAGGGAAAGGCGCACGTGTGTGTGCGCGCGCGCGCGTGCCAATTCTCACCTTTGTCGAAGCATAGGCCTATTAATCCGACCATTTATTACATTAAATAAAGATCTGTCTCGGCTGTTCATCTGTCCATGAAAGCAAACGGCACGGTCAGGATGACATGTGACATGACAGCGCACGAGAGAGAAAATAATAATAATTGACTGCATACGTAGGCTATAATGAGTCCAGGCATCCCTGCAGGACACCCGCACCCTCCGGGCGTTCACTCCATTTGCTCGTGCGTCATGTGTGCGTGTCGTGTGTGTGTCAAAGTCAAAAGTTTTTTTTTTTTTAATACAGGTCATATTTCTATCCTTTTATTAAATACAAATAAACTTATACATGATGTACATCTGTCTCGCCTGTTATTACTTATTCTTGCTTTGTCTGCCATCTGGAATAGAGAGATTCCGTTTTTTTCCGGAACCGGTGAGGAATGTAATTATGTAAAGGGAGGCTGCCTTGCGCACAGCGAGAGAGCGAGAAGCTGAATAATTCCGGGAAAGTGCCTTCTTCTATGATTGATACTTTGATAGGACAGCCCACTTAATTTCATATATTCCCACTGTAGGAGCAGTAGGATTTTTGAACAGTGTAGGCTCTATCGTTTAATGTTGTCTCATACACATATAAAAAATCTGAACTGGCTGTAATTCTTTGCTTCTTAGCAAAACTGAACTTGTATGCATAATTACATGCTGGACATATCTGTTGCGTGTGTGACTGTGTGTGTGTCTTCAATTATGTGCCCACGTCACCACGTCATTGCAACATAGGTAGGCCTATAGTCAATTTGACTTGCGCACCAGAAGGGAAACAAAGAAAAAGATGACCAAAGACGGTGAAAAGTGGAAGCGCTCTGTGAAGTCCTATATGTGTCACACTGTAGGCCAGTGATACTCAACCTCAGGCCCGCGGGCCACATCAGGCCCGCGGGACCATTATGACTGGCCCACCAATGAAAATCTAAAAAAAAGAAGAAAAAAAAATCTGGAAAATGAAATAAAAATAAAAAAATCTGAATGAAGTTATCTTTAATTACATTATTATAAGTAATACTATTAGAGTTGTACTATTACTCGAACGAAAATAAAAGCTTGGGGGGGGGGGGGGGAGATGCAATGCAAATGAAAGACATATACTGTGTATCCTTATTCCCTGACATAATTTTATAGCTAAACGGACAGAATTCTATTTTATTTGAATGATGAAACCCAGCTGCCATTAATAGTTGGAAATGGAAATTGCGGAAATGGAAATTGCGGAAATGGAAATTGCGGAAATGGAAATTGCGGAAATTGCGGAAATGGTAATTGCGGAAATTGCTCTTCACTTATAGCTATCTATTTTCAGGTAGATTGTTTTATTTTACTCAGTCAGCCATATCACTACTCATTTTTTTTCATGAAAAAGGTCATAGCTGGGTAATCTATTTTCAGGCAAATTGTGTTTATTGTATTTTATTTTACTCAGCCATAACAATTTATTTTCTGTTAACCAACTTGCTGGCTGGCAGGCAGGCAGACAGCTACTCATAGACAGGCAGACAGACAGACAGCTACTCATGGAGAATTGGACAGGCAGGCAGTCAGACAGCTACTCATAGACAGGCAGACAGACAGCTACTCATGGAGAATTGGACAGGCAGGCAGACAGCTACTCATGGACAATTGGACAGGCAGGAAGGCAGACAGCTACTCATAGACAGACAGACAGCTACTCATGGACAATTGGACAGGCAGGAAGGCAGACAGCTACTCATAGACAGACAGACAGCTACTCATAGACAATTGGGCAGGCAGGCAGACAGCTACTCATAGACAGACAGACAGCTACTCATGGACAATTGGACAGGCAGGAAGGCAGACAGCTACTCATAGACAGGCAGACAGACAGCTACTCATGGACAATTAGGCAGGCAGGCAGACAGCTACTCATAGACAGGCAGACAGACAGCTACTCATGGACAATTAGGCAGGCAGGCAGACAGCTACTCAGACAGGCAGACAGACAGCTACTCATGGACAATTGGACAGGCAGGCAGACAGACAGCTACTCATAGACAGGCAGGCAGCTACTCAGACAGGCAGACAGTAAGACAGCTACTCATTGACAGACAGACAAATAACTACTCATGGACAGACAGACAGACAGGCAGGCAGGCAGGCAAAGAGCTACTCATGTTATGTTATTATAACAGCTACTCATGTTATGTGCAATAATTTGTGCAGTTATGGAAACAGCTCTTTGTGTTTATGCAAGAAAATGTAACCCATTTATTTATTTACATATTGTGTGCATGCACATTGTACTTTGATACATTTTGCGAAAATAAAGCAATTGAAAGAGAGAAGTTATCAAGTATCATTAATGTCGTAATTTTATCTACTGGCCCCTGGCCCCTTGCCATTTTTGTAATGTGGCCCACAGGTAAATCTATTTGAGTATCCCTGCTGTAGGCCTTTGTTATATTATGCAGCATAAGCCTAAAGGTGTATCAGCGATGTGTACTGCACTGTACAGTCCATATATTTGATCTTTATTAACCTATACTGAATGTCAGTCTCCAGGTTTTCTTCAGATTGTGTACACTGATTTACTAATTATTATGACACATGTAGGCCTATACTGCACATTATGAAATCCACTTATGTTGAGATTCCTCTCTGAGCAGCTTTAAGCTGCATGGCTGTTGGTTTGTTCGTTCCTACTAAGTAACGGATTTTGCTTATTCATACAGTACCCTCTACAAGCCAGCACATTTCAATGTTTTAAGTTAACATGCTGGAAAAAATAACAGATTTACAAGCTATCGACACATATAGGCCATATGTACAGATTCGAATGTTAGCTTTTTTTTTTAGTATGCGCCGCCGCGCAAAGTTATGCCGTATAATGCATTGCAGAATGCAGCTACATTCACGTCTTGTGGTCTGCACCATGGGTGGATATAATAAGCGTTGTTCAAAAACGTTTGTATGGTTGTCGACAAGTCCTGCAAAGGAGCGATGCACTTCACTATTCTACCACAGTGGGCTATGCAATAAGTCTCTCTCTAGTCATGGGCTTTAAAGCGAGCTGGGCAGTGCGTGTCTGTGATCTGTTAGAGTGAGAGAGAGTTCAAATCGTGTCCTCCTTTTTTCCATTAGAATCAGTCCTAAAAGAGAGACCGGGTTCGCACTCCGGGTTCGCACTCCTTTTGGGTGTGGAAGATAGGCTTAAGGCTGCGCATTAGATAGGCCTACTACTCACAAGTAAGATAACATGAAAATATTGGATTAGTAGCCTATTCACAAGGAAGATTGAAAATAACAACAATAACAAGAATCATAGCCTAGGCCTATATAACAACAACAACTAATAATACAAATAATAACAATATGATGACAACAATGATGATGATGATGATGATGACAATGTTTATAATAAAATATATGTGACAAGCATTATATTATTGCGTTTTAATATTCCCACTGCAGGGCAACACGTAGGCCTACGTGACTGCTTTGAGGTTACGCAGCATGCAGGCTATATAATATCTTATCGGTCATTGAAGAAGACTCGCTGTCCGGCAATCATACTCTGTCATCAGTATAATAATAATAATAATAATAATAATAATAATAATAATAATAATAGAGATAGAGTCTGTCCGTCAGACAGACATCTCGACCGTACGGAAAAAAGGCCGCCTCCCCACGCACATGCACGGAGTGGGGTGGTGGGGGGGCTGGATTGATGTACGTATCGGAGGCGGGGGGGGGGGGGGGGGGTCGGAGTGGCGGGGTCTTTCCCAAAGTGGAGAAACCCCGCCATTCCGATCAATAGTGTTCGGAATAGCGATGTGTTTAATCGTCGGAGTGGCGGGGTCTTAACCAAAGGGGAGAAACCCCGCCATTCCGATCAATAGAAGTCAATGATCGGAATGGCGATGCGTCGGAATGCCGGTGTGTAACCACCCTGGCCTCGCCCATGCCCCGCTGCATGTCATCAATAATATTCAATATACATATACACCATTTAAAATCACTTAAATCAGTAGACATCGTATGGCTCTTACACCTAGTTTCAAAACTTTCTCTGATTTTATTTCCATAGACTTCACTGTACAATGGACGTCAATGAGGAACATATTTCTTCTCACCCGCATGTGAAGTTACAACATAAGATATCATAAACAAATTTAAGAATAAAATCTCTACCGACTGAAGAAATTGATATATAGTCAAAAAAGTAATTGATGGAATCTTAAAGCCACTAACTCACATCTGCAACTTGTCCTTCTTGTCTGGCAATTTTCCAAGTAAAGTGAAAGTAGCAAAAGTCATACCGTTGTATAAAACTGTTAATCATGATACATTGGAAAGGTATGGTATTAGAGGTGTAGGGTTGAAGTGATTGAGACTTCAAATACGGTTGAAAGCAGTTGAAACTTCAAATAACTTCATTTTTTCCTTCCGGAAACTTATTTTGTGCAGTGGTAAAGACAACAAGAAATCACAGTACACACAGACACAGTTACTATATAAAATATCATGAAAACGACTTTTTAAGAGAGACTACTTAAAGCATAATATATTAAAAATCTGTTCTATAAGTACTAATAATTAAAAATCGAAATATATACTGTATGCAACATACAGTCCATCAGGTGGAAAGGGGGTGGTTGTTTGTTAGATATTCCAACGTGGGATAGGGGGGGGGGGGGGGTTCAAGAGTCAAAGCTAGCTGAGCCCCTTTTAGTGAGTTTTGATCTGTATCACCGGCCTGAGGGCATTAGTTCGTAGTGGTTATGGAGGGTGTGTGTGTTGTCCTCAACTATTTGAGAGGCCTTCTTTATTGTCCGTTTTTTATGGATGCTGCTGAGTGGCCCAATGATCTTGCCGCTGATCCTAACCACCCTGTTGATACCAATTGATGGCACGCATCACACCAAACCATGATGTGATGTTGAAGGTCATTATTGATTCTACAAAGGGCTTGTAGAAGGCCTGCAGGATCGATGGTCGGACCTGAAGCTTCCTTATCTTCCTGAGGAAGAACAGCCTTTGTTGACACTTGGAGTGAATGTTCACCGCGTTGGTCTTTATAACTGCTCCCAAACCATCTTTATCCGTGGCAGAAATGTGACAACGCTCCAACTGATTTCACTTAGGGCTTTTTATTTCTCCAAAGTGGCAACCGTGAAAAACTGTAAATAAATCACATAATATACACTTTTAAATATCATGAAACAGTGAAATATGAACGTCTTTGTCAGTTAAACAAACAATAAAATGTACACAAACAATAAACACAAACAATAACAAACAAAACAATTGGGAACATACCGTATATGTATACGCGCCTTCTGCACCGATTATTCAGGAGTTCAGTTAAGTTCTTTCATATTATATTATTTTCTTTTATCTTATCTTAGTCATGTCAGACTCTGACATGAGAGAGCTCCTCTCTGCAGCTCTGCTCTTTTTGTTCTGATCTGACATGCCCAAGACCCACAGGTGCTTTAAATAGGTAATCAGAGCAGGTGAGCCCAATTCAACCTGCCCAGGAACCAGACAGACCACAAAACAGAGCACAGTAGATGGCACCATATCACCATGCATTTACCATTATGTACCCAAATACCTCCAAAATGTTCACATATACATTTTCAGAAATGTGAGCAATAAAATAGCAATAGAAAATAGAAATAGAAAAATAGAAATAGAAAATAGAAAATATCCATTACTGGGACAGTTACAGTCTTGAATGTGAGCTTATGGTCGATGGTGGTGCAGAGGTATTTGTACTCTTCCACGCGTTCTATTGCCTGGCCATTTATCTCTAGGGCCGGAGGTGGAGTGGGCAGGCCCTGCCTAAAGTCCACCAGCAGCTCCTTAGTTTTGCTGGGGTTTAGGTCCAGGAAGTTGTTATTGCACCACTCAGCAAATCCGTCCATTACCCCAATGCTGTGGTTATTGTTGTCTGTGGTATCGACAATAACTGTGTCATCTGAGTATTTGATGAATAGCATGTCACGGTCTGGGCTGCTGCAGTCATCTGTGTACAGGGTGAACAGGACTGGTGAGATGACAGATCCTTGTGGTGCCCCGGTGGACACAGTCCTGTTAGAGCTGTAGTTGCCATTGGATCTAACGGTCTGGCGTCTATCTGTGAGGAAAGACAGAGTGAGCCGTATGAGGTGGGGGTTGAGGTGGGGGTAGTCATTACTGCAGGTGGGGTTAGTTTTCTTAGGGACTGGGCAGATGATGGAGTACTTCCATATGGTTGGTATGGAGTGTTCAGACAAGGAGCGGTTAAAGAGATTGCAGAAGACCTCAGCCAGTTGTTCATGACAGACCTTCAGTAGGCGCCCACTAATGTTGTCAGGGCCCGGGGCCATATCTCTTGAACACCCTTTCTACCTCCCTTGGGTGGAGCTCTATAGGTTAGTGTCAGTCGCTGCGTTACACAGGAGTTCGGTGGTCAGCTCCTCCCTCTCCTGAGTGAAGGTGTGTGTATCAAACCTGCAGTAGAAGCTGTTCAGGTTCTCTGCAAACTCCACACATTCCTCTGCTCTTAGATGGGATGAGGGTCTGTTGTTTTGCAGGCCAGCAAGTGTCTTGACACCTTTACAGGTATCTCTGGCTTTGCCGTCCTCAAAGAGCCTTTCCATTTTCTCCTTGTAGTCCCTTTTGGCCTCTTTAATCTCTTTATTTAGCCTTGCCTGAATCAATTTAGCCCAATCCTTTTACCGGAGGTAAATGCTAATTGTTTCGGAATGAGTGTGTTTTTTAGCTTCTTTGTGATCCAGGGTTTATTGTTTGAAAATACTTTAACTGTCTTTTTGGAATAATCATGTCTTCACAAAAAATAATGTAGTCAGTGATGACCTCAGTAGCCTCCTCCAGACTGGTCCCTTCTGTGAACGTTTCCCAGTCAGTGCAGTCATAGCATGCCTGCAGGGTCTCACTAGCCTCCTCTATTTAAGCTATGTAATGGACAGGCAACAATGTGTAAAGTTGGGTGAGCTCAAGTCAACACTTTTGGATGTAACGTGTGGTGTCCGTCAGGGTTAAATTTTGAGTCCAGAAATATTCATTCTTTATATAAATGACATCTGCAAGTATCACATATTTTAAAGTTTGTTTTATTTGCTGACGACACTAATATCTTCTGTTCTGGGGACAATCTGCAGCTGCTTTTGGAGGTGATCACATTAGAAATTAATTAATTGCAACGGCGGTTTGACAAAAACAAACTAAATTTGAGTAAAACAAAGATCATGTTTTTTGGAAATCGCAAAATAGAAACACAAGCAACTGTGACGATAGATAATGTAAATATAGAAAGAGTATATCAAATACATTTTCTTGGAGTGATACTAGACCACAAAATCAGCTGGAAACCCCATATGTGTGAGATAAGATGGCAAGAAGTGTCTCTATACTGGGGAAATCTAAACTAATTCTAAATCAAGGGGCATTGTACATTACCAAACTCCCGTTTATCTCTAAAGTTCAGACTTTAACAATAATACACATAAAATATAGAATAGTGGTAAAAGGCCACAGAGCCTTTGTCTATGTGAGACTGAGTGAAAGATGCCCTGGTTACCTAAAATATGTGGGGTGAAACCATTAGTGAACGCATCTGGGCTGCCTTAAGTGGGTATGCAGAAGAGACCATGACCACCCCCTGCCCTAGGCTTTTCCCCTTTGGAGAGAGAGAGAGAGAGCCTTTCATCTTTAGTATGTTATAATTGTTTGATCAAGTCATGAATACACATATAGGACACCTGTACTTACATCCACAACATAAGACCTGATTGATATGACATGTAGTTCACATCTAGTAGAAATTGTCGGTTAGGTGAAGGAAATTTATGTCACATTAAATAAGCCATGATGTGAGAAGCTGATACTAGGGAGTTTACTGACATACGATCAGAGAGCCCGCAGGACACTAGAACAAAGGCCTAGGTGAGTTATTGATAGTGACAAGACAGTTTGGACCCATAAAGTAGGGTGTATAATAGCCTTATGTCCGAACAAGGGTCAACCCAGGGCATGGGAGACAAGAATCTCTTTGATGAGAGGAAACGCACACACATTCTAAGAACACACACAATGGCAACCATACACGTCTATACACATGCACGTACATGCACACAATTGAGACAGAGAGAGGAAGGGTATATTAACTGTGCCTCATGGTCAAAACGGGACTTGCGAGGATGCATCCCACCTTGTATGTCATGATTCGGCTGATCTGAATAAACCATATGAAATCGGAAAGAAAGGGATGTGCCTGGACTCTCAAATCTGTTCTATTGAAACCTACATGGTATATTCTCCACCATTATCTATATTTAATATACTACAAAAGCCGATGCTGGTGAGTGCTCGGTGCTGCTCTTACTTGATTTAAGTGCTGCTTTTGATATAATTGACCACTCCATCCTTCTTGGCAGGCTCAAACAGTGGGTAGGTCTAAGTGGTTTGGCCTTGGAATGGTTCTCATCCTATCTGTCAGATAGAAGTGTGTCTGTTGCTGTCGACAGCTATGTTTCCTCCTCAGCTCCTCTGACCTGTGGGGTCCCCCAGGGCTCCATCTTAGGACCAATCCTGTTCTCCCTTTATATGTTACCACTTGGTGCGCTTATAAATAGTTTTGAAGGTGTATCTTATCATTGTTACGCCGATGATACCCAACTTTATTTTTCCTTTAAGCAAAATGACATTAACAAACTATATCCTGCGTGATTGCTTAGCTGCAATAAATAACTGGATGGCACCTAATGTTCTTCAGCTGAATGCTAATAAAACAGAGATCCTTGTTATTGGCCCCGAAAACGTCACGAACGCAATCCGCCTCGTCTTGGGCCCACTGGCCTCCAACATGACTGACACTGCCAAAAATCTGGGTGTCTTGAACTTCGAGTCCCACGTAAAGAAGGTCACCCAATCATGTTTTTATCACTTAAGGAATATATCAAAAATCAAACCCATCCTCACTTCTCAAGATCTGGAAAAAAATATTCATGCTTTTGTTTCATCCCGTCTCGACGTAATGGACTCTACACTACCCTCAACTGTTCCTCTATTTATAAACTACAATTAGTACAGAATACAGCCGCTAGAATCCTCACCAATACAAACCGCAGAGCACACAACACCGGTACTGGCTGAACTACACTGGCTTCCTATCAAATCTATTAAAATCCTTTTAACCACCTATAAAGCACTACATGGCCTAGACCCAGTCTATATTACAGACTTATTGGTGGCAAAACCAAATGTAAGACCCCTCAGGTCCTCTGATAAAGGCCTCCTGAATATTCCGGTGACAAAATTGAAAACTAAGGGGGGCCGGTCCTTTGCAGTGGTTGCTCCCACACTGTGGAATGCCCTACCCCTATCAATAAAAAAAAATGCAGTCTGTTGAAGGTTTCAAGTCCAAATTAAAAACTCATTTATTTAGGTTACATTTTATCTCGTCAACATTTACTTTTAGTTTGACTATCACTGTTGTCAAGTTATGTTTCTGCTCTTACTCTTTGTTGTGTTTGCTCCTTTGTGCCTGTTTTAACTTGATTGTTTATATTGTGGAGCAATTTGTGGGGTCAATTTGTGGAATGGTCTGGCTTTGGAACTCAAACAAAGCACCACTATTGTACAGTTTTAGAGGATGTATAAAAATGACATACTTAACTATTACAGAGTGGATGATGAGGCACATTGATTGTCTCTGGCTATGTATTACTTGCTTCCTTAATTCGTTACTTAATTCTTGTTTTTATGTATGTATGCATGTATGTATGTGTGTGTGTGTGTGTGTGTGTGTGTGTGTGTGTGTGTGTATATATATATGGATGCAGTAACACTTGCATTATATGATTATTGTAATTACTAGAGATGGTGAATATAAGAAGGGGGTAGGAGATGGTGAATATAAGAAGGGGGTAGGAGTAAATAAGTCTTTACTTCTTCCTACTAAGGGCAAAATAGAATATGTTCTTATATTCTATTTTGCTCTTTCATTTTAACTACTTGTGTTTTATTGTATTCTATTTTTGTGTCCTGCCCTGTGAAGCACTTTGAGCTGCATTTATGTATGAAAGATGCTATACAAATAAAGTTTATTACTCCTTTTTGAACTTCAGGTGAAGATCAATGATCACATTGTTGTCATTATAATTTTCATATTTCATTTACAAAATAAATATAGGCTACATGGTTCTTTTTTATTATTATTTTATTTTACTGTTTTACCTGAAGGTTCAAAATAAAGATAATCAAATCAAAATCAAGGAAATTGCTACACAAACTTCTACCAAAGTGTATTAGCCTTTAAAAGTGGTTAAACTAGTAATGAATGAATACTGAAAATAGCAGATTTGCAAGTTCACAGTGAGATGTGATGTAGTGAAACTGAAGTAGAGCACTCATCTTTGCACCCCTCTTAGATTGGAACATGGACAGCGGTTCTGGTGTGTAGATGTCCAACATCTCCATGAATTTCGGAACACATTGTGAGCTTGTACATCTATTTTCCAACACTGTTCCTCCAGGAATAGGTACGATTGGTTAAACATAATGTACATGTGTGTCACATGCAGGATGTGTGTCATTCAAACAAGGCCAGCCATCTCTTCTTTACATCCTTGATGCTCATCTGCTGGCGGATGATGTTGTGTTGTCTATGTGCAAAGGTTCTGCACATCAAGTCCTTGATGGCTGTGCTGTTTTTGAGTGGTGCAACCTACATATAAACATAGACGCCCTTTCCGGTTCTGAGGCGCGTGTCACAATTGAAGGCACAATTTTCCTTGCAAAGCATTTTCGTTCAATGAGCAGCTTCCACGTGCGTAACATAAGTCCCGGAAAAGACGCGCTGTGATTGGCCAGTAGTCACTTGAGTGACAGCGTGAGAAATGGAGGAGTCGCATGTCTTAGAAGTGCTGAAGGCAATAAATGCCTTCAGCACTAAATAAAGCCCTACACCCACCGTCTGCGAACGCCGCGCGTCAAAACAGCCGCCTCCGTTATTTTCAATGAACCTATCCCACACCGGCGGCGTCCGACGAGCGTTCACGCCTCGCCTGACGCTCTGATACGCCACCGTTCTATTTTCCAGGCGTTGCCGCGCGGCAACGCCTGTGCCGCGTCGCTGCGCACCCGGTGTGTGCTGGGCTTGAGAAAGCTGCGGAGAACTGTTGCTTTGCTTGTGTTTTTCTGTTGCTGGATTAAGAGCGTCTGCTAAATGCCTAAATTGTAAATTGTTTTCTGTTAGTAATCTAATCCCCCTGGCTCTGATGTTGTATTGTTGTAATAATAACTTTGTTGTTTGTGTTTGTTTGTTTTTCTTGTTTTGTATTGTCATGACTGTTATAAAGATTTGTTAAAATAATTAAAGCCTTCAGCAATGCACTTCCTGTCAGGTTTAACCAAACTGGCAGACCCAAATGCAGACAACGACAAGGAGGGCAAAGTCCAAGGGTGTTTATTCAACAAACAAATGAAGAGCTTGTGGGAAAGCTACTGTCCAGGGTGAGCTTGTAGATCTGCTACTTTGCAGCAGGCTAGCAGGGGCTGGCTAGCAGGTAGGCTAGCAACGGTCCAGGGTGAGCTTGTAGATCTGCTACCTTTGCAGAAGGCTAGGCTAGCAGGTAGGCTGGCAGGCAAACTGAGGCAGAAGGAAAAACCAAAGTCAAAAACCAAAAACACAGGAACAAATCAAAGTAGAGCAAAAATACTAGGGAAAAATATCACTGGGAAACACTAAGAGATAACAACTAGAAGCGTTACCGCACGGAGAACTGTGGGACGATCTGGCAGCGAGCGGCGAGGAAACCAGGGTTCTTATGGAGTGGTGGTGATGAGAAGATGGCAGGCAGGTGAGTGATTGGATGATCAGAGCCAGGTGTGCCAATCTGGAAAGCCAGGAACCAAGCCTACGCCCACAAATGCTCACACACAGCCAGAAACTGGCAGGGGCCGTGACACTTCCGGCTTCATTGGGATACACGTCGCTCCAATGAACCTTAACGGCCAGTGAGGCATCTATTGTTTATACTATCTATGGGTGCAACCACTCCAAAGTCACTATGTGATGTAACACTCACAATGTTTAGAGTACCAGTAGGGGCAAAAGTGGCGCTGTTGTGCTAGAAACAGAGAGACAGATATAGTGTTGCACTGTTGCCTGCTATGCTAGAGAGAGAGCGAGATGCTAATTCCCCGACACAGTAACTCTGTCATTTCTCGACCGTTTCGGATGTGGGGCGGCTCGCCGGACCCAGGCTGGCAACCTGGGCACGTTCATGTGTGTCTGGAAGTTCCGGGGACCCACCGGGGAACCCCACACGGAGTTGCACCACTCAGTTCACACAGGTGTGATTTTTGTTTCTCCTTTGACTCGTCGATCAGTTGGTGTCGGTACAGCTTTTGTTGTTCCTTAACTGTCTCTTCCAGGATAGTCTGGGAGATAAAGCACTTCTCCTTTCCGTGCTTTCTTTTTACATTATTTGCAGATGCCCTTTCACCAGTCCTAAACCAACAGGCTTTTTCCCTGTAATTTTGAAGACCAATGTTCCATGTTGTCTAGCCATTAGAACTGTGATCTGAGAGACACGTGTGCTTAAAAATAAATAAATTAATAAATCTATTGACGTTCTTTAAAAAAATTATAAAGCATTACAGTTATAGCTTGTTAATAAAATGTCCAGAAAAAAATAAACATAACAGATACACAAATACAGTGACAACAAACACATTAAAAATACAATCATAATTGACCAATGGCAATAATGCCTTCAATGTCAATCCGAGTTTTGTTAAGGCGATACTATAATCTTTATCCCACGATTTTGTAACCCATTTTTTCACCCGTGTCAATATCTAATGTGATCCTGGGCTCTACACACCCTCCGCCAACCGAGTACCATCTTTGACATGTTCTTCATTGACACACTTCAGTACTGCCTCAGTTGCCACGGAGAAAAGTGGAATGGAAATGTTACTTGGCCATATTTCTCTAACGTGTTCACACGGAGGGGAAAGTAGAATGCTTGACGATCCTGAGGAGTAATCGGTCTGGTCGTCTTCCCTTGTAGAACTGGAACTCGCATTCACATGCATGGCACTTCTTGCATAATGACTGTGTGTCTGGCGTAGTGAATTCAGGCACATTGTTTGCGCCCGTCTGGGTGTCTGGAGGGGGGCTGCCCTAAGGTTCGACCTCCCGTTACCTCCCGTTAGTTTGACTGGATTAAGGTTGGTGAGGAATGCGTTGCTCCCGTGCTTGCGGTTATGTTTAGGTTAGAGTTAGAGCTAGGGTTAGTAATGGTCGATCTAACGGGAGGTCGAACCAATGACATGTTACCGTCTGGAGTAGTGAATTCAGGCACATTGTTTGCACCCATCTGATTGACTAGAGTAGATAAGTTAACCCATTTTGGGTGGGAACCCCTTTTGGGGTTTTAAGCATTATGTTATACTTTAGCTATTGGTAAATGGCAGATGTACAAGCTCACACACTACAAGCTTGTAGGTCTGCTATTTTTGAAAAATTGTGAAAATGTTGAAATGGTTAGAACTTTGATTGTCCCCCTGTCACTAATCTGGTCGGTATAATGGAGTGCAAAGAAATCCCCCTCACCCCAGGATTCATCCAAGTACTCCAGAGTGAGTCCAAATGGCTTGTGCAACTCTTCTACGGTGCTGGGTATTTAATGGCAGTAGACGCTTCTCACTCCGGTGTTGTATTACAACTTTCAAGACAACCGAAGACATCTAGGCAAAACAAGACTGAACTAGCATGTTGTATACACGTGGTAATACGTTGCATTTGTGACTAATAAAGGTAGGTTTCAGTCCCTTCCTCTTCGCCCTCCTGGGCCTCCTTTATGTAGAGCCGTTTGCCCTCTGCAGCAGGGGGGATCGGAGTGTGAAGGCTCCAGACTGAATTTGATGGCGCGTCTCCTTGGGCTCTACACACAACGCCTTCGGTTTGTCTTCAGCTGTTCCAGCTTGGGCTTGATGACTCTGAACGCTGTTTTGTCTTCATCACTGTCTTCGTCACTGACAGAGTTAGCGTCAGCACCTTTTAAGTGGGCCAGGTCCTCCGGACTGAGGCACTTCTCTCCCACCTGGAGCCTCTTTTTGAAGAGCTGTGCAAACAGAGTGGGAAAGAGCAGTTTAGACTTAAAGCAAATGTAACTAGATGGAGTCGCTAAGTACTCCTAATGTCACGCTAATACTACGCGAGTATTGACATTTCCTTTACAACGTATATTCACTATTCACAGAGTTACCAATAACAGTTTATCAAGTCATCCACCACACAGATAAAGGGATTTGAATCAATTGCACTAGGATGCACTATGTCCATACACACACGGTTAAGCACTGCAAAGAAGCACACTATCACTCCAAATATGGTTGGCATTAAACACTGCAAATGAACACACACTCGGCTATATGATATCGTACAACAAAACAAATATAAAAACTATAGCTTAAATGAATAGGCCCAAGGCATATGTGACACACTTTTTTTCGTTGCAAAATGTAAAATAAAAACCAATACCAAACCAAACAAACCAATAAAACCATGCACAAAATGAATAAACAAACAAATCAAACAAATAGCTGCTTCAGCTTGAAACATTGATAAAAACAACGACTTTTAAAATTACAAGTAACATTTAAAGAGAGGGAACGAAAAGTCTATTAGCCCATCCTAAAAAGCCCTGGATGGAGTCTACACAAGAATGCTACGAATGGCACTAGGTGTCACATGGACGGATCGCATCAGAAATGAGGACCTCTATGGGGACCTACCACGCGTCACGGACAAAGTCAGAGAGAGAAGGATGAGGCTGGCAGGGCACTGCGTCAGGCACCCAGAACTTGAGGCAAGTAAATTGACCCTATGGGAACGAACCCAGGGCAAAGCCAGGAGGGGAAAGAAGCGTACCACCTATGTAGACGTGCTGCGGCGCGACAGCTTGGCTGACAACACTGCAGAGCTCAAGAACCTGACGTTGGATAGGAATTTGTGGAGGGCAGCGATCCAGGAATCCCAAGTTGGTGTTGGCTAGACCTCACTCTCGCAGCAAGAAGAAGAATTGCGTATTGCATACAGCCCTACACAATCTTCATATTGTGTGCTAAGCAGACTAGTGTATTCACATTCTCGGGGAGAAGACTTCTCCTTCACTTGTTGACTATATATCCTGCGGTGGAAAATATGCGTTCTGATGGCGTGGAAGTGGCAGGATACAAATACACTGTTTTGCTGCTTTTGCCAGTATTGGGAAGCGGTTACAGTTTTCCTTGGCTCAGTGTCACAGCCATTAGCCATGGCTGCAGCGCGCGCTCGCCATCCGACAGCTCTATTACTAAAAATGACCATAATTGGCCCCTTTAAACCATTCTGGGCGGGAACCCCCTTTTGGTTGTTTTAAAAGCATTATGTTATAGCTTTAGCTATTGGAAAAATAGCAGGTCTATACAAGCTCATAGCGCGGCACTCGGTGCTATATGAGCTTGTAGATCTGCTATTTTTGAAAAAAATCATTCAAATGTGGCGCAATATATATTCTTTCAGAGTCAACGTTTTTAACTCAAATCTTTGCTTCTGGGGGGTGCCTGGAACAACATATTCAGATGGGGGTCGGCGGCCAATTACATATTTGTTTTTTTTTGGGGGGGGGGGGGGGTCCTTGACATGAAAATGTTTGAATGACGTAGAAACATGGGGTTTTTCAGAAAACTGTCATGATTTGTATAGAATTGAAGGTCTAAATGGGTTAAGTAGGGACATTATCGGGTGCATTGTTAGTTGGAGGAATGGCCACTCATTCCCCCTCATTCCCCCACCCACCCCAGGCCAGCCGCGGCAGCAACAATGTGATCATCGACACAGGAACGAGGCTCGGTCGGTCGATGAGGCGTTGGAAGACCTGTCGAACTGCCCGTGTGTCTGTCCACGTGGGACTACTGACTTATTTGCGGGGCCGGCCTGGGACGCTTGTTTTACAGCACCACCTACTACCAGTAGGGCGGGGTTATTGGGAAAACGCCATCGCCAGGACATTATTTTACTATTGGATAAAGGCGCTATATAAATGCACCATTTACCATTTAACTCCAACGGCCCTGAGCCGGGCTAAGCGAACTTGCTTGAGTCCAGTCTAGAGTTTTATACTGTATAAAGAAACGCCCCATCAGCGCACATCGACTCCCAGGCTCAGCACAAAAGCGAGTCCTATGTGTCCGCGTGCCATTATAATACGAAATGACTGAGATAATAGGCTCCATGCATCAGATCTCAGATCTTAAGGATCTGTGAGTGTATAAAGTGTATAAAGACCAAGCACAACAGCCAAAGATGCTTAACGGACATATCAGATTGACACGGGCCCAACAGAAGTGCTGTTGGGAAACGGTGCCCTAGTGGCCAAAGCTGGAAATGCAGGCAGGTGAAATACATGCACAAAGCTGGGGTTTAACACAGAGCGCTCGTTCATGATTCCATTCAGGCTCAAGTTAAAATCACATTTTATTGTCCTACAATATATATATATATATATATATATATATATATATATACATACATACATACATACATACAGTATACACACAAATAACACTGATTATCTGCCTCGCCGATAGGATGGTTTTCTGTGTATAATGTGGATCTCATCTATGGTCGTGGTGTTGTGTCGTGTGATATATTGTTTTGTGCTATATGGTTATGTGTTTCTGTGTTGTTTCCTGTTGTTGTTTAACAGACTGTGAAGACAAAAATAAAGACTCTAATGACTCACCTACGTTGATCGCCCATCCTCGCTCAACGGCCAGCTTCCCTGCCTGAGGAGGAAGACTTCAATACATCAGCAACAACAGCACAGGTGGATAGTAATTTACAACCCTGAGCGGCAAGGACGGAGTTCTCCGTTCGATCAATTAGTAACGCCCAGCGCTCAGGACAGAGATTGATCAAAAGGACGGAGATGGTTTAAATCAAAACCGATCGCATCGCTCCACAGGCTGGGAGGAGCGTCTGTTGCTCCACAGGCTGGGAGGAGCGTCTGTTGCGCAACATTCAATGTTATTTTCCGGTGGGACTTCATCGAAAATGTTCCCCCCCCTCTTAAATCTTAAAACGTGAATAACACTTGATCTAAATCATTCCGTCCAATTCTAAGAAAAGATTACGTGTTAGACGGGTGCCGTGTCATTAGTCAGAAGGTTAATTGTTCCGAAATTACTATCCCTATCTCTAACCCTAACCTAAACCTAACCGCAAGCACGGGAGCAAAGCTAAACCTAACCGCAAGCACGGGAGCAGTGCATGTTCGGACTAACGGGACTTCGGATATATGGGTAGTTCCCGTTAGACGGCCCATCGCGGTCCCGTTGCTATAGTCGCGGTATAATGAATCATACCTCCCGTTGTTGTGGATCGGCTCTAGAGTGTATTGGCTACATTTAGCTACTTCAGCCACATCCGGGACAACATCCGGTCCGTCGCTAAATGTGCTCCGCTGCTATAAACCACAGGGGCGCTATGCTTTAATGGATTAAATAACCCCCCTACTGTAGTAGTAGAGTGCCAGAAATATCCGATCTACAAGCTAACAGCGCGTCGCTCTGTGGCACGTCGTGAGCTTGTAGATCATATATTTCCGCTGTGATACACCCGAGCACGGCCAAGCTTTTTAGTCACGGTTTTAATATGTTGACGAAATTGTTGACGCGACAGATTTAGTCATTATCGCATAGTTAAATTTACAGTACGGTAAACACATTATCCCCGGTCTGAACCGGATCCGTCATTCATCACGTCACAACTCTCTCCACTGTACCATTCATCTTCCATTGTTCTCTCTCGCAGTCTCCGCCTCAAGGCTCATACATAGTCTGGATTTTCGGTGGTTAGGTGACCACCGAACTACAACATGACGTCATGAGCCGCGGTGAAGAGCAAACCACCGCCACCTCTCCAGCCCTTCTCTCTGTTTTTACTCAGCACCGCTCAACGTTATTTCAGCTCCGGTGGTCACCTCACCACCGGAGCGGTGGTCACCTCACCACCGAAAATCCAGACTATGAATAGGCCTTCAGCCCGCCCATCTCCTCTCCTCCCAGCACAGTAGAGTTATGGATGGACTTTTTAAACCATCTCTTTAAATAGATAGATAGATAGATAGATAGATAGATAGATAGATAGATAGATAGATATTCAGTTTAGAGCTTCACCACTGGCATGAGAATAAACAACCATACTGTGTACAATAACCCAAAGTGCAATAGTGCTACTGCAATGTAACAGTGCAAAGTCATAATATTTCAGCAATGCATAGTCCAAAGTTCAATGCAATGAACAAGTCCATTTTCAGTACCCTTTTAATACTATAGAGGAGGCTCGGGGATGGGGGGGGGGGAGGATGGGGTGGCGAAGAGACAACTAAGGCCCTTCACCAAATACTGTAGGAGTAGCCTCGGAAACCCAGACGTTTTGGAGCAGTGTTGAAGTGTTGATTTCGTCGACTAAAACTAAGACGAAAAATCCGTCGACTACCTTTTCCCGCTGACGAAAACTAAATAAATGTCGTCCCATAACAAGCTTATTGAGTACCCGTTATCAATAAGCTTTGGGCTTATCAAGCCTGTCATCGACCATATATGACGTCATGTTTAATTAAACAATCAAGACAAGAGGTGATCAAAAAATAAGTGTAATCATCCATGCTGGCACAAACATGTCGCTCTAAAAGTGTATTGATACCTGCCAAACAGTGCTGCTCGGGTAAACAAAATTACACTTATAAAGTTACGGTACACATATTAACCAGTTAACAGTTTATTAAATAATATTTTATTGGTAAAAAGGTCAATTGCCTTCTGTCTGTTAGAAAAGTGCTGTATTTGGCCCTAGTAAAAGATAGTGGTTCCGAGTGTATTGTCATCTCCCGTCTTTCAACAAAATAATAGAAAATGCTCGATAGTGGACTCGATAAGAACCCGGCTCGGTAATCCTGATCGATAAGGTGATCGTTATCAGTAAGAATTAACGAGCTCCATTCCTACTAAAATGTGACTAAAACAAATGAAAACTAGTCAAGATCTAGAAGCTGAAAACATATTGTAAATGTTCCAAATCATCAAAATGTCTTGCGTTTAAATGGCCATTTCACCCACTTTTCAACCATATCTTATTTTAGTGATGTTTGTGAAACAAGACACTTTTTGTGTGTGAAGAATATGGGATTCCATAATTATACAATGTTGCAATGCCTTGTCAATTGTGTAATTTACATGGGCTACAGTCAGACAGTAGACCTTTTGGGTGATCTGGAGCTGTGATCACCTACATGGGTGTCGGCCTTCTCAAGAGGAGAAGCAGCCAAATTCCGGTGGCCATTGGCATGACAAAAGGAGTTTGTTGACCTGAAGGGACAGATTGGTTGATCAAAGGACTTTGCTACTAATAATATGCACCACATGTCGACACCCAACACCAATGTAAACTGTTTAAAAGGTGTCCTAGAATACTATCACTGGGTCAGTCGGAGGCGCAAGCCCTGTGGAGACGTGAGCCATGCACTCTGCTGGCTGGCGTGAGTCTATGCTGTACTTCGTTTGAATAAACATCATGGAACTTCACCTCGTCTGTCGTGCACAATTCTCTCCTGTATGGTAAAATATATACATCATGTGTAATACGTGGTTTTAGATATTTTAGTATTTCAAAAGTGGATGAAAATAATCCTGAAAACTGTCTTCACTTGAGTTTAGATTTTATTGAGCAACGTTTCGGTCGTCAGACCTTCATTGGGCATCTGATGCCTGATGGAAGTCTGACGACCGAAACGTGTGTTGTGGTGAGCTTTCTGTAATGAACACACAAAGGATGTGTAGCTGTCAACCCTTTATTTGAAAAAGAAGAAATTACGGACAGTGTTTTACAGTAAATATTTTCTGTTACAATTTTATGAAGATAACATAATACAGAGAATCAAAACATATAATCAAACTAAGTCAATGAAATACACTATGATGATGAAAAAATGGTTTTTCCCCTGTATGAGTCCTCATGTGTAATTTTAGATCTACCTTTCGAACTAAGCCCTTACCACAAACTGTACATGTACTGGGCTTTTCCCCAGTATGAGTCATGTGTAATTTGCCTTTCGAATTAAGCCCATGCCACAAAGTGCACATGTAAAGGGCTTTTCCCCAGTATGAGTCATCATGTGTCTTTTTAGATCACTCTTAAAAGTACAGCCCTTGCCACAAACTGTACATGTAATGGGCCTTTCCCCTGTATGAGTCATCATGTGTATTTCTAATTGGTCATTACGAGTATAGCCCTTGCCACAAACTGTACATATACAGGGCTTTTCCCCAGTATGAGTCAACATGTGTATTTTTAGATTAGCCCTTTGAATAAAGCCTGTGCCACAAACTGTACACGTAAAGGGTTTTTCCCCTGTATGAGTCATCATGTGTGTTTTTAAGAGGCCATTACGACTACAGCCCTTGCCACAAACTGTACACGTAAAGGGTTTTTTCCCTGTATGCGTCATCATGTGTGTTTTGAAGTGGTCATTACGACTAAATGTTTAATGTATTTAGCTAAACTGCTGATAATTGTCATAATTGACATTGTCAACATAATGCCTTATTTGAAGAAAGAAAACACTAATTAAACAGCTTTTTCCTCTTTATGACACGTCTTCATATGTGTTTTTAGATTGGAATTCTGACTAAAGCCTTTTTCACAAACGGTACACGTAAATGGCTTTTCCCCTGTATGAGTCATCATGTGTCTTTTTAGATTAGTCTTTAAATTACAGCCCTTGCCACAAACTGTACACGTAATGGGCTTTTCCCCAGTATGAGTCATCATGTGTATTTTTAGATTTGCCTTATGAACTAAGCCCTTGCCACAAACTGTACATGTAAAGGGCTTTTCCCCTGTATGAGTCATCATGTGTAATTTTAGACTACCCCTTTGATTAAAGCCACTGTCACACACAGTACAAACAAATGGCTTTTCCCCTGAATGAATCATTGTGTGCATCTTTAGATGTCCCTTATGATTAAACATTTTGCCACAGTCTGCACAGTTATATTTCTTACCTGTGTGACTCCTTGTGCAATTACTTTGTTTCAGTGATTTGAGGTCATGGAGCAGCTTGTTGCTTAAAGACAAACTATTTCCTCCCATGTGTTGTGTATTGTGTGATTTCAGCCGGTTTAAACCTGACTGGTCATCCCTGGTCTCATCCCACTCATCACTGTCTTCAGTGATGTCAGATTCAGAACAGCGTGAAGACAGGAGCTGGTCATCACTAGTTGGTTGTGATGTTCCACAGTCCTCTACACCAGCTTGTGTTTCCATGTGTTTAGATGAAGTGCTGGCTACAGGTTCTGTTAGTATGTGTTCATCATCTTCATCTTTCACTAATAGTAATGTCTCCGTTGATCCACCATCCCCCTCTGATCTTTGAAGTAATCCATCATGTTCCTCTTTCATCTGTAGAGACTCTGGTTCCTCTTTGATCACACTGGAGGTTCTCTCCTCCTGTTCTTCTTTAATCTGTAGAGACTCTGGTTCCTCTTTGATCACACTGGAGGTTCTCTCCTGTTCATATTTAATCTGTAGAGACTCTGGTTCCTCTTTGACCAGACTGGAGGTTCTCTCCTCTTGCTCCTCTTTAATATGTGGAGACTCTGGTTCCTCTTTGACCAGATTGGATGTTCTCTCCTGCTGCTGCTCAGTTAATACCTCCTCTTTACACACCAGGAGGTGTATGGAGTCTAGACAGAAGATACAGAATATAAACACATTATTATTACATGAAACTGCTGCTGTTATTTCCGTATCTGTCCCAATGTTGTTTTGATTCCAGTGTGAAGTGTCACAAAAGGATTGTTTCTTACCTCAATAATTTCTAAAACAAGCGTCTCCTTGTTCCTCAAATATAATTTATCATTAGCTACAACCTATTGCTATCAGATATATCCACAGAGAATGTTTTTGAATGCAAGTGTAACCCTAACATGAATGGATCGATGCAAAGTTTCAACCAGCTCCTCTTCCAACTGTGTTCAAACATTAACGGTTAGATTAAACATAGTAAAGGTTTTACCAACCGGCTCTGTGTAGTTTGACGAATGGTTGTAAAACCATATCCAGTAGTCTGCGTTGGCGGTCAGTTTCTTGCTTGATGTGGAAAGCTTCATCCTCGTACTCTGTTAGAATTCTTCCAACGACCCCAAATATATCTTCAGCAGCAGCAGATAGTCTCTGGTTGACCAGGGACTTCAATGTTTGTAGTAAAGCCATAACTCAAAACTTGCCCAAATAGATTAAATAGAGCTAAAATATTATAAAAGTATGTAGTAAAGTAGAACCAAAACAAAAACCAAATGCTTCAACTAGTTCAAAGAGAAGTTCAGCTCTTAACAACTAGCAGAGATTAATGTGACACCAAGCAGGCCAAGCTCTTGTTAAATACTAACAGTGGGCCAATCAGAGTGAGTGGGGAGGGACACACCAAGAACAAAACTGGCCAATCACTGCTCACAACAACAAGGCAATGCAATGTGTTTTATATAAAACATTAAGAAAATGAAACATTATAAAAGTGCAATCAGATTCAGCAAAATATAAAGTTACAGCTGCGTTGTGTAACTTTCCTATTCCACCCTGGATAAATACACTGTCAGTGTAGAATAATAATTCTAAATGAAAGGCAGAGCTGCAGTTTTTAGGGAGTTTGTTCCAGATATAACTAAATACTATGTTTTTTCTAGGATCATAAAGCCACATGGCCATAGAGGTATGAATAGTATATATGATGATATAACCTTGCATGGAAATATACTTAAAAATGCACAATTTTAATACACCTATTTAAAAGGTTACAATTGTGACATGCTTTGAGCGTATGGGTGGGCCTTATTGGTGAATTATCTTGTATAGGATAACTTCATCCTTGATCCTCTCAAGCCCTATTTTAATGTATTGTAGATGATGAAAATAGCCGATCTAGAAGCTGAGAACATATTGTAAATGTTCCACCTGTCATCAAAATGGGAAGAAAGTAGCTGTAGTAGTTTCAACATGTTCTGTACATGTAGTTGTAACTTGATATGATGGATGAAAATCGAGCCTGTCTTGCGTTAAAAGGGCCATTTCACCCATTTTGCAACCATGTCTTATTTTAATTATGTTTATGAAACAAGACACACTGTGTGTAATACATGTTTTTAGATGTTTTAGTATTTCAAAGTGCCAATGATGTCATGGACACTGGTCTCACTTCCTTCCTGAACTACATGTTGTCTAATGCCTAAATTGTCTCAGAAAGAGACAAAAAGGTCTAAAAACACAAATTACCACATAAAACCCCCAGGAAAGTTATGGTTGCAATGGCTGGAAGTGGCCCTTAAAACATGCATGTGTTTGAAATGTCTATTTGACCATGAGAAAATTACTTCATACAATGACCATTGCTGTGTGCTGTGAATTTAGGATTAGGAATGCTTAACCGTATAAAGTCCAAATGTAGGGGTGACAAATAGCTCAAATTGCATTTGTCACCTTTCAGATATGTTGTCACAGGGATGCTAAGTACTTTCCAGTCTAAATAATTTAAATGCAAATGATAATATGTGTAGACTGTACAATTATACTCATTCCTTATCGTAATAGATTGGTATGAAGGATGTAAAATGAAGCAGTTGTCACTGTATTGTTCAAAGTACAAGATGTCAATACTTAAAAGAGGTGAAACAGATGTGTTGTGGTGAGCTTTCTGTAATGCACACACAAAGGATGTATAGCTGTCAACCCTTTATTTGAAAAAGAAGAAATTACGGACAGTGTTTTACAGTAAATATTTTCTGTTACAGTTTTATGAAGACAACATAATACAGATAATCTAAACATATAATCAAACTAAGTCAATGAAATACACTATGATGATGAAAAAAACACTTATCATGTAACAGCTTTTTCCCCTTTACGACAGGTCTTCATGTGTGTTTTTAGATGGCAACTCCTACTAAAGCCTTTTTCACAAACTGTACACGTAAATGGTTTTTCCCCTGTATGAGTCCTCGTGTGTCTTTTTAGATCACTCTTAAAATTACAGCCCTTTCCACAAACTTTACATGTAATGGGCCTTTCCCCTGTATGAGTCCTCATGTGTGTTTTTAGATCTGTCTTTCGACCTAAGCCCTTGCCACAAACTGTACATGTAATGGGCTTTTCCCCAGTATGAGTCATCATGTGTAATTTTAGATCTGCCTTTCGAATTAAGCCCATGCCACAAAGTGTACATGTAAAGGGCTTTTCCCCAGTATGAGTCATCATGTGTCTTTTTAGATGACTCTTAAAATTACAGCCCTTTCCACAAACTGTACATGTAATGGGCCTTTCCCCTGTATGAGTCCTCATGTGTATTTTTAGATCTGCCTTTCGAACTAAGCCCTTGCCACAAACTGTACATGTAATGGGCTTTTCCCCAGTATGAGTCATCATGTGTAATTTTAGATCTGCCTTTCGAACGAAGCCCTTGCCACAAACTGTACATGTAAAGGGCTTTTCCCCTGTATGAGTCCTTATGTGTCTTGTTAGATCACATGTTTGCATAAACCTTTTTTCACAAACTGTACACGTAAATGTTTTTTCCCCTGTATGAGTCATCATGTGTATTTTTAAGTGGCCATTATGAATACAGCCCTTGCCACAAACGGTACACGTAAAGGGCTTTTCCCCTGTATGAGTCATCATGTGTATTTTTAGATTATTCTTTAAATTACAGCCCTTGCCACAAACTGTACACGTAAAGGGTTTTTCCCCAGTATGAGTCATCATGTGTAATTTTAGATCTGCCTTTCGAACTAAGCCCTTGCCACAAACTGTACATGTAAAGGGCTTTTCCCCTGTATGAGTCATCATGTGTCTTTTTAGATCAGACAAACTATTTCCTCCCATGTGTTGTGTATTGTGTGATTTCAGCCGGTTTAAACCTGACTGGTCATCCCTGGTCTCATCCCCCTCATCACTGTCTTCAGTGATGTCAGATTCAGAACAGCCTGAAGACAGGAGCTGGTCATCACTAGTTGGTTGTGATGTTCCACAGTCCTCTACACCAGCTTGTGTTTCCATGTGTTTAGATGAGGTGCTGGCTACAGGTTCTGTTAGTATGTGTTCATCATCTTCATGTTTCACTGACAGTAATGTCTCTGTTGTTCCACCATCCTCCTCTGATCTTTGAAGTAATCCATCGTGTTCCTCTTTAATCTGTAGAGATTCTGGTTCCTCCTGGACCAGACTGGAGGTTCTCTCCTCTTGCTCCTCTTTAATCTGTGGAGACTCTGGTTCCTCTTTGACCAGACTGGAGGTTCTCTCCTCCTGTTCATATTTAATCTGTAGAGACTCTGGTTCCTCCTGGACCAGACTGGAGGTTCTCTCCTCTTGCTCCTCTTTAATCTGTGGAGACTCTGGTTCCTCTTTGACCAGACTGGAGGTTCTCTCCTCCTGTTCATATTTAATCTGTAGAGACTCTGGTTCCTCCTGGACCAGACTGGAGGTTCTCTCCTCTTGCTCCTCTTTAATCTGTGGAGACTCTGGTTCCTCTTTGACCAGACTGGAGGTTCTCTCCTCCTGTTCATATTTAATCTGTAGAGACTCTGGTTCCTCTTTGACCAGACCGGAGGTTCTCTCCTGCTGCTGCTCAGTAAATACCTCCACTTTACACACCAGGAGGTGTATGGAGTCTAGACAGAAGATACAGAATAGAAACACATTATTACATGAAACTGCTGTTAGTTCCGTATCTGTCCTAATGTTGTTTTGATTTCTAAAACAAGCGTCTCCTTGTTCCTCAAATATAAATTATCATTAGCTACAACCTATTGCTATCAGATAATATCCACAGAGAATGTTTTCGAATGCAAGTGTAACCCTAACATGAATGGATCGATGCAAAGTTTCAAGCAGTTACTCTTCCAACTGTGTTCAAACATTAACGGTTAGATTAAACATAGTAAAGGTTTTACCAACCGGCTCTGTATAGTTTGACGATTGGTTGTAAAACCATATCCAGTAGTCTGCGTTGGCGGTCAGTCTCTTGCTTGATGTGGAAAGCTTCATCCTCGTACTCTGTTAGAATTCTTCCAACGACCCCAAATATATCTTCAGCAGCAGCAGATAGTCTCTGGTTGACCAGGGACTTCAATGTTTGTAGTAAATGTAAATATTCTGTTTGTGCATTCTACTATTATGGTACTTACGGTTCTGTCACTATGGTACATCCCACTACCCAGCGGGCTTTGCACTATGCGCGGGCTTTAGCAGACAGTCTATTATATGAATCAATGGCAGTGGCCAGGTTGTTGTTTTACGCTATGTTCAACTGATATAAAGTTTCATATTACAAAGAAGAAGGTTGTCGTTTTTGACTTATCAATGGTAGCAGAGGATGGCTAACAACATTAACTACAGAGTCCCACCGGCGTTTGAAGAAAAGAAGTCTTATGAGAGCTGGAAAAATGAAGTTGAAATGTGGAAACGTGTCACTGAACTGGATCCGAAGAAACAGGCTTTAGCTGTTGCTCTTTCACTGACGGGACGAGCTAGAGATACAGCGTTGGAAATACCTGCGGACGATTTGAACAAAGATGATGGGATGAAGACACTTGTAGAGGCATTGGATAATGTATTCCTAAAAGAAGAAAAAGACCGGGCTTACGACGCATACACGGACTTTGACAAGACTCGGAGAGAACGTGACGTTTCCATGGCGGATTACATCGTCCATTTCGAGCAGAGGTACAACAAAATGCGAAAATTTGACATGACTCTTCCTGATACTGTTTTAGCATTTAAGTTGTTGGATACAGCCGATCTGGATGTTAAAGATAAGCAGCTTGCTCTTACAGCGTGTTCAACACTTACATTTGCAAGCATGAAGTCAGCTCTAAAAAGGATTTTTGGAGACAAGACTGTGTTATCCACGAGCAGCAGTGGAGGAATTCAAGTGCGACAAGACGAGCATGCTTTGTATGTTGATCAGAGGAAAGACGGTAAATACGGGAGCAAATTCCATCCCCAAACCAACCATGCGAGGGCGCCATTGACTGGCTCAAACCCACTGGACAGGTATGGAAAAAGAACAAAATGTGCTATTTGTCAGAGTACATTCCACTGGGCTAAGGACTGCCCACACAAAGCTGAGCATGTGAAAATGACGGAAGAAAATTCAGAGGCAGATCAAATTGAAAAGTGCAACATTACTTTGTTTTCTAAAGAGTCAATATCTGATGCTGAAATATTCATGGTGGAGGCCTTGGGTTCAGCTGTAATTGACACTGCATGCACCAGAACAGTCTGTGGTGAAAAATGGTTGGACAGTTACATTCATACACTGAAGAAGAGTGAGAGGAATAAAATGGAAAGTACACAGAGTAGAAGAGCTTTCAAGTTTGGTGATGGTCAAGTTGTTCATTCTACAAAAAAGGTGAAAGTCCCAGCTAAGATAGGCCAAACTAAGTGCCATATAGAGACTGAGGTGGTCCCAGTGGACATTCCTTTACTACTAAGCAAAGCATCACTTAAGAGGGCAAAAGCTGTGCTTGACATTGAGAATGATAAAGCCACAATGTTTCATGAACCTGTGCCCCTTGAAATCACCTCCTCTGGACACTACTGTGTCAGCATAGTGGACAGAGATTGCACAGCCACTTGTGAGAATGAACCCCAAGCTAATGAGGTTCTGGCCATAACAGATGACATGAGTAAAGATGAAAAACACAAAGCCTTGGTGAAACTTCACAAGCAGTTTGGACATGCTTCAGTTGATAAACTTAAAAAATTACTGACTAGTGCTGGAAGTAATGATGATGAGAGCATTACTATTTTGAATGACATTGTAAGCAGCTGCGAAACATGTCTCAGGTACAACAAACCCAAGCCAAAGCCATCAGTTGGTCTACCAATGGCTTCAACCTACAATGAAACTGTGGCATTAGATCTGCATGAGCTAGAACCTAATGTGTGGTACCTTCACATGATTGATCATTTCACCAGGTTCAGTGCTGGTAGTATTGTGACCACAAAAAAATCCAGTGAAATTGTGAGGCACTTTATTCATTCCTGGGTGAGTGTTCATGGAGCCCCGGCAAAACTTTTTTTTGACAACGGAGGAGAATTCAACAATGAGGAAATGAGAGACATGGCAGAGAACTTTAACATTGAAACCAAAACCACTGCTGCCTACAGTCCATGGAGTAATGGATTGTGTGAAAGGCATAACCAGACCCTTACAGAGATAATGTTAAAGGTGAAGAAAAGCAGTGGATGTGATTGGAAAACAGCCCTAGATTGGGCTCTCATGGCAAAGAATACAATGCACAATGTACATGGATTTAGTCCATATCAGCTAGTATTTGGGCAAAATCCAAACCTACCTTCTGTGCTAGTTGATAAACCGCCTGCCCTGGAGGGCACTACAATAAGTAAATGGGTAGGACAGCACATTTCAGCATTGCATGAAGCAAGGACAGCGTTTACTGAGGCAGAGTGCTCTGAGAGAATCAGGAGAGCTCTACGCACACAGCTTCGCCCCACAGATGAACACTACGAAACTGGAGACAAAGTGTACTACAAAAGAATGGACTGCAATGAATGGAAAGGCCCTGGAGTGGTAATTGGACGGGACGGCGTGGTCATATTTGTTAGACATGGGGGCACCTATGTCCGGGTGCATCACTGTAGACTACGCAAGGCCAAAGATCACTACACTGACAAGTCAGGTGACAGCCAAGAAAGTCAGACAGAATATAATGCAGCAGAATGTGACATGAACAATGTTGTAAATGTACCTGATACTGAATCTAGTGATGTACCTGACACAGAGAATGCTGCAGGGGACTCTAATAATGACACAGACAACATTGAGCAGACCAATGATCCATCCAACCGACAACCTACTATCAGAAGAACAGACTGCAGTGAGAATCTAAAGGCAGGTCAATTCATTAAGTATGTGGAAAGAGACACTGGAATTTCACACACAGCAAAAGTGCTCAGCCGAGCAGGAAAAGCAACAGGAAAAAACAAGAACTGGTACAATCTGGAGTACACTGAGCCAGTTAGCCTCACTGGCACAACCAGGTCAGCTGACCTTTCACAGGTTGACACACTGCAGATTGAACTATTGGTCAGGGTGGAACAGCCACCTGACAGACACCACGATGATGTACTGGTTACAAAGGATGTGTCATTTGAATCAGCTAAACTTACTGAAATCAGTAACTGGGAAAAACATGGAGTGTTCAATGAAGTAAAAAATATGGGACAAAAGTGTATTTCCACAAGATGGGTGTGCACACTCAAAGACACAGCAGACGGCATAGTTCCAAAAGCAAGACTAGTGGCGAGAGGTTTTGAAGAGCTAAACACAAAGGACCTCCCAAAGGACTCTCCAACATGTGCCTCAGAGTCTCTTAGACTACTCATGTCAGTGATATGTCAAAACCAATGGACACCCCACTCTATGGACATTAAGTCAGCATTCCTTCAAGGAAATGAGCTATCCCGAGACATTTATCTCCGTCCACCACCTGAAGCAAAGAGTGAAGGAACTCTGTGGAAGCTGAATAAATGTGTTTATGGACTAAATGATGCATCACTGTACTGGTACAATAGAGTTAAAGAAACAATGTTGCAAACTGGAGGAAAGATGTCACAAGTTGACCCTGCCATTTTTTATTGGTTGGATAATGATTGTAATGTGTCTGGAGTGCTTGCTTGTCATGTTGATGATTTTATCTGGGGTGGTTCACACAGTTTCGCAACAACAGTGATCCCTCACCTGCAAACTGCCTTCCAAGTGGGCAGAGAAGAACATGACAGTTTTCGCTATGTAGGCATGGAGTATGTCACTGAAAGTGGAGTAACTTATATGCATCAAGACCATTATATACAGAATCTTCAGCCAATTCACATGGACACCTCCAGAGCGATGAGCCGTGATGCTCCCCTGACTGAGAGTGAAATCGATGACCTTAGATCAAAGATAGGTCAACTTCTGTGGGTTGCCAGACAAAGTCGACCTGATATTATGTTTGATACTTGTGTCCTTGCTGCTAACATAAAACATGCTACTGTACAGAGTTTACATGACACAAACAAGGTGGTGAGAAAGCTAAAATCAGAAAAAGTGACACTGAAATTTCAGAACCTAGGAAAAGACAACTCCCTAAAGCTAGTAGTGTTCTGTGATGCCTCACTGGGAAACCTTCCAGATGGTGGCACTCAAGGGGGACATCTCATTGTGCTGATGGGTGAGGAAGGAAGATTCTCACCTGTTTATTGGCAGTCAAAGAAGATCAGGAGAGTCGTCCGAAGCACACTTGCTGGTGAAACACTCGCTCTCGCAGATGCTGTTGACAGTGCCATTTCTCTTTCTGACCTTCATGCAGAACTAACCACTGGACATCTTACCCAGCATGTCTTACCAATAGTGTGTGTCACTGATAACCACTCTCTTGCTGATGCCATCAAGTCTACTAAGTCAGTGACAGAGAAAAGGCTCCGCATTGAAATAAGTGGTATCAAGGAACTTCTTCAGAGCAAAAGAATCCAACGGATACTGTGGGCACCTACAGGAGAGCAGCTAGCTGATTGCTTGACAAAACGAGGTGCATCCGCACTTCAGCTCCTAAAGGCACTCAGTGTTGGAGTATGGAAACTGGAATAGAGACTCTTTTTCTTTTAACAGTAATTTTTGTTTTTGGTCATTATGTTCTTTCATGCCTATGGACATTAATAATAGACTTTGTTTCTTTGTTATAAAAAAAAAAGGGAAAAAGAAAAGAAAAGTGGGAGATTGTAAATATTCTGTTTGTGCATTCTACTATTATGGTACTTACGGTTCTGTCACTATGGTACATCCCACTACCCAGCGGGCTTTGCACTATGCGCGGGCTTTAGCAGACAGTCTATTATATGAATCAATGGCAGTGGCCAGGTTGTTGTTTTACGCTATGTTCAACTGATATAAAGTTTCATATTACAAAGAAGAAGGTTGTCGTTTTTGACTTATCAGTAAAGCCATAACTCAAAACTTGCCCAAATAGATTAAATAGAGCTAAAATATTATAAAAGTATGTAGTAAAGTAGAACCAAAACAAAAACCAAATGCTTCAACTAGTTCAAAGAGAAGTTCAGCTCTTAACAACTAGCAGAGATTAATGTGACACCAAGCAGGCCAAGCTCTTGTTAAATACTAACAGTGGGCCAATCAGAGTGAGTGGGGAGGGACACACCAAGAACAAAACTGGCCAATCACTGCTCACAACAACAAGGCAATGCAATGTGTTTTATATAAAACATTAAGAAAATGAAACATTATAAAAGTGCAATCAGATTCAGCAAAATATAAAGTTACAGCTGCGTTGTGTAACTTTCCTATTCCACCCTGGATAAATACATTGTCAGTGTAGAATAATAATTCTCAATGAAAGGCAAGGGCAAACATGCATGCTTTTTTATTATTATTTTATATAGAGTTGTGTAGTTATGTTGATCATAAAGCAAACCTTTCCCACATGGCCATAAAGGTATGAATAGTTGATGATATAACACATGATCAGAGGCCCCAAACCATGCTTTATAGACCAACAGTAGTATTTTAAAACTGCATTATTTGACACACAGCGACACAGTGTTAAGATTTAAGATGTGCAACTTTCTTTATATTTCTGAAGACATTCAGCGTTCTGAATGAACTTCAGTCATAAGACTCTGTTACATAAGACATTGAATATGACTTTGATGGTGATATTGTGACTGTTAAAGTTCAGAGTCCATTAACTGACTCAATGGACCATCATGTTTGTCCACTTCTGATTCCCCAAACCTTTTCAGCTTGAAAAAAGATACATATCTTGCATGGAAATATACTTAAGAAAATGCACAATTTTTAATACACCTATTTAAAAGGTTACAATTGTGACGTGCTTTGGAGCGTATGGGTGGGCCTTATTGGTGAATTATTTTGTATAGGATAAATTCATCCTTGATCATCTCAAGCCCTATTTTTATGTATTGTAGGTGATGAAAATAGCCGAAGCTGAGAACATATTGTAAATGTTCCACCTGTCATCAAAATGGGAAGAAAGTAGCTGTAGTAGTTGTGACATATTCTGCACATGTAGTTTAAACATGTTCTGTACATGTAGTTTTAACTTGATATGATGGATGAAAATCTAGCCTGTCTTGCGTTATAAAGGGCCATTTCACCCCTTTTGCAACCATGTAGCGCTGCCACACATTAAGTTGAAAAAAGGATTTATTTTATTTATGTCATTTATGTAATAATGGTCCTTATTTAACGCCATCCTTTAAGGGTAAGGCCCTAAGTTGTTTTGTTTTGTTATTGTTTAAGGGGTGTTTTGAAAGCCTATGTTATGATTTGAGGGGATTATTTTGATTGACGGGTCTGAGGCTGTCTGACGCACGACAAAAGAGGCGTTGGTCGCCGGCCCGCGGGAGGAACGAACGAGAGAGAAAAACCATCCAGGAAGTCCACGGGAGACCTGGATCAGTTTTGATTAATTATTTATTAAATAACTCTGCTCGAACGAACGCTATAGGTGGAATATAGCTAAGGCCACACTGCAGCGCACGAGACTGCAACACTGAAGAGACCGGTGAGACCGTTTATATTTTCTGTTACACCCCGCGAGGATCCACTGTGTTTGTTTGCCCTGGAATCATTACTGTGGATTATATCGTTTCGGGGGATCCCTTTACTTTTTGCATAACCTTTTTGGAGTGACCTTTCGGTTTTCCCTGTTTCTGGGACGTTATTGGAGCCGTTTGGATCTATACGGAGCGACAAGGAACAATATAGCGTGCGGGCGTGCACGGTCGAGACGCGGACTTTTATTTACTCTTTTCTTACAGACCTATCTATATGATATATTGTTTTGTGCTATATGGTTATGTGTTTCTGTGTTGTTTCCTGTTGTTGTTTAACAGACTGTGAAGACAAAAATAAAGACTCTAATGACTCACCTACGTTGATCGCCCATCCTCGCTCAACGGCCAGCTTCCCTGCCTGAGGAGGAAGACTTCAATACATCAGCAACAACAGCACAGGTGGATAGTAATTTACAACCCTGAGCGGCAAGGACGGAGTTCTCCGTTCGATCAATTAGTAACGCCCAGCGCTCAGGACAGAGATTGATCAAAAGGACGGAGATGGTTTAAATCAAAACCGATCGCATCGCTCCACAGGCTGGGAGGAGCGTCTGTTGCTCCACAGGCTGGGAGGAGCGTCTGT
Organism: Protomyctophum bolini; assembly: GCF_963924005.1. NCBI lineage: Eukaryota > Metazoa > Chordata > Actinopteri > Myctophiformes > Myctophidae > Protomyctophum > Protomyctophum bolini. Next base: position 46,776,252 of record NC_137869.1, on the reverse strand, counting down.
TGCGCAACATTCAATGTTATTTTCCGGTGGGACTTCATCGAAAATGTTCCCCCCCCTCTTAAATCTTAAAACGTGAATAACACTTGATCTAAATCATTCCGTCCAATTCTAAGAAAAGATTACGTGTTAGACGGGTGCCGTGTCATTAGTCAGAAGGTTAATTGTTCCGAAATTACTATCCCTATCTCTAACCCTAACCTAAACCTAACCGCAAGCACGGGAGCAAAGCTAAACCTAACCGCAAGCACGGGAGCAGTGCATGTTCGGACTAACGGGACTTCGGATATATGGGTAGTTCCCGTTAGACGGCCCATCGCGGTCCCGTTGCTATAGTCGCGGTATAATGAATCATACCTCCCGTTGTTGTGGATCGGCTCTAGAGTGTATTGGCTACATTTAGCTACTTCAGCCACATCCGGGACAACATCCGGTCCGTCGCTAAATGTGCTCCGCTGCTATAAACCACAGGGGCGCTATGCTTTAATGGATTAAATAACCCCCCTACTGTAGTAGTAGAGTGCCAGAAATATCCGATCTACAAGCTAACAGCGCGTCGCTCTGTGGCACGTCGTGAGCTTGTAGATCATATATTTCCGCTGTGATACACCCGAGCACGGCCAAGCTTTTTAGTCACGGTTTTAATATGTTGACGAAATTGTTGACGCGACAGATTTAGTCATTATCGCATAGTTAAATTTACAGTACGGTAAACACATTATCCCCGGTCTGAACCGGATCCGTCATTCATCACGTCACAACTCTCTCCACTGTACCATTCATCTTCCATTGTTCTCTCTCGCAGTCTCCGCCTCAAGGCTCATACATAGTCTGGATTTTCGGTGGTTAGGTGACCACCGAACTACAACATGACGTCATGAGCCGCGGTGAAGAGCAAACCACCGCCACCTCTCCAGCCCTTCTCTCTGTTTTTACTCAGCACCGCTCAACGTTATTTCAGCTCCGGTGGTCACCTCACCACCGGAGCGGTGGTCACCTCACCACCGAAAATCCAGACTATGAATAGGCCTTCAGCCCGCCCATCTCCTCTCCTCCCAGCACAGTAGAGTTATGGATGGACTTTTTAAACCATCTCTTTAAATAGATAGATAGATAGATAGATAGATAGATAGATAGATAGATAGATAGATAGATATTCAGTTTAGAGCTTCACCACTGGCATGAGAATAAACAACCATACTGTGTACAATAACCCAAAGTGCAATAGTGCTACTGCAATGTAACAGTGCAAAGTCATAATATTTCAGCAATGCATAGTCCAAAGTTCAATGCAATGAACAAGTCCATTTTCAGTACCCTTTTAATACTATAGAGGAGGCTCGGGGATGGGGGGGGGGGGAGGATGGGGTGGCGAAGAGACAACTAAGGCCCTTCACCAAATACTGTAGGAGTAGCCTCGGAAACCCAGACGTTTTGGAGCAGTGTTGAAGTGTTGATTTCGTCGACTAAAACTAAGACGAAAAATCCGTCGACTACCTTTTCCCGCTGACGAAAACTAAATAAATGTCGTCCCATAACAAGCTTATTGAGTACCCGTTATCAATAAGCTTTGGGCTTATCAAGCCTGTCATCGACCATATATGACGTCATGTTTAATTAAACAATCAAGACAAGAGGTGATCAAAAAATAAGTGTAATCATCCATGCTGGCACAAACATGTCGCTCTAAAAGTGTATTGATACCTGCCAAACAGTGCTGCTCGGGTAAACAAAATTACACTTATAAAGTTACGGTACACATATTAACCAGTTAACAGTTTATTAAATAATATTTTATTGGTAAAAAGGTCAATTGCCTTCTGTCTGTTAGAAAAGTGCTGTATTTGGCCCTAGTAAAAGATAGTGGTTCCGAGTGTATTGTCATCTCCCGTCTTTCAACAAAATAATAGAAAATGCTCGATAGTGGACTCGATAAGAACCCGGCTCGGTAATCCTGATCGATAAGGTGATCGTTATCAGTAAGAATTAACGAGCTCCATTCCTACTAAAATGTGACTAAAACAAATGAAAACTAGTCAAGATCTAGAAGCTGAAAACATATTGTAAATGTTCCAAATCATCAAAATGTCTTGCGTTTAAATGGCCATTTCACCCATTTTTCAACCATATCTTATTTTAGTGATGTTTGTGAAACAAGACACTTTTTGTGTGTGAAGAATATGGGATTCCATAATTATACAATGTTGCAATGCCTTGTCAATTGTGTAATTTACATGGGCTACAGTCAGACAGTAGACCTTTTGGGTGATCTGGAGCTGTGATCACCTACATGGGTGTCGGCCTTCTCAAGAGGAGAAGCAGCCAAATTCCGGTGGCCATTGGCATGACAAAAGGAGTTTGTTGACCTGAAGGGACAGATTGGTTGATCAAAGGACTTTGCTACTAATAATATGCACCACATGTCGACACCCAACACCAATGTAAACTGTTTAAAAGGTGTCCTAGAATACTATCACTGGGTCAGTCGGAGGCGCAAGCCCTGTGGAGACGTGAGCCATGCACTCTGCTGGCTGGCGTGAGTCTATGCTGTACTTCGTTTGAATAAACATCATGGAACTTCACCTCGTCTGTCGTGCACAATTCTCTCCTGTATGGTAAAATATATACATCATGTGTAATACGTGGTTTTAGATATTTTAGTATTTCAAAAGTGGATGAAAATAATCCTGAAAACTGTCTTCACTTGAGTTTAGATTTTATTGAGCAACGTTTCGGTCGTCAGACCTTCATTGGGCATCTGATGCCTGATGGAAGTCTGACGACCGAAACGTGTGTTGTGGTGAGCTTTCTGTAATGAACACACAAAGGATGTGTAGCTGTCAACCCTTTATTTGAAAAAGAAGAAATTACGGACAGTGTTTTACAGTAAATATTTTCTGTTACAATTTTATGAAGATAACATAATACAGAGAATCAAAACATATAATCAAACTAAGTCAATGAAATACACTATGATGATGAAAAAATGGTTTTTCCCCTGTATGAGTCCTCATGTGTAATTTTAGATCTACCTTTCGAACTAAGCCCTTACCACAAACTGTACATGTACTGGGCTTTTCCCCAGTATGAGTCATGTGTAATTTGCCTTTCGAATTAAGCCCATGCCACAAAGTGCACATGTAAAGGGCTTTTCCCCAGTATGAGTCATCATGTGTCTTTTTAGATCACTCTTAAAAGTACAGCCCTTGCCACAAACTGTACATGTAATGGGCCTTTCCCCTGTATGAGTCATCATGTGTATTTCTAATTGGTCATTACGAGTATAGCCCTTGCCACAAACTGTACATATACAGGGCTTTTCCCCAGTATGAGTCAACATGTGTATTTTTAGATTAGCCCTTTGAATAAAGCCTGTGCCACAAACTGTACACGTAAAGGGTTTTTCCCCTGTATGAGTCATCATGTGTGTTTTTAAGAGGCCATTACGACTACAGCCCTTGCCACAAACTGTACACGTAAAGGGTTTTTTCCCTGTATGCGTCATCATGTGTGTTTTGAAGTGGTCATTACGACTAAATGTTTAATGTATTTAGCTAAACTGCTGATAATTGTCATAATTGACATTGTCAACATAATGCCTTATTTGAAGAAAGAAAACACTAATTAAACAGCTTTTTCCTCTTTATGACACGTCTTCATATGTGTTTTTAGATTGGAATTCTGACTAAAGCCTTTTTCACAAACGGTACACGTAAATGGCTTTTCCCCTGTATGAGTCATCATGTGTCTTTTTAGATTAGTCTTTAAATTACAGCCCTTGCCACAAACTGTACACGTAATGGGCTTTTCCCCAGTATGAGTCATCATGTGTATTTTTAGATTTGCCTTATGAACTAAGCCCTTGCCACAAACTGTACATGTAAAGGGCTTTTCCCCTGTATGAGTCATCATGTGTAATTTTAGACTACCCCTTTGATTAAAGCCACTGTCACACACAGTACAAACAAATGGCTTTTCCCCTGAATGAATCATTGTGTGCATCTTTAGATGTCCCTTATGATTAAACATTTTGCCACAGTCAGCACAGTTATATTTCTTACCTGTGTGACTCCTTGTGCAATTACTTTGTTTCAGTGATTTGAGGTCATGGAGCAGCTTGTTGCTTAAAGACAAACTATTTCCTCCCATGTGTTGTGTATTGTGTGATTTCAGCCGGTTTAAACCTGACTGGTCATCCCTGGTCTCATCCCACTCATCACTGTCTTCAGTGATGTCAGATTCAGAACAGCGTGAAGACAGGAGCTGGTCATCACTAGTTGGTTGTGATGTTCCACAGTCCTCTACACCAGCTTGTGTTTCCATGTGTTTAGATGAAGTGCTGGCTACAGGTTCTGTTAGTATGTGTTCATCATCTTCATCTTTCACTAATAGTAATGTCTCCGTTGATCCACCATCCCCCTCTGATCTTTGAAGTAATCCATCATGTTCCTCTTTCATCTGTAGAGACTCTGGTTCCTCTTTGATCACACTGGAGGTTCTCTCCTCCTGTTCTTCTTTAATCTGTAGAGACTCTGGTTCCTCTTTGATCACACTGGAGGTTCTCTCCTGTTCATATTTAATCTGTAGAGACTCTGGTTCCTCTTTGACCAGACTGGAGGTTCTCTCCTCTTGCTCCTCTTTAATATGTGGAGACTCTGGTTCCTCTTTGACCAGATTGGATGTTCTCTCCTGCTGCTGCTCAGTTAATACCTCCTCTTTACACACCAGGAGGTGTATGGAGTCTAGACAGAAGATACAGAATATAAACACATTATTATTACATGAAACTGCTGCTGTTATTTCCGTATCTGTCCCAATGTTGTTTTGATTCCAGTGTGAAGTGTCACAAAAGGATTGTTTCTTACCTCAATAATTTCTAAAACAAGCGTCTCCTTGTTCCTCAAATATAATTTATCATTAGCTACAACCTATTGCTATCAGATATATCCACAGAGAATGTTTTTGAATGCAAGTGTAACCCTAACATGAATGGATCGATGCAAAGTTTCAACCAGCTCCTCTTCCAACTGTGTTCAAACATTAACGGTTAGATTAAACATAGTAAAGGTTTTACCAACCGGCTCTGTGTAGTTTGACGAATGGTTGTAAAACCATATCCAGTAGTCTGCGTTGGCGGTCAGTTTCTTGCTTGATGTGGAAAGCTTCATCCTCGTACTCTGTTAGAATTCTTCCAACGACCCCAAATATATCTTCAGCAGCAGCAGATAGTCTCTGGTTGACCAGGGACTTCAATGTTTGTAGTAAAGCCATAACTCAAAACTTGCCCAAATAGATTAAATAGAGCTAAAATATTATAAAAGTATGTAGTAAAGTAGAACCAAAACAAAAACCAAATGCTTCAACTAGTTCAAAGAGAAGTTCAGCTCTTAACAACTAGCAGAGATTAATGTGACACCAAGCAGGCCAAGCTCTTGTTAAATACTAACAGTGGGCCAATCAGAGTGAGTGGGGAGGGACACACCAAGAACAAAACTGGCCAATCACTGCTCACAACAACAAGGCAATGCAATGTGTTTTATATAAAACATTAAGAAAATGAAACATTATAAAAGTGCAATCAGATTCAGCAAAATATAAAGTTACAGCTGCGTTGTGTAACTTTCCTATTCCACCCTGGATAAATACACTGTCAGTGTAGAATAATAATTCTAAATGAAAGGCAGAGCTGCAGTTTTTAGGGAGTTTGTTCCAGATATAACTAAATACTATGTTTTTTCTAGGATCATAAAGCCACATGGCCATAGAGGTATGAATAGTATATATGATGATATAACCTTGCATGGAAATATACTTAAAAATGCACAATTTTAATACACCTATTTAAAAGGTTACAATTGTGACATGCTTTGAGCGTATGGGTGGGCCTTATTGGTGAATTATCTTGTATAGGATAACTTCATCCTTGATCCTCTCAAGCCCTATTTTAATGTATTGTAGATGATGAAAATAGCCGATCTAGAAGCTGAGAACATATTGTAAATGTTCCACCTGTCATCAAAATGGGAAGAAAGTAGCTGTAGTAGTTTCAACATGTTCTGTACATGTAGTTGTAACTTGATATGATGGATGAAAATCGAGCCTGTCTTGCGTTAAAAGGGCCATTTCACCCATTTTGCAACCATGTCTTATTTTAATTATGTTTATGAAACAAGACACACTGTGTGTAATACATGTTTTTAGATGTTTTAGTATTTCAAAGTGCCAATGATGTCATGGACACTGGTCTCACTTCCTTCCTGAACTACATGTTGTCTAATGCCTAAATTGTCTCAGAAAGAGACAAAAAGGTCTAAAAACACAAATTACCACATAAAACCCCCAGGAAAGTTATGGTTGCAATGGCTGGAAGTGGCCCTTAAAACATGCATGTGTTTGAAATGTCTATTTGACCATGAGAAAATTACTTCATACAATGACCATTGCTGTGTGCTGTGAATTTAGGATTAGGAATGCTTAACCGTATAAAGTCCAAATGTAGGGGTGACAAATAGCTCAAATTGCATTTGTCACCTTTCAGATATGTTGTCACAGGGATGCTAAGTACTTTCCAGTCTAAATAATTTAAATGCAAATGATAATATGTGTAGACTGTACAATTATACTCATTCCTTATCGTAATAGATTGGTATGAAGGATGTAAAATGAAGCAGTTGTCACTGTATTGTTCAAAGTACAAGATGTCAATACTTAAAAGAGGTGAAACAGATGTGTTGTGGTGAGCTTTCTGTAATGCACACACAAAGGATGTATAGCTGTCAACCCTTTATTTGAAAAAGAAGAAATTACGGACAGTGTTTTACAGTAAATATTTTCTGTTACAGTTTTATGAAGACAACATAATACAGATAATCTAAACATATAATCAAACTAAGTCAATGAAATACACTATGATGATGAAAAAAACACTTATCATGTAACAGCTTTTTCCCCTTTACGACAGGTCTTCATGTGTGTTTTTAGATGGCAACTCCTACTAAAGCCTTTTTCACAAACTGTACACGTAAATGGTTTTTCCCCTGTATGAGTCCTCGTGTGTCTTTTTAGATCACTCTTAAAATTACAGCCCTTTCCACAAACTTTACATGTAATGGGCCTTTCCCCTGTATGAGTCCTCATGTGTGTTTTTAGATCTGTCTTTCGACCTAAGCCCTTGCCACAAACTGTACATGTAATGGGCTTTTCCCCAGTATGAGTCATCATGTGTAATTTTAGATCTGCCTTTCGAATTAAGCCCATGCCACAAAGTGTACATGTAAAGGGCTTTTCCCCAGTATGAGTCATCATGTGTCTTTTTAGATGACTCTTAAAATTACAGCCCTTTCCACAAACTGTACATGTAATGGGCCTTTCCCCTGTATGAGTCCTCATGTGTATTTTTAGATCTGCCTTTCGAACTAAGCCCTTGCCACAAACTGTACATGTAATGGGCTTTTCCCCAGTATGAGTCATCATGTGTAATTTTAGATCTGCCTTTCGAACGAAGCCCTTGCCACAAACTGTACATGTAAAGGGCTTTTCCCCTGTATGAGTCCTTATGTGTCTTGTTAGATCACATGTTTGCATAAACCTTTTTTCACAAACTGTACACGTAAATGTTTTTTCCCCTGTATGAGTCATCATGTGTATTTTTAAGTGGCCATTATGAATACAGCCCTTGCCACAAACGGTACACGTAAAGGGCTTTTCCCCTGTATGAGTCATCATGTGTATTTTTAGATTATTCTTTAAATTACAGCCCTTGCCACAAACTGTACACGTAAAGGGTTTTTCCCCAGTATGAGTCATCATGTGTAATTTTAGATCTGCCTTTCGAACTAAGCCCTTGCCACAAACTGTACATGTAAAGGGCTTTTCCCCTGTATGAGTCATCATGTGTCTTTTTAGATCAGACAAACTATTTCCTCCCATGTGTTGTGTATTGTGTGATTTCAGCCGGTTTAAACCTGACTGGTCATCCCTGGTCTCATCCCCCTCATCACTGTCTTCAGTGATGTCAGATTCAGAACAGCCTGAAGACAGGAGCTGGTCATCACTAGTTGGTTGTGATGTTCCACAGTCCTCTACACCAGCTTGTGTTTCCATGTGTTTAGATGAGGTGCTGGCTACAGGTTCTGTTAGTATGTGTTCATCATCTTCATGTTTCACTGACAGTAATGTCTCTGTTGTTCCACCATCCTCCTCTGATCTTTGAAGTAATCCATCGTGTTCCTCTTTAATCTGTAGAGATTCTGGTTCCTCCTGGACCAGACTGGAGGTTCTCTCCTCTTGCTCCTCTTTAATCTGTGGAGACTCTGGTTCCTCTTTGACCAGACTGGAGGTTCTCTCCTCCTGTTCATATTTAATCTGTAGAGACTCTGGTTCCTCCTGGACCAGACTGGAGGTTCTCTCCTCTTGCTCCTCTTTAATCTGTGGAGACTCTGGTTCCTCTTTGACCAGACTGGAGGTTCTCTCCTCCTGTTCATATTTAATCTGTAGAGACTCTGGTTCCTCCTGGACCAGACTGGAGGTTCTCTCCTCTTGCTCCTCTTTAATCTGTGGAGACTCTGGTTCCTCTTTGACCAGACTGGAGGTTCTCTCCTCCTGTTCATATTTAATCTGTAGAGACTCTGGTTCCTCTTTGACCAGACCGGAGGTTCTCTCCTGCTGCTGCTCAGTAAATACCCCCACTTTACACACCAGGAGGTGTATGGAGTCTAGACAGAAGATACAGAATAGAAACACATTATTACATGAAACTGCTGTTAGTTCCGTATCTGTCCTAATGTTGTTTTGATTTCTAAAACAAGCGTCTCCTTGTTCCTCAAATATAAATTATCATTAGCTACAACCTATTGCTATCAGATAATATCCACAGAGAATGTTTTCGAATGCAAGTGTAACCCTAACATGAATGGATCGATGCAAAGTTTCAAGCAGTTACTCTTCCAACTGTGTTCAAACATTAACGGTTAGATTAAACATAGTAAAGGTTTTACCAACCGGCTCTGTATAGTTTGACGATTGGTTGTAAAACCATATCCAGTAGTCTGCGTTGGCGGTCAGTCTCTTGCTTGATGTGGAAAGCTTCATCCTCGTACTCTGTTAGAATTCTTCCAACGACCCCAAATATATCTTCAGCAGCAGCAGATAGTCTCTGGTTGACCAGGGACTTCAATGTTTGTAGTAAAGCCATAACTCAAAACTTGCCCAAATAGATTAAATAGAGCTAAAATATTATAAAAGTATGTAGTAAAGTAGAACCAAAACAAAAACCAAATGCTTCAACTAGTTCAAAGAGAAGTTCAGCTCTTAACAACTAGCAGAGATTAATGTGACACCAAGCAGGCCAAGCTCTTGTTAAATACTAACAGTGGGCCAATCAGAGTGAGTGGGGAGGGACACACCAAGAACAAAACTGGCCAATCACTGCTCACAACAACAAGGCAATGCAATGTGTTTTATATAAAACATTAAGAAAATGAAACATTATAAAAGTGCAATCAGATTCAGCAAAATATAAAGTTACAGCTGCGTTGTGTAACTTTCCTATTCCACCCTGGATAAATACATTGTCAGTGTAGAATAATAATTCTCAATGAAAGGCAAGGGCAAACATGCATGCTTTTTTATTATTATTTTATATAGAGTTGTGTAGTTATGTTGATCATAAAGCAAACCTTTCCCACATGGCCATAAAGGTATGAATAGTTGATGATATAACACATGATCAGAGGCCCCAAACCATGCTTTATAGACCAACAGTAGTATTTTAAAACTGCATTATTTGACACACAGCGACACAGTGTTAAGATTTAAGATGTGCAACTTTCTTTATATTTCTGAAGACATTCAGCGTTCTGAATGAACTTCAGTCATAAGACTCTGTTACATAAGACATTGAATATGACTTTGATGGTGATATTGTGACTGTTAAAGTTCAGAGTCCATTAACTGACTCAATGGACCATCATGTTTGTCCACTTCTGATTCCCCAAACCTTTTCAGCTTGAAAAAAGATACATATCTTGCATGGAAATATACTTAAGAAAATGCACAATTTTTAATACACCTATTTAAAAGGTTACAATTGTGACGTGCTTTGGAGCGTATGGGTGGGCCTTATTGGTGAATTATTTTGTATAGGATAAATTCATCCTTGATCATCTCAAGCCCTATTTTTATGTATTGTAGGTGATGAAAATAGCCGAAGCTGAGAACATATTGTAAATGTTCCACCTGTCATCAAAATGGGAAGAAAGTAGCTGTAGTAGTTGTGACATATTCTGCACATGTAGTTTAAACATGTTCTGTACATGTAGTTTTAACTTGATATGATGGATGAAAATCTAGCCTGTCTTGCGTTATAAAGGGCCATTTCACCCCTTTTGCAACCATGTAGCGCTGCCACACATTAAGTTGAAAAAAGGATTTATTTTATTTATGTCATTTATGTAATAATGGTCCTTATTTAACGCCATCCTTTAAGGGTAAGGCCCTAAGTTGTTTTGTTTTGTTATTGTTTAAGGGGTGTTTTGAAAGCCTATGTTATGATTTGAGGGGATTATTTTGATTGACGGGTCTGAGGCTGTCTGACGCACGACAAAAGAGGCGTTGGTCGCCGGCCCGCGGGAGGAACGAACGAGAGAGAAAAACCATCCAGGAAGTCCACGGGAGACCTGGATCAGTTTTGATTAATTATTTATTAAATAACTCTGCTCGAACGAACGCTATAGGTGGAATATAGCTAAGGCCACACTGCAGCGCACGAGACTGCAACACTGAAGAGACCGGTGAGACCGTTTATATTTTCTGTTACACCCCGCGAGGATCCACTGTGTTTGTTTGCCCTGGAATCATTACTGTGGATTATATCGTTTCGGGGGATCCCTTTACTTTTTGCATAACCTTTTTGGAGTGACCTTTCGGTTTTCCCTGTTTCTGGGACGTTATTGGAGCCGTTTGGATCTATACGGAGCGACAAGGAACAATATAGCGTGCGGGCGTGCACGGTCGAGACGCGGACTTTTATTTACTCTTTTCTTACAGACCTATCTATTAAACTATTTAAACGGGCGGGCGTGCGTGCGTGTGTGCGTGCGTGCGAGCGTTGATCACGGACATTCGTTCAAACGGTGGTTCAGAACTTTCAGCTCATTCTTTTGATTTTGTGGGAATTTACAACTGGCTGTATTATTATTATTATTTAATCTGGTTGGATAAAACATCACCTAAGTTCATCACTACTTCGCTGTGTTCTCTTGAGTTTGTGTGCTGTGTGTCTATTGTCAATTAAGCTATTCCTGTCATACAGAAATCAGTTGTGTCGTAAGGAGATCAGTCAATATCTCGTAATTTAAAAAAGAGTAACAGTTCAATTTAATTATTAAACCGTTACAACCATATCTTATTTTATTGATGTTTGGGAAACAAGACACACTTTGTGTGTGTAATACGTGTTTGAAAATGCCAATGATGTCATGGACACTGGTCTCACTTCCTACATTGTCTCAGAAAGAGACAAAAATGTCTAAAAACACAAATTACCACATAAAACCCCCAGGGAAGATATGGTTGCAAAAGGGCTGAAGTGGCCCTTAAAACATGCATGTGGGAAATGTCTATTTGACCATGAGAGAATGACTTCATACAATGACCATTGATGTGTGAAGTGGGTGCTGTGAATTTAGAATTAGGAATGCCTAACCTTATAAAGTCCAAATGTAGGGGTGACAAATAGCTCAAATTGCTTTTGTCACCTTTCAGATGTTGTCACAGGGATGCTAAGTACTTTCCATTCTAAATAATTTAAATGCAAATGATTGATTCCCAATCCTATACATGTTCCACCCCATTCACATTATACTACAGTAGGAGTAGCCTGGGCACCATTTCATTTCGGTATGAGCCGGATGATATGCCTACGTCACGTTGTATGCAGCTTCCCAAACAGGATGTACCCAAAATAATCCCCCCTCCCCCGCGATCAAAATGTTAGTTCCCCCCCGACTTTACTCGCCAGTTGCCATTGTGCCGCAATCTCTAAAAAGCACACTCACATTTATATTTATTTTGTATTTTAAAATTCAACGAAACTAAAGTACGCCGCATCAGAAGCATATTAATTGGTAGGAACTAACATTTTGATCGCGGGGGAGGGGGGATTATTTTGGGTACATCCTGTTTGGGAAGCTGCCTACAACGTGACGTAGGCATATCATCCGGCCCCGGACTTTTGGAACAGAGACCAGGCTTTCCTCCGAGGCGGTGGAAAGCCTGGTGATGCGAGGTTACAGTAGGAGTATATCCACTAAAAGGATCACATGCAAATTGGTTGGTCGATCCATTCAGCAATAGGGTTACACACCCTAATCCATTATCACCTGTCTGTTTACAATGGGACAGACATGCTCCTAAACATTCCACAACGTTCACAACCCATGTCTTCTAACAGGTATTAGCATCAGCCGGCCCTGGCCATTGTTGCTCCCAGCACCTGTGCCTGTGTGGGGATGCGCCGCTCACGGACGGACCACCCTGTTCTTATTCTACTAGATGTACTTGTAGTTACAGTCTATAAGTAAAATGGACAGTATGCACACATTAAGACATACTCATGTCATGTTCAATATAGCAAGTTCAAGTAAAATACGTGTAGACTGTACAATTATACTCATGTTCCTTATAGTAATAGTTTGGTATGAAGGATGTGAAATGATTCAAATGAAGCAGTTGTCACTGTATTGTTCACACTACAAGATGTCCACACTCAAAAGAGGTGAAACACATGTGTTGTGGTGAGCTTTCTGTATTGAACACACAAAGGATCTGTAGCTGTCAAACCTTTATTTGAAAAAGAAGAAATTACAGACAGTGTTTTTTACAGAGTAAATATGTTCTGTTACAATGCATTCTAGGCTATGAAAATCTTAACACAATCAAACTAAGTGATTGAAATACACCAGTCCACATACACTAGTCCAAACAACATGTCAACCCACAGACAAGTTTCAATTGTACCACTAGTGCATGAATATTCATGCATATGACAAAAGTGAGCATTATACAAGTTGAAAATCGATTAGAAAAAAACATCATTTAACAGATTTTTCCTCTTTATGATAGGTCTTCATGTGTGTTTTTAGATGGCAATTCTGCCTAAAGCCTTTTTTACAAACTGTACATGTAAATGGTTTTTCCCCTGTATGAATCCTCATGTGTATTTTTAGACTACCCATTTGATTAAAGCCACTGTCACACAGAGTACAAACAAATGGCATTTCCCCTGTATGAATCCTTATGTGTCTTGTTAGATCACATGTTTGACTAAAGCTTTTTTCACAAACTGTACACGTAAAGGGTTTTTCCCCCGTGTGAATCATCATGTGTAATTTTAGACTACCCCTTCGATTAAAGCCACTGTCACACACAGTGCAAACAAATGGCATTTCCTCTGTATGAGTCACCATGTGTCTTTTTAGATCAGTGTTTAAATTAAAGCCCTTGCCACAAACTGTACACGTAAAGGGTTTTTCCCCTGTATGAGTCATCATGTGTATTTTTAAGTGGCCATTATGAGTACAGCCTTGTCCACAGACTGTGCAAGCAAATGGCCTTTCCCCTGTGTGAGTCATTGTGTGCATCTTCAGATTTCCCTTACGATTAAACATTTTGCCACAATCTGCACAACTAAAATATTTCTTACCGGTGTGACTCCTCGTGGAGTGTCCTTGTTTTGGTGATTTGAGGTCATGGAGCAGCTTGTTGCTCAAAGACAAACTATTTCCTCCCATGTGTTGTGTATTGTGTGATTTCAGCCGGTTTAAACCTGACTGGTCATCCCTGGTCTCATCCCACTCATCACTGTCTTCAGTGATGTCAGATTCAGAACAGCCTGAAGACAGGAGCTGGTCATCACTAGTTGGTTGTGATGTTCCACAGTCCTCTACACCAGCTTGTGTTTCCATGTGTTTAGATGAGGTGCTGGCTACAGGTTCTGCTGGTATGTTTTCATCATCTTTATGTTTCACTGACAGTAATGTCTCTGTTGATCTACCATCCTCCTCTGATCTTTGAAGTAATCCATCATGTTCCTCTTTAATCTGTAGAGACTCTTGTTCCTCCTGGACCAGACTGGAGGTTCTCTCCTCTTGCTCCTCTTTAATCTGTGGAGACTCTGGTTCCTCTTTGACCAGACTGGAGGTTCTCTCCTCCTGTTCATCTTTAATCTGTAGAGACTCTGGTTCCTCTTTGATCACACTGGAGGTTCTCTCCTCCTGTTCCTCTTTAATCTGTAGAGACTCTGGTTCCTCTTTGATCACACTGGAGGTTCTCTCCTCCTGTTCCTCTTTAATCTGTAGAGACTCTGGTTCCTCTTTGATCACACTGGAGGTTCTCTCCTGCTCAGTAAATACCTCCTTTTTACACACCAGGTGTATGGAGTCTAGACAGAAGATACAAAATAGAAACACATTATTACATGAAACGTCTGCTGTTAGTTCCGTATCTGTCCTAATGTTGTTTTGATTCCAGTGTGAAGTGTCACAAAATGATTGTTTCTTACCTCAACAATGCTTAATTTCTAAAACAAGCGTCTCCTTGTTCCTCAAATATAATTTATCATTAGCTACAACCTATTGCTATCAGATATATCCACAGTGAATGTTTTTGAATGCAAGTTTAACCCTAACATGAATGGATCGATGCAAAGTTTCAACCAGCTCCTCTTCCAACTGTGTTCAAACATTAACAGTTAGATTAAACATAGTAAGGGTTTTACCAACCGGCTCTGTGTAGTTTGACGAATGGTTGTAAACCATATCCAGTAGTCTGCGTTGGCGGTCAGTTTCTTGCTTGATGTGGGAAGCTTCATCCTCATACTCTGTTAGAATTCTTCCAACGACCCCAAATATCTCTTCAGCAGCAGCAGATAGTCTCTGGTTGACCAGGGACTTCAATGTTTGTAGTAAAGCCATAACTAAAAACCTGCCCAAACAAACTGATACTAGATCTATTTTTAAAGAGCGAAAAAGTACTAAAGTTGAAAGTAGAACCAAAACGAAAACTAAAAGCTTCAGCTAGTGTAGAAGGAGAAGTTCAGCTCTTAACAACTAGCAGAGGATAAAGTGACACAAAGCAGACCAAGCTCTTGTTAAATACTAACAGAAGGCCCTGATCATCCAATCAGAGTGAGGGGGCGGGAAACAAAACTGCTCCCAACAACAAGGCAATTCAATGAGTTTTATATCAAACATTAAGCAAATGTTAAATTCACTCATTGAACCTCTCAAGACCTTTTTTATAGTATGTTGTAGATTAGAAGATTGTAGGAGAAAACTTTCGCACGGGTGCGTAGGCCAGTGGACATCAATGAAAGCAATAAGGTACACCCGCACACTGTGTAGCCTATCTGCTCGGCACAAGGGTTGCTTCATTAAAAAAGACAACACTCTTGTGCCGAGCAGATACACAGTGTGCAGGTGTAGATTAGAAGATGAAAATAGCCAATCTAGAAGCTGAAAACACGTTGTAAATGTGTAGAAAGTGGCTGTTCTACATGTAGTTTAACATGTCCTGGTGAAATATCTTTCTGTACATGCAGCAGTATAGAGAGTAACTTTGGTGTTAAGCATTATCAGGCTCGGCGCCACGACGGGTCAGAGGGGGTACCCCTCAACCCGACCTCCTTGAAAAAATGTGTAATGTCAATAATAAAATATAAAACAACCTTTTGTGCTGGATTGGTTTTCTAGTGATATTCACTAGCAGCACTTTTATAACAACTCAAAACATGCTGCTACAAACAAACAAAAAAGTATTGTACAGGCATGCAAGGAACAGCATGCGTCATGGCCATCTCCCATCTGGAAAGAACAGGAAGTACGACATTCCTGAGGCACAGGGATTTAACACATGTTAATTGGGATCAACTGAATGTATGTGTCTGACATGTTTGTCTGCCATTGGGGGGAGGGGTGCTATTGATGCAGTGGATCAGAGAGAGTGGCAAAGTGTTACCTCTGTAAAGCTCCCCCATGAAAAGCGTCTTTGGGTACTCAGAAAAGCGCTATATAAGTTTGAGGTATTATTATTATTAAAGTGGGCTGTATTCTTTGAGCACAGACGCACTTAATGTGGTATTTCAGCTGTTCCAATTGCAATTCCAAACATCCGAACATGACCCGCTTTAATTACTTCAGTCTAATGTGTTAATAGCTTAATGACTAGTACTAGTCTTTTTTATGTCCAATATTTGCATTTCAGTTCATAATCATAAAGTTAATGTATGTGAAATAAATAAATAAAAAGATTACTTTTCCGGATTCCAATTAAAAAATTGGTGAAAATAATTCAGGATTTCAATTAGCAAAAATCCCTATCAAATGTTTTGTTTTGTAGCCTACTGCTGATGTTGGCAAATGGCAATAATAGCACAGCAAGGATGCTGTGTGCAGTGGGTGCTGTGAATTTAGGATTAGGAATGCTTAACCTTGTAAAGTCCAAATGAAGGGGTGAGCTCAAAATGCCTTTGTCACCTTTCAGATGTTGTCACAGGGATGCTAAGTACTTTCCAGTCTAAATAATTGAAATGCAAATGATTGATTCCCAATCCTATACACGTTCCACTCCATTCACACTATAGCCTACTACAGTAAGAGTATATCCACTAAAAGGATCACATGCCAATTGGTTGGTCGATCCATTCAGCAATAGGGTTACACACCCTAACCCATTATCACCTGTTCGTTAACAATGGGACAGACATGCTCCTAAACATTCCACAACATTCACAACCCATGTCTTCTAACAGGTATTAGCATCAGCCGGCCCTGGCCATTGTTGCTCCCAGCACCTGTGCCTGTGTGGGGATGCGCCGCTCACGGACGGACCACCCTGTTCTTATTCTACTAGATGTACTTGTAGTTACAGTCTAAGTACAATGGACAGTATGCACACATTAAGACATACTCATGTCATGTTCAGTATAGCAAGTTCAAGTAAAATACGTGTAGACTGTACAATTATACTCATGGTCCTTATAGTAATAGTTTGGTATGAAGGATGTAAAATGATTCAAATTAAGCAGATCTGCCTTTCGAACTAAGCCCTTGCCACAAACTGTACATGTAATGGGCTTTTCCCCAGTATGAGTCATCATGTGTAATTTTAGATCTGCCTTTCGAACGAAGCCCTTGCCACAAACTGTACATGTAAAGGGCTTTTCCCCTGTATGAGTCCTTATGTGTCTTGTTAGATCACATGTTTGCATAAACCTTTTTTCACAAACTGTACACGTAAATGTTTTTTCCCCTGTATGAGTCATCATGTGTATTTTTAAGTGGCCATTATGAATACAGCCCTTGCCACAAACGGTACACGTAAAGGGCTTTTCCCCTGTATGAGTCATCATGTGTATTTTTAGATTATTCTTTAAATTACAGCCCTTGCCACAAACTGTACACGTAAAGGGTTTTTCCCCAGTATGAGTCATCATGTGTAATTTTAGATCTGCCTTTCGAACTAAGCCCTTGCCACAAACTGTACATGTAAAGGGCTTTTCCCCTGTATGAGTCATCATGTGTCTTTTTAGATCAGACAAACTATTTCCTCCCATGTGTTGTGTATTGTGTGATTTCAGCCGGTTTAAACCTGACTGGTCATCCCTGGTCTCATCCCCCTCATCACTGTCTTCAGTGATGTCAGATTCAGAACAGCCTGAAGACAGGAGCTGGTCATCACTAGTTGGTTGTGATGTTCCACAGTCCTCTACACCAGCTTGTGTTTCCATGTGTTTAGATGAGGTGCTGGCTACAGGTTCTGTTAGTATGTGTTCATCATCTTCATGTTTCACTGACAGTAATGTCTCTGTTGTTCCACCATCCTCCTCTGATCTTTGAAGTAATCCATCGTGTTCCTCTTTAATCTGTAGAGATTCTGGTTCCTCCTGGACCAGACTGGAGGTTCTCTCCTCTTGCTCCTCTTTAATCTGTGGAGACTCTGGTTCCTCTTTGACCAGACTGGAGGTTCTCTCCTCCTGTTCATATTTAATCTGTAGAGACTCTGGTTCCTCCTGGACCAGACTGGAGGTTCTCTCCTCTTGCTCCTCTTTAATCTGTGGAGACTCTGGTTCCTCTTTGACCAGACTGGAGGTTCTCTCCTCCTGTTCATATTTAATCTGTAGAGACTCTGGTTCCTCCTGGACCAGACTGGAGGTTCTCTCCTCTTGCTCCTCTTTAATCTGTGGAGACTCTGGTTTTTTTTTACAGAGTAAATATGTTCTGTTACAATGCATTCTAGGCTATGAAAATCTTAACACAATCAAACTAAGTGATTGAAATACACCAGTCCACATACACTAGTCCAAACAACATGTCAACCCACAGACAAGTTTCAATTGTACCACTAGTGCATGAATATTCATGCATATGACAAAAGTGAGCATTATACAAGTTGAAAATCGATTAGAAAAAAACATCATTTAACAGATTTTTCCTCTTTATGATAGGTCTTCATGTGTGTTTTTAGATGGCAATTCTGCCTAAAGCCTTTTTTACAAACTGTACATGTAAATGGTTTTTCCCCTGTATGAATCCTCATGTGTATTTTTAGACTACCCATTTGATTAAAGCCACTGTCACACAGAGTACAAACAAATGGCATTTCCCCTGTATGAATCCTTATGTGTCTTGTTAGATCACATGTTTGACTAAAGCTTTTTTCACAAACTGTACACGTAAAGGGTTTTTCCCCCGTGTGAATCATCATGTGTAATTTTAGACTACCCCTTCGATTAAAGCCACTGTCACACACAGTGCAAACAAATGGCATTTCCTCTGTATGAGTCACCATGTGTCTTTTTAGATCAGTGTTTAAATTAAAGCCCTTGCCACAAACTGTACACGTAAAGGGTTTTTCCCCTGTATGAGTCATCATGTGTATTTTTAAGTGGCCATTATGAGTACAGCCTTGTCCACAGACTGTGCAAGCAAATGGCCTTTCCCCTGTGTGAGTCATTGTGTGCATCTTCAGATTTCCCTTACGATTAAACATTTTGCCACAATCTGCACAACTAAAATATTTCTTACCGGTGTGACTCCTCGTGGAGTGTCCTTGTTTTGGTGATTTGAGGTCATGGAGCAGCTTGTTGCTCAAAGACAAACTATTTCCTCCCATGTGTTGTGTATTGTGTGATTTCAGCCGGTTTAAACCTGACTGGTCATCCCTGGTCTCATCCCACTCATCACTGTCTTCAGTGATGTCAGATTCAGAACAGCCTGAAGACAGGAGCTGGTCATCACTAGTTGGTTGTGATGTTCCACAGTCCTCTACACCAGCTTGTGTTTCCATGTGTTTAGATGAGGTGCTGGCTACAGGTTCTGCTGGTATGTTTTCATCATCTTTATGTTTCACTGACAGTAATGTCTCTGTTGATCTACCATCCTCCTCTGATCTTTGAAGTAATCCATCATGTTCCTCTTTAATCTGTAGAGACTCTTGTTCCTCCTGGACCAGACTGGAGGTTCTCTCCTCTTGCTCCTCTTTAATCTGTGGAGACTCTGGTTCCTCTTTGACCAGACTGGAGGTTCTCTCCTCCTGTTCATCTTTAATCTGTAGAGACTCTGGTTCCTCTTTGATCACACTGGAGGTTCTCTCCTCCTGTTCCTCTTTAATCTGTAGAGACTCTGGTTCCTCTTTGATCACACTGGAGGTTCTCTCCTCCTGTTCCTCTTTAATCTGTAGAGACTCTGGTTCCTCTTTGATCACACTGGAGGTTCTCTCCTGCTCAGTAAATACCTCCTTTTTACACACCAGGTGTATGGAGTCTAGACAGAAGATACAAAATAGAAACACATTATTACATGAAACGTCTGCTGTTAGTTCCGTATCTGTCCTAATGTTGTTTTGATTCCAGTGTGAAGTGTCACAAAATGATTGTTTCTTACCTCAACAATGCTTAATTTCTAAAACAAGCGTCTCCTTGTTCCTCAAATATAATTTATCATTAGCTACAACCTATTGCTATCAGATATATCCACAGTGAATGTTTTTGAATGCAAGTTTAACCCTAACATGAATGGATCGATGCAAAGTTTCAACCAGCTCCTCTTCCAACTGTGTTCAAACATTAACAGTTAGATTAAACATAGTAAGGGTTTTACCAACCGGCTCTGTGTAGTTTGACGAATGGTTGTAAACCATATCCAGTAGTCTGCGTTGGCGGTCAGTTTCTTGCTTGATGTGGGAAGCTTCATCCTCATACTCTGTTAGAATTCTTCCAACGACCCCAAATATCTCTTCAGCAGCAGCAGATAGTCTCTGGTTGACCAGGGACTTCAATGTTTGTAGTAAAGCCATAACTAAAAACCTGCCCAAACAAACTGATACTAGATCTATTTTTAAAGAGCGAAAAAGTACTAAAGTTGAAAGTAGAACCAAAACGAAAACTAAAAGCTTCAGCTAGTGTAGAAGGAGAAGTTCAGCTCTTAACAACTAGCAGAGGATAAAGTGACACAAAGCAGACCAAGCTCTTGTTAAATACTAACAGAAGGCCCTGATCATCCAATCAGAGTGAGGGGGCGGGAAACAAAACTGCTCCCAACAACAAGGCAATTCAATGAGTTTTATATCAAACATTAAGCAAATGTTAAATTCACTCATTGAACCTCTCAAGACCTTTTTTATAGTATGTTGTAGATTAGAAGATTGTAGGAGAAAACTTTCGCACGGGTGCGTAGGCCAGTGGACATCAATGAAAGCAATAAGGTACACCCGCACACTGTGTAGCCTATCTGCTCGGCACAAGGGTTGCTTCATTAAAAAAGACAACACTCTTGTGCCGAGCAGATACACAGTGTGCAGGTGTAGATTAGAAGATGAAAATAGCCAATCTAGAAGCTGAAAACACGTTGTAAATGTGTAGAAAGTGGCTGTTCTACATGTAGTTTAACATGTCCTGGTGAAATATCTTTCTGTACATGCAGCAGTATAGAGAGTAACTTTGGTGTTAAGCATTATCAGGCTCGGCGCCACGACGGGTCAGAGGGGGTACCCCTCAACCCGACCTCCTTGAAAAAATGTGTAATGTCAATAATAAAATATAAAACAACCTTTTGTGCTGGATTGGTTTTCTAGTGATATTCACTAGCAGCACTTTTATAACAACTCAAAACATGCTGCTACAAACAAACAAAAAAGTATTGTACAGGCATGCAAGGAACAGCATGCGTCATGGCCATCTCCCATCTGGAAAGAACAGGAAGTACGACATTCCTGAGGCACAGGGATTTAACACATGTTAATTGGGATCAACTGAATGTATGTGTCTGACATGTTTGTCTGCCATTGGGGGGAGGGGTGCTATTGATGCAGTGGATCAGAGAGAGTGGCAAAGTGTTACCTCTGTAAAGCTCCCCCATGAAAAGCGTCTTTGGGTACTCAGAAAAGCGCTATATAAGTTTGAGGTATTATTATTATTAAAGTGGGCTGTATTCTTTGAGCACAGACGCACTTAATGTGGTATTTCAGCTGTTCCAATTGCAATTCCAAACATCCGAACATGACCCGCTTTAATTACTTCAGTCTAATGTGTTAATAGCTTAATGACTAGTACTAGTCTTTTTTATGTCCAATATTTGCATTTCAGTTCATAATCATAAAGTTAATGTATGTGAAATAAATAAATAAAAAGATTACTTTTCCGGATTCCAATTAAAAAATTGGTGAAAATAATTCAGGATTTCAATTAGCAAAAATCCCTATCAAATGTTTTGTTTTGTAGCCTACTGCTGATGTTGGCAAATGGCAATAATAGCACAGCAAGGATGCTGTGTGCAGTGGGTGCTGTGAATTTAGGATTAGGAATGCTTAACCTTGTAAAGTCCAAATGAAGGGGTGAGCTCAAAATGCCTTTGTCACCTTTCAGATGTTGTCACAGGGATGCTAAGTACTTTCCAGTCTAAATAATTGAAATGCAAATGATTGATTCCCAATCCTATACACGTTCCACTCCATTCACACTATAGCCTACTACAGTAAGAGTATATCCACTAAAAGGATCACATGCCAATTGGTTGGTCGATCCATTCAGCAATAGGGTTACACACCCTAACCCATTATCACCTGTCCGTTAACAATGGGACAGACATGCTCCTAAACATTCCACAACATTCACAACCCATGTCTTCTAACAGGTATTAGCATCAGCCGGCCCTGGCCATTGTTGCTCCCAGCACCTGTGCCTGTGTGGGGATGCGCCGCTCACGGACGGACCACCCTGTTCTTATTCTACTAGATGTACTTGTAGTTACAGTCTAAGTACAATGGACAGTATGCACACATTAAGACATACTCATGTCATGTTCAGTATAGCAAGTTCAAGTAAAATACGTGTAGACTGTACAATTATACTCATGGTCCTTATAGTAATAGTTTGGTATGAAGGATGTAAAATGATTCAAATTAAGCAGTTGTCACTGTATTGTTCACAGTACAAGATGTCCACACTCAAAAGAGGTGAAACACATGTGTTGTGGTGAGCTTTCTGTATTGAACACACAAAGGATCTGTAGCTGTCAAACCTTTATTTGAAAAAGAAGAAATTACGGACAGTGTTTTTTACAGAGTAAATATGTTCTGTTACAATGCATTCTAGGCTATGAAAATCTTAACACATAATCAAACTAAGTGATTGAAATACACCAGTCCACATACACTAGTCCAAACAACATGTCAACCCATAGACAAGTTTCAATTGTACCACTAGTGCATCAATATTCATGAATATAACAAATGTGAGCAAACACTGCTTCTCATATTAGTATCAGTATCATACAAGTTGAAAATCGATTAAAAGAATGTATAGTCCATCAAGTTTAATGTATTTAGCTAAACTGCTGATAATTGACATTAAGTGTCAACATAATGCCTTATTTTAAGAAAAATCACTAATTATTTAACAGCTTTTTCCTCTTTACGACAGGTCTTCATGTGTGTTTTTAGATGGCAATTCTGACTAAAGCCTTTTTCACAAAATGTACATGTAAATGGTTTTTCCCCTGTATGAGTCCTCATGTGTACTTTTAGATCTACCTTTCGAACTAATGAAAAGAATCCCGCAAACTGTCTTCACTTGAGTTTAGATTTTATTGAACAACGTTTCGGTCGTCAGACCTTCATTGGGCATCTGATGCCTGATGGAAGTGTGATGACGAAACGTGTGTTGTGGTGAGCTTTCTGTAATGAACACACAAAGGACACTATGGTGATGAAAAAAAACACTTATCATGTAACAGCTTTTTCCCCTTTACGACAGGTCTTCATGTGTGTTTTTAGATGGCAACTCCTACTAAAGTCTTTTTCACAAACTGTACACGTAAATGGTTTTTCCCCAGTATGAGTCATCATGTGTAATTTTAGATCTGCCTTTCGAATTGAGCCCATGCCACAAAGTGTACATGTAAAGGGCTTTTCCCCAGTATGAGTCATCATGTGTCTTTTTAGATCACTCTTAAAATTACAGCCCTTTCCACAAACTGTACATGTAATGGGCCTTTCCCCTGTATGAGTCCTCATGTGTATTTTTAGATCTGCCTTTCGAACTAAGCCCTTGCCACAAACTGTACATGTAATGGGCTTTTCCCCAGTATGAGTCATCATGTGTAATTTTAGATCTTCCTTTCGAACGAAGCCCTTGCCACAAACTGTACATGTAAAGGGCTTTTCCCCTGTATGAGTCCTTATGTGTCTTGTTAGATCACATGTTTGCATAAACCTTTTTTCACAAACTGTACACGTAAAGGGCTTTTCCCCTGTATGAGTCATCATGTGTATTTTTAGATTATTCTTTAACTTACAGCCCTTGCCACAAACTGTACACAAAAAGGGTTTTTCCCCAGTATGAGTCATCATGTGTAATTTTAGATCTGCCTTTCGAACGAAGCCATTGCCACAAACTGTACATGTAAAGGGCTTTTCCCCTGTATGAGTCATCATGTGTAATTTTAGACTATCCCTTTGATTAAAGCCTCTGTCACACACAGTACAAACAAATGGCTTTTCCCCTGAATGAGTCATCATGTGTATTTTTAGATCACTCTTAAAATTACAGCCCTTTCCACAAACTGTACATGTAATGGGCCTTTCCCCTGTATGAGTCCTCATGTGTATTTTTAGATCTGCCTTTCGAACTAAGCCCTTGCCACAAACTGTACATGTAATGGGCTTTTCCCCAGTATGAGTCATCATGTGTAATTTTAGATCTGCCTTTCGAACGAAGCCCTTGCCACAAACTGTACATGTAAAGGGCTTTTCCCCTGTATGAGTCCTTATGTGTCTTGTTAGATCACATGTTTGCATAAACCTTTTTTCACAAACGGTACACGTAAAGGGTTTTTCCCCTGTATGAGTCATCATGTGTAATTTTAGACTACCCCTTTGATTAAAGCCTCTGTCACACACAGTACAAACAAATGGCTTTTCCCCTGAATGAATCATTGTGTGCTTGTTTAGATGTCCCTTATGATTAAACATTTTGCCACAGTCTGTACAGCTAAAAATATTTCTCAGGTTTAAACCTGACTGGTCATCCCTGGTCTCATCCCACTCATCACTGTCTTCAGTGATGTCAGATTCAGAACAGCCTGAAGACAGGAGCTGGTCATCACTAGTTGGTTGTGATGTTCCACAGTCCTCTACACCAGCTTGTGTTTCCATGTGTTTAGATGAGGTGCTGGCTACAGGTTCTTCTGGTATGTTTTCATCATCTTCATGTTTCACTGTCTCTGTTGATCCAACATCCTCCTCTGATCTTTGAAGTAATCCATCATGTTCCTCTTTAATCTGTAGAGACTCTGGTTCCTCCTGGACCAGACTGGAGGTTCTCTCCTCTTGCTCCTCTTTAATCTGTGGAGACTCTGGTTCCTCTTTGACCAGACTGGAGGTTCTCTCCTCCTGTTCATCTTTAATCTGTAGAGACTCTGGTTCCTCTTTGATCACACTGGAGGTTCTCTCCTCCTGTTCCTCTTTAATCTGTAGAGACTCTGGTTCCTCTTTGATCACACTGGAGGTTCTCTCCTCCTGTTCCTCTTTAATCTGTAGAGACTCTGGTTCCTCTTTGATCAGACTGGAGGTTCTCTCCTGCTCAGTAAATACCTCCTTTTTACACACCAGGTGTATGGAGTCTAGACAGAAGATACAGAATAGAAACACATTATTACATGAAACGTCTGCTGTTAGTTCCGTATCTGTCCTAATGTTGTTTTGATTCCAGTGTGAAGTGTCACAAAATGATTGTTTCTTACCTCAACAATGCTTAATTTCTAAAACAAGCGTCTCCTTGTTCCTCAAATATAATTTATCATTAGCTACAACCTATTGCTATCAGATATATCCAACTGTGTTCAAACATTAACAGTTAGATTAAACATAGTAAAGGTTTTACCAACCGGCTCTGTGTAGTTTGACGAATGGTTGTAAAACCATATCCAGTAGTCTGCGTTGGCGGTCAGTTTCTTGCTTGATGTGGGAAGCTTCATCCTCATACTCTGTTAGAATTCTTCCAACGACCCCAAATATCTCTTCAGCAGCAGCAGATAGTCTCTGGTTGACCAGGGACTTCAATGTTTGTAGTAAAGCCATAACTAAAAACCTGCCCAAACAAACTGATACTAGATCTATGTTTAAAGAGCGAAAATCTAAAGTTGAAAGTAGAACCAAAACAAAAACTAAAAGCTTCAGCTAGTGTAGAAGGAGAAGTTCAGCTCTTAACAACTAGCAGAGGATAAAGTGACACAAAGCAGACCAAGCTCTTGTTAAATACTAACAGAAGGCCCTGATCATCCAATCAGAGTGAAGGGGCGGGAAACAAAACTGCTCCCAACAACAAGGCAATTCAATGAGTTTTATATCAAACATTAAGCAAATGTTAAATTCACTCATTGAACCTCTCAAGACCTTTTTTATAGTATGTTGTAGATTAGAAGATTGTAGGAGAAAACTCTCGCATGGGTGCGTAGGCCAGTGGACATCAATGAAAGCAATAAAGTACACCCGCACACTGTGTAGCCTATCTGCTCGGCACAAGGGTTGCTTCATTAAAAAAGACAACACTCTTGTGCCGAACAGATACACAGTGTGCAGGTGTAGATTAGAAGATGAAAATAGCCAATCTAGAAGCTGAAAACACGTTGTAAATGTGTAGAAAGTGGCTGTTCTACATGTAGTTTAACATGTCCTGGTGAAATATCTTTCTGTACATGCAGCAGTATAGAGAGTAACTTTGGTGTTAAGCATTATCAGGCTCGGCGCCACGACGGGTCAAAGGGGGTACCCCTCAACCCGACCTCCTTGAAAAAATGTGTAATGTCAATAATAAAATATAAAACAACCTTTTGTGCTGGATTGGTTTTCTAGTGATATTTGGCAGTGATATTCACTAGCAGCACTGGTTATAACAACTCAAAACATGCTGCTACAAACAAACAAAAAAGTATTGTACAGGCATGCAAGGAACAGCATGCGTCATGGCCATCTCCCATCTGGAAAGAACAGGAAGTACGACATTCCTGAGGCACAGGGATTTAACACATGTTAATTGGGATCAACTGAATGTATGTGTCTGACATGTTTGTCTGCCATTGGGGGGAGGGGTGCTATTGATGCAGTGGATCAGAGAGAGTGGCAAAGTGTTACCTCTGTAAAGCCCCCCCATGTAAAGTGTCTTTGGGTACTCAGAAAAGCGCTATATAAGTTTGAGGTATTATATTATTAAAGTGGGCTGTATTCTTTGAGCACAGACGCACTTAATGTGGTATTTCAGCTGTTCCAATTGCAATTCCAAACATCCGAACATGACCCGCTTTAATTACTTCAGTCTAATGTGTTAATAGCTTAATGACTAGTACTAGTCTTTTTTATGTCCAATATTTGCATTTCAGTTCATAATCATAAAGTTAATGTATGTGAAATCAATAAAAAAAAGATTACTTTTCTGGATTCCAATTAAAAAATAGGTGAAAATAATTCAGGATTTCAATTTAAAAAATAGCAAAAATCCCTATCAAATGTTTTGTTTTGTAGCCTACTGCTGATGTTGGCAAATGGCAATAATAGCACAGCAAAGATGCTGTGTGCAGTGGGTGCTGTGAATTTAGGATTAGGAATGCTTAACCTTGTAAAGTCCAAATGAAGGGGTGAGCTCAAAATGCCTTTGTCACCTTTCAGATGTTGTCACATGGATGCTAAGTACTTTCCAGTCTAAATAATTTAAATGCAAATGATTGATTCCCAATCCTATACACGTTCCACTCCATTCACACTATACTACAGTAAGAGTATATCCACTAAAAGGATCACATGCCAATTGGTTGGTCGATCCATTCAGCAATAGGGTTACACACCCTAACCCATTATCACCTGTCTGTTTACAATGGGACAGACATGCTCCTAAACATGCCACAACATTCACAACCCATGTCTTCTAACAGGTATTAGCATCAGCCGGCCCTGGCCATTGTTGCTCCCAGATCCTGTGCCTGTGTGGGATGCGCCGCTCACGGACGGCCCACCCTGTTCTTATTCTACTAGATGTACTTGTAGCTACAGGCTATAAGTAAAATGGACAGTATGCACACATTAAGACATAGTCATGACATGTTCAATATAGCAAGTTCAAGTAAATTACGTGTAGACTGTACAATTATACTCATGTTCCTTATAGTAATAGTTTGGTATGAAGGATGTAAAATGAAGCAGTCGTCTCTATATTGTTCACAGTAGGCCTGTGAATCCTTTTTTTTTTTACAAATGTACCTGTGCATGCAATGCATTATGGCCTGCCAATTGTATTTATTTTACACCTGTTTTAATACTAATGTTCTGGTATTGAGTGAGAAGAGATTTTGTAACTTTTGTACTGGTTCAAATTTAACCTTTGTGTGTTTAAATCATTCAGTTGATAAAACCTTTACAATTATACAAGCTTTTTACAAAATGTACTCTGCTTTCATGCCAGAAGACTGGAGTAGATCATGCTAAAATTCTATTTAATTGAAAAAAAAACTGCTTTAGAATCGAAAAAAATCTTTTTTGAATCGAGAATCGGAAAAATCGAAAAGATCGTTTTTGAATCGAATCGTCACCCCAAGAATCGGAATCGAATCAAATCGTGGGACACCTAAAGATTCGCAGCCCTAGTTCACAGTACAAGATGTCCACACTCAAAAGAGGTGAAACACATGTGTTGTGGTGAGCTTTCTGTATTGAACACACAAAGGATCTGTAGCTGTCAAACCTTTATTTGAAAAAGAAGAAATTACGGACAGTGTTTTTTACAGAGTAAATATGTTCTGTTACAATGTATTCTAGGCTATGAAAATCTTAACACATAATCAAACTAAGTGATTGAAATACACCAGTCCACATACACTAGTCCAAACAACATGTCAACCCACAGACAAGTTTCAATTGTACCACTAGTGCATCAATATTCATGAATATAACAAATGTGAGCAAACACTGCTTCTCATATTAGTATCAGTATCATACAAGTTGAAAATCGATTAAAAAATGTATAGTCCATCAAGTTTAATGTATTTAGCTAAACTGCTGATAATTGACATTAAGTGTCAACATAATGCCTTATTTTAAGAAAAATCACTAATTATTTAACAGCTTTTTCCTCTTTACGACAGGTCTTCATGTGTGTTTTTAGATGGCAATTCTGACTAAAGCCTTTTTCACAAAATGTACACGTAAATGGTTTTTCCCCTGTATGAGTCCTCATGTGTACTTTTAGATCTACCTTTCGAACTAATGAAAAGAATCCCGCAAACTGTCTTCACTTGAGTTTAGATTTTATTGAGCAACGTTTCGGTCGTCAGACCTTCATTGGGCATCTGATGCCTGATGGAAGTCTGATGACTGAAACGTGTGTTGTGGTGAGCTTTCTGTAATGAACACACAAAGGACACTATAATGATGAAAAAAACCACTTATCATGTAACAGCTTTTTCCCCTTTACGACCTTTACAATTATACAAGCTTTTTACAAAATGTACTCTGCTTTCATGCCAGAAGACTGGAGTAGATCATGCTAAAATTCTATTTAATTGAAAAAAAAACTGCTTTAGAATCGAAAAAAATCTTTTTTGAATCGAGAATCGGAAAAATCGAAAAGATCGTTTTTGAATCGAATCGTCACCCCAAGAATCGGAATCGAATCGAATCGTGGGACACCTAAAGATTCGCAGCCCTAGTTCACAGTACAAGATGTCCACACTCAAAAGAGGTGAAACACATGTGTTGTGGTGAGCTTTCTGTATTGAACACACAAAGGATCTGTAGCTGTCAAACCTTTATTTGAAAAAGAAGAAATTACGGACAGTGTTTTTTACAGAGTAAATATGTTCTGTTACAATGTATTCTAGGCTATGAAAATCTTAACACATAATCAAACTAAGTGATTGAAATACACCAGTCCACATACACTAGTCCAAACAACATGTCAACCCATAGACAAGTTTCAATTGTACCACTAGTGCATCAATATTCATGAATATAACAAATGTGAGCAAACACTGCTTCTCATATTAGTATCAGTATCATACAAGTTGAAAATCGATTAAAAAAATGTATAGTCCATCAAGTTTAATGTATTTAGCTAAACTGCTGATAATTGACATTAAGTGTCAACATAATGCCTTATTTTAAGAAAAATCACTAATTATTTAACAGCTTTTTCCTCTTTACGACAGGTCTTCATGTGTGTTTTTAGATGGCAATTCTGACTAAAGCCTTTTTCACAAAATGTACATGTAAATGGTTTTTCCCCTGTATGAGTCCTCATGTGTACTTTTAGATCTACCTTTCGAACTAATGAAAAGAATCCCGCAAACTGTCTTCACTTGAGTTTAGATTTTATTGAACAACGTTTCGGTCGTCAGACCTTCATTGGGCATCTGATGCCTGATGGAAGTGTGATGACGAAACGTGTGTTGTGGTGAGCTTTCTGTAATGAACACACAAAGGACACTATGGTGATGAAAAAAAACACTTATCATGTAACAGCTTTTTCCCCTTTACGACAGGTCTTCATGTGTGTTTTTAGATGGCAACTCCTACTAAAGTATTTTTCACAAACTGTACACGTAAATGGTTTTTCCCCAGTATGAGTCATCATGTGTAATTTTAGATCTGCCTTTCGAATTGAGCCCATGCCACAAAGTGTACATGTAAAGGGCTTTTCCCCAGTATGAGTCATCATGTGTCTTTTTAGATCACTCTTAAAATTACAGCCCTTTCCACAAACTGTACATGTAATGGGCCTTTCCCCTGTATGAGTCCTCATGTGTATTTTTAGATCTGCCTTTCGAACTAAGCCCTTGCCACAAACTGTACATGTAATGGGCTTTTCCCCAGTATGAGTCATCATGTGTAATTTTAGATCTTCCTTTCGAACGAAGCCCTTGCCACAAACTGTACATGTAAAGGGCTTTTCCCCTGTATGAGTCCTTATGTGTCTTGTTAGATCACATGTTTGCATAAACCTTTTTTCACAAACTGTACACGTAAAGGGCTTTTCCCCTGTATGAGTCATCATGTGTATTTTTAGATTATTCTTTAACTTACAGCCCTTGCCACAAACTGTACACAAAAAGGGTTTTTCCCCAGTATGAGTCATCATGTGTAATTTTAGATCTGCCTTTCGAACGAAGCCATTGCCACAAACTGTACATGTAAAGGGCTTTTCCCCTGTATGAGTCATCATGTGTAATTTTAGACTATCCCTTTGATTAAAGCCTCTGTCACACACAGTACAAACAAATGGCTTTTCCCCTGAATGAGTCATCATGTGTATTTTTAGATCACTCTTAAAATTACAGCCCTTTCCACAAACTGTACATGTAATGGGCCTTTCCCCTGTATGAGTCCTCATGTGTATTTTTAGATCTGCCTTTCGAACTAAGCCCTTGCCACAAACTGTACATGTAATGGGCTTTTCCCCAGTATGAGTCATCATGTGTAATTTTAGATCTGCCTTTCGAACGAAGCCCTTGCCACAAACTGTACATGTAAAGGGCTTTTCCCCTGTATGAGTCCTTATGTGTCTTGTTAGATCACATGTTTGCATAAACCTTTTTTCACAAACGGTACACGTAAAGGGTTTTTCCCCTGTATGAGTCATCATGTGTAATTTTAGACTACCCCTTTGATTAAAGCCTCTGTCACACACAGTACAAACAAATGGCTTTTCCCCTGAATGAATCATTGTGTGCTTGTTTAGATGTCCCTTATGATTAAACATTTTGCCACAGTCTGTACAGCTAAAAATATTTCTCAGGTTTAAACCTGACTGGTCATCCCTGGTCTCATCCCACTCATCACTGTCTTCAGTGATGTCAGATTCAGAACAGCCTGAAGACAGGAGCTGGTCATCACTAGTTGGTTGTGATGTTCCACAGTCCTCTACACCAGCTTGTGTTTCCATGTGTTTAGATGAGGTGCTGGCTACAGGTTCTTCTGGTATGTTTTCATCATCTTCATGTTTCACTGTCTCTGTTGATCCAACATCCTCCTCTGATCTTTGAAGTAATCCATCATGTTCCTCTTTAATCTGTAGAGACTCTGGTTCCTCCTGGACCAGACTGGAGGTTCTCTCCTCTTGCTCCTCTTTAATCTGTGGAGACTCTGGTTCCTCTTTGACCAGACTGGAGGTTCTCTCCTCCTGTTCATCTTTAATCTGTAGAGACTCTGGTTCCTCTTTGATCACACTGGAGGTTCTCTCCTCCTGTTCCTCTTTAATCTGTAGAGACTCTGGTTCCTCTTTGATCACACTGGAGGTTCTCTCCTCCTGTTCCTCTTTAATCTGTAGAGACTCTGGTTCCTCTTTGATCAGACTGGAGGTTCTCTCCTGCTCAGTAAATACCTCCTTTTTACACACCAGGTGTATGGAGTCTAGACAGAAGATACAGAATAGAAACACATTATTACATGAAACGTCTGCTGTTAGTTCCGTATCTGTCCTAATGTTGTTTTGATTCCAGTGTGAAGTGTCACAAAATGATTGTTTCTTACCTCAACAATGCTTAATTTCTAAAACAAGCGTCTCCTTGTTCCTCAAATATAATTTATCATTAGCTACAACCTATTGCTATCAGATATATCCAACTGTGTTCAAACATTAACAGTTAGATTAAACATAGTAAAGGTTTTACCAACCGGCTCTGTGTAGTTTGACGAATGGTTGTAAAACCATATCCAGTAGTCTGCGTTGGCGGTCAGTTTCTTGCTTGATGTGGGAAGCTTCATCCTCATACTCTGTTAGAATTCTTCCAACGACCCCAAATATCTCTTCAGCAGCAGCAGATAGTCTCTGGTTGACCAGGGACTTCAATGTTTGTAGTAAAGCCATAACTAAAAACCTGCCCAAACAAACTGATACTAGATCTATGTTTAAAGAGCGAAAATCTAAAGTTGAAAGTAGAACCAAAACAAAAACTAAAAGCTTCAGCTAGTGTAGAAGGAGAAGTTCAGCTCTTAACAACTAGCAGAGGATAAAGTGACACAAAGCAGACCAAGCTCTTGTTAAATACTAACAGAAGGCCCTGATCATCCAATCAGAGTGAAGGGGCGGGAAACAAAACTGCTCCCAACAACAAGGCAATTCAATGAGTTTTATATCAAACATTAAGCAAATGTTAAATTCACTCATTGAACCTCTCAAGACCTTTTTTATAGTATGTTGTAGATTAGAAGATTGTAGGAGAAAACTCTCGCATGGGTGCGTAGGCCAGTGGACATCAATGAAAGCAATAAAGTACACCCGCACACTGTGTAGCCTATCTGCTCGGCACAAGGGTTGCTTCATTAAAAAAGACAACACTCTTGTGCCGAACAGATACACAGTGTGCAGGTGTAGATTAGAAGATGAAAATAGCCAATCTAGAAGCTGAAAACACGTTGTAAATGTGTAGAAAGTGGCTGTTCTACATGTAGTTTAACATGTCCTGGTGAAATATCTTTCTGTACATGCAGCAGTATAGAGAGTAACTTTGGTGTTAAGCATTATCAGGCTCGGCGCCACGACGGGTCAAAGGGGGTACCCCTCAACCCGACCTCCTTGAAAAAATGTGTAATGTCAATAATAAAATATAAAACAACCTTTTGTGCTGGATTGGTTTTCTAGTGATATTTGGCAGTGATATTCACTAGCAGCACTGGTTATAACAACTCAAAACATGCTGCTACAAACAAACAAAAAAGTATTGTACAGGCATGCAAGGAACAGCATGCGTCATGGCCATCTCCCATCTGGAAAGAACAGGAAGTACGACATTCCTGAGGCACAGGGATTTAACACATGTTAATTGGGATCAACTGAATGTATGTGTCTGACATGTTTGTCTGCCATTGGGGGGAGGGGTGCTATTGATGCAGTGGATCAGAGAGAGTGGCAAAGTGTTACCTCTGTAAAGCCCCCCCATGTAAAGTGTCTTTGGGTACTCAGAAAAGCGCTATATAAGTTTGAGGTATTATATTATTAAAGTGGGCTGTATTCTTTGAGCACAGACGCACTTAATGTGGTATTTCAGCTGTTCCAATTGCAATTCCAAACATCCGAACATGACCCGCTTTAATTACTTCAGTCTAATGTGTTAATAGCTTAATGACTAGTACTAGTCTTTTTTATGTCCAATATTTGCATTTCAGTTCATAATCATAAAGTTAATGTATGTGAAATCAATAAAAAAAAGATTACTTTTCTGGATTCCAATTAAAAAATAGGTGAAAATAATTCAGGATTTCAATTTAAAAAATAGCAAAAATCCCTATCAAATGTTTTGTTTTGTAGCCTACTGCTGATGTTGGCAAATGGCAATAATAGCACAGCAAAGATGCTGTGTGCAGTGGGTGCTGTGAATTTAGGATTAGGAATGCTTAACCTTGTAAAGTCCAAATGAAGGGGTGAGCTCAAAATGCCTTTGTCACCTTTCAGATGTTGTCACATGGATGCTAAGTACTTTCCAGTCTAAATAATTTAAATGCAAATGATTGATTCCCAATCCTATACACGTTCCACTCCATTCACACTATACTACAGTAAGAGTATATCCACTAAAAGGATCACATGCCAATTGGTTGGTCGATCCATTCAGCAATAGGGTTACACACCCTAACCCATTATCACCTGTCTGTTTACAATGGGACAGACATGCTCCTAAACATGCCACAACATTCACAACCCATGTCTTCTAACAGGTATTAGCATCAGCCGGCCCTGGCCATTGTTGCTCCCAGATCCTGTGCCTGTGTGGGATGCGCCGCTCACGGACGGCCCACCCTGTTCTTATTCTACTAGATGTACTTGTAGCTACAGGCTATAAGTAAAATGGACAGTATGCACACATTAAGACATAGTCATGACATGTTCAATATAGCAAGTTCAAGTAAATTACGTGTAGACTGTACAATTATACTCATGTTCCTTATAGTAATAGTTTGGTATGAAGGATGTAAAATGAAGCAGTCGTCTCTATATTGTTCACAGTAGGCCTGTGAATCCTTTTTTTTTTTACAAATGTACCTGTGCATGCAATGCATTATGGCCTGCCAATTGTATTTATTTTACACCTGTTTTAATACTAATGTTCTGGTATTGAGTGAGAAGAGATTTTGTAACTTTTGTACTGGTTCAAATTTAACCTTTGTGTGTTTAAATCATTCAGTTGATAAAACCTTTACAATTATACAAGCTTTTTACAAAATGTACTCTGCTTTCATGCCAGAAGACTGGAGTAGATCATGCTAAAATTCTATTTAATTGAAAAAAAAACTGCTTTAGAATCGAAAAAAATCTTTTTTGAATCGAGAATCGGAAAAATCGAAAAGATCGTTTTTGAATCGAATCGTCACCCCAAGAATCGGAATCGAATCAAATCGTGGGACACCTAAAGATTCGCAGCCCTAGTTCACAGTACAAGATGTCCACACTCAAAAGAGGTGAAACACATGTGTTGTGGTGAGCTTTCTGTATTGAACACACAAAGGATCTGTAGCTGTCAAACCTTTATTTGAAAAAGAAGAAATTACGGACAGTGTTTTTTACAGAGTAAATATGTTCTGTTACAATGTATTCTAGGCTATGAAAATCTTAACACATAATCAAACTAAGTGATTGAAATACACCAGTCCACATACACTAGTCCAAACAACATGTCAACCCACAGACAAGTTTCAATTGTACCACTAGTGCATCAATATTCATGAATATAACAAATGTGAGCAAACACTGCTTCTCATATTAGTATCAGTATCATACAAGTTGAAAATCGATTAAAAAATGTATAGTCCATCAAGTTTAATGTATTTAGCTAAACTGCTGATAATTGACATTAAGTGTCAACATAATGCCTTATTTTAAGAAAAATCACTAATTATTTAACAGCTTTTTCCTCTTTACGACAGGTCTTCATGTGTGTTTTTAGATGGCAATTCTGACTAAAGCCTTTTTCACAAAATGTACACGTAAATGGTTTTTCCCCTGTATGAGTCCTCATGTGTACTTTTAGATCTACCTTTCGAACTAATGAAAAGAATCCCGCAAACTGTCTTCACTTGAGTTTAGATTTTATTGAGCAACGTTTCGGTCGTCAGACCTTCATTGGGCATCTGATGCCTGATGGAAGTCTGATGACTGAAACGTGTGTTGTGGTGAGCTTTCTGTAATGAACACACAAAGGACACTATAATGATGAAAAAAACCACTTATCATGTAACAGCTTTTTCCCCTTTACGACCTTTACAATTATACAAGCTTTTTACAAAATGTACTCTGCTTTCATGCCAGAAGACTGGAGTAGATCATGCTAAAATTCTATTTAATTGAAAAAAAAACTGCTTTAGAATCGAAAAAAATCTTTTTTGAATCGAGAATCGGAAAAATCGAAAAGATCGTTTTTGAATCGAATCGTCACCCCAAGAATCGGAATCGAATCGAATCGTGGGACACCTAAAGATTCGCAGCCCTAGTTCACAGTACAAGATGTCCACACTCAAAAGAGGTGAAACACATGTGTTGTGGTGAGCTTTCTGTATTGAACACACAAAGGATCTGTAGCTGTCAAACCTTTATTTGAAAAAGAAGAAATTACGGACAGTGTTTTTTACAGAGTAAATATGTTCTGTTACAATGTATTCTAGGCTATGAAAATCTTAACACATAATCAAACTAAGTGATTGAAATACACCAGTCCACATACACTAGTCCAAACAACATGTCAACCCATAGACAAGTTTCAATTGTACCACTAGTGCATCAATATTCATGAATATAACAAATGTGAGCAAACACTGCTTCTCATATTAGTATCAGTATCATACAAGTTGAAAATCGATTAAAAAAATGTATAGTCCATCAAGTTTAATGTATTTAGCTAAACTGCTGATAATTGACATTAAGTGTCAACATAATGCCTTATTTTAAGAAAAATCACTAATTATTTAACAGCTTTTTCCTCTTTACGACAGGTCTTCATGTGTGTTTTTAGATGGCAATTC
This sequence comes from Protomyctophum bolini, assembly GCF_963924005.1. NCBI lineage: Eukaryota > Metazoa > Chordata > Actinopteri > Myctophiformes > Myctophidae > Protomyctophum > Protomyctophum bolini. Next base: position 46,739,706 of record NC_137869.1, on the reverse strand, counting down.
TGACTAAAGCCTTTTTCACAAAATGTACATGTAAATGGTTTTTCCCCTGTATGAGTCCTCATGTGTACTTTTAGATCTACCTTTCGAACTAATGAAAAGAATCCCGCAAACTGTCTTCACTTGAGTTTAGATTTTATTGAACAACGTTTCGGTCGTCAGACCTTCATTGGGCATCTGATGCCTGATGGAAGTGTGATGACGAAACGTGTGTTGTGGTGAGCTTTCTGTAATGAACACACAAAGGACACTATGGTGATGAAAAAAAACACTTATCATGTAACAGCTTTTTCCCCTTTACGACAGGTCTTCATGTGTGTTTTTAGATGGCAACTCCTACTAAAGTATTTTTCACAAACTGTACACGTAAATGGTTTTTCCCCAGTATGAGTCATCATGTGTAATTTTAGATCTGCCTTTCGAATTGAGCCCATGCCACAAAGTGTACATGTAAAGGGCTTTTCCCCAGTATGAGTCATCATGTGTCTTTTTAGATCACTCTTAAAATTACAGCCCTTTCCACAAACTGTACATGTAATGGGCCTTTCCCCTGTATGAGTCCTCATGTGTATTTTTAGATCTGCCTTTCGAACTAAGCCCTTGCCACAAACTGTACATGTAATGGGCTTTTCCCCAGTATGAGTCATCATGTGTAATTTTAGATCTTCCTTTCGAACGAAGCCCTTGCCACAAACTGTACATGTAAAGGGCTTTTCCCCTGTATGAGTCCTTATGTGTCTTGTTAGATCACATGTTTGCATAAACCTTTTTTCACAAACTGTACACGTAAAGGGCTTTTCCCCTGTATGAGTCATCATGTGTATTTTTAGATTATTCTTTAACTTACAGCCCTTGCCACAAACTGTACACAAAAAGGGTTTTTCCCCAGTATGAGTCATCATGTGTAATTTTAGATCTGCCTTTCGAACGAAGCCATTGCCACAAACTGTACATGTAAAGGGCTTTTCCCCTGTATGAGTCATCATGTGTAATTTTAGACTATCCCTTTGATTAAAGCCTCTGTCACACACAGTACAAACAAATGGCTTTTCCCCTGAATGAGTCATCATGTGTATTTTTAGATCACTCTTAAAATTACAGCCCTTTCCACAAACTGTACATGTAATGGGCCTTTCCCCTGTATGAGTCCTCATGTGTATTTTTAGATCTGCCTTTCGAACTAAGCCCTTGCCACAAACTGTACATGTAATGGGCTTTTCCCCAGTATGAGTCATCATGTGTAATTTTAGATCTGCCTTTCGAACGAAGCCCTTGCCACAAACTGTACATGTAAAGGGCTTTTCCCCTGTATGAGTCCTTATGTGTCTTGTTAGATCACATGTTTGCATAAACCTTTTTTCACAAACGGTACACGTAAAGGGTTTTTCCCCTGTATGAGTCATCATGTGTAATTTTAGACTACCCCTTTGATTAAAGCCTCTGTCACACACAGTACAAACAAATGGCTTTTCCCCTGAATGAATCATTGTGTGCTTGTTTAGATGTCCCTTATGATTAAACATTTTGCCACAGTCTGTACAGCTAAAAATATTTCTCAGGTTTAAACCTGACTGGTCATCCCTGGTCTCATCCCACTCATCACTGTCTTCAGTGATGTCAGATTCAGAACAGCCTGAAGACAGGAGCTGGTCATCACTAGTTGGTTGTGATGTTCCACAGTCCTCTACACCAGCTTGTGTTTCCATGTGTTTAGATGAGGTGCTGGCTACAGGTTCTTCTGGTATGTTTTCATCATCTTCATGTTTCACTGTCTCTGTTGATCCAACATCCTCCTCTGATCTTTGAAGTAATCCATCATGTTCCTCTTTAATCTGTAGAGACTCTGGTTCCTCCTGGACCAGACTGGAGGTTCTCTCCTCTTGCTCCTCTTTAATCTGTGGAGACTCTGGTTCCTCTTTGACCAGACTGGAGGTTCTCTCCTCCTGTTCATCTTTAATCTGTAGAGACTCTGGTTCCTCTTTGATCACACTGGAGGTTCTCTCCTCCTGTTCCTCTTTAATCTGTAGAGACTCTGGTTCCTCTTTGATCACACTGGAGGTTCTCTCCTCCTGTTCCTCTTTAATCTGTAGAGACTCTGGTTCCTCTTTGATCAGACTGGAGGTTCTCTCCTGCTCAGTAAATACCTCCTTTTTACACACCAGGTGTATGGAGTCTAGACAGAAGATACAGAATAGAAACACATTATTACATGAAACGTCTGCTGTTAGTTCCGTATCTGTCCTAATGTTGTTTTGATTCCAGTGTGAAGTGTCACAAAATGATTGTTTCTTACCTCAACAATGCTTAATTTCTAAAACAAGCGTCTCCTTGTTCCTCAAATATAATTTATCATTAGCTACAACCTATTGCTATCAGATATATCCAACTGTGTTCAAACATTAACAGTTAGATTAAACATAGTAAAGGTTTTACCAACCGGCTCTGTGTAGTTTGACGAATGGTTGTAAAACCATATCCAGTAGTCTGCGTTGGCGGTCAGTTTCTTGCTTGATGTGGGAAGCTTCATCCTCATACTCTGTTAGAATTCTTCCAACGACCCCAAATATCTCTTCAGCAGCAGCAGATAGTCTCTGGTTGACCAGGGACTTCAATGTTTGTAGTAAAGCCATAACTAAAAACCTGCCCAAACAAACTGATACTAGATCTATGTTTAAAGAGCGAAAATCTAAAGTTGAAAGTAGAACCAAAACTAAAACTAAAAGCTTCAGCTAGTGTAGAAGGAGAAGTTCAGCTCTTAACAACTAGCAGAGGATAAAGTGACACAAAGCAGACCAAGCTCTTGTTAAATACTAACAGAAGGCCCTGATCATCCAATCAGAGTGAAGGGGCGGGAAACAAAACTGCTCCCAACAACAAGGCAATTCAATGAGTTTTATATCAAACATTAAGCAAATGTTAAATTCACTCATTGAACCTCTCAAGACCTTTTTTATAGTATGTTGTAGATTAGAAGATTGTAGGAGAAAACTCTCGCATGGGTGCGTAGGCCAGTGGACATCAATGAAAGCAATAAAGTACACCCGCACACTGTGTAGCCTATCTGCTCGGCACAAGGGTTGCTTCATTAAAAAAGACAACACTCTTGTGCCGAACAGATACACAGTGTGCAGGTGTAGATTAGAAGATGAAAATAGCCAATCTAGAAGCTGAAAACACGTTGTAAATGTGTAGAAAGTGGCTGTTCTACATGTAGTTTAACATGTCCTGGTGAAATATCTTTCTGTACATGCAGCAGTATAGAGAGTAACTTTGGTGTTAAGCATTATCAGGCTCGGCGCCACGACGGGTCAAAGGGGGTACCCCTCAACCCGACCTCCTTGAAAAAATGTGTAATGTCAATAATAAAATATAAAACAACCCTTTGTGCTGGATTGGTTTTCTAGTGATATTTGGCAGTGATATTCACTAGCAGCACTGGTTATAACAACTCAAAACATGCTGCTACAAACAAACAAAAAAGTATTGTACAGGCATGCATAAGGTTGCCAACCGTCCCGTAAAATACGGGTTTGTATCGTATTTGACAACTAAAAGACCTGTCCCGTAATGAACCGATACGGGACGCACTTAATCCCGTATTTTGGGGTCGTGGAAGAATGACAGCGCGTTATGGTGATTCTCAGTCGCTCACATGCGGACACTCACACATACACACACACAAGCAGAAGGGGCAGCCATCTGAGCTATGGGAACAGGAGGAATACATGGAACCTGCTGTCTAGAGAGGCGCTAGGCACAGCTCATTGGTCAGTACTCTTCATAGGCATGCAGCAGAGCCAATCACTATGCAGTGTCGTATCTTAGCAACTATTTCACCAGGCTCCCGGTCCAAAACATTGAAAAAACTAATGGATGCTGTTCACAGCCAAACATCTTATCTACCTCAGAGTCAGAAAGTTCTAGTAGTGAGATATAACTAAAAAAGAAGAAAAACTAAGTGCAGAGCTGAGTGGGAAAAAGATTCGGTGGATTTTTATGAAACAAAAGCTTTGCAGTTTGAAAGTGGATATTCAACCTTTCCCTACAGCTGCAATGTTGGTGAGTTTAATGTCGTTTAATACAAGCAGATGCAAATTGGATGAATGGGGAGTCAATGGATGGTTTATGGCAAGTCACTTCATATCATTAGGCTATAATAAATCTAGAGTTGCAAATTGCAAAGGACTGTGCTGTCATCATGTGCCAGTTAGCCCTGACAGGGACACATATAGGCTACTGTAGTTCCTTGTTCATCAAGCAACTCTAGAGCAGTGGTTCCCAAACTTTTTCATGTCAAGGACCCCCGCTGTAAGCACTGGACCAGGGCTAAAGGACCCTCAAATTGACACTAATGAGCCTGCGGACCCCCAATTGAAAACCTAATGCCATGGACCCCCATAAGAGAAGATAAGGCTCTAGCAGTGATTCTCAACCCGTTTAATTTCAAGGACCCCCAGTTTGTCATGCATTAGTCCACGGACCCCCATTTAATGGCATTTCTAGTTTTCTACCTCTGGAACCCCCAATTTATATTGTAAAATATATGTTAATTTAACTCTGAGAGTATACAAATGGAACCAAATGGACCTGCACTCTCAGAGTTACAGACCCATAAGGATCCATTTGGTTCCAAAGTATCATTTAGCTGGAGACCCCTTGGAACTCACTCAAGGACCCCTGGGGGTCCCCGGACCCCATTTTGGGAACCACTGGCTTAGTAACTGTAAATGTGAATTTAAACCAGGTACTGAGAAGCCTGTATGCTTTGTAAAATGGTCTGAAATAAGGTCAAGTTTATGATTTGAACATTTGCCATTTAAGGCTTAATATTTTGTATGCTGTTTGTTAAACCTATAAAACCTTATGGCATGAACTATATGTTGGAAGGGTTAGGGTAGAGCAAAGTTTTAGGTCAGTGCAGACTGCAGATTTATACTTTCCAAATCATACCTTTACTAACTTTTAGATTTCGTTTTTTGTCAATTTCATACTGCTAAATGGTCAATGTAATTACTAATTAAGTACCCCAACACTGATACACTGTTATATATTTTTTTTAAACCATTAAAATCAACTAAATCATATTATAATGCAAGTAGATGTAATGACTAATATTTATTCATAATAAAAATAATGCATACTATATACTGTAGCACTTTTACACTCTCAAACAGCTCATATAGGCCTACATGTCAATACAGGTCAGGTAGTAGAAGAGATTTTGTAACTTTTGTACTGGTTCAAATTTAACCTTTGTGTGTTTAAATCATTCAGTTGATAAAACCTTTACAATTATACAAGCTTTTTACAAAATGTACTCTGCTTTCATGCCAGAAGACTGGAGTAGATCATGCTAAAATTCTATTTAATTGAAAAAAAAACTGCTTTAGAATCGAAAAAAATCTTTTTTGAATCGAGAATCGGAAAAATCGAAAAGATCGTTTTTGAATCGAATCGTCACCCCAAGAATCGGAATCGAATCAAATCGTGGGACACCTAAAGATTCGCAGCCCTAGTTCACAGTACAAGATGTCCACACTCAAAAGAGGTGAAACACATGTGTTGTGGTGAGCTTTCTGTATTGAACACACAAAGGATCTGTAGCTGTCAAACCTTTATTTGAAAAAGAAGAAATTACGGACAGTGTTTTTTACAGAGTAAATATGTTCTGTTACAATGTATTCTAGGCTATGAAAATCTTAACACATAATCAAACTAAGTGATTGAAATACACCAGTCCACATACACTAGTCCAAACAACATGTCAACCCACAGACAAGTTTCAATTGTACCACTAGTGCATCAATATTCATGAATATAACAAATGTGAGCAAACACTGCTTCTCATATTAGTATCAGTATCATACAAGTTGAAAATCGATTAAAAAATGTATAGTCCATCAAGTTTAATGTATTTAGCTAAACTGCTGATAATTGACATTAAGTGTCAACATAATGCCTTATTTTAAGAAAAATCACTAATTATTTAACAGCTTTTTCCTCTTTACGACAGGTCTTCATGTGTGTTTTTAGATGGCAATTCTGACTAAAGCCTTTTTCACAAAATGTACATGTAAATGGTTTTTCCCCTGTATGAGTCCTCATGTGTACTTTTAGATCTACCTTTCGAACTAATGAAAAGAATCCCGCAAACTGTCTTCACTTGAGTTTAGATTTTATTGAACAACGTTTCGGTCGTCAGACCTTCATTGGGCATCTGATGCCTGATGGAAGTGTGATGACGAAACGTGTGTTGTGGTGAGCTTTCTGTAATGAACACACAAAGGACACTATGGTGATGAAAAAAAACACTTATCATGTAACAGCTTTTTCCCCTTTACGACAGGTCTTCATGTGTGTTTTTAGATGGCAACTCCTACTAAAGTATTTTTCACAAACTGTACACGTAAATGGTTTTTCCCCAGTATGAGTCATCATGTGTAATTTTAGATCTGCCTTTCGAATTGAGCCCATGCCACAAAGTGTACATGTAAAGGGCTTTTCCCCAGTATGAGTCATCATGTGTCTTTTTAGATCACTCTTAAAATTACAGCCCTTTCCACAAACTGTACATGTAATGGGCCTTTCCCCTGTATGAGTCCTCATGTGTATTTTTAGATCTGCCTTTCGAACTAAGCCCTTGCCACAAACTGTACATGTAATGGGCTTTTCCCCAGTATGAGTCATCATGTGTAATTTTAGATCTTCCTTTCGAACGAAGCCCTTGCCACAAACTGTACATGTAAAGGGCTTTTCCCCTGTATGAGTCCTTATGTGTCTTGTTAGATCACATGTTTGCATAAACCTTTTTTCACAAACTGTACACGTAAAGGGCTTTTCCCCTGTATGAGTCATCATGTGTATTTTTAGATTATTCTTTAACTTACAGCCCTTGCCACAAACTGTACACAAAAAGGGTTTTTCCCCAGTATGAGTCATCATGTGTAATTTTAGATCTGCCTTTCGAACGAAGCCATTGCCACAAACTGTACATGTAAAGGGCTTTTCCCCTGTATGAGTCATCATGTGTAATTTTAGACTATCCCTTTGATTAAAGCCTCTGTCACACACAGTACAAACAAATGGCTTTTCCCCTGAATGAGTCATCATGTGTATTTTTAGATCACTCTTAAAATTACAGCCCTTTCCACAAACTGTACATGTAATGGGCCTTTCCCCTGTATGAGTCCTCATGTGTATTTTTAGATCTGCCTTTCGAACTAAGCCCTTGCCACAAACTGTACATGTAATGGGCTTTTCCCCAGTATGAGTCATCATGTGTAATTTTAGATCTGCCTTTCGAACGAAGCCCTTGCCACAAACTGTACATGTAAAGGGCTTTTCCCCTGTATGAGTCCTTATGTGTCTTGTTAGATCACATGTTTGCATAAACCTTTTTTCACAAACGGTACACGTAAAGGGTTTTTCCCCTGTATGAGTCATCATGTGTAATTTTAGACTACCCCTTTGATTAAAGCCTCTGTCACACACAGTACAAACAAATGGCTTTTCCCCTGAATGAATCATTGTGTGCTTGTTTAGATGTCCCTTATGATTAAACATTTTGCCACAGTCTGTACAGCTAAAAATATTTCTCAGGTTTAAACCTGACTGGTCATCCCTGGTCTCATCCCACTCATCACTGTCTTCAGTGATGTCAGATTCAGAACAGCCTGAAGACAGGAGCTGGTCATCACTAGTTGGTTGTGATGTTCCACAGTCCTCTACACCAGCTTGTGTTTCCATGTGTTTAGATGAGGTGCTGGCTACAGGTTCTTCTGGTATGTTTTCATCATCTTCATGTTTCACTGTCTCTGTTGATCCAACATCCTCCTCTGATCTTTGAAGTAATCCATCATGTTCCTCTTTAATCTGTAGAGACTCTGGTTCCTCCTGGACCAGACTGGAGGTTCTCTCCTCTTGCTCCTCTTTAATCTGTGGAGACTCTGGTTCCTCTTTGACCAGACTGGAGGTTCTCTCCTCCTGTTCATCTTTAATCTGTAGAGACTCTGGTTCCTCTTTGATCACACTGGAGGTTCTCTCCTCCTGTTCCTCTTTAATCTGTAGAGACTCTGGTTCCTCTTTGATCACACTGGAGGTTCTCTCCTCCTGTTCCTCTTTAATCTGTAGAGACTCTGGTTCCTCTTTGATCAGACTGGAGGTTCTCTCCTGCTCAGTAAATACCTCCTTTTTACACACCAGGTGTATGGAGTCTAGACAGAAGATACAGAATAGAAACACATTATTACGTGAAACGTCTGCTGTTAGTTCCGTATCTGTCCTAATGTTGTTTTGATTCCAGTGTGAAGTGTCACAAAATGATTGTTTCTTACCTCAACAATGCTTAATTTCTAAAACAAGCGTCTCCTTGTTCCTCAAATATAATTTATCATTAGCTACAACCTATTGCTATCAGATATATCCAACTGTGTTCAAACATTAACAGTTAGATTAAACATAGTAAAGGTTTTACCAACCGGCTCTGTGTAGTTTGACGAATGGTTGTAAAACCATATCCAGTAGTCTGCGTTGGCGGTCAGTTTCTTGCTTGATGTGGGAAGCTTCATCCTCATACTCTGTTAGAATTCTTCCAACGACCCCAAATATCTCTTCAGCAGCAGCAGATAGTCTCTGGTTGACCAGGGACTTCAATGTTTGTAGTAAAGCCATAACTAAAAACCTGCCCAAACAAACTGATACTAGATCTATGTTTAAAGAGCGAAAATCTAAAGTTGAAAGTAGAACCAAAACTAAAACTAAAAGCTTCAGCTAGTGTAGAAGGAGAAGTTCAGCTCTTAACAACTAGCAGAGGATAAAGTGACACAAAGCAGACCAAGCTCTTGTTAAATACTAACAGAAGGCCCTGATCATCCAATCAGAGTGAAGGGGCGGGAAACAAAACTGCTCCCAACAACAAGGCAATTCAATGAGTTTTATATCAAACATTAAGCAAATGTTAAATTCACTCATTGAACCTCTCAAGACCTTTTTTATAGTATGTTGTAGATTAGAAGATTGTAGGAGAAAACTCTCGCATGGGTGCGTAGGCCAGTGGACATCAATGAAAGCAATAAAGTACACCCGCACACTGTGTAGCCTATCTGCTCGGCACAAGGGTTGCTTCATTAAAAAAGACAACACTCTTGTGCCGAACAGATACACAGTGTGCAGGTGTAGATTAGAAGATGAAAATAGCCAATCTAGAAGCTGAAAACACGTTGTAAATGTGTAGAAAGTGGCTGTTCTACATGTAGTTTAACATGTCCTGGTGAAATATCTTTCTGTACATGCAGCAGTATAGAGAGTAACTTTGGTGTTAAGCATTATCAGGCTCGGCGCCACGACGGGTCAAAGGGGGTACCCCTCAACCCGACCTCCTTGAAAAAATGTGTAATGTCAATAATAAAATATAAAACAACCCTTTGTGCTGGATTGGTTTTCTAGTGATATTTGGCAGTGATATTCACTAGCAGCACTGGTTATAACAACTCAAAACATGCTGCTACAAACAAACAAAAAAGTATTGTACAGGCATGCATAAGGTTGCCAACCGTCCCGTAAAATACGGGTTTGTATCGTATTTGACAACTAAAAGACCTGTCCCGTAATGAACCGATACGGGACGCACTTAATCCCGTATTTTGGGGTCGTGGAAGAATGACAGCGCGTTATGGTGATTCTCAGTCGCTCACATGCGGACACTCACACATACACACACAAGCAGAAGGGGCAGCCATCTGAGCTATGGGAACAGGAGGAATACATGGAACCTGCTGTCTAGAGAGGCGCTAGGCACAGCTCATTGGTCAGTACTCTTCATAGGCATGCAGCAGAGCCAATCACTATGCAGTGTCGTATCTTAGCAACTATTTCACCAGGCTCCCGGTCCAAAACATTGAAAAAACTAATGGATGCTGTTCACAGCCAAACATCTTATCTACCTCAGAGTCAGAAAGTTCTAGTAGTGAGATATAACTAAAAAAGAAGAAAAACTAAGTGCAGAGCTGAGTGGGAAAAAGATTCGGTGGATTTTTATGAAACAAAAGCTTTGCAGTTTGAAAGTGGATATTCAACCTTTCCCTACAGCTGCAATGTTGGTGAGTTTAATGTCGTTTAATACAAGCAGATGCAAATTGGATGAATGGGGAGTCAATGGATGGTTTATGGCAAGTCACTTCATATCATTAGGCTATAATAAATCTAGAGTTGCAAATTGCAAAGGACTGTGCTGTCATCATGTGCCAGTTAGCCCTGACAGGGACACATATAGGCTACTGTAGTTCCTTGTTCATCAAGCAACTCTAGAGCAGTGGTTCCCAAACTTTTTCATGTCAAGGACCCCCGCTGTAAGCACTGGACCAGGGCTAAAGGACCCTCAAATTGACACTAATGAGCCTGCGGACCCCCAATTGAAAACCTAATGCCATGGACCCCCATAAGAGAAGATAAGGCTCTAGCAGTGATTCTCAACCCGTTTAATTTCAAGGACCCCCAGTTTGTCATGCATTAGTCCACGGACCCCCATTTAATGGCATTTCTAGTTTTCTACCTCTGGAACCCCCAATTTATATTGTAAAATATATGTTAATTTAACTCTGAGAGTATACAAATGGAACCAAATGGACCTGCACTCTCAGAGTTACAGACCCATAAGGATCCATTTGGTTCCAAAGTATCATTTAGCTGGAGACCCCTTGGAACTCACTCAAGGACCCCTGGGGGTCCCCGGACCCCATTTTGGGAACCACTGGCTTAGTAACTGTAAATGTGAATTTAAACCAGGTACTGAGAAGCCTGTATGCTTTGTAAAATGGTCTGAAATAAGGTCAAGTTTATGATTTGAACATTTGCCATTTAAGGCTTAATATTTTGTATGCTGTTTGTTAAACCTATAAAACCTTATGGCATGAACTATATGTTGGAAGGGTTAGGGTAGAGCAAAGTTTTAGGTCAGTGCAGACTGCAGATTTATACTTTCCAAATCATACCTTTACTAACTTTTAGATTTCGTTTTTTGTCAATTTCATACTGCTAAATGGTCAATGTAATTACTAATTAAGTACCCCAACACTGATACACTGTTATATATTTTTTTTAAACCATTAAAATCAACTAAATCATATTATAATGCAAGTAGATGTAATGACTAATATTTATTCATAATAAAAATAATGCATACTATATACTGTAGCACTTTTACACTCTCAAACAGCTCATATAGGCCTACATGTCAATACAGGTCAGGTAGTAGAAGAGATTTTGTAACTTTTGTACTGGTTCAAATTTAACCTTTGTGTGTTTAAATCATTCAGTTGATAAAACCTTTACAATTATACAAGCTTTTTACAAAATGTACTCTGCTTTCATGCCAGAAGACTGGAGTAGATCATGCTAAAATTCTATTTAATTGAAAAAAAAACTGCTTTAGAATCGAAAAAAATCTTTTTTGAATCGAGAATCGGAAAAATCGAAAAGATCGTTTTTGAATCGAATCGTCACCCCAAGAATCGGAATCGAATCAAATCGTGGGACACCTAAAGATTCGCAGCCCTAGTTCACAGTACAAGATGTCCACACTCAAAAGAGGTGAAACACATGTGTTGTGGTGAGCTTTCTGTATTGAACACACAAAGGATCTGTAGCTGTCAAACCTTTATTTGAAAAAGAAGAAATTACGGACAGTGTTTTTTACAGAGTAAATATGTTCTGTTACAATGTATTCTAGGCTATGAAAATCTTAACACATAATCAAACTAAGTGATTGAAATACACCAGTCCACATACACTAGTCCAAACAACATGTCAACCCACAGACAAGTTTCAATTGTACCACTAGTGCATCAATATTCATGAATATAACAAATGTGAGCAAACACTGCTTCTCATATTAGTATCAGTATCATACAAGTTGAAAATCGATTAAAAAATGTATAGTCCATCAAGTTTAATGTATTTAGCTAAACTGCTGATAATTGACATTAAGTGTCAACATAATGCCTTATTTTAAGAAAAATCACTAATTATTTAACAGCTTTTTCCTCTTTACGACAGGTCTTCATGTGTGTTTTTAGATGGCAATTCTGACTAAAGCCTTTTTCACAAAATGTACACGTAAATGGTTTTTCCCCTGTATGAGTCCTCATGTGTACTTTTAGATCTACCTTTCGAACTAATGAAAAGAATCCCGCAAACTGTCTTCACTTGAGTTTAGATTTTATTGAGCAACGTTTCGGTCGTCAGACCTTCATTGGGCATCTGATGCCTGATGGAAGTCTGATGACTGAAACGTGTGTTGTGGTGAGCTTTCTGTAATGAACACACAAAGGACACTATAATGATGAAAAAAACCACTTATCATGTAACAGCTTTTTCCCCTTTACGACCTTTACAATTATACAAGCTTTTTACAAAATGTACTCTGCTTTCATGCCAGAAGACTGGAGTAGATCATGCTAAAATTCTATTTAATTGAAAAAAAAACTGCTTTAGAATCGAAAAAAATCTTTTTTGAATCGAGAATCGGAAAAATCGAAAAGATCGTTTTTGAATCGAATCGTCACCCCAAGAATCGGAATCGAATCGAATCGTGGGACACCTAAAGATTCGCAGCCCTAGTTCACAGTACAAGATGTCCACACTCAAAAGAGGTGAAACACATGTGTTGTGGTGAGCTTTCTGTATTGAACACACAAAGGATCTGTAGCTGTCAAACCTTTATTTGAAAAAGAAGAAATTACGGACAGTGTTTTTTACAGAGTAAATATGTTCTGTTACAATGTATTCTAGGCTATGAAAATCTTAACACATAATCAAACTAAGTGATTGAAATACACCAGTCCACATACACTAGTCCAAACAACATGTCAACCCATAGACAAGTTTCAATTGTACCACTAGTGCATCAATATTCATGAATATAACAAATGTGAGCAAACACTGCTTCTCATATTAGTATCAGTATCATACAAGTTGAAAATCGATTAAAAAAATGTATAGTCCATCAAGTTTAATGTATTTAGCTAAACTGCTGATAATTGACATTAAGTGTCAACATAATGCCTTATTTTAAGAAAAATCACTAATTATTTAACAGCTTTTTCCTCTTTACGACAGGTCTTCATGTGTGTTTTTAGATGGCAATTCTGACTAAAGCCTTTTTCACAAAATGTACATGTAAATGGTTTTTCCCCTGTATGAGTCCTCATGTGTACTTTTAGATCTACCTTTCGAACTAATGAAAAGAATCCCGCAAACTGTCTTCACTTGAGTTTAGATTTTATTGAACAACGTTTCGGTCGTCAGACCTTCATTGGGCATCTGATGCCTGATGGAAGTGTGATGACGAAACGTGTGTTGTGGTGAGCTTTCTGTAATGAACACACAAAGGACACTATGGTGATGAAAAAAAACACTTATCATGTAACAGCTTTTTCCCCTTTACGACAGGTCTTCATGTGTGTTTTTAGATGGCAACTCCTACTAAAGTATTTTTCACAAACTGTACACGTAAATGGTTTTTCCCCAGTATGAGTCATCATGTGTAATTTTAGATCTGCCTTTCGAATTGAGCCCATGCCACAAAGTGTACATGTAAAGGGCTTTTCCCCAGTATGAGTCATCATGTGTCTTTTTAGATCACTCTTAAAATTACAGCCCTTTCCACAAACTGTACATGTAATGGGCCTTTCCCCTGTATGAGTCCTCATGTGTATTTTTAGATCTGCCTTTCGAACTAAGCCCTTGCCACAAACTGTACATGTAATGGGCTTTTCCCCAGTATGAGTCATCATGTGTAATTTTAGATCTTCCTTTCGAACGAAGCCCTTGCCACAAACTGTACATGTAAAGGGCTTTTCCCCTGTATGAGTCCTTATGTGTCTTGTTAGATCACATGTTTGCATAAACCTTTTTTCACAAACTGTACACGTAAAGGGCTTTTCCCCTGTATGAGTCATCATGTGTATTTTTAGATTATTCTTTAACTTACAGCCCTTGCCACAAACTGTACACAAAAAGGGTTTTTCCCCAGTATGAGTCATCATGTGTAATTTTAGATCTGCCTTTCGAACGAAGCCATTGCCACAAACTGTACATGTAAAGGGCTTTTCCCCTGTATGAGTCATCATGTGTAATTTTAGACTATCCCTTTGATTAAAGCCTCTGTCACACACAGTACAAACAAATGGCTTTTCCCCTGAATGAGTCATCATGTGTATTTTTAGATCACTCTTAAAATTACAGCCCTTTCCACAAACTGTACATGTAATGGGCCTTTCCCCTGTATGAGTCCTCATGTGTATTTTTAGATCTGCCTTTCGAACTAAGCCCTTGCCACAAACTGTACATGTAATGGGCTTTTCCCCAGTATGAGTCATCATGTGTAATTTTAGATCTGCCTTTCGAACGAAGCCCTTGCCACAAACTGTACATGTAAAGGGCTTTTCCCCTGTATGAGTCCTTATGTGTCTTGTTAGATCACATGTTTGCATAAACCTTTTTTCACAAACGGTACACGTAAAGGGTTTTTCCCCTGTATGAGTCATCATGTGTAATTTTAGACTACCCCTTTGATTAAAGCCTCTGTCACACACAGTACAAACAAATGGCTTTTCCCCTGAATGAATCATTGTGTGCTTGTTTAGATGTCCCTTATGATTAAACATTTTGCCACAGTCTGTACAGCTAAAAATATTTCTCAGGTTTAAACCTGACTGGTCATCCCTGGTCTCATCCCACTCATCACTGTCTTCAGTGATGTCAGATTCAGAACAGCCTGAAGACAGGAGCTGGTCATCACTAGTTGGTTGTGATGTTCCACAGTCCTCTACACCAGCTTGTGTTTCCATGTGTTTAGATGAGGTGCTGGCTACAGGTTCTTCTGGTATGTTTTCATCATCTTCATGTTTCACTGTCTCTGTTGATCCAACATCCTCCTCTGATCTTTGAAGTAATCCATCATGTTCCTCTTTAATCTGTAGAGACTCTGGTTCCTCCTGGACCAGACTGGAGGTTCTCTCCTCTTGCTCCTCTTTAATCTGTGGAGACTCTGGTTCCTCTTTGACCAGACTGGAGGTTCTCTCCTCCTGTTCATCTTTAATCTGTAGAGACTCTGGTTCCTCTTTGATCACACTGGAGGTTCTCTCCTCCTGTTCCTCTTTAATCTGTAGAGACTCTGGTTCCTCTTTGATCACACTGGAGGTTCTCTCCTCCTGTTCCTCTTTAATCTGTAGAGACTCTGGTTCCTCTTTGATCAGACTGGAGGTTCTCTCCTGCTCAGTAAATACCTCCTTTTTACACACCAGGTGTATGGAGTCTAGACAGAAGATACAGAATAGAAACACATTATTACATGAAACGTCTGCTGTTAGTTCCGTATCTGTCCTAATGTTGTTTTGATTCCAGTGTGAAGTGTCACAAAATGATTGTTTCTTACCTCAACAATGCTTAATTTCTAAAACAAGCGTCTCCTTGTTCCTCAAATATAATTTATCATTAGCTACAACCTATTGCTATCAGATATATCCAACTGTGTTCAAACATTAACAGTTAGATTAAACATAGTAAAGGTTTTACCAACCGGCTCTGTGTAGTTTGACGAATGGTTGTAAAACCATATCCAGTAGTCTGCGTTGGCGGTCAGTTTCTTGCTTGATGTGGGAAGCTTCATCCTCATACTCTGTTAGAATTCTTCCAACGACCCCAAATATCTCTTCAGCAGCAGCAGATAGTCTCTGGTTGACCAGGGACTTCAATGTTTGTAGTAAAGCCATAACTAAAAACCTGCCCAAACAAACTGATACTAGATCTATGTTTAAAGAGCGAAAATCTAAAGTTGAAAGTAGAACCAAAACTAAAACTAAAAGCTTCAGCTAGTGTAGAAGGAGAAGTTCAGCTCTTAACAACTAGCAGAGGATAAAGTGACACAAAGCAGACCAAGCTCTTGTTAAATACTAACAGAAGGCCCTGATCATCCAATCAGAGTGAAGGGGCGGGAAACAAAACTGCTCCCAACAACAAGGCAATTCAATGAGTTTTATATCAAACATTAAGCAAATGTTAAATTCACTCATTGAACCTCTCAAGACCTTTTTTATAGTATGTTGTAGATTAGAAGATTGTAGGAGAAAACTCTCGCATGGGTGCGTAGGCCAGTGGACATCAATGAAAGCAATAAAGTACACCCGCACACTGTGTAGCCTATCTGCTCGGCACAAGGGTTGCTTCATTAAAAAAGACAACACTCTTGTGCCGAACAGATACACAGTGTGCAGGTGTAGATTAGAAGATGAAAATAGCCAATCTAGAAGCTGAAAACACGTTGTAAATGTGTAGAAAGTGGCTGTTCTACATGTAGTTTAACATGTCCTGGTGAAATATCTTTCTGTACATGCAGCAGTATAGAGAGTAACTTTGGTGTTAAGCATTATCAGGCTCGGCGCCACGACGGGTCAAAGGGGGTACCCCTCAACCCGACCTCCTTGAAAAAATGTGTAATGTCAATAATAAAATATAAAACAACCCTTTGTGCTGGATTGGTTTTCTAGTGATATTTGGCAGTGATATTCACTAGCAGCACTGGTTATAACAACTCAAAACATGCTGCTACAAACAAACAAAAAAGTATTGTACAGGCATGCATAAGGTTGCCAACCGTCCCGTAAAATACGGGTTTGTATCGTATTTGACAACTAAAAGACCTGTCCCGTAATGAACCGATACGGGACGCACTTAATCCCGTATTTTGGGGTCGTGGAAGAATGACAGCGCGTTATGGTGATTCTCAGTCGCTCACATGCGGACACTCACACATACACACACAAGCAGAAGGGGCAGCCATCTGAGCTATGGGAACAGGAGGAATACATGGAACCTGCTGTCTAGAGAGGCGCTAGGCACAGCTCATTGGTCAGTACTCTTCATAGGCATGCAGCAGAGCCAATCACTATGCAGTGTCGTATCTTAGCAACTATTTCACCAGGCTCCCGGTCCAAAACATTGAAAAAACTAATGGATGCTGTTCACAGCCAAACATCTTATCTACCTCAGAGTCAGAAAGTTCTAGTAGTGAGATATAACTAAAAAAGAAGAAAAACTAAGTGCAGAGCTGAGTGGGAAAAAGATTCGGTGGATTTTTATGAAACAAAAGCTTTGCAGTTTGAAAGTGGATATTCAACCTTTCCCTACAGCTGCAATGTTGGTGAGTTTAATGTCGTTTAATACAAGCAGATGCAAATTGGATGAATGGGGAGTCAATGGATGGTTTATGGCAAGTCACTTCATATCATTAGGCTATAATAAATCTAGAGTTGCAAATTGCAAAGGACTGTGCTGTCATCATGTGCCAGTTAGCCCTGACAGGGACACATATAGGCTACTGTAGTTCCTTGTTCATCAAGCAACTCTAGAGCAGTGGTTCCCAAACTTTTTCATGTCAAGGACCCCCGCTGTAAGCACTGGACCAGGGCTAAAGGACCCTCAAATTGACACTAATGAGCCTGCGGACCCCCAATTGAAAACCTAATGCCATGGACCCCCATAAGAGAAGATAAGGCTCTAGCAGTGATTCTCAACCCGTTTAATTTCAAGGACCCCCAGTTTGTCATGCATTAGTCCACGGACCCCCATTTAATGGCATTTCTAGTTTTCTACCTCTGGAACCCCCAATTTATATTGTAAAATATATGTTAATTTAACTCTGAGAGTATACAAATGGAACCAAATGGACCTGCACTCTCAGAGTTACAGACCCATAAGGATCCATTTGGTTCCAAAGTATCATTTAGCTGGAGACCCCTTGGAACTCACTCAAGGACCCCTGGGGGTCCCCGGACCCCATTTTGGGAACCACTGGCTTAGTAACTGTAAATGTGAATTTAAACCAGGTACTGAGAAGCCTGTATGCTTTGTAAAATGGTCTGAAATAAGGTCAAGTTTATGATTTGAACATTTGCCATTTAAGGCTTAATATTTTGTATGCTGTTTGTTAAACCTATAAAACCTTATGGCATGAACTATATGTTGGAAGGGTTAGGGTAGAGCAAAGTTTTAGGTCAGTGCAGACTGCAGATTTATACTTTCCAAATCATACCTTTACTAACTTTTAGATTTCGTTTTTTGTCAATTTCATACTGCTAAATGGTCAATGTAATTACTAATTAAGTACCCCAACACTGATACACTGTTATATATTTTTTTTAAACCATTAAAATCAACTAAATCATATTATAATGCAAGTAGATGTAATGACTAATATTTATTCATAATAAAAATAATGCATACTATATACTGTAGCACTTTTACACTCTCAAACAGCTCATATAGGCCTACATGTCAATACAGGTCAGGTAGTATTTGATATTAATTATATAATATTATATTACAATTACAATATTACAACTAGAAATATTGTTCCTGAAAAAACAATGTGGGGTCACTGGAAGCCAAAAGATTGTACTGTGTTGTTTAATTTAATGTAATTGATTAACGTAATTTAGACCTGAAATTGGGGGGGGGGGTTTGACCGGAAATTACCCAATTTTTCTATAACATTTTCAAATAAGGGACACCAATTTTTAATAAGGGACACCAAAAGATTTCGGCGCGCGGCTTCGCCGCGCGCCTTACGCAGCGGACACGCGGCTTCGCCGCGTGCCCGAGAAATGTCCCTTATTTGAAAATCTAATAGTTGGCAACCCTAGGCATGCAAGGAACAGCATGCGTCATGGCCATCTCCCATCTGGAAAGAACAGGAAGTACGACATTCCTGAGGCACAGGGATTTAACACATGTTAATTGGGATCAACTGAATGTATGTGTCTGACATGTTTGTCTGCCATTGGGGGGAGGGGTGCTATTGATGCAGTGGATCAGAGAGAGTGGCAAAGTGTTACCTCTGTAAAGCCCCCCCATGTAAAGTGTCTTTGGGTACTCAGAAAAGCGCTATATAAGTTTGAGGTATTATATTATTAAAGTGGGCTGTATTCTTTGAGCACAGACGCACTTAATGTGGTATTTCAGCTGTTCCAATTGCAATTCCAAACATCCGAACATGACCCGCTTTAATTACTTCAGTCTAATGTGTTAATAGCTTAATGACTAGTACTAGTCTTTTTTATGTCCAATATTTGCATTTCAGTTCATAATCATAAAGTTAATGTATGTGAAATAAATAAATAAAAAGATTACTTTTCTGGATTCCAATTAAAAAATAGGTGAAAATAATTCAGGATTTCAATTTAAAAAATAGCAAAAATCCCTATCAAATGTTTTGTTTTGTAGCCTACTGCTGATGTTGGCAAATGGCAATAATAGCACAGCAAAGATGCTGTGTGCAGTGGGTGCTGTGAATTTAGGATTAGGAATGCTTAACCTTGTAAAGTCCAAATGAAGGGGTGAGCTCAAAATGCCTTTGTCACCTTTCAGATGTTGTCACATGGATGCTAAGTACTTTCCAGTCTAAATAATTTAAATGCAAATGATTGATTCCCAATCCTATACACGTTCCACTCCATTCACACTATACTACAGTAAGAGTATATCCACTAAAAGGATCACATGCCAATTGGTTGGTCGATCCATTCAGCAATAGGGTTACACACCCTAACCCATTATCACCTGTCTGTTTACAATGGGACAGACATGCTCCTAAACATGCCACAACATTCACAACCCATGTCTTCTAACAGGTATTAGCATCAGCCGGCCCTGGCCATTGTTGCTCCCAGATCCTGTGCCTGTGTGGGATGCGCCGCTCACGGACGGCCCACCCTGTTCTTATTCTACTAGATGTACTTGTAGCTACAGGCTATAAGTAAAATGGACAGTATGCACACATTAGGACATAGTCATGTCATGTTCAATATAGCAAGTTCAAGTAAATTACGTGTAGACTGTACAATTATACTCATGTTCCTTATAGTAATAGTTTGGTATGAAGGATGTAAAATGAAGCAGTCGTCTCTATATTGTTCACAGTAGGCCTGTGAATCCTTTTTTTTTTTTACAAATGTACCTGTGCATGCAATGCATTATGGCCTGCCAATTGTATTTATTTTACACCTGTTTTAATACTAATGTTCTGGTATTGAGTGAGAAGAGATTTTGTAACTTTTGTACTGGTTCAAATTTAACCTTTGTGTGTTTAAATCATTCAGTTGATAAAACCTTTACAATTATACAAGCTTTTTACAAAATGTACTCTGCTTTCATGCCAGAAGACTGGAGTAGATCATGCTAAAATTCTATTTAATTGAAAAAAAAACTGCTTTAGAATCGAAAAAAATCTTTTTTGAATCGAGAATCGGAAAAATAGAAAAGATCGTTTTTGAATCGAATCGTCACCCCAAGAATCGGAATCGAATCGAATCGTGGGACACCTAAAGATTCGCAGCCCTAGTTCACAGTACAAGATGTCCACACTCAAAAGAGGTGAAACACATGTGTTGTGGTGAGCTTTCTGTATTGAACACACAAAGGATCTGTAGCTGTCAAACCTTTATTTGAAAAAGAAGAAATTACGGACAGTGTTTTTTACAGAGTAAATATGTTCTGTTACAATGTATTCTAGGCTATGAAAATCTTAACACATAATCAAACTAAGTGATTGAAATACACCAGTCCACATACACTAGTCCAAACAACATGTCAACCCACAGACAAGTTTCAATTGTACCACTAGTGCATCAATATTCATGAATATAACAAATGTGAGCAAACACTGCTTCTCATATTAGTATCAGTATCATACAAGTTGAAAATCGATTAAAAAATGTATAGTCCATCAAGTTTAATGTATTTAGCTAAACTGCTGATAATTGACATTAAGTGTCAACATAATGCCTTATTTTAAGAAAAATCACTAATTATTTAACAGCTTTTTCCTCTTTACGACAGGTCTTCATGTGTGTTTTTAGATGGCAATTCTGACTAAAGCCTTTTTCACAAAATGTACACGTAAATGGTTTTTCCCCTGTATGAGTCCTCATGTGTACTTTTAGATCTACCTTTCGAACTAATGAAAAGAATCCCGCAAACTGTCTTCACTTGAGTTTAGATTTTATTGAGCAACGTTTCGGTCGTCAGACCTTCATTGGGCATCTGATGCCTGATGGAAGTCTGATGACTGAAACGTGTGTTGTGGTGAGCTTTCTGTAATGAACACACAAAGGACACTATAATGATGAAAAAAACCACTTATCATGTAACAGCTTTTTCCCCTTTACGACCTTTACAATTATACAAGCTTTTTACAAAATGTACTCTGCTTTCATGCCAGAAGACTGGAGTAGATCATGCTAAAATTCTATTTAATTGAAAAAAAAACTGCTTTAGAATCGAAAAAAATCTTTTTTGAATCGAGAATCGGAAAAATCGAAAAGATCGTTTTTGAATCGAATCGTCACCCCAAGAATCGGAATCGAATCGAATCGTGGGACACCTAAAGATTCGCAGCCCTAGTTCACAGTACAAGATGTCCACACTCAAAAGAGGTGAAACACATGTGTTGTGGTGAGCTTTCTGTATTGAACACACAAAGGATCTGTAGCTGTCAAACCTTTATTTGAAAAAGAAGAAATTACGGACAGTGTTTTTTACAGAGTAAATATGTTCTGTTACAATGTATTCTAGGCTATGAAAATCTTAACACATAATCAAACTAAGTGATTGAAATACACCAGTCCACATACACTAGTACAAACAACATGTCAACCCACAGACAAGTTTCAATTGTACCACTAGTGCATCAATATTCATGAATATAACAAATGTGAGCAAACACTGCTTCTCATATTAGTATCAGTATCATACAAGTTGAAAATCGATTAAAAAATGTATAGTCCATCAAGTTTAATGTATTTAGCTAAACTGCTGATAATTGACATTAAGTGTCAACATAATGCCTTATTTTAAGAAAAATCACTAATTATTTAACAGCTTTTTCCTCTTTACGACAGGTCTTCATGTGTGTTTTTAGATGGCAATTCTGACTAAAGCCTTTTTCACAAAATGTACACGTAAATGGTTTTTCCCCTGTATGAGTCCTCATGTGTACTTTTAGATCTACCTTTCGAACTAATGAAAAGAATCCCGCAAACTGTCTTCACTTGAGTTTAGATTTTATTGAGCAACGTTTCGGTCGTCAGACCTTCATTGGGCATCTGATGCCTGATGGAAGTCTGATGACTGAAACGTGTGTTGTGGTGAGCTTTCTGTAATGAACACACAAAGGACACTATGATGATGAAAAAAACCACTTATCATGTAACAGCTTTTTCCCCTTTACGACAGGTCTTCATGTGTGTTTTTAGATGGCAACTCCTACTAAAGTCTTTTTCACAAACTGTACACGTAAATGGTTTTTCCCCAGTATGAGTCATCATGTGTAATTTTAGATCTGCCTTTCGAATTGAGCCCATGCCACAAAGTGTACATGTAAAGGGCTTTTCCCCAGTATGAGTCATCATGTGTCTTTTTAGATCACTCTTAAAATGACAGCCCTTTCCACAAACTGTACATGTAATGGGCCTTTCCCCTGTATGAGTCCTCATGTGTATTTTTAGATCTGCCTTTCGAACTAAGCCCTTGCCACAAACTGTACATGTAATGGGCTTTTCCCCAGTATGAGTCATCATGTGTAATTTTAGATCTTCCTTTCGAACGAAGCCCTTGCCACAAACTGTACATGTAAAGGGCTTTTCCCCTGTATGAGTCCTTATGTGTCTTGTTAGATCACATGTTTGCATAAACATTTTTTCACAAACTGTACACGTAAAGGGTTTTTCCCCAGTATGAGTCATCATGTGTAATTTTAGATCTGCCTTTCGAACGAAGCCCTTGCCACAAACTGTACACGTAAAGGGCTTTTCCCCTGTATGAGTCATCATGTGTAATTTTAGACTATCCCTTTGATTAAAGCCTCTGTCACACACAGTACAAACAAATGGCTTTTCCCCTGAATGAATCATTGTGTGCTTGTTTAGATGTGTGTAGACTCTGGTTCCTCTTTGACCAGACTGGAGGTTCTCTCCTCCTGTTCATATTTAATCTGTAGAGACTCTGGTTCCTCTTTGATCACACTGGAGGTTCTCTCCTCCTGTTCCTCTTTAATCTGTAGAGACTCTGGTTCCTCTTTGATCAGACTGGAGGTTCTCTCCTCCTGTTCCTCTTTAATCTGTAGAGACTCTGGTTCCTCTTTGATCAGACTGGAGGTTCTCTCCTGCTCAGTAAATACCTCCTTTTTACACACCAGGTGTATGGAGTCTAGACAGAAGATACAGAATAGAAACACATTATTACATGAAACGTCTGCTGTTAGTTCCGTATCTGTCCTAATGTTGTTTTGATTCCAGTGTGAAGTGTCACAAAATGATTGTTTCTTACCTCAACAATGCTTAATGTCTAAAACAAGCGTCTCCTTGTTCCTCAAATATAATTTATAATTAGCTACAACCTATTGCTATCCGATATATCCACAGATAATGTTTTACCCTAATATGAATGGATCGATGCAAAGTTTCAACCAGCTCCTCTTCCAACTGTGTTCAAACATTAACAGTTAGATTAAACATAGTAAAGGTTTTACCAACCGGCTCTGTGTAGTTTGACGAATGGTTGCAAAACCATATCCAGTAGTCTGCGTTGGCGGTCAGTTTCTTGCTTGATGTGGAAAGCTTCATCCTCATACTCTGTTAGAATTCTTCCAACGACCACAAATATCTCTTCAGCAGCAGCAGATAGTCTCTGGTTAACCAGGGACTTCAATGTTTGTAGTAAAGCCATAACTCAAAACCTGCCCAAACAAACTGATACTAGATCTATTTTTAAAGAGCAAAAATCTAAATCTAAAGTACTAAAGTTGAAAGTAGAACCAAAACAAAAACTAAATGCTTCAACTAGTGTAGAAGGAGAAGTTCAGCTCTTAACAACTAGCAGTGATTAAAGTGACACAAAGCAGACCAAGCTCTTGTTAAATACTAACAGAGGGTCATCCAATCAGAGTGAGGGGGCGGGAAACAAAACTGGCCAATCACTGCTCCCAACAACAAGGCAATTCAATGAGTTTTATATCATCAAACATTAAGCAAATGAAACAAAATAAAAGGACAGTCAGATTCAGTAAAACAAATACAAATAAAGTGAAAGCTGCATTATGTAACTTTCCTATTCTACCCTGAATTTGAACCTTGTTGCCGAAATGAAATGATTTAAAACTAGAACTGCACTCTTCCGAGTGCATACTTGCTTGTTGCACAGTAGTAGGCCATAAAGTGCAAGCAGAGCGCGCAAGTACTTTCGACCGCTGGAAACTATCACATCTCAGTATCTCTGTGAAGGAACGTTTGAAATGTATAATCATTACGTGTAACTATTTGCTAACTACTTTTTTACAGAAAAAATAATCATTGATATGTGATAGGTATATAAACTGAATTAAAATATATTATACAGTATAATTATTTTAATACTTATTGTAAATTGTCAATTGTTTTAAATGTATTTCATTTTGTACTATAGTGATATTAATACTAAATCATGATCAGAGTAATATGTGTCTCTAACTTCAATTTCTGTAATAATACTTTCAAATTTGTTGAATATATATACATGATCTAAAATACTTCCGAAATCTGTAGTTGGATTTGTATTTAATTGTTTAAAGCCTAATCTTGACATGAAGGTCTTTATATTTATATCTTTTTCAGTATAATGGTCTTCATTGAAATCTCCTATTATCATAATTGTGGAAGTCGGAGATGATAGATACTTTACCATTTTTTTGAGAAATGTGTTTAATTTAGTTTGTTTTAGGTGATCTGTACTATAAGAATGATATATAGATCTTTATTTTTTACATGTATACATACGTGTTCTACTTTTTCTAATATCCCGATTTCTTTTTGAATTATTTCAATGGCAATATCTTCTTTTATAGCAAACATAACTCCCCCACCTATATCATATTATCTGTCATTCCTGATTGTTTTGTAATTGGTGTTCATTGTTTTTAATTTAAAAGTAATGTTATTATTTTTCTTTAAGTGTGTTTCAGTAAAAGCTATTAGATCCAACATTTCGAGTTGGGAATCTGAGTTTATATCTTGTAAATGTGTTAGATAACCTCTGATGTTCAACAATCCAATTTTTAATGAATGTTTTAATGGTAATTGAGTTATCTTCCGTATATTTGGATTTTCTAGAGGTGATTGTCGTAATCGTATCATTTCTCTTTCTACATTCTTATCTACTTTGATCTTTTTAGGACTAAAAGTATATATAGATCTCTTATCCTTTTCACTCGACTGAATGCGACATAGGCTTGTCCCGGGTTAAAACGTGAGCCCTTCATAGGACCAGAGTACATGGTGTGTATATGTATGACTAGCTCTCAGTGATGACGTAAGAGATATGGTCATCTGTGTAGTCTGGTCCCAGCAGACCAGGCACAGATTTACAAATTACAAATCACATTACAACTACATACAGAGTATGTAGTTGTAATTTGATTAGCAGTATACTGTGGTTACTTGGTTCCAAAAAGTGACAGCCAAGTTTTTTTCAACGGTAAGTCTGTGCCTGGTTTGCTGGGCCAAGTAACCACATTACGTCATCGTTGAGAACTGGGACCAGAGTACATGGTGTGTATACATAGTGATGATGTAATGTGGTTGAAAAAAACTTGGCTGTCACTTTGAAGAGACCAAGCGAAATGATTACTTGCGCGCTCTGCTTGCGCAAGTAATAACGGAGTTGTTGCAGAGCTGCAGTTTTCAGGGAGTTTGTTCCAGGTGACCTTTAGAGGTATGAATGGGTGACACGCAAGTCGCATGCTTCATAGACCAGCAGTAGTATTTTGAAAATATATTATTTGACACACATGAAGCCAGTGTTAAGGTTTAAGACCTGATATGCTCAACGTTCTTTGTATTACTAAATACTTGATTAGCAGCGTTCCGAATGAGCTGCAGTCACCTGATATAATTTAGGGACATCTGTAAAACACTGTTACAGTAGTCAAGACTACTATTGGACATTTTTCTAGATTCCGGTTGGATATAAATGATATAATCTGACTTTGACAGTGCTAATGTGGCTGGTTAAAGTTCTGAGGCCATGACTACAACAATGTTTGAAGCTGAGCGCTGACTGTTAATCCATTGTCCTTGACTTCAAAACAAGTACTTCAGTTTTGTCTTTGTTTGTCTGAGGTTCAATCTTGGTATATCCAATTTGGTATATTCAATGCATGTTCTCAGTGTTTCTATTGGACATGGCATAGTAGATCTGTGTGTGTCGAGAAAAAGGAACTTACTTATAGAACAATAGAGCAAAATATCTTATCTGCCCTCCTAAATGGGAATATATTAGTCTTTTGTCAAACGCTCTGGGCCACTTTAATGACATGATTATAAAAAACAATGCCGGTGGTGTTTACAAGTCATCGTACAAAATGTTCTGTGGGTCTTGAAGGATAAGTTAAAAAAAATGCTCAAAAACGATGGCGAGGGCTGCAATTATAGGCCATGTAGGAAACCCTGCAGTATCTCTGAGGACTGACTCTCTAGGAGTCCCTGTTGAAGACCCCGGTTAAAAAAATGAAAAGACAAACCTACACGCTTTCTCTCTAAATGGTAAATGGTGCATTTAAGTAGCGCCTTTATCCAGGCGCTTTACATAGATTGAGTCTTGCTCAAGGACACTTAGGGCTGTATTTTGCGTGTCTTAAGTACCAGGTCTTATTCCCTAACTTGAGTAAACTAAAGACCTGGAGGCGTGGTCAATGCTCTTTGGCCACTCAGAATAGCCAAATGGCATTGACCACGCCTCCAGGTCTTTAGTTTACTCAAGTTAGGGAATAAGACCTTGTACTTAAGACACGCAAAATACAGCCCTTAGACTCAAGCCTCGGAAACCCAGACGTTTTACTTAGACTCCAACCTTGCGGTTGCCAGTAGCCTATCAGTATTCCATTGATTGACTAAAACAAATGAAAACTATTCAAGGGACTATAGCCTATGACTAAATCTAAAATCTGCCAAAAACAACACTGTGTAGGAGTAGGCTATATGCACTCTACATGTCACACTAAAAGGATCACATCACCCAAATTGGTTGGTCGATCCATTCAGCAATAGGGTTGCACACGCTAACCCATTATCACCTGTTACAATGGGACAGACATGCTCCTAAACATTCCACAACATTCATGACCCATGTCTTCTAACAGGTATTAGCATCAGCTGGCCCTGGCCATTGTTGCTCCCAGCACCTGTGCCTGTTCATATTCCACTAGATGTACTAGTAGTTACAGGCTAAGTACAATGGACAGTATGCACACATTAAGACATACTCATGTCATGTTCAATATAGCAAGTTCAAGTAAAATACGTGTAGACTGTACAATTATACTCATGTTCCTTGTAGTAATAGTTTGGTATGAAGGATGTAAAATGAAGCAGTTGCCACTGTATTGTTCACAGTACAAGATGTCCACACTCAAAAGAGGTGAAACACATGTGTTCTGGTGAGCTTTCTGTAATGAACACACAAAGGATCTGTAGCTGTCAAACCTTTATTTGAAAAAGAACAAATTACGGTCAGAGTAAATATTTTCTGTTACAATGGCTATAAAAAAACAGATCTTAACACATACACCAGTCCACATACACTAGTCCAAACAATATGTCAACACACAGAGACAAGTTTCAATTGTGCCAATAGTTCATGAATATGACAAATGTGGGCAAACACTGCTTCTCATATTAGTATCAGTATCAGCATTATACAAGTTGAAAATCGATTTATTTATTTTTTATAGTCCATCATGTTTAATGTATTTAGCTAAACTGCTGATAATTGACATTAAGTGTCAACATAATGCCTATTTGAAGAAAACAATTATTTAACAGCTTTTTCCTCTTCATGACACGTCTTCATATGTGTTTTTAGATTGGAATTCTGACTAAAGCCCTTTTCACAAACTGTACAAGTAAATGGTTTTTCCCCTGTATGAGTCCTCATGTGTATTTTTAATTGGCCATTACGAATACAGCCCTTGCCACAAACGGTACACGTAAAGGGCTTTTCCCCTGTATGAGTCAGCATGTGTCTATTTAGATCAGTCTTTAAATTACAGCCCTTGCCACAAACTGTACACGTAAAGGGCTTTTCCCCTGTATGAATCCTCATGTGTATTTTTAATTGGCCATTACGAATACAGCCCTTGCCACAAACGGTACACGTAAAGGGCTTTTCCCCTGTATGAATCCTCATGTGTATTTTTAATCGGCTATTATGAGTACAGCCCTTGCCACAAACTGTACATGTAATGGGCTTTTCCCCAGTATGAGTCATCATGTGTATTTTTAGATCTGCCTTTCGAATGAAGCCCTTGCCACAAACTGTACACGTAAAGGGCTTTTCCCCTGTATGAGTCATCATGTGTAATTTTAGACTATCCTTTTGATTAAAGCCTCTGTCACACACAGTACAAACAAATGGCTTTTCCCCTGAATGAATCATTGTGTGCTTGTTTAGATGTCCCTTATGATTAAACATTTTGCCACAGTCTGCACAGCTAAAATATTTCTTAATATTTCTCAGGTTTAAACCTGACTGGTCATCCCTGGTCTCATCCCACTCATCACTGTCTTCAGTGATGTCAGATTCAGAACAGCCTGAAGATAGGAGCTGGTCATCACTAGTTGGTTGTGATGTTCCACAGTCCTCTACACCAGCTTGTGTTTCCATGTGTTTAGATGAGGTGCTGGCTACAGGTTCTGCTGGTATGTTTTCATCATCTTCATGTTTCACTGACAGTAATGTCTCTGTTGATCCAACATCCTCCTCTGATCTTTGAAGTAATCCATCATGTTCCTCTTTAATCTGTAGAGACTCTGGTTCCTCTTTGACCAGACTGGAGGTTCTCTCCTCCTGTTCATCTTTAATCTGTGGAGACTCTGGTTCCTCTTTGATCAGACCGGAGGTTCTCTCCTCCTGTTCATCGTTAATCTGTGGAGACTCTGGTTCCTCTTTGACCAGACTGGAGGTTCTCTCCTGCTGCTGTTCATTAAATACCTCCTCTTTACACACAAGGAGGTGTATGGACTCTAGACAGAAGATACAGAATAGAAGAACATTATTACATGAAACTTCTGCTGTTAGTTCCGTGTCTGTTCTTATGTTGTTTTGATTCCAGTGTGAAGTGTCACAAAATTATTGTTTCTTACCTCAATAACACTTTTTTTAAAACAAGCACTGTGTTACACAAATATAATTTATCATTAGCTACAACCTAGCTATTGCTATCAGATATATCCACAGATGATGAACATGAATGGATCGATGCTTGCAAAGTTTCAACCAGTTCTTCTTCTAACTGTGTTCAAACATTAACAGATAGATTAAACATAGTAAAGGTTTTACCAACCGGCTCTGTGTAGTTTGACAATTGGTTGTAAAACCATATCCAGTAGTCTGCGTTGGCAGTCAGTTTCTTGCTTGATGTGGAAAGCTTCATCCTCGTACTCTGTTAGAATTCTTCCAACGACCCCAAATATCTCTTCAGCAGCAGCAGATAGTCTCTGGTTGACCATGGACTTCAATGTTTGTAGTAAAGCCATAACTCAAAACGTGAAACTATTATAGCCTAAGTATAAAGTAGAACCAAAACAAAATGCTTCAGCTAGTGCAGAGAGAAGTTCAGCTCTTAACAACTAGCAGAGATTAATGTGACACCAAGCAGGCCAAGCTCTTGTTAAATACTAACAGTGGGCCAATCAGAGTGAGTGGGGAGGGACACACCAAGAACAAAACTGGCCAATCACTGCTCACAACAACAAGGCAATGCAATGTGTTTTCTAAAAAACATTAAGAAAATTAAACATTATAAAAGTGCAATCAGATTCAGTAAAATATAAAGTTACAGCTGCGTTGTGTAACTTCCCTATTCCACCCTGGATAAATACATTGTCATTGTAGAATAATAATTCTAAATGAAAGGCAGAAGCTGCAGTTTTCAGGGAGTTTGTTCCAGATATAACTGAATACTATGACTATGACTTTGATGGTGATATTGTGACTGTTAAAGTTCTGAGTCCATTAACTGACTCAATGGCCCATCATGTTTGTCCACTTCTGATTTCCCAAACCTTTTCAACTTGACATCAAAAGATACAGCATGGAAATATACTTAGGAAGATGCACAATTTTTAATACACCTATTTAAAAGGTTACAATTGTGACATGCTTTGAGCGTATGGGTGGGCCTTATTGATGAATTATTTTGTATAGGATAAATTCATCTTCGCCCTATTTTAATGTATTGTAGATGATGAAAATAGCCGATCTAGAAGCTGAGAACATATTGTAAATTTTCCACCTGTCATCAAAATGGGAAGAAAGTAGCTGTAGTAGTTTTGACATATTCTGCACATGTAGTTTCAACATGTTCTGTAAACGTAACTGGAAACTAAGCATGTCTTGCGTTTAAAGGGCCATTTCACCCCTTTTGCAACCATATCTTATTTTAATGGTGTTTGGGAAACAATACACACTTTGTGTGTAATACGTGTTTTTAGATATTTTAGTATTTCAAAGTGCCAATGATGTCATGGACACTGGTCCCTTCCTGAACTACATGTCTCAGAAAGAGACAGAAATGTCTAAAAACACAAATTACCACAATTACGCCCTTAAATCATGCATGTGTGAAATGTCTATTTGACCATGAGAGAATGACTTCATACAATGACTATTGCTGTGTGCAGTGGGTGCTGTGAATTTAGGATTAGGAGTGCTTAACCTTGTAAAGTCCAAATGTAGGGGTGACAAATAGCTCAAATTGCTTTTGTCACCTTTCAGATGTTGTCACAGGGATGCTAAGTACTTTCCAGTCTAAATAATTTAAATGCAAATGATTGATTCCCAATCCTATACATGTTCCACTCCATTCACACTATACTACTGTAGTGTAATTTGTAGACCACACACAAAACATACTTGTATTTATCCAATTAATTATGTTCTATGGTCACAATTATTGGTTGCTGTTTAAGACATAAAAGCACAGTATTTGGGGTAAAGGATGAGAGGGTCTCTTAAAGGCTGGTCTATGCTATGGTCAAGTAATGTGAGAACTCAATAACAGAAAGCTAGGATCATAACAGGATAATTCATGCCAGCTGGTTCAGAGTAACTAGTGTGTAGCGCACACACATATGTGCACGCCATACATGGGCAGTTGCGTTGTTCCATATGTGCACGCACGTCAAATGTCAAGAGAGGCCCCTGCAAAAGTGGAACAACAGGGCTGTAATTCTATTGGCTAAAGAGCATAACAAGCCAGATTCATGTGCGATAACAAAGTCGGACATGAGAGGATGAGGGACAATCCTATTGGGTAAAAGCCAAATCTGGGGGTACAACCCATGGAAGATATATACTCCACACAATGGACTTTGGAGGAGTGTGAATTTGGAGAGTAGGCAATGCTGTAGTGGAACCTGAGTGCTCATGTATTCTCCCATGTCCCCATCCCTTGTGCTATAATAAATATACTATGTTAAAACCTTGAACTGCGGTCTTCATCCAATCCGACGGACAGGGTGTCCCATCACATCATTTATCCTACACTACATTAGGAGTATATCCACTAAAAGGATCACATGCAAATTGTTTGGTCGATCCATTCAGCAATAGGGTTACACACCCTAACCCATTATCACCTGTCCGTTAACAATGGGACAGACATGCTCCTAAACATTCCACAACATTCACAACCCATGTCTTTTAACAGGTATTAGCATCAGCCGGCCCTGACCATTGTTGCTCCCAGCACCTGTGCCTGTGTGGGGATGCGCCGCTCACGGACGGACCACCCTGTTCTTATTCTACTAGATGTACTTGTAGTTACAGTCTAAAATCACACCCCTGTGAAGTGAGCAGTGCAATTGCACTGCTCACTTCACAGGGGTGTGATTTTTATTATTATTACAGTATTAGTATTTTTCTTATGAAAGCAGAGAGTCTACTGTTTCATACGGTATATAGTATGTACATGTCGCTATAGGCCTTATTTTGTGAATAATAGTTCTTCAGGCCCATGCCATCTCTAAAGTTCTCTCTGAAAAAGATAATTTTAGAGAAAGCATGGACCTAGAAATCACACCCCAGTGAAGTGAGCAGTGCAATGTTGCACTGCTCACTTCACTTCACTGCTCACTTTACTCGCAGTATTTTCAATACTATAATATATATTCAGTAATGAAGTTTTGGAAAATGTATAGAGAAAGCATGGCAGTTACGTTGGAGAACGATGTTTCCATGAGTAACTGTCTATTTGTGTATATGTATTATTATATATGTACAATTTTGTGAGTGTCTTGTAAGCCTGTGCGGGCTGGGCATCTTATGATGTAGGACACTTTAATAAAAATCTATCTATCTATCTATCTATCTATCTATCTATCTATCTATCTATCTATCTATCTATCTATTCATATTGAACACGACATGTGCACATGCACACTGTGTGTGTGTGTGTGTGTGTGTGTGTGTGTGTGTGTGTGTGTGTGTGTGTGTGTGTGTGTGAGTGAGAGAGACATTTCTAGCAGCGCCATCAAAGCGTTATTCAGTGATATGCTCAGACGAGCGTTCAGGATACCAGTCCTTTCATGGTTCAAACAGAAGCCTTTTTTGAAGCACTCTGGGATTCACAGCAGAAATCATCTGCAGCTTAAATTATACTGATTTAACTGGAATACACTTCTGAATTACACCTATTTAACTGGAATATATACTCTTAGATTACACCTTTTTCAACTGAAATATATACTCTTAAATGACACCTGAAACTGTAATATACTCTTAAATTATAGCTATTTAAGTGTAACATACTCTTCGATCCTGTTTCTGCAGTGGTTTGACTTGAAAGGTTGAGCTGAAAGGTCACCATTCCATTTCCCCCCCCCCCAGAGCAGGCGCCACGCAGGCAGGCTCTAGTGGCTCAGTGGTGTAAATGTCAAAAAAATAGCAGACCTACAAGCTCGTAGCGCGCCACTCGGTGGCGCGCTACGAGCTTGTAGATCTGCTATTTTTCAATAGCTAAAGCATAACATAATGCTATAACACCAAAAGGGGTTCCCGCCCAGAATGGGTTAAAGGCGAATTCCGCCCAAGCCGTTTTCTTACCGTAACGATTATGATAATCCATTGATCACTGGAAAAGTAGCGAAAAAACGAAACAAAAAAAGCCTCCATGCTGAGCGTTACTCAGCGTTTTACCCGCACGGCCGGTCAAACGCTATAGTTCTCTTCCTCAATCGCGCAACAATTATCATTCTTTCTTTCCATCTGTTGTTAAATGGTGCATTTATATAGCGCCTTTATCCAAGGCGCTTTACATAGATTTGTGCATTACATTCACCCATTCATACACCGATGCCACTATTGGTAAACCACACCACAAATTGTATGTATTATAAGGTGTGTATATATATATATATATATATATATATTGTACGTATGTATAATATAATATTATATGCTGCATGTGTGCTGTATATTGTATATAGATATATATTATACCATTATTACTACTGTTAGTGTTGCTACTGTCATTGTTGTTATTTACAGTTATTAGTATATGGATGTGTCTATGTATGTATGTTGTATGTAATATACATATGTATATATGAATGTGTGTAGATGAATGTACATACATAAGGACAGCATGAATGTAATTATGCACTGTGTAAGCAGGCACGGCCTGCTACACGTAAACAAATGGACTCCAGGGGTAGGGCACGACAAGCCTATGGCTTCTCCCTAACCCTTTTTCGGAAAGGACAGGACCTATGGACACTAAAAAAAAAACAAAAAAACAAAACATATATAAAAAATAATAATAATAATGAATATGAAAAATGTTGGAATTTGTGTGCAATGTATGAATGTATGTCCTCCTTCCGAAAATAAACTGAACTGAACTGAACTGAACTGATGCCAGAGTAAACCATGCAAGGCACAGACCAATAGGATGTATAAATACATCATTCTTCCAGCACTGTTGAAGGCCATATCTTGGCCTGTGTGACTTGACTGTGAAGAGAATCTTCTGGTTGATTCTATATTTAAGCTCTTTCAGTCTCTCTGAATGTGAAGAGCCTCTTCTGGTTGATTCTATATTTAAGCTCTTTCAGTCTCTCTTCTGGTTGGTTCTATATTTAAGCTCTTTCAGTCTCTGAATGTGAAAAGACTCTTCTGGTTGGTTCTATATTTAAGCTCTTTCAGTCTCTCGTCACGTTAAGCGTGACTTGGTCTCCTCGTCACCTCGTGTTCCGACAGACTGGCTCCCAATTAAAACACACCTGTGATGAAACGCAGAGCGTTGTTTTATACACTCATCTGAGCGCTGAGCGTCGACTCTACCTCATAATGATGCTCTTGCTTGTAATGATCCTCTTAACCCATTCTGAACG
This sequence comes from Protomyctophum bolini, assembly GCF_963924005.1. Lineage (NCBI taxonomy): Eukaryota > Metazoa > Chordata > Actinopteri > Myctophiformes > Myctophidae > Protomyctophum > Protomyctophum bolini. The sequence continues at coordinate 46,705,234 of NC_137869.1, read as the reverse complement.
GGAATCCATTTTGGTGTTAGCATCATGTTATGCTTTAGCTATTGAAAAATAGCAGATCTACAAGCTCATAGTGCGCCACCTAGTGAAAAATCGAAGAACGACTGACATTTTTAGAATCTGATCTCAGGTCAGAATGGGTTAATCAGACTAGTGTGTGTCCAGTGGAAACCTCGTATGAATCTGATCTCAGGTCAGAATGGGTTAACACACGCTGTGGAGCTGTAATACACGCGTACGTTCAGCACGCATCACATCTCATAAGCACAGCTCTGCGTTGGAAGCTTGATTTAGTGTGCATTCACTTTCTCTGTACTGATCAATGCTATACTGTTGTACTGCTGTACTGTATAATGTTGGCGGATTTTTGTGATAGAAACAAGCCATGAAAACAAGCACAAAAGAAGCGACTATATATATACTCAATCGTCGCTATACCTCGCGGATTACTTTTACGCTATTTTGTGCTCGGACCAACATAGCTGTCTATAGGAGTGGTTGCACCACTCAAAAGATGGTAGGATGGCTGTTTCTCCTGTCCCTTTCTGTTTTTGTAAAATTCCCCCTTCAGGCGCTTCTCTTTGATCACCTGTTCTTTCCACAGGTTTGGGGTTTGACGCTTATGACGTTTAACAGTGGGACCTTCAAGTGCAGCTCCTGTTTCTTCTCCCCCCTCTTCTGAACCATTAGCCGAGTCTTCATCACTACTACTATCTGTGCGGTCATCTTTCTTGTCTTCATCACTAATACTATCTGTGCAGTCATCTTTCATTTTGAAGTCTGGATCCAGGACAGTGTCATCATCTTCACTTTCTGACCATGAATCAGAAGTTGCTCTGGATGCACTTCCCTTATTCCAAGTTCCTCCAGAACTTGGGAGAGAGAGAGGGGCTCTCTCCCTCTCTTCAGATTCCCTCTCTCTCTCCTCCTCCGTGTCTCTCTCTCACTCGCTCCTAAGTCCCCCTCCTCTCTCTCCTCAGGATCTCTGTTCTTCTCTTCCACTCCCCCCACTCCCTCTTCTTCATGTTGCCCGGTATCCATGTAAAATCCAGACATCCTCAGGTCTATAGTCTTTCTCTAAATAAGTATCAGCAAGTTAATTTCCTGACAATGAAATAGAACATTTAGTTAAATTCAGAGGTGGAAAAAGTACTTGCATCTTACATTACTTAAGTAAATGTACTTAGTTACTTTACACCACTGGTTAAATTCAGAGGGCAGACTCCTGGTTAAATTGCCTTGTGTTACTCTAAAGCTGAAACTAACTTGGTACTACAGATATAAAATATTTGCTGTTATATACTGGGCTAGTTAGGCTAAACAACTACTAGTTAGCTAAATAAGGTTGTTGGCTCTAGAAAGCCAAGAATCTAAGCTTTCAAAGAATACCAAAGGCTTGGTTCTGTGATGAGGCATGTGCTAACAGCATTACAAAACTTAACATTAGCTTACATTAGCTTAGCTAGCTAGCTAGCAATAAGTAATGCAATAAGTAATGTGAGCTAGCAATTTCTGTGCCATTTTCTTTGAAGCTAGGCCTACACTTAATCAAAGCAATATACCGTAAATGTTCTTACCAGAGTAATCAAAGGAAAGAGCTAAAACTGTGCATTGTTGAGCTTGCTGTGTATGGGTCCGCGTCAATATGCCGACGGTCCATTGGTCCGATCGACAACCTACCTCAAACCCTCACCCTAACCCTAACCTCCCCCGGGGCAGACACCTAAACCTAACCACCCACCCTCTCCCGACCCCCAGCGCACCTCGGACCAATGCTCCTTCGGAGCAATGGTCCGTCGGATCATAGGGTGCTTCCCGCTGTGTATGCACTGTTGTTTGCTGTGTATGCAATGTAAAAATGCCCAAGTCACACAAAGTGATTTAGGAGGCAACGTAAAAATGCTCAATTCACACAAGTGACTTAGGCAGATCATCATTTTGAAGAATAGGGAGCTTTGTGATTGGCTGAGGACATAGGCGCTAATCCAGGACGATGCAGCAGCCCCAGGAGAGGACCTGTAGGCAGAAATCTCAATTTCGCCAAAAAATGACGTAGGCATTTGAGGCTAACGATATATAAAAAATTTTTTTCCTGTTTTTATTAACTCTAAAATATATCTCGGCGATAATTCGATATGCATATTGCATAATAAAAGCACTATGTTCATGTTATGTTTACAATAATTTGAAAGTCCGACTCCTGCATGACAGCAGGAGACAGACAAACATACACGAATCACGCACGTACACGATGATTGATCACACAGACACACACACACACACACGCCTCGTCGCCTCCTCCAGTTTTCCTCCCTCCTCTGCACGTATGCACACACGCACAGTCGCACACTACTGGTGTGTAGCTATCAGCGCGCTGCAAGAATCACTCACATTTTATAGTAGCCTACCGTCGGGTCCGTCGCAACTTGTGGACAGTTTGAACATCCTACGTGCATTAAGCCATTAACGTTGGTCCGGTTGGTTTAATTTTGTCCTATGCGATTACGTGAATCAGCATGGCTGCGCCTGCAGTAGGCAATTACCAAAACAAACACATGGTACTTTTGTGTCGCACATGGAAAGCAACTGAAAACGACCATGGATATATTAAAGACAGTTCCCCTGTGCTGCAAAGCACAGCGGAGATAATGTACAACTCCAGGTACGAACCAAAACACTGACTGAAGCTGATCATTAACGACTAACTATCTCCAGACTAGTCCTGCAGTCCCGCAATGAAGGAGAGACAATCTCGCCTCTCACTATAGTCCACTACAATGCCATTCTAGCCTTAAAACCTACATTTATATGTTATTCAACAATTACTTTAGCGCAAAATATAAGCTTGTCTAAACCAAGCCCTGTTTCAAAAATGCTCATGTGACATTATTGTATTTTGTGAATTAACTATAGTCTACAGTTTTTAACCCATTGATTCTCAGCTATTTTAATTTCAAGGACCCCCAAATTAAATTGATAGAAAGTAGCCTAGGCCATTTCATTATGATTTTCATCTCTGGACTGGGACCCCAGTCTCCATCCATCATCAAACGCTTATCCGTAGTCGGGTTGCGGGGGCAACAGCTCCACCAGAGTGTTCCAGACTTCCCTCTCCAGAGCAACATTAGTGACTTCCTCCTGGGGGACCCCAGTCTACATGGCCAAAAGCCAGTGTTAATTTAACTCAAAGTGTAGGCTAGGCCTACAAATGCTCACGTCACATCATGGCTATATACTAAATGCATTAGAAAACAAAAAACATTCAAAAACTAATGTATATCCGCTTTCTGTCATTTATATTTCCATTACAATAAACAGGAAAACATGGCATATTTTGGACATAGTTCGAATAGGAGTAACGAAGCGTGTTTTGGCGGAGTAAATAGTAAGTAAGTAAGTACATTTTATTTATAGAGCACTTTTCAAAACAAAGTTACAAAGTGCTGTACAGTAAAAACAACAATATAAACAATCAAGTTAAAACAGGCACAAAGGAGCAAACACAACACAGAGTAAGAGCAGAAACATAACTTGACAACAGTGATAGTCAAACTAAAAGTAAACGTTCACAAGATAAAATGTAACCTAAATAAATTCGTTTTTAACTTGGACTTGAAACCTTCAACAGACTGCATTTTTAAATGATATGGGTAGGGCGTTCCACAGTACGTGTGGGAGCAACCGCTGCAAAGGACCGGCCCCCCTCGGTTTTTATTCAGGAGGCCTTTATCAGAGGACCTGAGGGGTCTTACATTTGGTTTTGCCACCAATAAGTCTGCAATATAGACTGGGGCTAGGCCATGTAGTGCTTTATAGGTTGTTAAAAGGATTTTAAAATTGATTCTAGATTTGATAGGGAGCAGTGTAGTTCAGCCAGTACCGGTGTTATGTGTGCTCTGCGGTTTGTATTGGTGAGGATTCTAGCGGCTGTATTCTGTACTAATTGTAGTTTATAAATAGAGGAACAGTTGAGGGTAGTGTAGAGTCCATTACAATAGTCGAGACGGGATGAAACAAAAGCATGAATACTTTTTTCCAGATCTTGAGAAGTGAGGATGGGTTTGATTTTTGATATATTCCTGCTTAGGTGATAAAAACATGATTGGGTGACCTTCTTTACGTGGGACTCGAAGTAGTGACTATATTACTATTTCTGCAGAGTAATTCGTCATATTACTCGTTAATGGAAAAAGTAATACTATTACAGTAATATGTAACTAGTAACTCGTTACAGCCCAACACTGCAAATCAAGTGCTGATGGAATTGTTGGTGTTTGTGATATTTTGGCAAACTTGAAAGGTGGTGTTGTAGACATTCAGAGAATGCACTTTTAAAAAGAGACATTAAAATGCACATTGTAAAGAAGAAAATTGTAGCCTACAGTGTCAAAAATATGACAAACTTCTGCCAAATGCTGGCATGTCGTTCAACTTAAATGTCAATAATAAACAACAGGGGCTGGGTGGTATGAACGAAATAAAATATAACAATATTTTATATAAATATTTTGATAATATTGTAGGGGAGAGCCGCCACGGTTGTAACGCTTCACGGTTGTAACATGGACGTTATCTCTTGATTGGTCAAGGCCACCATGATGCCATCGGGTCAGTATGTGTACAGCAACGTACTCTACGTGCCCAGGAAGTTTGAAGTGTTTACCTTTATCCTACGGGGAGTTATTGGCGAAAAACTGACTTTTTTCAAAACGCGTATAATTTTACACCTGGAGTATATGTGTGCTACAATTTTTTTCTTTGGTGTTGGTGAATAAAAATCCACATGGATGTCTTCATGCTTATGTTCTTCATTAGTTAAGTGGGCCATTTGTAACATGTTACAAATGGTCCGCTTTCCATTCAATACCATTATATGTAATATTTACATATTTGACATATTGGCCAATATTATATGTTCTAAATTTGTATTGTATTGTGTAGTGTATTCTAAAATGAGTTTAGGGTTGTATAACATTGTACAACTCAATCAATCAAACGTTCGTTTAATCAATGTATTTCCCCAGATCAGCCAACGCAGGGAAGCTGGAAGTACCCTCACTAAAAACGCCGGGACAACGCTCCACACGTCCCAAGCTCTTCTCCCTTCTGGCTCCAAAACTGTGGAATGCACTTCCCATTGCAGTCAGAACTGCAGCATCACTCCCAATCTTCCGCCGTAGTCTGAAAACCCACCTTTTCAGACTCCATCATGGCCCATAGCACTTACCCCACCCCCTTAGATAGCAATTCTAGTAGTCATAGCACGTCATAGTACATATGTGTAGCATAGTAGTATAGATGTATAGCTTATATGTATAGTTTCATTATAGATATTCCACTGTTACTTTCTTAGCTACGCATGTTTCATGATAAATGTCTTTATGTGATGTATTCCCATGCTTTTGTTCTTGCTTAATGTAAGTCGCTCTGGATTAAGAGCGTCTGCTAAATGCCTAAATTGTAAATTGTAAATTGCATTGAACTGAAAAAAAAGCCCAAACTGGTACACCCGATACTATTTAATATTTCCCATATGTTTGATACATTTTCTTATCACATCCATGGTATGTTTAATGGTGTTTTTTAGCGTTGTTACATTTTATCATGCATGCCGTTACAATTAATCCGATATGCGCAGCAAATGTTACACTGAAACAGCGTCCACGTTCGGTTTAATAACTCCCGACCTGTTTTATCAAAAAAATTACTTGAAGTGGTTAATGGTAGCTGACATGTGTAGGTCCGTTGCCTGAAAATATTACATGTGTAGATAAACGGCTCTCTGAGTAAAAAAATGAAACGTGCAAAATGTTATATCCTTGGCGGCTCTCCCCTACTGTGAAGACAATAAGACAATTTGAGTTTGCCGATAGCAGATCTACAAACTCATGTGTCATTGTGACTCGTTATCTTGTATGCTATATTTGATCAGCTGAACTGGATAATAGAGTGATTAAAACCAGGAAAATACACTCATATCACAATACATTATATCCAAAATCCCAGACATATCTAATCTGATATCACAATATGAACCTTATATTGCCCAGCCATTAAAATATATTGATTTTAAAGAATAAAAAAACGAGCAAACCGAGGAAACTCCCCCTGTCAGGTGAAAAAGAAGCAGCTTGGACTCCTCATGCATAGAAGTAAGCGCCCAGGATTACATTAGATAATTGACACTGGGTGAAAGAAATGGGTTGCAAAATTGTTGGATAAAAAATTGAAGAATTAAGAATTAAAAAACGAGAGAGAAAGAGAGAGAGAGATGGCTGCTGTCCTATGATGTAGTTAAAGTGTATCTCTGTTTTCCTTGTGTCATTGGCCTGTTCCTTCCCGCACTCCATGCAGGCTTGCACTAATCACAGTAGGCTACCATTTGGATGACTTTGGCTCCCTCTTCAGGCCAAATGACGCACTCCCACTCCCAGTAGTACCACTGATGCAGTGGGCTAGTCACATGGTGTCACAACCTATCCTCTGGACTTTGTCAGCACTCCATCATGACGTTGTCGTCATCATCATCCTCATCTGTTAAGTTTTTTTTGCTGTGATTTTGTCCCCCCCTAAAACATGATCATTGTAGGCTACTATGATTATACTAGGAAAACATTTCCATAGTCAAATTCATATTCAATTAATCAAGACATTTAACTTTAAATGTCCGTTGTAAACTTTGTGTGTGCAAAAAAACAATTTGTCTAAACGTGTTGAAGCATCCGTTTCAAGACGCACGAGAAACACAGAGCCCCCCTCCCTGTGCAGGCAAAACAGGACATTAAATGGAGACTATCTGAATAATTGGCTGGTCGCTGGTTGTATTGTTGTAGACGAGAGTCACGAGAGGTTAACCCGTCCCTCATGAACAGTTGACTCGGCCTCATAGATCCATCATGGTCTGGAGCGGTTGCGCAAAGACCCGCCTGCGGCAGCACTGTTTTACGGCCAAGCTACACCAGGCAATTTTGCGCGCGTGCATATGCGTTTACTGCGCGCGTACAGGATAGGACCAATATATGTCAATGATACCAGCTACGTGCGTATGCCCCCATGCGTGTGTATCTATATATCCTCCCGGAAGGTCTCGCACAAATCTGCCGCGCGCCACAGATCTGGTGTAGCCGGGGCATTTCGCACGCATACTTTGTGCACGCAGTGCGCTTACGTCAAACGCACACATGACCGGTGTAGCTTGGCCGTAATGCAATGTACTGTATCTGTGTGTGTTTAATATAAGTTTTTATGTTGTTGAATTACTCATGACAAAGGTGTAAAAGTCAACAGTATGTATATCCATAAAATAAGCAAGCATCACGCTAGCAGACAATTACTCTAGTTCTCTTTCAATCATTTTATTAATAGTATTGTTATTATTCAATTTTCACAATCTGATACACAGATACGCAGGCTACTTTCTGCTTGCTTATGTTATAGATATAGGCCTACATACTGCTGACATTTACAACTTTGTCAACAAATATACTACATGCAATGATGCACAAATAAATTGCATTAAACAGTGCTGCCGGGTGGGTCTTTGCGCAACCGCTCTGGCATTGGACAAATAAAGGAATAGCAGCGCCCTCTTTTCCCTTGAAATTGGACGTGAGTCAACAGTCTGTCTTGAGAGGCTGCCTCAAAAAGTTCAGAGACTGTTGCTTTATTTTATTGTTTGTTATTTATGTATACAATATATAGGACTACTGTCCGTTTTGAGATGCTGCAGCCATGTGTGTGCATTTCAGATTGTTGATGTTGAATCCCAAATGTGGAATATGCAGCATAAAAAGTCTGATGAGAGACTGTTGACTATTTTTGTTTTATATCCTGCAATTATTCAGTTTGGCTGATTGGAGACTTCTTATTCCAATGAATTGTTCAGTTGTAAAAGGAGCTGGCTAAACAGATTGTGTTCTTTTTGTGGGTGGAAGGGGCCCGTTTGAAAAGTAATAGTCCCATTTTCAACAGCCAATTATTCTGTCCATGTTCATCTGTACTGAGGCTAGGCTATGTTCTGAGTGGTCTCCAGCTCTTTAACTTGTAGTTGATTGTGACCTTTTATATATGCAGTCTGGTACAATGAGTTGTGTCTGAAGCTAATTCCTTGAATCCACTATCAGCCACTATCTGGTCACCTCCTAAAAGAGATCATTGGCTCTCAGACTGGGTGTCGGGTTCCCCAGAGGGTCCACAATTTTTTTGAGGGGTCCCCAGATTAGTTCAATGTGCAACATTGTTTTCACACTCAACGTTAAACAAAACAACATAGTATAAGTGTATAGGGCTACAAGGTATCTGTCTGCACAGTTGAACAGTTACAATTGAATTACTTTAAATACCTTTTTAATTCTAAATTGGCCAAATATGCGTAAGAAAGAGGCAATCACAAGCTCACAACGTCTCTGATCTCTTTCAGTGACACTTACACATATCCTCCACCAGGGGGCGAAATGCATTAAAGACACAGTGCCTGGGTCCATTATTGCGCATGCGTTAAACAAACTCATTGATCCGGAAATCCGTGTCTTTCTTTTCCTCAACAAAAAAGGTTAGTTTGTGCATCGTGGTGTGAACAAAGCGTGGTGAAAACGATCTCCTAAAGAGGTCAAAACGAGTCAAATGGAGTCTGTACGGCTGAAGATAAACGAACACATGACGTCGGTGGGAGAGGACATATTGTGTGTTTTAGAAAAACAACAAAGTGTTGATGTTTGTCGAGTGAAGCCTGATGTCAGAGTGTTTGTTTTGGAGCGCCTCAGTATGGTCGCAGAGGTAATCTGCAGCCTCTTTCAGAGAGATATGGAGACTCTACACATCAAACTACACACTGCAGGTACAGTATGTGTTTACACACACACACGCACACAACATCAAACTACACATTGCAGGTATGTGTTACACACACATCAAACTACACGCACACACACACACACACACACACACACACACACACACCCTATCTCTCTCTCTGCAGGGGTCTGTTACACACAACACTAGATGTATTTTAATCAAATTTGACATTTTCATATCTATGAGCATGTTGGTGCTCTTTCCCTGGTCCGTAAAGCTTTTCTGAAATTTGGATGTCACTTTACGTAGGGTCCCTGTGCGTTACTGCGTTTTTGTATTGAAATGATAGAACGCGTACATCAATATCGTCGTTAACGTCGTGTTCTTTTCTTTTGAGTTATTCTGAATGTGTCAACTATAAGTACCTATACATACCGCTGCAAATTCTCTTGTGTCGCGGAAGCCGTTAAGTATTTTTAACCGATTTGTTTGGCCGATTTGGTTGCTTTGATTCTTCTTGTTTATTTACCATTTATTGTACCGCCTCCCGATGTGCGGTTGGCTTGTGCATGGCTACGTTCCTGCCTCTGATCTGCTCTGTCATAGCTATAGCCACTAGCTAGCCAGATAGGCGGTACAATGAGGTGTCAATAAACAAGGAAGGAAGAGAAGAATCAAAGTGACCAAATCGGTCAAACAAAGTGAAAAAAATACTTAACGGCTTCCGCGCCACAGGAGATATTCGCAGCGGTATTTATAGGTACTTAGTTCACAAATTCAGAAGCCCTCAAACGAACAAAAGCTGTCAAAGAGTGCAGAAGGACGTATCCGAAGGTATTTACGTTTATTTATGTGTGCGTACCCGGTGGCAGGGTGGAGGTGGAATAGGACCCCATGGTCTGGGTCTCAAACATGTCAGAAACTTCAGTACCATTGGGTTCTGCTTGTAGGGCTACCCTGAAACATGACTGCCATGATGATTATCATGACAGTCTAGCCCCACAAGTCAGAACCCAATGGTAGTGAAGTTTCTGACATTTTTTTGACTCCATACCATGGGGTCCTATTCCATCGCTAACCTGCTACCTGGGGCCTGTTTCATGAAACTTGGATTAACTAATCCAGGATTTAGGCCAAAGCCAGGCTTTTTAAATCCTGATCTTTACAGCCTGGTTTATTCCGTTCCACTAAAGCCAAGCGAGGCTCAGAATTGGCGGATTTGGCGAGCCGGGATCAGCAAGCCTGGCTTAATAGACAGTCTGGCTTTTTGTCTCTAGACCCATTATGTGGATCACAGATTTACTGATCCTTCTTCTTCATGGGGTATTAAGGCAGTTTGCATCCTTAATAGTTGCATTACAGCCCCCTTCTGTATATCTCATTATCTTTACTAATCTATTCAAGACTTACTGATACGAGGACTTAAGCTTCTAAAATAAATACTGCTGCTGTAATTAAAGAGAGAACATACTCTCAATAGTGGATAGACTGAATGATTAACTACCCCAAAAATATAGCTTAAAACAGAATTCTTAATATTGTAAGCATAATGATATTGTCGCATTGTGATATTTGGCCATAACTCCCTCCTCTGAGAGAGCTACCTTTTTGGAAGGGGGTTGTTGTCCAGACAGGGGCCAGACTGGTGAGGGTCATGGGTTCATGTAGCATGCCAAAGTTTGTGCTATTGCCATTGAGAATGCATTGGGCGTTTAAGTTAAATAACTCAGAAACTACAAAACATTTCAAAGTAAAAAGTTCCAGCATATGTCTCCACAGTAAGCTGAATTTTGTGAAAGTGTGAATGGAGTTTCTAGATGAAAGTGATTTTTTTGCCACTATCTGCTTATAAATGTCTCAAATTTGAAAGCACTATATTTCTAAAACTATGAAACATTTCAAAGATTCCTCTTCAGGCACACATGTCCACCGTAGGATGAACCTAAATAGGTTTGAATGTTGTTTCTAGGTGTAAGTATGTAGGACTAGTAGTGGGTGAAACGTTACAATGGTAATATGTTGTAAAACAATGAGTAATGGTAATATTTAGTGGTTTTCACTTTTACATGAAACCGGTTAATCACTGATCCAGGATATATTAAGCCAGGATATGTGTTAGTACACAAACATAAATAAACATAAATATCGTCGTAAACGTCATCTCTGCTGCGTTTGAGTGATTGCGATCACGTTTCAAACGACTCATATAAGAGCTATAGGATACAACGCAAACCGCTGCGAATTGTCGTGTGCCGCGGAAGCCGTTAAGTATTTTTAATCTGTGTTTGACCGATTTGGAAGCTTTGATTCTAGGCCTGTCAAAAAAAATCGATTCGAGTTAGAATCGCGATTCTAATGCCGTCCGATTTTTTTTTTTTTTTTTTTTTTTACAAATGTACCTGTGCATGCAATGCATTATGGCCTGGGTTTCTGCATAGTGCATTTACTACCAGCTAAGCTAAGCCTGCCAATTGTATTTATTTTACACCTGTTTTAATACTAATGTATTGTTCTGGTATTGAGTGAGAAGAGATTTTGTAACTTTTGTACTGGTTCAAATTTGTGCAAGCTAAATCAATGAGACATGTTCTTACTCTTGGATTTAACCTTTGTGTGTTTAAATCATTCAGTTGATAAAACCTTTACAATTATACAAGCTTTTTACTAAATGTACTCTGCTTTCATGCCAGAAGACTCCAGTCTTCTGGCATGAAAGCAGAGTACATTTAGTAAAAAAAATTACTTTAGTAAAATTAGTAAAATTCTATTTAATTGTTTTTAATAAATAAAAAAAACTGCTTTAGAATCGAAAAAAATCTTTTTTGAATCGAGAATCGGAAAAATCGAAAAGATCGTTTTTGAATCGAATCGTCACCCCAAGAATCGGAATCGAATCGAATCGTGGGACACTTAAAGATTCGCAGCCCTATTTGATTCCTTTCTTCCTTGCTTGTTTATTGACATCCCATTGTAGGCGGTACAAAATTCGCAGCGGTTTGCGTTGTATCCTATAGCTCTTATATGCGTCGTTTGAAACGTGATCGCAATCACTCAAACGCCGCAGATAAACACAGAGCTTTATATATTTGAAATCGGAATGTTTATATATATACGTTTTTATTGTAAATGTAGCGATCGCGTAAAACAGGCTGCAGTTGCGCCATGACTCTCGTATGAAATACGAGAGTCATGAACCATGGCTAGTACAAATGCAAAATATAAGATGCTCACCCTGTTGCCCCAAATGTTATAGTGGCCTACGGGGTGCATGTGCAATGTATTCACCCTAGCCGCAATTTGCATCTCTAGATTTTTTTAATAATGGGATAATTCTAGAGTTGCAATACCCTCCATTGACTCCCCACTCACCCAATTTGGTTTGCGATCTGCTTGTCTTAAACAACGTTAAACTCACCAACAACCGTAGACATGTTAAGAGCTACTTTCTGTCAATAAATTCTGTGCAGGTGATTATTTTTCTTAGTGCTGGAGTTTGGAAGCAATGCAGGGTATTGCAACTCGAGATTCATCCCATTATTTAAAAAAACTAGCGTTGCAAATTGCAACCCGTGTAGGAATTAGTATGTTGCGCTCTAGCGGCAGGTGCTTTGACTAGGCCCGGGACTTTAACGTGTTAATTGAGATTAATTAACTACAGAAAACGCATTTAATCGCACCTTTTTTTTCACCGTGGAACGTTTCTCACTGAGCTCGTTTCTAGTACTGAATTGGCTGCGACACGCCTACTCTACAATCTGCTCCATAGAGCGAGGCTAGCAGCAGTACACTACAGGCTACAGCTCCGTCTGAAAATCCAAACCCAAATTAATCGAATGAAGTAGCCGCTTATATCGCTTTTGCTCCATGGATGGGACATTTAGATGTAAAAGCTATCGGATGGACGCGTGTATAGCGGCATGGCTGTGTGCAATGTCCGAGGGGAAGGATCCATATATGACCAACGTTAGCTTCCATGCTAGCTGCTTCAGTTTAACATGTCTCACACTGAGACACTGGAGCTACAGAAGGAGCGTAGTGCTCAGAACCTCATGTCATGTGAAATGTTTCCCCCCTAATAAAGTAGTTTTTATTTGTTTTCTCATGCCCCGCCATGTAAAGCACATTTGAGTATTCATATACACACTGAAGATACTTTATATAGGCACTTGTTTATCTGTTGGGATAAAAAAAAATGTATTGCTTAAAGGGGAATACCACTCATTTTCAACATTTTTCTATGGAGTTGTGTGCACTAGAAATATTTCTGTGTTGCCTAGAACTGGAGGTCTGAAAAAAACTAACATTATGAAGTACATTTTTGTGATGTCACTAGATTCATAATGTTACTGGTTTTTGTCAGACCTCCAGTTCTAGGCAACACAGAATGGGGGGGGCTTTCTTATTATATCCACACAACAACTCTAAGGTACTGTATATTAATGACAGTAAAATGTTGAAAATGAGTGGTATCCTGTAGTCACTATTACACTGGGATACCAAAAAACTTTTGAAAAAAAAGGTTTCTCACTGTTATTTGGTTGAATATTGATATGCGATTAAAATGCAATTAATCAAGATTAATTAATTACAAATCCTCTGATTAATTAGATTGTTTTTTTTTTTAAAGGTTGCTGAATGATAGCCAAAATGTCTTTCTACTGGTGATTTCCACAGAGCACCACCGGGAGATGTCTACAGTATCTAGAGAGATGGCCTCCACAACATCAACGTTGTCCGAGGAACAGCGAGAGACGGACCAGGGACGTGGACTGCTTTATGCAGCGATGCAACCTGTAGTGAAGCTGTACAAGATAGGTATGTACTGTTTTATTTAAATACAAGAATTCTCGTCCCAGAAGATGCTCACCCCGGGTCAAATCATGCAAACTTGGAATGGTCGCCACCAGGTATTCAGACCTACCAACCTGCACACATTTTGTGTACCAACCACGCAATTCTAGGTGTCTATATGCAGGTACGAACTGCGCAATAACAACTATGCAATGTTAGGGGATGCAGTGAAATTAGCCCCAGCGGCTTCCGCCAGAAATATGGCATTTGGCTCGTAGTCAACTCCGGCAGCCTGATTGAATGCAGAGCTCTGCATGAGCTCATCAGCTCAGCTCAGGTGTAAAATCTGTCGTGAAGGGAATATGCACAGCTTAACTGCAAGCCCACACCGCATTGCATCAGCGAAGCTTGTAGGCTTGCATTCGGCTATCTCAGCTATCTCGCTCTTGCTTGCCTGTGTCTGTGCTTCTGTCTCTGTGCTTCTGTGTCAGTGAATACAGAAGCAGTCAGCTCAGAGCCAGAGGAGCTAGGCTAAGCACTGTAGGCAGTTGGCTCCATTCTGCTTCAGTGCTTCTACGGACGGACAACATAAATATTACATATACACCTTCGCTGTTGTCATAATCAAGTGACATTTGGGGGGGAAAGTTTGAAGGGAGAGATTGACTGACTGAGTGACTCCAGCCTTCCTCCGTACTAAATCAATGGTGAGAGAGAGAGAGAGAGCGGTGTCGGTGACATGTGCGCGGCCAAACGTGCACAACAAGACACAGACAACAGCCCCCCCCCTCCAGCTTTCTGTGTGAGTGTGTGTGTGTGTTCACTGTGAGAGGGCATGCCATGCGCTCAAACTGTAATATGTGAAATTAATACATCATGCATGAACTGTATGGTCTAACTCTATATCATCAACAATGAGTAGACTAAATTAATTAATCCACATGCATGGTCTATCAATAGCCTCTCGTATTTCATACGAGAGTCAAGGCACAACTGCAGCCTGTTTTACGTGGTCGCTACATTTACAACCAAAACGTATACATACTGTAAACATTCCGATTTCAAATATAAAGTACTCACAATTTGTCCCACGGGTGTTAGTTAGTTGCTGCACCAGCGATTAGCATTGCTGCATCCCGCGTTGTTTAATAAAAAGCATTTTTATCCGAGCTGTTATTTTGCCATTGGCTTTCAACTACGTGCCCCTATCGGTCGGAAGGAAGGTGGGGCTAATATAGTCCTTATGGCGCCTCAATTCAGAGAAAAGGTCGACGGGGAATCATTTCATTGACGGAACAAGGTGAGCGACGGGGATGCTGCTAGGACGGTGGATAATCTAATTTGGATTTGGATAATATAATTTTGGAATCAATAAATATTTAAAATGTCATCATTGTGCCATTAAAAAAGCAAACATCAAAAGACGTTCTTGGCAGTGAGTGAGCTAGCTGAAATGTTGGTATTGATAAATCAACAGAGTGATGTTATGTAATGGCCATGTTTTCACTCACTGCTACTAATGAAGTAGCTTTTATTTGTTTTCTCATGCCCCCCAAGTAAAGTATATTTGAATATTCATAGACGACCTGCACTTATCTGTTGGTCTTGGTTAAGTATAAAAAATAATGCACTGTTTTATATATCGGAAGTGCATCAAAATAGAAGCTCCGGGGTGCCGGATTTGTCTGAGTGCTTTTACTCTGAAAGCCATGAACCGGAAACACTTTCTTAAAAAAGTTGACTTGACAAAGTGACCTCACAATCTCCGATCATCTTAATATATTTATATACGCTCCAAAAAGCGTTCATATTTTGCGGGAGATACGGATGAGGAGCAGAAATGAAGCGCCAGCATATCGATCCATTTATCACCACGGAGAGCGCCCTGGATGAGGAGATACGAGTCATTCTTTCCGCCGCGCTAACATGGGAGTCAATGACAAGCTAATAGTTGCACAGAGCGTTAGCATACGGAAAGCGAAAAGCGAAATGCCAAAAGAAAAAATAGGAATAATTCTGAATATTCTTATCTCGCCCCGTGTCGTTTGGACGTCACTAGGACGTCCACAGACGTCGAAGGCACCTCTCGGTTCCAATCCTTATGACGTTTCCAGACGATTTATGTACTAAATGTGTTAAGCTTATGTAGTCAATATTCATTGATTCACTGATATAGAGAAATCCATTTGAAAAAAATGTTTCTCATTGTCCCCAGGTCGAATATTGTTATGTGTTGAATGCCCTGCCCCCTTCCCTCAAAACAAACAAATCACTGGCTTCCTTTAAAACCGGTCTGAAAAATCACCTATCAATATCAGCTGGTCAAATGGAGAGAAGATGACTGCCCAACCTCCCTATACCCCCCCTCCGAACGATTTATTTGGTATTTAGATTTATTTAGATTTGTTGGTACACCTGTAAATAACTTTCATGTGTTGTGAGGTATCCTCGATTACTATCATCACTGTATTATGAATGAATGCATTGGGACCCGAATGGAAACAAGACCGCAAGGACTTTTTTCGGTGCCATCCTTTTGGATAAAATTTTCTTTTTTGACTGTACCATGTACTGTTTTTGCATAATGTATTGTCTAATAAAATAATCAATCAATCAATGTGATTAAAATGCGATTAATTGAGATGAATTAATTACAAAGCCTCTAATTAGATTTTTTTCATTGAGTCCTAGCTTTATATATATATATATATATATATATATATATATATATATATATATATATATATATATATATATAGTTTTGCAAATAATAAATCAATACACATCGGTAGGCCCAGTAGCTATTGGCCTACATCATGTCAAAATACCTAGAATAGGAGCCTAAAATAGGTGACATTTTGGTGTGGTAGGCCTGTACACGTTGACTTTGACGTGTACAAAGGTGAGTTGCCATCCACCAACGGATGGCAAGTTCAACATTTAAATAATACCTTCTCCCAAGCTTCTGTGGATGCATTTATTTTGTGCTGAACATGTGCTCATATTTAATTTGCAGGTTAATGAGCTCCCTGATGCAAGTAGCAGTCCCTGTGCATATCCAAAGTTTCAATTCATAATTATGTGTTGGATAATGGTCGACTATATGTGATGCAAAACCCAAAGCAAAGAGAGAGGGGGGGCGACCGTGTCATTCCCCAATCTCTCTCCCCCATTTCCTGTCATCTCTCATTGTACCTTTTTCCCCCTAGACTTCCTGCACCTGCCTGTGTGTAAAGAGGTTTCCTCTGAACGTGAGGAGAAGAGTCCCAGTCTTGTCCAGGAGGAAACTCAACCTCTACACATTAAAGATGAACAAGAGGAGCTACTTCAAAGACCAGAAGAGGTGATGACGTTTCTAGCAGTAAAAAGTGAAGATGATGATGAAAACAGAGAGACAGAGGCTGAAGCCAGCACCTCAACTGGACAGATGAAAACACAAGTTGATGTAGAGGACTGTGGAACAAAACAACCAACCAGAGAAGAGCAGCTCCTCTCTCCACACTGTTCTGAATCTGACGACACTGAAGCCAATGATGGCTGGGAGGAGACCAGGGAAGGTCAGTTGGAAGTAAACACGGTGGATTCACACGAGACTCGAAATGTGGAAGAACAAACATTGTCTTCAAACCACAAGCTGTCCCATGACCTGACATCATCAGCACAAACTCATCATCAACACAAAACGGAGAGCCACACAGACAAGAAAGGTATTAGTTGTACAGAGTATGGCAAAATGTTTAGTCGCAAGGCAGGTCTGAAGATGCACACAGTTGTTCATACAGAGGAGAAGTCCTTTGCTTGCAAAGTGTGTAGTAAAGTCTTTAGTCAAATGATTAATCTGAAATCACACATGAGGACTCATACAGGGGAGAAGCCCTTTAGTTGCAAAGTTTGTGGTAAAGGCTTTAGGCACAGTTGTGTTCTTAAAAGACACATGATGGTTCATACAGGGGAAAAACCATTTAGTTGCAAAGTTTGTGGTAAAGGTTTTTGTCGAAAGCTTACGTTGAAATTGCACATGATGACTCATACAGGGGAGAAGCCCTTTAGTTGCAAAGTTTGTGGTAAAGGTTTTAGCAGTGCTATTACAATACACATGAGGACTCATACTGGGGAAAAGCCCTTTAGTTGCTACATTTGTGCTAAAGGCTTTAGTCGAATGACTCATCTGAAAACACACATGAGGACTCATACAGGGGAGAAGCCATTTTCTTGCAAAGATTGTGGTAAAGGCTTTAGTCACAGTAGTGTTCTTAAAAAACATGTTATGATTCATACAGGGGAAAGGCCCTTTAGTTGCGAAGTTTGTGGTAAAGGCTTTATTCACAGTGGTGATCAAAAAAAACACATGAGGACCCATACAGGGGAAAAGCCCATTAATTGCAAAGGGGAAAAGCAATTTAAATGCAAAGTTTGTAGTAAAGGCTTTAATTACAATGTCGGTCTAAAAAGACACCTGATGATTCATACAGGGGAAAAGCCATTTAATTGCAAAGTTTGTGGTAAAGGCTTTATTGAAGGTGGTGGTCTAAAAAAACACATGAGGACCCATACAGGGGAAAAGCCCTTTAATTGCAAAGTTTGTAGTAAAGACTTTACGGACAATGGCAGTCTAAAAAGACACCTGATGACTCATACAGGGGAAAAGCCTTTTAATTGCAAAGTTTGTGGTAAAGGCTTTATTGAAGGCTGTGGTCTAAGAAATCACATGATGACTCATACGGGGGAAAAGCCATTTAGTTGCAAAGTTTGTGGTAAAGGCTTTATTCAAGGTGGTAATTTAAACGTACACAAGAGGACTCATACAGGGGAAAAGCCCTTAACTTTGCAACTTAGTTGCAAAGTTTGTGGTAAAGTCTTTAGTCAGAGTGGTGGCTTAAAAAAACACATGAGGACTCATGCAGGGGATTAGTCTTTTATTTGTACAGTTTGTGGTAAAGGATGTAGTCTTATGCAAGATGTAAAAAAATAGAACAAATAACATGGTGTCATACAGGGGAAAACACTAACCTTGTACTGTTTATGGTAAAGGCCATAGGTGATTTTAGGGGGGCCATGTCTTTTATTTTGTCAATTATAACTTAATACACATTTATATTTTAATTTAATCCATGCTTTGTAATGAACAACTTTGCAACATTACATGAACTTCTTAAATGCAAGTCCAAGCTAGCCAAGCGCTTCGACAGTGATCTCCAAACCCAACTGGGCATCCTAAAAACCCAACAAAACAAGCTAAGAAACATTGTAACTACCATGACCAAATCTGCAAAAAGAAGGCATCCTAAAAACCCAACAAAACAAGCTAAGAAACATTGTAACTACCATGACCAAATCTGCAATAAGAAACTTGATCAATGATAAAGCAGAGGAAAACAAAAACAATCCTCGGGAGCTCTGGAAGCTACTAAACAACCAACTAGGCTGCGGTCAGAAACTTAAAACCAGGTTTACAAAACATCAAATCAACACGGTCAGAAACTTAAAACCAGGTTTACAAAACATCAAATCAAATGACACCCTCATCACTGACAAGCTTGACGTAGCCAACTACTTAAACATATTCTACAAACATTGCAACAACGCACTCCCCTCCCACTCCACTCCGGGTGCTTTGGTGTAGAGCAGGGGTGCCCATTACGTCGATCGCGGTCGACCAGTCGATCGCAAGCGCTGCGCAGGTAGACCGCTTGGCCCAGACATGAAAAAAAAAAAAAAAAAACAATCCTCGCCTCGGGCAGGCGGCGGCGGCTTGAAAACCCCCCACAATGCAGTGCCTTGTTTTCAAGTGTGGGGAACGCTCTATGGGGGAACGTCGGGTCTGTTCTGTTGTTAAACAAACACATTAAAAGGATATCTATCCATCATTGTTCATATAGCAAGACGCGTGCGGCAAAGAAGCCTAAAACATATCACTTCCATGCAGAGTGGGAAGAAGATTATTTTTTCACGATGTCACATTCCAAGTCCAACTGCGTTTGCCTTACTCGAGCCCATCGCTACATTCATGTGCTTCCCATTCAGAAGCTAATGTTGATTCCATTGCCTCGAAAATAGCAACACTTTTTAACATGAACTCTTCTGCGTTGAATGAGATCATGGCACTGCAGGCTGACATACAGTTAAAGTTGTGTGCCCACGATGGAGAGTTTTGGAGCTTACTCGTGGAGGAAAAGTATCCAAACATCAGGACTTGTGCAGCCTCGCTCACAGCGTTATTTGGCTCCACATATTTATGTGAATCAGCGTTTTCCCACATGAAGATAATTAAGTCCAAATATCGTTCCACATTGACGGACGATCATTTGGAGGCCTGTTTAAGACTAGCTGTCAGCAGTGACTGTCCGGATTACGCAGCGCTGACGGACTCCATTCAGTGCAAGGCTGCAAGCAGTCATCTGATTAAAGGGATAGTTCAGATTTTTTTTAACTTAAATTGTATAGTGGTTGCAACTGTATTACTTGATTGCCAGAGTCCTGTGGTGGGAGTTCTGCTCTGGTTGAGTTGAGTGGTGCATTATTCCTTCATGTGATTGTGTATGCTTTTTATGTGTGATACTTTTAATATTTGTAACATTTTATGAGCAATATGTTATTACAAATTGAAATTGATTGACGTTATTACAAAGAGTAACTTTAACAAAACTCTTCTTTGCAAGGTGGGGTAACTGAAAAGGTAAATAAATAGAATTGATTTTGAAACAGTCCTAATGCCTTAATGTTATTTATTTTTAGTATTTTAAGCAATGGGATAATATTTTTTTGGTTGGTAGATCACCTTGAGCTGGCAATTTTAAAAGTAGACCTCAAGTCAAAAAAGTGTGGGCACCCCTGGTGTAGAGCAAATCAAAGCCTTCTACAAATACTTAGGTGGTTGTAAAGATCATGTTAAACTAGCAATGGTAACAACGGATGAGGTACTTCAACCGCACAAGTCCACTGGCCATGACAATATTCCCTTTGACATATCTATAGCTCCAATCATCACCCACATAATAAACCTCTCCATCAAACAGGGACAGATCCCCCCAAGATTTCAAACTGGCCAAAGTAACCCCCCTGCACAAGAAAGGGAGCCAATTGGACCCCGGCAACTACCGCCCTATTTCTATTCTTAGCTCCATCTCTAAAGTGATGGAAAAAAATGTCTATGAACGGGTTTAAAGTATCTTGCCACAAAAAAAGTGTACCAATTTCAACCCGGTTTCAGAACATCCCACTCCACTGACCCATGCCGCCTCTATTTGAGTGACCACATCAAACACGAGGTGGATGCTGGCAAATACTGTGACATGGTCATGCTGGACCTCTAAAAGGCTTTTGCGTTAGGTTTCTGGTTTAAATTAAGGACTTCAGGTTTAAATTAAGGACTTCAGTGTTCTGTACTATACAATTGTATACAAGTACAGAACAAACTTTGTTGAAGTTTCTGAGCAATTATGTTATAAATATGCTATTATAGTTTATTTTATGCCAGTGTTAATTTAGACTAGATAGTTTAAGTAGCCTAGGCAGGCCTAGTTAAAGGGATTGTTAAAAAGCTTACATCAGAATTTGCTACTAAAAGTAAGACTAAGTTGCTAAAATACTTTTAGTCTTACTAGAATTACTAAAATTACTAGTTTAGGTTTCTGGTTTAGGTTTATTCAAAGTGGGGAACAAAGAACCTTTTTTGCATGGTGGGGAAAATAGAACCTGGGGAACATGGGTACGCTCCCGGGTGGGGTACTACGAACTGTCTAGCAAGACAGACATGTAATGTATTTTTCATTTAGCACCAGAAACGTTTTAAAGAGGAAATAAATACCCCTTAAAACCAAGTATGTTTAAAAAGTAGCCTAAGTACTAAGTAGTCATAAAAAAGAATAAGACTAATCTGCGCCCCCCTCCCCTATGGTGAAAGCTTTGGATTAAAACAAAAAAGGGGGTATTATAAAACACAAGGTATCATGCGGGGGAAAGCCCTTTGCTTGTACGTCGTTAAAAAAAACGATATGTCTAAATAATATTTAAAAAACGCATGCAGGCAGACAAAGCCTTTAGCTGCAGTTTGTGCATGTGAAGATAATGAGGTTTCATACTGGGGAGAAGCTGTTACATTAACAAGAAATATATGTGTTTCAAAAGCATTCTTCGTTGACACATGATATCACACACAGACGCATGTAAGATTATTCACTGTAATCCAGGATGACAATGACAAGTCGGATACTAAAGCAGAGGAATCACATAATCTGAAAATCAACATGACTGAATAAAATAAACGTTTCTCTTTAGAGGATTATATTAAAATAAGTCATATTTCCTTCAAGTTCATATTCGGTTGATATCATCACTTAATTTTAAAAGTTTAAGTTCTCACCTTTTTGTATAGATGTTTTTGCAACAGATCTTTTATTTGTGTTATATTACAGAAATGTTATCGCCTCTAAATTCACGGATCAAAAGGCATCAAGGCTGTGGCAGTTCACCCTGCCCCTGAGAATGAATTTAACAAACGGGGTTGAACTCTGCATAATTCTTTGTTTATGTTGCAGAGAATGACATTTCTTTGACTTTATATATTGTATGGTGCTTGATTGATAATTGATTGTTGACTCCATTGTAGGGAGCAAATACCAGCTGTGGGTGTGTGGGGAACAGGGCAGCATTGGTCGTGTGTAAAGTCGGAAAACGGAGTAGGCCTACTCTGATTTAAGTTTATTATTATAATGTGTGGAAAATGAAGTAAAGAGTAATATGTGACACTTTAAAATGTATATTAAGAATTGTGATGTTTCTGGACATTGATATTGAACTGGTTAAAGTGTGGAATCAATTTAGATTTGGTATGGTCCAGTGGGAGGGGCTTAGCCTATATAAGTAGGGAGACCTGCCACTGCCATGGAGTAAAGGTCGGACTGTGGAGGTGTGAAGACCAAGGCCAATCTGTCCAGTTAAGATTGTAAATGCTAATCCTGGTCACTAAACTGCCTCCCCCTGGCCAGCCGGGGCGCCTGATGGAGGGGAAAGGAACTGGTTGGAATAACGTGTTCCTTCCACGCGCTACGTCCAACCAGGGAAACTCCCCCCTGTCAGGTGTAAAGGAGCAACTTGGACACTCCGGCATGAAGGAAGCATGAGTTCAAATCCGTTGCTCTCCCCTTGTCCCCCATATATGGGGACTAGGTTGGTGGAGGGTGTGTAGAGCCCAAGATCACATCAGATGATTGACACAGGGGTGAAAAATGGGTTACAAAATCGTGGGATAAAACATATATATAAAAAATTATTGTAAATACCTTTTTCCCCTTAATTTTGATCACTGATTGCCTGTGTAAAAAAGGTCAATAAAGAAACTATTTCTCTGCATTATTTATTTTTTTAAATCTTCCAGTTTTTGGCTATTTTGCAACCTGTGCTTTTTGGCAATCACTATCCGCACTAGGTCAGAGTGTGACAACAGAGCAATTTTCGTCTAAAAATAAAAGTTTTTTTTAGTAGTCTAGGCTTAGATTAGACGTTGAAACGACATTTCATTAGATTAGACGTTTCAACATCTAATCTAAGCCTAGACTGCAAAAAACTTTAATTTTTAGACTATTTTTACCCCAGTTTTTAGACCAATTTGTTAGCCATTTTGACTACAAAAATGCTCAGTTGGTAACGAGAGGAATAGCCTTTTTTAATTAAAATGCAGCCTCCAACATAGGCCATACAGCATTTGTAATACGCAAATAAGAGTGCTCTAGATGGATTTAATCATAAATATAAGAATACCAATGTGTTTCTAATTCTCAAAAAGCACAAAATAGACACCAAGTTAAAAACAAAAAAAAATACAATGTAGGTAGCAGTAAAACAAATTGTCAGATAGTCACCATCTTTGAAATATGTGAAATAGAGGTTCAGACAGAGGTAAAGATAAGCATTCCAAAATGTTTCTAATTGTCAAAAAACATGATTTGGACAACGTTTGCATTCATAGCCAGGGCTGCACATAAGCGGTGCGCCAGCGTGCATGCGTCGTCAACATTCAAAATGCGCTGTCAATCAAGCGCCAGGAAGCGCTTCTGTGTACCAACAGCCGGGGCCGCCTAGAATGATTATTTATTATGGCCAGAATACTAGTAAATTCTTTGGCGAGAGCATTTTCCACCGACTGCCACTCAAAGTGGCTACTGGCCAATCACAGCACGTCTTGCACAAGTGCACTGGCCATTGTGGCCAATCACAGCGCGTCTTTACTCAAAAGGGGGAGGATTCCATGCTGCTTTCTGCTGGGAGGAGGTGAGAAAACCTGACACAAATAGTTTCGTCTTCTCCGTTTCAGATAGCAAACTACTGTAGTCCCCGGTGTAAAAGGGCATGCTTTGGATGCTTTGCACTCTTCCCATTTGCCGCTGTGCTTTGTTTGTTTTCCGGGTGCTGGCTCCTCAACGCTGCTGGTGTCCCCCCCCTGATCCCCTGACCCCCCCCCCCCCCCCCTTTTACCCTCCACCCCCACTCAGAGTGGTACGAAATGGACTGGTCACTTGAACACTTGAACACTTGATCTCTCTGCACTTTATTTTTATTCACTATGTTTCAAGGTTCAAGGTTCAAGGTGTTTTATTGTCACATAGATGTACAGGTACAGCATTGTGAAAAACTTTCATTGGGTGATGCTCCACAATACACATAAGTAAAAATTTAAATAACATGCTAAGTATAAAAGTTTTAAAAGTTTTAAAAGGTTTTAAAGGACTCAGGTCAGTATACAAGGCCGTACCCACGGAATGTTCAATGTTCATTTTGGCTTATTGAGCAGTCTCACAGCCTGAGGGATGAAGCTGTTCTTCAGTCTGTTTGTGTTGGCCTTTTTTGTTTGTGTGGGGTCCTTAATGATCCTCAGGGACTTCCTGAGGCATCTCTGGGTAAACAGTTCCTCCATGCTGGGCAGCCGACACCCAGTGATACGCTCGGCTGAGCGCACCACCCTTCTGAGGGCCTTGTGGTCCCCGTCTGTGCAGCTCCCATACCAGCTGGTGAAGCTGCTTGTCAGAAGACTCTCAATCGTCCCTCGGTAGAAGTCCCTTATGATATGGGGGCTCAGGCCGAACTTCTTCAGGCGTCTGAGACCATATAAGCGTTGTTGCGCTTTTGCAACAACCACATTTGTGTGTACCTCCCATTTCAGCTTTTGATGGATGTTCACCCCCAGGTACTTGAATGTTTCCACCCTCTCCACCACAGCGCCGTTGATCGTGACAGGAGGATGTGGGTCCCTCCCCCGCCTGTAGTCCACGATGACCTCCTTGGTCTTGGAGACATTCATCAGGAGATGATTCTCCTCACACCACCGCTCCAAGTTGGTCACTTCCTCCCTGTATGCTGCCTCGTCATCTCCGGTGATCAGCCGCACCACCACCGTGTCATCAGCAAACTTCACGATGGTGTTTGTGGGGTGTGAGGCCACACAGTCATGTGTGTAGAGGGAGTACAGGAGTGGACTGAGGACACAGCCCTGTGGTGCTCCTGTACTGAGAGTCAATGGGGAGGAGGTGCGGTCGCCCACTCTCACCACCTGGGGGCGGCCCGTCAGGAAGTCCAGGATCCAGTCGCACAGAGCTGCCGGGAGACCCAGATCCTGGAGCTTAATGACGAGCCTAGATGGGATTATGGTGTTGAACGCCGAGCTGTAGTCCACGAAGAGCAGTCTTGCATAGGTGTTCTTCCCCTCCAGGTGGGAGAGGGCAGTGTGGAGGACATGCGAAATGGCGTCCTCCGTACTCCTGTTGGCACGGTAGGCGAACTGCAAGGGGTCCAGGGTGGGGGGGAGCATAGGGCATATTTTTGCCTTAACCAGTTGCTCAAGGCATTTACTGGCTATGGGTGTGAGGGCTATGGGGCGCCAGTCATTAAGACTGGTCACTTTCTGCTGTTTGGGGATGGGAATGATGGTGCTGGACTTGAAGCAGGTGGGAACGGTTCTGAGGGAGAGAGACTCATTAAATATCCCTGCAAACACCCCTGCCAGCTGGTGGGCACAGGCTCTCAGGACACGTCCCGGGATGCCGTCTGGACCGGCTGCCTTGCGTGGATTAATCCGACTGAAGGAGCGGCGGACGTCGGCCTCACTGATGGTAAAGGGACAGTCAGAGGGGGGTTGCGGGGGGGTCTGTTCTCCCACAGAGGTGGAGGTGAGGGAGGGAGCAGTCGTGCTGACAGAGGGTTCAAACCTGGCATAGAATGTGTTAAGTTCATCTGGGAGGGTAGGTGTTATTAGTGGGGTTTGGTTTGTTTTCCCCCTGTAATCACTAATAGCCTGGAGTCCACACCATAGGTGCCTCGGGTTGTTAGTGTCGAGCTTGGATTCCATTTTTTTGCTATATTCCCTCTTTGCCAGTTTGATTGTTGCCCTAAGAGAATAATTTGCCCTTTTGTACTCCTCTTGAGAACCAGACCGATGTGCTGTAAGCCGAATATGGAGAGCTGTCCGTACTTCGGCATTCAGCCATGGTTTCTGATTTGGCATGATTTTTATTTTTCTCAAAGGGACAACATCCTCTGTGCACTTTTTTATGTAGCTGGTGACAGTGTCAGTGTAATCGCTCAGATTTCCTGCAGCCTTGAACGCACCCCAGTCTGTGTTGTCAAAACAGTCCTGAAGGATGCCTTCTGATTGGTCTGACCAGCGGTGTACCGTCCTATAGACTGGGGCTTCCCGTTTCAGTCTCTGCCTATAGGCGGGGAGGAGCAGGATGGAGCAGTGGTCGGATTTGCCAAATGCCGGACGGGGGAGGGCTCTGTAACCATTGCGGAAGGGAGAGTAGCAGTGGTCCAGCGTGTTTGCCCCTCGGGTTCCGAAGTGGATGTGCTGCTGGAGTTTGGGCATAATCTTTTTAAGATTTGCCTGGTTGAAATCACCAGCCACGACAAGTGCTGTATCTGGCTGATTTGTCTCCTGCCTGCTGATCGCGTCATGGAGTTCCTCAAGCGCTGTGTTTGTGTTGGCGTGTGGCGGAATGTACACAGCGGCGATGGTGACCGAGGTAAATTCCCTTGGGAGCCAAACAGGACGACACTGCAGCATGATGTACTCGAGGTCGCGGGTACAGGCTTTTCCGATCATTACGATGTTCCCCTGGTCACACCAGGCCCGGTTGACCAAGAGACAGACACCTCCTACATATTATGTTGTTTTTGCACTGCCTTGTCCTGTTTGCACTTGAATGTTGAATGTTGAAACTGCACTCTGCTGCCCACCAAAGCAAATTCCTAACATGTTTACATGTAATGGCAAATAAAGTCTTCTGATTCTGGAGCAGCATGGTTGCTCGTGTGCGATGCCGTCTCTGACAGGCACCGGCCACCGACGGGTACTAAGGTTTTAGTTCCGACATAGTGGAGTGGGAAGAGTTTAAAGCATTGCGGACTGGCACTGCTGCTGCCCAACATGAACACAGTGTCTCGACATACTGTCCCTTATTATCGTAAAGTCGGGTAGTGTAGGCCTACACTGTTTATTTTTGCACCGAGGAGACGTGTGTCTGACTGTCTGACTACGTCGCCTCAGCTAAAAACAAGCCGTGTCGCATGTTAAAAAAAAATGCTGATCTGCAAGCTCACAACGTGTGTGAGCGACACGTTGTGAGCTAGTAGATCGGTTATTTATATACAAAATTATAAAAAAAATCTAAATATTGCTTTGATGCTCATATTATCCTTAGGAAGTATTAAGTTGTTTTTATTAGAATATGCATTCCATAGGGCTGGACCACACATGGACCTAGATTTTAGCAAATTTATATTTTTTAAATAATGGGATGAATCTACAACAAGAGCTATGGCTAAATCTAGAGTTGCAATACCCTCCATTGACTCCCCACTCATCCAATCAATATCGTTTTGCTATAAGTTATTCATCCCTCTTTTATCCATCCGGCGAGACGGGTCACCGCATTTTAGGAGCACCAAGGAACTCCTCCAGGTGCTCCTCTGAGTACTAGACCAAAAAAGTTGTGTGCAGCCCTGTTCATAGCTCATCTGGTTCAAAAGTTCTAGACAAAACCTTTTTCAGGTGGCGGACTGGCAGCCATATTGGATTTGGCCAATATGACCACCGGTAGGGTTGCTGGCTCGGGCACAGATTCAATACACATGAGTATTCTGAACATTTTGAGCACCTCAGAAAATCTGTAGCTCCAACGGTTTAGATTAGAAGATAGAGCCATGTTTGAACTTTTTAAAAGGGTGTGATAATTTTTGTTTTTAATAAAAGTTTAGTCCACTAGTAATCCCTTCGTGTGTGTGTGTGTGTGTGTGTGTCTTGCATCCATACAGTAGCAATCCAGATATTAAAATGATCAGAGCGCCCCGATCAACTCGGGAGGATTCAGACTTCATATGGGATCTTTGAACACACTACACAATTATTAATCGGACGGGTCGGGTAGTAGTAAATTGGGACCTTATATGTATCCACCAGGGGGCGAAATGCATTAAAGCCACAGTGCTTGGGTCCATTATTGCGTCAAACAAACACGCTGATGATCCGGATCCCAAGCCGAAACCAAGAAAGCTCTGAGAAGGAAGGGAAGTGGTCACATGACTGGGCTGCGCCATGACACTTTAATGGGAGCCAAACTGAATACATGGAAGTGCAATGAATACATGGCAGTGAATGGAGCCGGCTGGACCAGCTCGTGAACAAACATTATTTATGAACGATTGCGACCTGTGTCATATAATTGGTTCAGGAATATGAAAGAAGACATAAGTGACATCACACGTTTTTTTCCAGTGGTTGTTTGTTGGAATTATGAGAGAAAAAGAAAAAAGAAAATGGAATTATGAGAGAAAATGAAGAAAAAATAAAAATATCAGCGCATTGTACATGATATTAAGGTGCAAAGAGTAACAACAACGCATTGTCAGGTTCAAACAAGTTGAAATACCAAAACAATGGTTTTTTTAAAGGTTCAAAATATATATCAGTGTGTTGTACATGATATTAAGGTGCAAAGAGTAACAATGCATTTTCAGGGCCAAAACAAAAGGAAAAATGCAGGCTGCTCTGCACTACGGTTGGTCAATAAACTGAATATATCAATCAAAATAATCTTGCTTAACCATTTAAGCCCTGTATTACGAAGATAGCACATCTACAAGCACACAATGCATTGATAAAAAGGAAGGGGGAAAAAAAGAAAAAAAACATTATTTAGCAGATGTCGGTCTAAGGGCAGACTTGCTGTCATATTGCTGGATTTCAGCAGTCTGGCTCATTTTGTGCTTTGCGAGCATATGCAGCTTTAAAGTGGCCAGTCTCTTAATATTCTTTCTGGTGGTGGTGGTGTCCATCCACCTCATGACGACATGAGGTGGTGGAGCCTCAAATGCAGGTGATGCACATCTGAGGATGGGTGCAACAGTTTCCCCTTGCTCTTCACTGTAGTGAGTACTGCCTCTGACTCCACGGGGTGAAGGCTGTGATAGCCGTGCTCGCTAAGAGCACTGCTTGAGAGGCAGTACTCACTACAGGCTTCACATCCAGTCTTCCGTAGTTCTGTGAACACGGCCCATATCCTGACATGTAATAAAGAACCTGTATCAAGGGTAGGGGTTGTTGCTCATCTGAGGCCTGAGCTGGCAAGTCTGGGATGTTAATTTTTTTATTCTTTTCAGAATTTTATTATCTGTAAAAGGTTGAGAACCACTGGAATAGAAAACAAATTGCACAATAGAACACTAGCAGTAGTCGGTGGCCCAGGGAGCAGAGATTTAGAGCAAGTACCTGAGACCACCGTAACGTCTGCTCTGAGACCCACCATGAGGTCAAAAATCCTTCAAATGGATACGTGCGGTTCCGTGACCAAATGTACAAATCGAACAGTTTTGATAAAGGCGTTTCCCCTTCTCTCATTTCAATTATTTTTTTCCCCTTGAACTGGAGTTCCAAGGAGTCGACCATGTCCTTGATCTGCCTGAACTGTCGACGGTTTTCCTCTGTTGATGCCGACATGACAGCCATTTGTGTGTTCTGATCCAATTTCTCCAACAGGGCCGCGAGTTCGCGAGCCTCTGTGAACTGGACCCGCTGGTACTCTTTCAAGGCATTGCTGTCATATTGCTGGATTTCAGCAGTCTGGCTCGTTTTGTGCTTTGCGAGCATATGCAGCTTTAAAGTGGCCAGTCTCTTAATATTCTTTCTGGTGGTGGTGGTGTCCATCCACCTCATGACGACATGAGGTGGTGGAGCCTCAAATGCAGGTGATGCACATCTGAGGATGGGTGCAACAGTTTCCCCTTGCTCTTCACTGTAGTGAGTACTGCCTGACTCCACGGGGTGAAGGCTGTGATAGCCGTGCTCGCTAAGAGCACTGCTTGAGAGGCAGTACTCACTACAGGCTTCACATCCAGTCTTCCGTAGTTCTGTGAACACGGCCCATCCTGACATGTAATAAAGAACCTGTATCAAGGGCAGGGGTTGTTGCTCATCTGAGGCCTGAGCTGGCAAGTCTGGGATGTTTATTTTTTTATTTTTTTCAGAATTTTATTATCTGTAAAAGGTTGAGAACCACTGGAATAGAACACAAATTGCACAATAGAACACTAGCAGTAGTCGGTGGCCCAGGGAGCAGAGATTTAGAGCAAGTACCTGAGACCACCGTAGCGTCTGCTCTGAGACCCACCATGAGGTCAAAAATCCTTCAAATGGATACGTGCGGTTCCGTGACCAAATGTACAAATTGAACAGTTTTGGCAAAGGCGTTTCCCCTTCTCTCATTTCAATTATTTTTTTCCCCTTGAACTGGAGTTCCAAGGAGTCGACCATGTCCTTGATCTGCCTGAACTGTTGACGGTTTTCCTCCGTTGATGCCGACATGACAGCCATTTGTGTGTTCTGATCCAATTTCTCCAACAGGGCCGCGAGTTCGCGAGCCTCTGTGAACTGGACCCGCTGGTACTCTTTCAAGGCATTGCTGTCATATTGCTGGATTTCAGCAGTCTGGCTCGTTTTGTGCTTTGCGAGCATATGCAGCTTTAAAGTGGCCAGTCTCTTAATATTTTTTCTGGTGGTGGTGGTGGTGGTGGTTTTGTCCATCCTCAAATGCAGCCTCAAATGCAGGTGATGCACATCTGAGGATGGGTGCAACAGTTTCCCCTTGCTCTTCACTGTAGTGAGTACTGCCTGACTCCACGGGGTGAAGGCTGTGATAGCCGTGCTCGCTAAGAGCACTGCTTGAGAGGCAGTACTCACTACAGGCTTCACATCCAGTCTTCCGTAGTTCTGTGAACACGGCCCATCATGACATGTAATAAAGAACCTGTATCAAGGGCAGGGGTTGTTGCTCATCTGAGGCCTGAGCTGGCAAGTCTGGGATGTTTATTTTTTATTTTTCTCAGAATTTTATTATCTGTAAAAGGTTGAGAACCACTGGAATAGAACACAAATTGCACAATAGAACACTAGCAGTAGTCGGTGGCCCAGGGAGCAGAGATTTAGAGCAAGTACCTGAGACCACCGTAGCGTCTGCTCTGAGACCCACCATGAGGTCAAAAATCCTTCAAATGGATACGTGCGGTTCCGTGACCAAATGTACAAATCGAACAGTTTTGACAAAGGCGTTTCCCCTTCTCTCATTTCAATTATTTTTTTTCCCCTTGAACTGGAGTTCCAAGGAGTCGACCATGTCCTTGATCTGCCTGAACTGTTGACGGTTTTCCTCTGTTGATGCCGACATGACAGCCATTTGTGTGTTCTGATCCAATTTCTCCAACTGGGCCAAGTGTTCGCGAGCCTCTGTGTACTGTACCTCCAACAGGGCCGCGAGTTCGCGAGCCTCTGTGACCTGGACCCGCTGGTACTCTTTCAAGGCATTGTGCTCCCTCTGCAGCTTCAACTCCTTCATCTTGAGTAGGATTTGGCCTGCAAGTCTGGGATGTTGACTGGCTGCTCAGTTTTGGCCAAGGTGTCCATGTACTCAACCATTGTATTAGTCAGTTATGGGGCCCTAAGGCCTTAATGCCTTCATATTGTAAAACAGATACATGTAGTATTGCAAGTTCCATAACGGCTGCCATTAATTCTGCTTTTGGTTGTTTGTTTCAGGCACTTACGTTGCGTCCCATTTTTTTTGGAGCGAAACACGATGGCATTGAATGTTCCCATGAACTCCTGGAGCCTCTCCAACTTCCACTTTGCCCCGGCAGTGGCGTTAGGGTTAGGTGGATAAAGTGCTGCATGAATCAAAATATGTCATTAGTGTCAAACAGAAGCAGCAAGCACTGCCTGGGCTCAGTGGATTTCTCAAACAGGTGTACTGACCATAAAGGGGACCTCTTGATGTCATCATTTCGAACCAGTCATTCACCATGTCGATAAACCAGGCTGTGCTTATAAGGCCTCATTTGGTAGTTATTGCTGACAGTGCACCAGCATCCGGATAGCACTTGCAGTGCTGTGTGTGTGAATACACCTTAAATGCAGGTAGCACCTGAAGAGAACATCAATGTTAGTATAGAAATGACTGCACATACCCTGATCTACCTGGTCATTGTATGTCAGAGAAAGAGAAGGCACTTGTAGTATGTTATACACTCAAGGCCAGATTTACTGAGTATTTTGTACCTCATTTTAGATACTGTCTGCACTTAAACATTAATCATTACATTTAAGGCCTTTGTTCATGAATATGAAGTATACCAAACCGTAAATGTGTGTTGTTTGTGCAACATACTTTTCTCAAAGCTGTTGCTTGTTGATATGGCTCTTGCAGTCAGACCAGGCACCAGTTTCTCTGAAGTGTCGTCCTGCACAGAGATAACCTTCTCAACCGCATATATGGACACCTGGAAAACATTTCAAGCAGAAGTAGGTAGATTTTGTAATACTTTTCAGTAAGTATATCTTATTTTGGGTGAACATTTATGAATGATGTTGCATTCATTTGCTTTGTGGTATTTGGTAATTGATCTGAGTAGCATCCAATCAGTAAATGTACTCACTGTATCACCAGGCAAACTATTGTTCATGACTGTCAGCTGGCAAGTCATGTTTACAGAGTGCTGTTTTCATGGCTTTTAGCAGGTGGGGGTTGTCAGGACAAAAGAACAGGTAGGCCTATTCTCCCTCAAAATACGGATGGGATATATATGTCCTGTCCATCGATTGACCAATCCGAATTCCAGCCTCCCGCCACATCGCCTGGTTGGATGAGTCCATGTAGAAGGTAAGAACATTCATTGACAAACTCAATAAGCAAGTGTAAGTTCAACAGTGTGCAGTCATGAGTCTGTATGTCTGTTCTGTAAATGTCTTTTGGGAAATACTATACTGTATATTCTATACTGTATGCATTTGTTGTTAATCATTCTGATTTTATTGCACTAATGAAACTATACAAACAAACTTTCATTTTAAGGCACCTTAAGGACAGCAAGGAGCACTGGGAGGAAGATCCTTCAGTTTCAGTGCCATTCAATTCAGAATTTCATGTTGGATTCCTGGTGAGAATGTTATGGCCTCCAGGCGTGCGCTGAGTGTCCGGTAGCATGGCATGGGCAAATTCATCTCTAGAGTGTGTAAAGATATATTAGCGAAGTTTGTACTTTGCAGTCTCTTACTCTCTTCGTTGTTAGAAAGTTGAAAATATGTTATAACAAGTCTATGGCTCATACCTTTCCTTAAATATTCATACCCACTGATCCCGGTGGAAACTCTGACTTTTAAGCATTTCACTATGGTTGCAGATGACAATTTGTTTACCCTGTCTGCAGACTCTGCTGGTTGAAATCTACAGTATAACAGAAAAGGGAATTGAGAGAGACATGAACAGGCAAGCACTGGCAGCGACTATCACCCTTATATCACACCCTGCCAATAACTGCAGCAGTGGCATGGTCCTGTGTGTGTTGTAAGTCTGTTTGTTGACTGTATTGGTATGGTTGTATGGTTTAGAAATTGTAATCCCATCTCCCAATCTTCCCCTATGTTCAGACTAGGGCTGCACGATATGGACAAAAATCCATATCACGATATATATGGCAGATATCTCGATATCGATACGATACGATATAATTCATATCACGATATATATGGCAGATATCTCGATATCGATACGATACGATATGCTTCGATATGCTACGATATCGATACGATACGATATATATGGCAGATATCTCGATATCGATACGATATGACTAAAATAAACAGTGAAAACTATAAGCATTCTTCAAAAAAAACTGCATAATGATACCAAATGGACGTGGAAAAGTGCAGTTTTATTGATCAGAACAGACCAATCACTGTCAAATGATTGATCATATAAAATCAACAATCAACATATAAAAGATATTTTAGCTCTTCTTTTGACAATAGTGTAACTAACACTAACAACAGTGCAAGTGCTTGCATAAATGTATACAAAATGTAAACAAATTATTTTTCAGATTCAGAACATTCGTGCAACAGTCCAACATAACATACAACAGAGAATCAGTAGTACCTCTTTCTCTTATTGTATTGGACAGTATAAGTAAACATTGGACAGTGTAAGTAAACAATATTTCCCTTTTCACATTCAGAATAGAGGTAGGTGGCGCGTCTTGGTACTGTATGTGTGCATAAAAATAAATTAAACAAAAATAAAAAGGAGGCAGGCACAGGCAGTGATCCCCAATGTGCATAGTCAGTCTGTGCACCATCTTGTACGATTCATTATCAGTCTCAAGTCCCATCCCCCTGTTTCACCATCTCTGGCCACCCTGTGCATTCATATTTATGTGCACGACTTCTAGAGATTCTTTGCAAGGAACACCAGCTTATTAACCATTTCTGGCTTCAGACAGGATCTCTCACAACTAACAATATTACCCCCTGTGCTGAAGACTCTCTCTGAGGGAGAGCTGGTGGCTGGCACACACAAATATTTTCTTGCCATGTTGCTGAGCCGGGGAAAGTTCACCTTGTATTTACTCCACCACAAAAGCGGGTCCTCTTCAGTGTCAATTGGCGTGATCAGTAGGTAGCTGTTCAGCTCAGCTTCTATGGCAGCAGTGGGATCAACTGGTGCTGTGGCAGTGGCACTGGCAGTGGAGGTTTTGAAGAAGCTTGCCAACGTCTTCTTCTTTTTGGTGGGTGGGAGTGGATTTGGAACTTCTTCTACTCTGACTCTGATGGCCCCAGGACTCTAAAATAAAATAGACAAAAAGAAGAAAGCAATTTCATTAGTTCATGTTGAAATATTATAAAATAACACCATATAATGATAATCATTACTGTATGAAGACCACCATGTTCAGCTCAGTGTACAATTATAAATATGTACTTAAATATAAGATAATACAATAGAATTAACAGTTTTCTATTTCATACATTTCATTCTAATAATTATATTTACCTTGAGTTCCAGCGTCTTGATCTCTTCCACCAGTCTGGCTTTGATGATGGGAATGCTGTCTTCAGTGATGTACTGGGTCTTGTATCTTGGGTCTAAGAAGGATGCCACATCCAATAGCTCTTGTGTGACTTTATCGTCATACTTGCTATTCAAGTACTCTAAAATTTTATTTTTCAAGGACATTGTCAAGTTGGAGTCCCCCTCCTTTGGTGCTAAGAGAGTTGTGTTGAAAAGGCTCAGTACTGGCTTGAGGAGTGAGACACTTACATACTCTTCCCCTGACAGTGCATCAGTAAACTCAAGCAGTGGTCCCAGTGCCTTGCTGACCGACTCCAGTACATCTAGATCCTGATGCCCTAGAACTAGGTGTCGTGTTTTGGGGTCCTCTGAGAGGACATATGCCAGTGCTGTCCTCTGCTCCAGGATCCTGTCAATCATGAGCAGCCTGGAGCCCCATCGAGTTTGGCACTCAGTGATGAGTTCATGATCTGGAAGGTCGAAGCGCTTCTGGGCCTTCTCAAGTGCCACCTTCTTTTTCCAGCTGTGTGAAAAGTGGCACACCAACTTTTTGCAGACGGCTGTTGTGCGGTCGATCCGCTTCTCACTTTTCACTGCATTTTCTAGAGAAGATATGTACAAACAAAATATATAAATTAACCACACATTAACAGTACACATAATTGTTCCATCTCTCTCCCCCTCTCTCTCTCCTCCTCTCCCCCCTCTCTCTCTCTCTCTCTCTCTCTCTCTTCTCCCCCCTCTCTCTCACACACACTCCCCTGTCTCTCCCTCCCTCAGGTTAGCCCAGCTATTCTGTTCCATAAATTACCAAAAAAAACACCCACATAATCAATCATGCAAGTAGTCTATTAAAACACTAACTCTGCAAGTTCACACAACACATTGCAACAATACAATCAATCAACTTTGCCAGTGTACTGTATAATA
Organism: Protomyctophum bolini; assembly: GCF_963924005.1. Taxonomy (NCBI): domain Eukaryota; kingdom Metazoa; phylum Chordata; class Actinopteri; order Myctophiformes; family Myctophidae; genus Protomyctophum; species Protomyctophum bolini. Next base: position 46,669,340 of record NC_137869.1, on the reverse strand, counting down.
AAATGTAAGATAACAAATGATGAAAAAATAAATGATTTTCTCTATTTCAAAATGTGTTCTAAACAAAGTAATTAAAAATAAACAGCAAAACGTACCTATTGCCAGGTGTAGCCTATGCCCGAAGCACTGTAGTCGGGTCCACTTATTTTCTTCCAGTGCTTTGATCATGTTTGATGCGTTGTCAGTGGTCACACACACCTGCTGCTCCTCCAGCATGCTCCAGTCTGCTAACGCAGTTTTCATCTCAAGCGCTATATTAACTCCAGTGTGCTCCACGGGGAAGAAGGAAGTCTGCAAACATCGTGTTTTCAGCTCGAAGTTCTTTGTGATGAAATGGGCAGTTAAACTCATGTAGGGTTCAGTCGTTCTGCTCGACCACAAGTCGGTCGTTGTGGCAAAATAATCAACGTCATGTAGCTCAGCCTCAACACGCATCTTGGTCTGATTGTAAAGTTGGGGAATGGCTGTATCACTAAAATAGTTTCGAGACGGTACTTTGTAACGTTTGTCAAGTGTCCGAAGCATTTTGCGGAAGCCCGCTTTCTCGACTGAATACACGGGCATCATATCTTTTGCAATATAGTACGTTATGGCGTCTGTAATCTCTTTGTGTCTGTAGGACGTCTTCTCGTATGGCGTTATACTACCGAATGCATCGTCAATCAGACCTTGCTTGGGCTTGACACGGGAGGATGGCCCTGGCCCCTGCGTCTCTTTTATTGCTTGGCTCTCCTCATACAGTGTTCTGTGGTGTTTTTGTAAGTGATGAAACAGGTTGGTTGTGTTGCCTAGCTTTGTCGCGACAATACGGAGGCACGTCCTGCACAACACCTCGCTCTGTTTAACATCCTCCTTTCTGAAACCGAAATATCTCCAAACAATAGAGCTTGATTTATTTTTCACGACCAAGTTTACAGAATCTGTACCCGATTCTGCACCGGTGCTGATATCTTCCCATAGAGTATCTTCCTCATTCATCTCTCTCCCCCTTTTTCTCCGCCTCCGCGCTGTTGTGTGTGACTGTGTGTGTGACTGAGAGACATGTGGACTGGAACACCGTGTTTCCTGCTTCGCTCAAGGGGATGTTTGTGATTGGTTGACTTCAGCTGTCGATCTAAGGAAAGCATGAAATGAGCGTTGTGGTTGGCTGGCCAGCGGTAGCTGGGCTTTAGCTGGTAATTTAGGATAATCTGAGCTGTATGCATGCGGAAATGTTATATCGTCAACATCGTTGCCTTTTGCGATACGGACATCGCGCACGTTCATATCTAGATATCAATACGATGACGATATATCGTGCAGCCCTAGTTCAGACCCCTGCTATCTCAACCTGATCCATCCATTTCAGCTGTAAGTATTTGAACTTCAATGTAAGTCACACAGTACACCACATGTGTTGCCTATAGCCCAGACAGGTCGAAATAGAATGCACTACTGGCCACAACCTGATCATGATGTAAAAGTGATATTACATCATGTTTAGTGTGTGACCAGAAGTTCAACATTTCTGAACTTTACAAGTGAACTTCATTGATGTTACTCATACTTTCCTTCTTTGGTCTTCAGCCTTGTTGACATACACTGCCCAGAAATTAGTTAGGTAAAACTGCTTCTGCTACCACCTTGCCTTGTAGTACTGTAAAGTGTAGTTATTATCTCACCTGCTTTCAAGGCTCTGAATTTGGTCAGTGTTGAAGACCAGGCCAAGCATCTTATTCTGAAAGAGGAATAGTGAATGTTATGGCAAAATAAAGGAGAAAGCATTTTGCATTAATGAAGCTTCTGAAACATTTGGAGATAAAGTATACATACCTTCCTCTCTAGCTGAGTTTCAAGTTCAGCGATCCATGTGTCTTTGCCTTGAACACTCTCCTCTACAGGTTCTTCAACTCGTTCTACAATCAGCCCTGCAGGAAAGTGGACAGTGTCAGTGATAACCCAACCTCAGCATGGCTGTGATGGAAGGTGTCTGATGCATCTACGTTTCAAAGACTATGATGGTGCTATTGCATATGTCACGCTTTGACAGTGAATAATAATGTACATTAATGGTAACATCTTCACAATTCATACTGTAGTTTATATGTTTATGGTTTACATTTCAAAAGTAAGGACATTTGTCAAGTACTCCCACATTTAATTAACAGCTGCATGTTTTGGGAAATTATTGTCAGTAACGAATGTGTAACTAGTGTACAGCAGGCTAAACATGCAACGCTACTGGCATGGTCCTAATATACATGTATGATATGTATTTAAACTCAAATTAGTTTGATACTCATGGAAGGGCCCTCAGCGGTGAAGATGCTGCTCTCAGTGGTACCGGGGAGGTTCAGTTGAACACTGACTGCTGTAGGGAGAAGACAGGCTTTTAAAACTGAGTGTCTGAAAAGTGATCTCTATGCTTTTATCTTGATTATGTTAATCATGATTACTCTTGATTAAATGTTATCATGTCTTTTTTATTTATTTATTTTTTACCAGTTGAGTGCTTGCTGTAAGTGTGGTCCATGTGTGTATTGGTGTTACAGGGGTCCTCACTCATGACATCAGGGACCGCATTGGGCAAAATACGCCCATTATGTTTAAACTGGGCGCTTGAAAAGGGTCTCTAGTTTAGAATAAAGAAAAAATGAGTAGTGAACTCCTGTGAAATGTTTGACACTGAAATATCCTTGTGTGTTTGATGTACTATACCTTACAGAGCCTTGATCCAGGTGGCTTTCCAAAGTGTGAAGCAATCTAGCTCAGCTCTTTTGGCTTTTACACATTTTTGGCTTCTCTAGGTCATCAGGAAATCTATAGAAAGAAGTTGTGCCTGTCCTGGACTTGCAATTTTGGTGCTGCACAGCCAACCATTGTGACTGTTGCGAAAAGACGCATTAGATGTGCCCAGTAAAGCTCATAACATTGCATCTGAAGACTGTATCATACTGATACTTGATCATACTTCATAATTGTCATGTATCTTTCCTCTGTCCATTCCTAACCCAAATTACCAAAGTTCAGTGGCAAGTGCATTACTCAATGCTGTACATGAATTCATTTCTGAGGTAGGCCTACCTCTACTTGAGTAAGTTGTCAATGCTTTATAAAAAATATTGTACTTTGTACAATATTAAATAGTAGTAACTTTTAATTTAATTATTACAAAACAGCCAATCGATCCCTATTTCTGCTTCATGTTCAAAATAGCTGATCTACAAGCCCATGTGGTGTGGGATTGTAGATATGCACCTTTGAAATAATTTAGACAAATGTTGAAAGCTTGAAAAGGTGAGTACTTTAAGTATGCCAATACTTTGTATTTTCGTTTTTTTTAAATGCAACTTTGTTGTAACACAGTAAGATAGGCCTATATTTCTACAGGCCTGTGGCATTGATACAAGTTAAACTACTAAGCCTACTACAATTGAGTAGCCTACTTAAATTATTCCACCACTGCTGACCTATGTAGGCTGTGTGAGTGTGTACTGTGCAATAGTTTTAATAGCCTACCACCAGTGCCACAGGGCAGGGCAGATCATAAATTAATGTCATGATATTTATACATTTCTATTTATTTATATATTTACATATATTTGTATATATTTACAAATATTTAAATAACATGATTTACCATGGACTACTTACTTTGTTTCACGTTCAGTGTCACAAATAGGCTAAATATCACTGAAATAATTATATACTAATAGCCACCAATCAGCTATCAGGAGACATATGGTGACAGGCTCTCACTGATTGGTAGCTGCCTGTTAATCAGTGGATGTCTGTCACTCTGTCAACACCTGTTGGCAAACAGATCATATAGTTCTCGCGAATCCATACTGCCCAGTACCTGCAGTGAGACATCTCTCTGCTCTTTGAATGACATTAAGTAGTATGCACATCAAAAAACAAGACAGCCTAAAATGTATATAATATGTTATTTTCCAGAAGCGATCACTTTACAAAAGGTCTCAGTCATTCATAAATAATGTTTGTTCATGAGCTGGTCACTGAGCTCTCATTGTATTATGAAGTATGGTACTTACAAGTTTCTATCTATAGGCTATAAGAAATACAGTTTTATCGATTTAGAATTATTCTGGATCCCTTTTTAGTTTCTCAAAGAAAAATAAATCATCGATATCCGATGAAAAAAAAAGTAGAAATAAAATATGTTATCACGTAGGCCTATGCAGTATAAATATTTAATTATTTATTTTAAATTGTCAATTGCTTTAAATTGACTTAATCAGGCGGCACGGTGGCACAGTTGGTAGTGCTGTCGCCTCACAGCTAGAAGGTCCTGGGTTCGATTCCCGCTCGGGACGCTGTGGGTGCTGGTGGCGTGTTTCCTCCTCCACGTCATCAGTGCCCATACCCGAAGGCGGGGTTGGCGAAAGGGCCTTTCTGTGTGGAGTTGATTAGTGATATACTGTGGTTACTTTGCGCCACTTTTGATGAGTATGCACCGTCCCAGCACTTTTGATGCGTATGCACCGTCCCAGCATATGACGTCAGGGTAACTGGTATAACTAGCTCTCAATGATGACGTAATAAATATTTGGATTAAAGGACCCAATGCCAGAGTAAGGATGTGACGGTTTGAAAATGACAAAACCGGGTCGATATTCAATAAAAAATCGACCGAAACGGTTATACCGACTTTGGCCCCTGGAGGGCGCACTTGAGTCATTTTCGTTTTTTTTTCCATAGCAGTGCCTGTGGCGCATGTTACATGGATAGCGTGTAAGAAAGAACCATACTTTGGACAACAGAGTGACACATTTCACACATGTGTTTATTTTTCAATGCTCACAGTAGCCTACAGATGGAAAGTTGGAAACAAGCCAAAAACTATGGCTTCTTGCCTTCTTGGGCTCAATTATTTAAGCATTGTAGTATTTGTTTTAAACTGTACTTACAAACTGTATTCAATTACAAAAGAAAATCGTTCTCAAACTTATCTGAGTGCAAATGGACTTGTCTTGAACAAACTGTAAACATCCTAAAGTACTAATACAATAAAATATAAACCTGTACTCTGTCTCTCAACAATACCTGTTGCATAAATCAGCAGCTATAGGCCTAGCCTAGTAAGCCTACACTGTACTCAGTGAGTGCAAATTAACAAGAGAACAACAAACTGTAAACGTCCTCAAACAATGGGCTACAAGCCTACAATAAAAAATAAAATAAATCTCAATGCAATATGCATAAATCGGTAGGCCTAGCCTACAGTCACTGTTGACTGTACTCAGTGTGCAAATGAATAAAACAACACATTGTTAATGTATTATGTATAATATAAAAGAGGTAGCCTAGTATCAAGTAGTATGGCATAACATTGCCTGAGTGATTTGCCTCAATAAAGATAATATAGAAAATAGATAATTAGATGTATAGAAAATAGATAGAAAATATCTTTAGTTCTGTAGTCAGTGCAAAACACTAATCAACATCAAGAACAAAATGTCTCAAATAATGTCACAAATATGAAATCAGTAGGCCTATACAAGGCTATAAGCCTACAAGTGCAAATTGTGAACTTTCACTTAAATTCACTATAAACATTGAATAGAAAAACAAATTATGAATAAATTGTAGAAAACACAGTCTGCTTAGTGCTTTAATAGCAGACTAAAATGTGCAGTTTGCGCACACAAATAAATGTGAATGAAATTAATTATCTAGACTTTCTGCCTGCCCGGCCTATAACATTCCTGCTGGGGACATTCACAGGTTCTTGGCCAGAAATACTAGCATATCGACCTTGGCAGGTTTCAACAAAGACCTTTGAGGTGTGACAATATTCCCCGCTGTGCTAAACACCCTCTCCGATGCAGTGCTTGTAGCACAAATGCAAAGATACTTGCGTGCTACGTTTGCCAACATTGGAAAGCGTGACTCATTTTGTTGCCACCATTCTAGCGGGTCGGATTCTGGGTGAACCAAATCCTCCTGCTTGTAAATTGCCAGTTCACAAGCAACCTTCTCCTCTGTGGTTTTGGGGCGCGCAGCGGCCGCTGACGCCAACCTGCTCCCAAGCAGACTTCCCAAACTTCTTTTCTTTTTGGGTGCCGGAGATGATTCTGCTGCGTTTCCCCCCCGCCCCTCCCCGACCCCCTCCTCGTCTCCTCGCTGCTGCTTCTCTTTAGCCAGAGTGGCTGCCTCATTCTCCACTTTACTCAGAATATGATCCAATCTTCGTCGAAATGACTCCCACGGTGCCGTGGGTCAATGAAGGTAGCCGTGCGCATCAACTCTTTGACCAAGGCCAGATCATATTTTGCCTCTAGTCGCGTTATGATGCCCTCTTTCAGCTCCCTGGTGAGAGTGACGTCATCTTGTTCTGCACACAAAATCTCACTCCTCAGGAGTTTGAGCACTGGGATGAGCGATGATGCGGTGACATAGTTTTCTCCTGACATTATGTCAGTGAAATCACTGACTGGCTTGAGGGCTCCGTTCATCACGGTCAGCACATCCTTATCAGACCAATTAAGCTTGACAATACATTTTTGTACATTGTACATTGTGTGCAAGGCTCAGAGGCCACTGTTACATGCAGCAATGCCTAGCAGCAGTCAAGCTTGAGAGCGGGGCGCTGCGACCGCATCCGTCGGCAAACATAAAAAACGGTTCAGTCGGTTTAAATAAATTAACCCGGTTTACGGATGAAACCGGATCGTTCCGGTTGAACCGGAAACCGTCACATCCTTATGCCAGAGTGTAATTGGTTTTCGATGATGACGTAATGACGATGTTTTAGTGTCGGGAGGATTAAAGGCAGTGGCGGAAGGTTCCTATAACGACAGTGGGTGCCCACCTTAGAGTAGCCCACCCGCCCCTCAACTTATTATTATTGGCTTATTATTTTGCCAGTGGGTGCTTCTGCTCCTGAGCACCCACGGAGTTGACGCCACTGAAGGTAATGCTCCTGTATACATGTATGTAATCTGGCACCACTGCCGTATCAGGCACAATTAGTCATTACGTCATTTACTGGGACGGTTCATACGAATACTGGACTACTCGCCCCGGTGCTTGCCCGTTTTTCCTCCCGGAATTTTCCACAGTGAGGGGGATAACTTTGTAATATGCTATTGGCTGTTTGTATTCTTTTTGGAAAAATATAAAAAGATACTCCTGTGGAAAGGCTATATTATTTGACTTATATTGAACCTATAAAGAATTTAGTATTATTTAGTATATGTAAGGTTTTGCCCCCTCAAATGGTACCTCGTCAGATAATCCCCACGTATCCTACAACAACTTCTGTGAACAGACTTCACTGTAGTAGCTTTTCATAAATTATATTTGTACTTCGGCTGTTCTGCTGTCATGAAAGTTTATAGTTAGAGAAATTCAAAGTCCAGCCGTCTGCTGTCTGCGGTGCATACGCATCAAATATCGTCCTGGGCAAAACTATAGTACTTGCGCGCTAATAATGTAATGTAATCATTATTTAATTAAAGGTATTGTAGACAAGTTTCCAGTGTTTGTACACAGAATTGATCGAGTGTTTCCAAACAAATTAAAATCTAGCTCCACCCCCCTCCCCCCGTCATTCTATTGGCTGAGCCAGGTCACTTCAGGCTATGGGGTTGTTGTTGCTGCTGGGAGGGACGCTATGGATATTGCACTCGTATGGCTAAATATGACATTAAAAAATTATGAATTTCTATCGATATCATAGTTACAACAATGACATTGAGTTGACATGTTTTTTTAAGGGTAACTGTAGCGTAATCACAATATCACAAGACTGACACGACGAGTCCCGCAAATGAGGAAGTAGGAAGTAGTGGAGCAGACTCACTGGCTCTCAATTCAATTATCTTTCATTTGTAATCGTGCATATAAAACATATTGCCCCTCAAATGCCCCAGCCACTACAGCATCGTTCATGTGAACTACTTTGTCCACGGTTATTCATTGCAATGAAGAAAAATCGATATGATGATCAGCGACGGCTTGTCACCGTTGGCGAGCACGGGTTGAATGCAAGCTTCAAGCCGGCCGGACCACCCAACCATGCGCTATACATAGCGATTCTCATAATTTCAACAGGCTTACATAATTACATCATAAACATACTATTTCACATGAACAATGGTGAAACTAAGATATGGGGATAATATTATACTTGCAATGAAATCGCATTGCGTTTTCATTATAATACTGCTGGGTCGAACACAGTCACACCCTCGCGCTGTGATTGGCTAAGACTCCGCGTCACCCCCCACACAGACCCTCCTCCCAACACACTTCCTGACGTCCCGACACATAAACAACAGTGGATATAAACAGATACAAACACATAGAGGGAGACAAAGGGAGAGTGTATGTCTACAGGGCAGCAGCTCAGCATCAAAATATAGGGGAAGATAGAGGGAATAAGGCCACAAATATAGATGGATAAATATTTTGATTTTTGGCTGAAAACCTGCCTATATCACCTTTAATGACACTTTTATTCTGAAAGCAACCGGATGTCTTAGATTTGCTAGCTCTCAGACAGGAAGCTCTAGATTTGCTAAAAAGACGGAGCCCCACTGCCATGTATTCATCGAACTGGTGCGAGTTTTGCCACCTGGGGGGGATGCGGGGGTTCATGGCCCAGCCCCGGCGTCCAGTCACGTGAACACTTCCCTTCCTTCTCAAAGCTTCCTTGACCGGAACCCGGAACTTCCATGTCTTTTTTTGCCACAACAAAGAAACGTTAGTTTGTTCGTTCGTGGTGGTGTGAACACAGCGTGGTGAAAACTGTCTCATAAAGATAGTCAAACAAGTCAAATGGAGTCTGTACAGCTGAAGATAAATGAACACATGACTTCAGTGGGAGAGGAGATATTGTGTGTTTTAGAAAAACAACAAAGTGTTGATGTTTGTCGTGTGGAATTTGATGTCAGAGTGTTTGTGTTGGAGCGCCTCAGTATGGTTGCAAAGGTCATCTGCAGCCTCTTTCAGAGAGAGATGGAGACTCTACACAACACCAAACTACACACTGCAGGTAAGTGTTGCACACACATCAAACTACACACTGCAGCAGTGTTGTTTTTGGCAGGCATTTTTTAGATTGAGTCAGAATTAGTCATTTGGACAAAATGCTTAGTCATTTCTATCCTTGATAGTTTTTGTCGACGGAAACTCTTAAGGGTTTTAGTCAGTTTTATTAATTTTAGTCGACGGAAACGTAAAAGGTTTTAGTCCAGTTTTAGTTTTAGAAAAAAGAACAGGAAAAAAAATAGTAATTCATTAAAATAAAATTGTTGCTAAAAAGCAACGCTGGGTCTTAGAGGGTCAAATAAAATGTCTATAGCATACAGGTATTAATGCATTGGCATTGGAATCAAGTATGGTACAGGCACACACACCTGCATTATGGTACAGGCACACACACCTACAGTATGGTACAGGCACAGTGGCACACACACCTGCAGTATGGTACAGGCACACACACACCTGCAGTATGGTACAGGTACATACACACACACACACACACACACACCTACAAAACACTGCACTTAAGGTAAAACAATCCGAGTGGCTCATTGTGGTGCAAACATTAAACTTAGACAGCCCAAGTCAGCTGCAAAGTGCAAATTAAGTGCACTGTAAACACCGAAGCCCGATAAAGCCAGACAAAGAAAAAAGACAACGCCACTTTAATGCGTGGCCAGCGCAGCGGCACGAGCCGTCAGTGGTTCAGTGTGTGTCTGTGTGAGAGTGAGAACGGAGTTCAATGGACATCGCCGAAATAAAGGATTTATGTAGCTCTCGTTTTTAACACTACTACGTCGGAGAGGTCATTCTGACCGGTTTTGAGATTTAAAAGTTTATTTTCTTAGCCCATGGAGTCCAGAGAAAGTTCCCCTTGCATGACTTTGTCTAAATATTCGATTGAAATCATCTGTTTTTTTCCCCCCATTTGAAACGTTTTGTAAATATGATTTTAGGCATATATCTCCTACTCTTTCTGGCTATTATCGGCACAATGGACCGCCGTCCCCCTTTCTCCCCCATAGGCCTACTCGCCTTTTTGCTGCTTGATAATGGTGTCTTTTATAACCCGATTCCCCGACATTTCCTTTTCACTTGATATCGTTTCGTAGAGAGGGCCTACACAACCGATCTATATACCAAATGAAAGACCGAATTCCGTAGTTTACATGGTATTTTGAATTTTTTTAAATGAGCAAAAAATGAGCGAGTTATGATTTAAAGAAAAGAGGGGTGGAGGAAAAAAAAGAACACGCAACACACATACAGCTAGCTAACTAGGCGATTATTTGGATCAATCAAATATATTAATTACATTGATTATATCGATAACACGCGTAGCCTATAATGTTTCCCCCTCTATATAAAAATGACAATATATAACTCTAATGTCGTATTTCGTCATGTATGTGAACTAGGCTGCTTGCAAGGGTGTCGCTTTCGTGAGCAATGGTGTGCATGGCCGGTTTGACCTGAAGCGATTCTTTCTTTGGCACAATCAATGAAATATAATAGTAGGCTACTAAGCCCGTTTTCAGCTAAATTCGGAAATGTCCAGGCTAAATAACGTATCGACGGGAGTCGTGTTAATATTTATTTACTCGTCATTGTCATGTTCACTCCAAATAAACAAGTATTATGCACTTATGATGCGGAGAGCCATCAAAAGTACCTTTCCTAAAACATAATTCCAGTTTTTCATAGTCCTCCAACCAGAAAAAGTCTGCACAGATGGTTGTCATTTTACAAAATAATGTGTTAATGTGTTAATGCTTCATATAATGGGCAGTAAAACAAAAGATGATAGATTGAACAGGCAACTAATGTAGTGATTGATTAATTTAATCCTAGTTACGTTGCAGCGCAATATGGGAAGAAGGAAATTGCGGGAGTTGACAGACTCCACTTCATGTTTCAGCTGTGTTTTTAAACTCAGTAGTGTGCCCTGCACACAGCGCACACTCGCAATTGCAGCTGGAGGGCGACGCGACACACACACACACACACACACACACACACACACACAGAGCGATGTGTGGATAAATCACTGAGATTTGGGAAATGCGCACGCAAGCACAGAATGCACAGCGTTACAGGATTCTATAGGTCACCAGTTTTGGTGTGACACACACGGCTTCCACATTTAGCTTCATACTGGGTGAAAGTGTCCTTCCAAAAATTATTTATTCGCTCGAAATTCTTATTCACAATGACATTGAGTTGAGGTGTTTGTGTTTTTAGGGTAATTGTTGCATAAGCGCTATTTCGCACTGGAGTCCCGTGAGCCGGGCCATCTCCCTCCCCTCCCCTGTGTCTGAAGCAGCTAGCATGGAAGCTATATGGAACCTTTCCCTCCGAGTGCACACAACCATGCCGTTATCCACGCGTCCATCCGATAGCTCTTAATGTAAATGTCCCATCCACTGAGCAAAAGCGATATAAGCGCCTTATTCATTCATTGGATTCATTTGGGTGTGGGGCTGTGCAGTGCTGTGGGCTTTGTGACGGAGCTGCTGCTGCTGTTCGACTTCGAGTCGCTGTCTATGGAGCAGTATAGAGTAGGCGTGGCGCAGCATTAGAAGGGCGCAGCAAATACGACATTGAGGGGTAGAAACCATCCAGGTCGCGTGGTTCATGTAACGTGTGTGTCACTGTGAAAGACTGGCCCCATGAAGTGAACGTAGTTGGCGTAGTAGACGCCAACATGACGATTTTGACGTAGGCTGTTGAAGTTGAGCAACAATAGCGTGTTTGCCAAAAGTAATATTTAAACAGTAAATAAGACACTTGAACGGCAAAAAAATTGCCTATGTAAATTCTGGGAGCGTGCCGAATTTATTTTGCATATAGAGATGTGTGGTATAAGATTTTGGATAAACGGCCATGTGCTTATGTACCCCCTGTCTATTAGGGTAGCAGGATATAACGCGACTCACTTGTATAAGTAATTTACCGCGGACATGCCGCATTTACTGCAATACATTGGCTTTAGTAATGCGGTTAGCTTATAATATTAGCAAATGTAAGCTAACGGCTGGAGGAATGGGGGTCTGTTACTACGGACAATCCGGTCAATAACATCATTACACGTAAACATTAATACAATTATGTCATGTTTCATGCCTAGTCAAGCAGTCTGTACATGGCGTGGGTGGGGTCACATAATATTAATTACATCGATAACACACGAGAAAAGACGAGTTATCTTTGCAGGGTGGAAGAAGGAAAAAAAGAAGCAGCAACGCGATACTCTTCCATGCAGGCATTGCATGTTGCAATATAGCACTAACCGGGCAAAATATGTATTAGTTTTATACATTTTAGGAGTGAAAACATGTGTTTAGAAATGACAACATCTCAGCAGTTCAGACAATGTCCCATTGTTAACAACACTTAACACACGACACAGACAGCTAGCTAACTAGGCTAGGCTAGCTAGCTTCTCGCTCCATTGAAACCGAGCATTCAATAATAACATCCCTCTGCCCTCATCATGGATAATAATCATTGTATTCATATTATCTTATCAAAATAGTAAACAAATTCCAAGTTAATTAACCAGCCAAACATATATGATTTAATTCGTTGGAAATGGGATGCAGCCGGCTTGAACGTCTCCAGCTGGACGTCTCCAGGGAGTGGGGGAGAGAGTGGCCAATCAAATCGCACCAAAAACACGGTCCCTCTGACCGTTCAGCGACTGAGTAGTAGTGATTTTTTTTCAGACTGGCTAGTGTTAATGTACCATTTCCATTAGCCCTGGTCCAGGGCTTACAGCGAGTCTCTCTCTGACGCCCTGTGGAAGGAAGTACCTTCCGCAGCCCTCTGGTCATATTTTCACTCCTGTGCGCGGTTTTTCTAATACCAGCAAATAAACAAAACTACGTAACTACTCACCGAAACAAAGCCTGCTAGACCTTGGTAAAAGTCTATTCTCGTAGCTGGGAAGCGTCTCAGGTCCCCAGTGTCTCTCTAAAATGCACTTTGTGCCATTTTAATAACGCAATGTACCCTGAATTTACCGGGCAGAGTAATTTCTTCTACTATGGCATTTCCGGGCTTTGCCTGCGCCGATCTGGTTGGATTCATTTTATTTAATGATTAAAATAGTGCATTTTAGAGAGAAACTGGGGACCTGAGACGCTATCCGCTTTGGATGAAATCAGATAAACCTGAAATTGCGCCATCCGTCGCCGTAGAAACGAGCAGATGTTCTAACGGCGACAGAATGCGTAGCTGTCCTCGCAAATGCGATTTATTTTCTGTCACGATGCTAAACATACCCAATCCGTTATCCGATCCGATTCTTGGGCAGACGGACACTCACATTGTTGCGTTGTGGAAGTGGACCCGTAGCCTATGTTGTGTTAAACAGGAAGAGAACCCCGTCTCCTTCTTCCTGTGACTGTATCTACAACAACAATACATAGCCTATGCTTTAGAAATGTAACTATCGCCATTGGAGTATAGATCGTCGCAGTCCCACCCCCTTTCAGAACGACGAGTGGCCCAGGAAATTAATCCCAATGCATTTTTCCCATAGGCTTTTCTTAAAGTATTTATTTAAAGACGGTTACGCCGCGGACAAAGCCAACTCGGATCGTGACAAATCATGACAATGAACACAATATTTTGGGCCAATCAAATCATTACGAAGAAAATAAAGGCAGGAGACAACACTATTTGTTTTGTTTTTCTTCTTATAAATTATTTGATCGGCCCAAGACATTGTGTTCATTGTCACGATCCGAGTTGGCTTTGTCCGCGGCGTAACCGTCTTTAAATAAATGCTTTAAGAAAAGCCTATGGGGAAAATGCACTGGGATTCATTTCCTGGGCCACTCGTCGTTCTGAAAGGGGGAGGGACTGCGATAGATAGACCCCATTTCAATCCAACTCTCCCATAACCTTGGAAAAATACTGTTCAAGTTCAACAAAAGTGCCATTTGTATAAAATATAACAAATAAAATAAAAAAGTGCCTGTGATTAAGCGCAATCCTTCGTATCTAAGCTTACTTCTGCTGCTTCTTCTCCTTCAGCCAGTTGCTGAGAAAAACTAGCCTGTTCACATTTTCAGAGCTCAAGGCTGCCCTCTTCTTTTGAACTGCCAGTGAGAAAAGTCTCTCACAAGGGACAGAAGTGGCAGGGCTACCCAGATACCTGCGGGCCAGGGCAGAAAGCTGTGGATGGCCCCCTGCATGGGTGGACCACCACTGCAGTGGACAGTCTGTCTTCCCGATAGTGGGCTCTGCTCTGTAGTGGCTCAGAGCCTTGTTGGACTCCTCTTCATCCTCTGATTCAGAGTCTGAATTAAACAGCAGGAGGCTCCGCTTCTTTGCCGTGGCACTGGTGGGTGTTCCTTGCAGCAGTGCAGCTGCTGCCGCAACACTGTTCCACACCCCTTCTCGCTCTCCTCTTGGTAGACACTTGAGTTCCTTAAAGCGTGGGTCGAGTGCTGTAGCCACCCTGAGCCATCCATCATTGAGTGTAGCTTGGCGTTCAGACAGGTCCTTTGAGAAGGCAGTCTTGAACTTCACCACGTAGGCTGGGTCGTCTTCCGAGATCTCCATGGTGTGCACCAGGTGGCGGAGAGCAGGTAACGCCACAGAGCATGAGACATAAGTCTCACCCCCAAGGAGCTCAGTCACATATCTGCAGTGGATAGTTTAGGAAAGTGATTAAAATTATTGCACCATAAATAGTTGATTCAAAAAAAGAAATTAAATTGCAAATAAAACAGTAGCAAGCAACTATATACTGTAGCCATAGTGATATCGATATGCAGTACATTCAATTTAGGAAAAGCAGTTTAATTTATATTGCACAAATTCACAGTCAATTCCCAAAGATTTACTTTTATTGAATACCATTAATAAAAGCGGGTGTTTAATTACCTGCATGGTTCAAGGAGGGTCTTCAGCCTCTTCAGTTTGTCCCACTCTGATGTAGTCAACAAGATGAGCTTGTGCGTCTGTTTGGCTAGAGTAGCCTCCACAGCCTCATGGTTCTTTAGCAGACGAGAGATCATAAACGGTGTTGAATTCCACCTTGTGGAAACGTCCTGTAGCAGTGGCTCTGGCTGTTGTCCAAGTTATTTTTGCTCCATGGACAGTTCCTCTGCATTAAAAGGGCTGTGTTTGAAGTGCCCTACGATCTTGCGAGACTTCTCTGAAATTCTCTCTCCTCTCTCTTCCTTGACTTCCCATTGTACCGCCTCCCGAGCGGTGACTGGCTAGCTGCGTGTCCCTACGTTACTGCCTCGCACCGACCACCCTACCATGGTGTGGGAGGCGGTACAAGGGGAAGTCAATAAGGAAGTCAAGGAGAGAGAATTTCAGAGAAGCCAAAACTTGTAAAAAAAAGATAAAAAATACTTAACGGCATCGGCGGTTAATGCAGTTTCGCCCACGTTTCCGTTGTCTCCTATAGCTGTGTTATGCATATTTGAAACATCTCACCAACACTCAAGCGGCGCCGCGGCTCTCCGTGAACAGAGAGTATGTACATCTGCATCCTATGGAGGGCGGAATAAGCTGTCAGGAACCCTAGGGTGCCGTGTCCAAGCAGCCTACGGGGTGCTTGTGCAATATTCATCCGTAGTTTTCAATAGAGACGTATTTTAATCCTGTCACGCTTGATTAATTCCTGTTGGCATTGAGCGTAATTCCAGCTTTCCCTGGATACGCCCCCTCGTTACTGCCATTGGGAACTTCCAACCAAAAACACTCAAATGGCTAAAATAGCTAGATTTACAAGCTCACAACATGTCAAGATGCAACACATTTTTGAGCTTGTAGATCGGCTATTTTTTGTTACTTTTCACAATTTCTATTTTCATTTATTTAGGGCTTGACACTAAGGTCTCAGAAGACCCGTCGGGCAAGTACAGCTTAGATTATACTTGCCAAAAGACCATGCCCACTTGCCCGAAAAGTTTTTTTTTGCATTATTTGTTGTTGTGCGATAAAACATGTCATACCTCAATTGTTATACTAAATACCTACATAGCTATGATGAATATGATTATGGGTTCACACTTATTTTATATTTGTAATTGTAGCCACAGTGAAAACAGCATATAAACAGTGCTCTTATGTGACATTCCACAGACCAGAAAACTGAGTGCTCTAGCGACGTTCAGGTGTTTAAACAGGTATCTTGTGTTGTTCTTGTAGACTGCTGCGTCCCCTCCAAAACAAGCACTTGCCCGGTCGGGCAACCTGAAAGCAGACTCCACATGCCCAAGAGATTTATTTACCTGCCATGTGCAGGTGGGCAACCCTTAGGCCCTTGCCACACGAGGACGGCTCGGGCTGTTAGCCACGCAAGTTTATACACTACATAAAACTTTCCTGCGTCTACATTGCGGTTATGTTAATTATGCATGCCATATACACGAGACCAGTAAACTGCTCCTGATTCCAGAAAAAGCTGTAGTACACATGCCCGGCCTGTAGATGGCCATGTGAATGCATAAATGTAGGAGATTATATTTGGGCGCAACACTGCTGCATGTCAGATAATTGCTCGTTAATACATTGAGTCCACCTGCTGCCTGCACAGCGCTAAAAAAATTGCTTAATCTGCAGCTAGTTAACAAGATAAATTGCATATCGGCTATAGGCCTACAGCTACAGGCCGTTAATCGAGGAATATGGACAGTACAATAATGCTGATTATCCGTTTTCTTCTTGTCTTCCCAGATTGGTAATCACCATAATTTATATCTGTTCTCCAAAAATAGCTCATCTAATAGCTCATGCGGGCTGCAGATTGGCTATTTTTGGAGAAGAGGTTTATAGACATTATGTACTATAAAATAGCTGTGATATATTAACAGTAAACACTGGTTAGTTTGGAGGGGGCGAGGGGACTATGACATCACCGTTTCAGCAAATTAGGCGGCGTTTGCTATACACAGAGAGGACAAAGTCGCGTCTCCAAACTTTCCCACTCTGGAAGGTGGTTTCAAAATTAGCCCCCAAAGTCCCCCAAAACGCCATCTCCATGTGGCAAAAAGGGCAGATCGGCTAAATTCTTGCCCAGATAACTCAGAATACGTCCTCGTCTGGACACCACATTAGTGTCAACACCTAATGTTTCACCTGATGTTTATATCAGGATGGGGGACAATGATATTTGCACCTTTCAACTGAACAGAGCATGGTAGACATCTTTGATTTGATTACATGATGGTATAATGTAAGGTTGCTGAATGATATCCAAAAGTTTTATTTCTACTGGTGATTTCCACAGAGCACCACAGGGAGAGGTCTACAGCATCTAGAGAGATGGCCTCAAAAACGTTGTCCGAGGAACAGCGAGAGACGGACCAGGGACGTGGACTGCTTTATGCAGCGATGCAACCTGTAGTGAAGCTGTACAAGATGGGTATGTACTGTTATATTTAAATACAATAATTCTCGCCCCAGAATACGCTCACCCCGGGTAAAATCATGCAAACTTGGAATGGTTGCCACTAGGTATTCCTAAACGTAACCTCAGTATATCCATCTATGCCTAAACATAAACTTGTTAAAATTATGCCTAAACCTCAGTGATATTGCTTGGTTGCCAATGGGGTGCCTGTGGCTCAGGAGGTAGAGCAGGTCGTCCAATGATCCATGGATCATTGGCGGTTCGAATCCCGGGTCCTTCTGTACACATGTCACACTTCGACACTCAACCCCACCATTGGTGCGTGAATGTGGGAACTGGCGTCGATTGTTCGCCTTTTCACCTCATACATTGGGTATGATTTTTGCAAAACATTTTTGGAACCAAATGCCTCAAATCATCCAATTGTCACGGTGTAAGAATAAATGGCACCCTTTCACATTGGCCTATTATAGCGCCACCAGGAGGCCACAACCTGACCTGCCCTAGTGGAGACCTGTGGGGCACTTTATCTAGTTATTATAATGTAGACTAGAAAGTCCCGGAACTCACTGGTGTAAGACTGAAAAGTTCCCGAAGAAAGTTTGTTGTTGTACTGAGTTTGCAGTTTCTGTACACGTTGAATGAACACAAATAGTAGATTTTTCTTTTTTTAAATAGACACCTAGTTCTTAATATAGAACCAAGTGTATACACATCTTAGCAATTAAAGTCCTTATTCTATTCCTGCATTGCAGACCAGAGTGCAGAGTCCAGCCTGAAGGTGAAGAGGTTTTGGAGTGTTAAACAGGAACCTGAAAACCACCTGGACATCAGTAGGTTTTATGCTCTCTCTCTCTCTCTCTCTCTCTCTCTCCCCCTTTTATTGAAAGGCTAATAGGCATGTCCAAACTGGAATATGCTCCAATTATGAGTTGTTAAATTTGAATGTTTGCAGTTGGCACGGGCTGGCCTAGAGGTCCGGGCACCTGCTAAGCCTGACAGTGTGTCGTGGGTTTGACTCCCAATCCCGGCGTCCTTTGCTGCGTGTCACTCCCCTATTTACTGTCAGCTTACTGTATGTACTCTTTCTTATAAAAGTCTAAATATATACATATATCAAAATAAATAATAATGTTTGCTGTAAATGGCATTTTTTCTGAATGAGAATATACTTATGGTTTCGAAATAGAGAATGTATTTACAGCTGAAGTTCATCCAACTACCAAAGTTAAACACTGCGTGAAATAATGTTCAAAGTAGGGCTGTGCGATATGACGATATATATCTTATCGACGACAGAAAATGTCTGTCGTTTAAAATGAGCTCTATCGATTATGTTGTGTCGTAAAACGAGCGCTACGGCAGTATTTTACATCACAGCGCCCAGACAGGCTGCTTATGAATGCTGCTATTTCATAACAAACATGAAGGGAGATGATAGGGGACACGGTTCAGAGCGGGGTAACTCTAAAGTAACTGGCCCTTCACTGTTATAAATGCATGTTTCATGTTGGGTCAAATTGATATACTGCGTGGGTCACACCGTTTTACACAGTGATGTTGAACAAAGAGCTTGTCCGTCCGAACACTTCTACCTCTTTCCTCCTACCTGCAGTCCTGCTGCGTGTCTTCTTGTTTTATTGTTCCAAATAAATGACTCCATCTGAAAAGTCTTCATTCAGAAAAAACACAAGACGCTAACTGAAGATGTGATCATGTGTAAAGAAAACAGCCACTCGACCCAGCTGTGCAAGCAGAGTTGATGAGTGATGATGCGTTATCTATCACTCTATCCAACACCTGTAGTCTATTAAGTATCATTAAGCATCCCGTACGGAAGTTTAACAAACTACACTGAGCAACATAAAGTGTAACATATTGAATCCGCAGTCCCGCCCCCTACCATGGCCCAGGAAATTATTCTCCGTTAATTTTCCTCATAGACATTACAGAAAGTATTTATTAAAGACGTTTACGCTGCGGACAAAGCCAACTCTTGTCGTGACAAATCATGACAACAAACACAATTTATCGGGCCAAACAGAAATAGAAAGTAGAAAAGACCGGCAGGTTACAACACTTTTTTTTTTGTTTTTCTTCTATGTAATTATTTGTTTTGTCCAAAATATTGTGTGTGTTGTCATGATTTGTCACGACTCGAGTTGGCTTCGTACGACGCTTAAAAGGTCTTAAATGTCTATTGGAAAAATGCATTGTGATTCATTTCCTGGGCCTGGCGTCGTCATGAAAGGGAATGCAACGCTCTATACCGAAACAACTGTGTAGCAGTGACATGAGGTATTATTTTCCCTTAGAGAATGAAATGCAGGCATAGTACTTGTATTGTATAGTACACCTGTACTTCTGTGTCTTAATGGGAAAATCGTATTTCTTTATTTTTGCTTTTTAATAGTTATTAAAACAAAAATACATTATATGCACCTTGGACGTATCCTCAGTGGTGTATCCCAAGGTCATCAGGCTTCCGGGTCTCCCAACAGCATACCCCTCACTCAGGTGACCCAGCCGGGGTGATCAAGTCCCGACTTACGTCCCAGTAGCGACCCTCGATCAGTCCCATTAGGGAAAGAACCAGGGCCACACAATCCGTTCCTCCTAAATGACTCTGCCGGGACTGGGAGGTACCATTCTGCGCGTGGAAGGACTAGGCTCTGTGGGTTGACTCCTGTCCGGGCCCATCCTATGTCTCACCAGGTCCACTCCTGCTCTCACCAGGTCAGGCCCTGTGCGTTGCACCAGACTCCCAGCACCAGGCACTTTATTCAGGAATGGTGGATTCTCGAGCCGCATATCATTAGACTGGATATCATCTGTTATTTTGGATATTGTACTATAATAAAAAGTGATATTTTCCTGTCCCCCCCCCCCCCCCCCCCCTGTATTGGTAAGTAAGTACACAACATAAAGATTACTAAGTAATAATAGTATTTACTTGGCCTGAAAAAAGAAGAAAAAATCTATTTCTTGGATAGAAAATCGGTATCGGAAAAAATGCTAAATTGTTATTGTGATATAAAATGAGTTCAGTCAGACAACTCATGAATAGATTTAACCAATATTTATTATAGAATGAGAATATAAGGGTGCATACGATATTAGACTTGGCGTTCGGCTCTGCTGCATTTTCTCCCTGCTCGGCGCGATTAAACACCATCGTAAAACATTAAGAGTAGGGAGATAGATATACAATAAACCCCCATGGGGAACATAAATAACAGAGCCCACCGGTGGTGGTGGGAGCAAACATCACGTGACAACCAGGAACCATATGCAGAGGAAGGCAGGTAGAGCATGCAGTCCGGTGAGCTTAAGTAGCCCGCCTAATTGGTCAGCTGACTGCCACATCAGCGAATGACGTGTGGGACTTGTACACACTTATACACCCACATAGTAATGCAGCATGTTAACACATTTTGTACATAATACGTCCTGAAACGTCATAAGGATTGGAACCGAGAGGTGCCTTAGACGTCTGTGGACGTCCTAGCGACGTCCAAACGACGCGGGGCGAGATGATAATATTCAGAATTATTCCTTTTTTTTTTTTTGGCATTTCGCTTTTCGCTTGCCGTATGCTAACGCTCTGTGCAAATATTAGCTTGTCATTGACTCCCATGTTAGCGCGGCGGAAAGAATGACTCGTATCTCCTGATCCAGGGCGCTCTCCGTGGTGATGAATGGATCGATATGCTGGCGCTGCGTTTCTGCTCCTCATCCGTCTCTCCCGTAAAATATGAACTCTTTTTGAAGCGTATATAAATATAATAAGATGATCGGAGATTTTGAGGTCACTTTGTCAGTCAACTTTTTTAAGAACGTATTTCCGGTTCATGACTTTCAAAATAGAAGCGATCACTACTCTGGCGATTACTCTGGCGCAAGCAGCGCCTTTATTTTGATGCAGTTCCGGTACTAAATGTGTTAACCTCTTGAGTATAGTATGTGCCTTGAGCATGGCATGAACCCCCTCGAGTATGTCTGCATGAACTAATGCTGCAGGCTACGCTCCATTTATATTGTGATATGAGATTTTGGCATATCACCCGCCCAGTACTCAAGCTTTAATCACATTGTACCTTTGCCCCCCTAGACTTACTGCACCTGCCTGTGTGTAAAGAGGAAGTTTCTCCTGAACATGAGGAGAGGGGTCCCAGTCTGGTCCAGGAGGAACCGCAACCTCCACATATTAAAGATGAACAAGAGGAGCTACTTCAAAGACCAGAAGTGGCCATGACGTTACTAGCAGTGAAAAGTGAAGATGATGATAAACACAGAGAGACAGAGGCTGAAGCCAGCACCTCAACTGAACACATGATAACACAAGATGATGTAGAGGACTGTGGAACATCACAACCAACCGGAGATGAGCAGCTCCTCTCTCCACACTGTTCTGACGTCCCTGTTGGCAGGGAGGAGACTAGGGAAGGTCAGTCGGCTGTAAACACGCTGGATTCACACAAGACACAACATGTGGAAGAACAAACATTGTCTTCAAGCCACAAGCTGTCTCAGTACCGGACATCGTCAACACAAACTCACTCCATGAAGAGCCACACTTGTGCAGATTGTGGCAAAATGTTTAGTCGCAAGGCAAGTCTGAAGAAGCACACAATTGTTCATACAGGCGATAAGTCCTTTGCTTGCAATGTTTGTGCTAAAGGCTTTAGCCGTTTGTTTAATCTGAAAACACACATGAGGACTCATACAGGGGGAAAGCCCTTTACATGTAAAGTTTGTGGTAAATGCTTTCGTGAGAGAGGCAATCTAAAAAGACACCTGCAGACTCATACAGGGGAAAAGCCTTTTTATTGCAAAGTCTGTGCTAAAGGCTTTAGTCAAATGATTAATCTGAAAAAACACATGAGGACTCATACAGGGGAAAAGCCCTTTAGTTGCAACGTTTGTGCTAAATGCTTTAGTCAAATGTTTAATCTGAAAACACACATGAGGACTCATACAGGGGAAAGGCCCTTTAGTTGCAAAGTTTGTGATAAAGGCTTTAGTGGTAGTGGTGATCTGAAAACACACATGAGGACTCATACAGGGGAAAAGCCCTTTAAATGCAAAGTTTGTGGTAAAGGCTTTAGTCAAAGTGGTCCTTTGAAATCACACATGATGACTCATACGGGGGAAAAGCCCTTTAGTTGCTATGTTTGTGGTAAAGGCTTTAGTCAAATGAATAATCTGAAATCACACATGAGGACTCATACAGGGGAAAAGCCCTTTACATGCAAAGTTTGCAGTAAAGGCTTTTGTCAAAGTCGTACTTTGAAATCACACATGAGGACTCATACAGGGGATTAGGCCTTTAATTGTACAGTTTGTGGTAAAGGATGTAGTCAAATGCAAGATGTCAAAACAAAAAAACATTGTGATGGTGTCATACAAGGGAAAAGACCTTTACATGCAAAGTTTGTGGTAAAGGCTTCAGTAAAGTGGTCCTTTGAAATCACACATGGGTACTCATACAGAGGAAAAGCCCTTTAGTTGCTATGTTTGTGCTAAAGGCTTTAGTCAAATGAATAATCTGAAAACACACATGACGACTCATACAGGGGGAAAGCCCTTTGTTATTATTTAATTAATATAATATTGTCTATGTCTCAAAGTTATTTCTAATGGTTTGAGCCTCAATCACCACTCTGATATAACCAGTCCATGTCATTTATTTCTGGACTTTTAAAGCAGTTTTATCTGCAGTACCACAATGTCCTGAGGTGGTGTTCTGATATGCAGATTATTTAATGTTTGAGTATTATAATACTGATGCTTGATAAAACCAGGCTTGTTTCCATTCCAGCTTGAAAAATCAACAATGGTGGACATTGTAAACAAATTGGAAATGCAAATTTGGAACTGAAGACTGAAGAAGAGGAGGAATTATACATAATTATACATTCTAATTATATATTTATAATGGTTACCCCTGGGCAAATTAAGTAAAGTCTTTATTCTTTAAGAATAATTCATAATTTATTTATTTAAATAGACTATGCTGTAATATTCATGAAATACAGAACTATATGTTCCTTGGGTATAAGGAGAGTTGGGCCGTTGAATTATGGTACAAACCAAAACTAAGAACATATCGTCTTATTAAAAATAATTATGGCCCTGATCCTTATGTAACACAAAATATATCCAAAAGTCAGATCTTTTTGTGCACAGCTGCATTCTGGGACCTTACCATTAGCTTTAGAAACGGGTAGATTCATTGGTACTCCTGAGGAGGACAGAGTCTGTCTAGTGTGTGATTTAAAATAAATTGAAAATGAAATTCATTTTTTGTTTTACTGCCCATTATATGAAGAATTAAGACATGTATTATTTTGTAAAATGACAACCATCTGTGACCAGGGACAGTAGTTTGATATACAAGGGGGCCATAGTCATTTTTCAGTTCTTTGCATATTATGAAACTGCACACTGTAACCTTTCATATGATGTATTGCTCATTGAAATTGGGGGGGAAATGAAGAAGATATGACCATTTGAAACCTAGTGAATCAGAAATGTCAAAATAGAGCATTCCACCTTCAAAGATTTCAGCAGTGATCTGTGACTTTAGGGGGCGCTGTTTTACCTTCATTCCTCCATTAGTCAACAAGCAGCGTTGCCATGTCCGCTTATTATAATTAGTTGACCTTGTTTCTAAAGAAAAATAATGCATAGGTCTACTGTACCAATAAGTCTACACAATTAGATAATGTTGTTATCTTGATAGTTTTCCTGTTATCTCTCCTTTTTTAAATAGGCTACTGTATTTATTTGGCATTTTGTAGTATTAAAAAAACGATTATTTTGGGCTTGTTTTCATATACCGGGTTGCTTATTTCTCAGAACCTGGCAACCCCGCGACGATAGCTTTTAGCAACATTTAGCATTATATTGTTATCAATCTTGTAGCTAAAACAAGTACATATCGCGCTATATTACATATCGATGTGATCTGCGTTATTATGACTTTAATTTTCATGGCAGGTACATTCCAAAGCAACTAATAATAGCCACGTTATGGTGACAATGTTGCAATGTTTACATTAAATTTATCCAAGTCTTCTTCTTCTGCTATTGGAAACAGGAAGCCTTTTCAGCATGTTCCTTTGTTATGATTCACCAGTGCCCCGTATGGAACATTAGCTTTAGGCGGACCGAAAATAAACACACTTTTTACAAAATACGATGGTTAATACTTCTTTCTCTGCTATTTCTGTTAGCCAGTTAGTAAAAGACTAGTATTATCTTCAAAAACGATTGTGTACAAAAGGCGGATTTTAGCGGAATTTGCATACTTTAGCAGGAAAGCTGTATTTTCTGGTTAGCATTGGTTAGCATTGGTTAACCCAATGGTTATAACATTAGACATAGTGACATGTTTAAGCAATTACAACGACTTAATGACACTAAAACGACTTTCTGATGGAATAAAAACATTCTTTAACATTCCAACTGTGTTAATGTGGCTAAAAACGAAAACCACCAAAAATATAAATAAATTGTATTTTGGTCATTTGTACAGTTTCAATACTGCCGACTTGTGGTTGAAAATACTGGCACTGGTCACCCATCTGTGCTGACTTTTTCTGGTTGGAAGACTATGAAAAACTGGAATTTTGTTTTAGGAAAGGTATTTTTGCTTTGGCAGACTTTTTATGCAGGGCGTGGGAAATAAGGCAGAATGTTTTGTTTGTGTAAAAGAAAAGAAAAAAAATCTGTTTATTGTACACATTGTAATATTGAAGCAAAGCAATGATATGGTGTGTCCTGTAAGTCCATGTGGGCTGGGCGCCTTTGGTGCATGACACAAAAATAAAGAAATCTATCTATCTATCTATCTATACAAAGTAGGGCGACATTGATGACATCACGATGAGGACAAAATTCCATTAAAGCACCTATATGATATGAAAGCCTAATTGTTCAAAATTGGTTATTTGTGGGGATAAACACATTATGGGTGCCCCAAAAACACAAAAGAAATGGAAAAAGTTGTATTTTATGTTATAGGTTTAAGCTAACTCCACATTGCACATATTCGTTCACGATTTTACGTCGGGATGGAATTCTGCCGTCTCTTGCCTGTCGGCAGGATGTCGATAGCTATAGTCTTGAGAAACCCGACATGTTTGGTCGTTCACAGATGGATTTACCAAGTCGATAGAGAAGAGGGGTGGGGTAAAGGCTCTGTAGAGCACCCTCATTGGTTGTTTAGCTTGTCAAAGTTATTGTCTGTAGTAGGCTACTCTGTTGCATTCGCATCATCATCATACTATAATTCAGCCAATGTCTGTCTGTGTGTGTCTGTGTGTGTGTCTGTCTGAATGTCAGAAACGGCGCGTTATCTCATCATTGCCTGCACCAATCACTCCCACTTTTCACACAGGCATTGACCATATGAATATGGAGGTCTTAACGGAGCTTTTTTCGATTCCACACATTAATAATTAATAATGAATTTATTAGTGAATTAAAACGCACCCGGGCACAGTACCCCCGTGGCCACAAGGGGGGGGGGGGGGGGGGGGGCAAACATCTCACAACGGGTAAGGGCTAGTATATCTAAATGACGGAGTGGTTGCACAAAGACCCGCCCGGGCGGCACTCTTTAATGCAATTTATTTGTGCAAGTTACAAGTATTTTTTGTTGAATTACTCATGACAAAGTTATAAATGTCAACAGTATGTATATCCATAAAATAAGCAAGCGCAGCACCTGCAGACAATACACTAAATTATTTCTTTCAATCATTTCATTATTATTTTTCTTTCAATCATTATTATTTTATTTGTAAACAGGCTATCTAATGTGTCACGTTGCGAAATTGTAGATCGGCTGTCGACGCGGGGAAGCGGTAAGTCAGCTGTAAGTCAAGCCCATTTCTACAGGATTCTTTCTTTATGTCTTTCTTTTTACACCATACAATAAGACATCACAGTAAACAATAAAAGTAAAGATACAAAATATCTTAAAAATACATTTTAAGACATTTATACACAATAGGTGTGTTCGAAAAGGAGCAGGTAGAAGCGGATGCTTATAAATTCCTACCCCTTCATTTATGTTGACACAAAAGTCACTCATTCTCTTCACTTTTTTCCAAATCAGATTTATTTTTTATTTTTAAGAAACATTAAACTCAAAGGACAACTTTAGTTTTTTTCAACCAAGGTTCATGTTTTAGGTTATTAGAGAAACTATAAGATGATAGTAAGGGAAACCTATGAAAATCTGGGAACTAAATCGTTACCAAGAAATTTCTTCACCAATGTGTTTCTAAAGGTGTCTAATAACATGTACGAAAAGTTTGAAATTCAACTCCCGGGGAAACCTCATGAAAAACCACTCAAAGTCTGGGTACCGATAACCGATTTTCGAAAATTTGAAAGTGCTTAAATTGGACTTGAGTAAGTTTTGAGGGGTCACACTAGGGGTTTTTCATGATTCTGAGTTTATTGCTAGCATTTATTTTTCACCAAGACCACTCCTTAGTGGAATTTCCACGCCCACTTTAGCATTTACATATAAAGTTGCATTTATTTTGAGTCTTCTTCGACACCATCATGACTAACATTCTTGCATGTAATGCCTTTACAAACTCCACATGCTGAGATGCACTTGACATCATTCTTCTTGCAGCGGCATCGCCCGTTGCTGCAATCTCCATTACAATTGCAGCTTGTGAACTGTAGTAGCTCCTCAGGAGCCATGGGGTCTAGTAGTGTTGGAACTGGTTCATAACCATGAACACCTAATGCCCATCCATAGTCACTGGGGTCCAGAGACATGCTCTGTAGAAGGATCCAGTCCCGGGTCTGTACTGTAGGTAGGCACGGAGAGAATGCTGTGCAGCTGCATCCTCTGTTGGAGGTAGATTCTCTGGTTTAATCAGCCCAGATGCTGCCTTACGTGAGAAGATGTATCAAATTGCACCCAGATTAGTACTGTACCTGCTCCGTGGTAAATGTACTGGAAGATCGCAGTACCAGCCTGAATCACTGCATCCTTGATAGTGCGTATGTCAAGGAAGATGTCCATATTTTCATCCATGTCCCCTGCACAACACCTGCAAAATAAATACGTTTTTGCAAATTTGTTTCAGATCTTTCAATATACAAATATTCCATTATTATCATCATTATTATTATTACTTGTCAAACATAGTTGTTTTCCTATGGCCAGCGATAGCAGAAACCGTATCACACCCAGTCGAAGGCGTGACAAAAGAGCAGGTAGCGTCTCTTTCTTTTTGAGAGAGCTTTTCGGATCCTCCTGACATCATAAGAGCCCTTCGTTGTGGTGAAGAAGAGGGGGTGATTAGTGCTGGTGCACCAACATTACCAGCAGTGGCGGCCGGTGACATTTGTCCTAGGGAGGGCGCTATAACAAAATCCAGAAAACATGCACTAGGTATCATAGATTAAATATCTACTGAGGGAGCCTGTCTAAAGTTTATTAAATATATCTACTAAGGGAGCCTGTCTAAGGTTTATTAAATACATCAAAATGTAACAAAAGGTTCATATAGGGTTAAAGAAACAAACCTGAGACAGAAGGACCAGTGCCATAAAAAAGTGCAATGGCTCAAAGCCACATGACCTTGCTACAGTGGCTTTAACATTAACAAAAACATAAACAAAACGTCCTTATAAAATAACCCTCAAAGCCATGACTCTGCCACCTTATGGCTTAATTTTTACTTTTTGTACATACATTTGTGATGATTACATCAGGTTTGTCTGGACCCAGCTCTCTTTCTTGCAGTGTCCTTCTCTCAAATGGTGTTTTCTGCAGTGATTTCACAGAGTTTTATTTTTCCTCTTATTTTTCCATTATGCAAGTGAATTAAACTATTATTATATTGACTTTACCTGGCTCCATTCATCTGTCTCATCCCTCGTTTTTCTAGCG
The DNA here is from genome assembly GCF_963924005.1 of Protomyctophum bolini. Taxonomy (NCBI): domain Eukaryota; kingdom Metazoa; phylum Chordata; class Actinopteri; order Myctophiformes; family Myctophidae; genus Protomyctophum; species Protomyctophum bolini. The sequence continues at coordinate 46,641,039 of NC_137869.1, read as the reverse complement.
TATGTTGTTGTGGCCGTGTGTTAAACCCTATGTCAAACTTAGCCCAATTTTTTTGATTCTCGTAGAGGTTTTTTTCGATTCTGACGAATCTCTCTACGAGAGTCAAAACGCTAACTCCGCCCCTAATGTCGAAGAAGCAAACTGATGCCTTTAAATCACTCTTACCTTGTACAAATGCAAAATCTAAGCTGCTTTTCATGTTGCCCCACTTGTTTGTGAGCTCTGCGGAAGCATATTAAACTCTGTCAATGCTTATTTTTCAATAAAAAAGGTATTTTAGCCATCTTGCTTTTCTCTCCATTGTAAATGCGCAAGAGAACCCTGGCCGCTAGGGGCTCGGCAATATTCTGTTGCGCCGTTTACCGCATTTACAATTCTGTTGCGCCGTTTACCGTATTTACAATGGAGAGAAAAGCAAGATGGCTGCGGGTGAAAGAAATACTCTAGAAACAGAGTTGACTATAAAACGTTTTTTATTGAAAAATAAGCATTGACAGAGTTTAATATGCTTCCGCAGAGCTCACAAACAAGTGGGGCAACATGAAAAGCAGCTTAGATTTTGCATTTGTACATGGTAAGAGTGATTTAAAGGCATCAGTTTGCTTCTTCGACATTAGGGGCGGAGTTAGCGTTTTGACTCTCGTAGAGAGATTCGTCAGAATCGAAAAAAACCTCTACGAGAATCAAAAAATTTGGGCTATGTCAAACTGTGCTGTGATGTGTATGCTGCCCCCAAGTGTTTTGTGCTGTGAATAACGTCATGGATCGCACATATTTTGCGACCCAGTGGCTTCCTATAGTTTGTATTGAAGACCTGTGTACCGCAATGCATTACTCTTCAGTGCTGAGAATAGAGCTCCAGATGATCGCCGCTCGCGCACCAACACGTGACACACACTAACCAATCAGAAACGTCATACAACGTAAATAACATTTGACATTTCATGGAGGCATAATACTAACGTGGCAGCATATTACAACTTTTAAACACTGCCTTTGGTTAGTGGCTACTTATATTATATAATATTAACGTTTCTGGATTGCTAATTTTAAATAAATTACAGGCTGTAGATTTCGTTTCTCAGTCATTCTTATTCACGTTTTATTCAGGGGGTGGGCATGGTGGTGCGGCGCACCAGCGCCCCCTATGGACGCACCGCCACTGATTACCAGCACGTCTGCGTCTTCTGCCCGCACCTGAAATTCAAGATTCAAGATTCAATAATTTATTTGCCATGTCAACAAGTTGATAGGAATTTGTCTTGGTTCATACTCAACATATACACAAACAAGAAGGACAGTACAATACAATAACCAGCAGCATATGAAATTACATTCAGTTTTTTTAAAGTGCTATATGCATATACTGTACTATTGGTTCAGATGTCTAATGGCTACTGGGTAAGTGCTATCCCTGAAGCGACATGTAGAGCTCTGGATACTTCTATATCTCCTGCCTGATGGGAGGAGATTGAAGAGGTGATGTGCAGGATGGGAGTTGTCTGCAATGATTTTGTTTGCCTTTCTAATTATTCTGGTGGAATAGAGTGAGGAAAGTGTAGGGAGGCTGCATCCTATGTTTTTTGATGCGCGACGTACTACTCTTTCCAGCTTTGATTTGTCTTGAGAGGTTGTGTGACCAAACCAGACAAGCATGGAGAAGGTGAGAACACTTTCAATAGTGGCCCTATAGAAGTGAGTCATGGCTGCTTGGCTGACTTTGAACTTCTTAAGCTGCCGCAGGAAATAGAGACGCTGGTGTGATTTGCTTATTATGAGACTGGTGTTAAGATCCCATGATAAGGTTTCATGGATGGTGGTCCCTAGGAACCGGAAGGAGGAAACTCTGTCTACCTCTTCCCCATTGATGAAGAGGGGGGGGAGGGGACACGATTTCTTTTTCCTGAAATCTATGAACATCTCTTTGGTTTTAGAGATGTTCAGGATTAAGTTGTAGCTTTCACACCATCTCACCAGCTCCTCTACTGCTCTGCGGTAGTCGGTTTCCACCTCGTTGGTAATAAGACCTACTAAGGATGTGTCATCAGCAAACTTATACATCATAACTGTACTAAAGTGAGATTGACAGAAATGAGTGTATAAAGAGTACAGAAGTGGAGAAAGGACGCACCCCTGGGGGGCCCCAGTGTTTAGGAGCCTCGACAGCGAGACGAGATCACCTATTTTGACCACCTGTTTCCTGTCACATAGAAAATTAAAGATCCATTTACATAGAGGTGTACTGACGCCTAGCTCCTGTAGGGTTGAAATCAGCTTCCCAGGCACTATTGTGTTAAATGCGGAGCTAAAATCAACAAAAAGTACACGAGCATAGGTGGATCTGGATTCTAGATGTTGAGTAATATTGTGCAGACAGAGGGACACTGCATCATCTACACTCCTATTTGCTCTGTAGGCAAATTGGTGGGGATCTAGTGCTATGCTGGACAGGTGTTTACATACCAGTCGCTCAAAGACTTTCATAATGACAGATGTTAGGGCAACAGGCCTATAGTCATTAAGACAGGTGATATTATTTTTCTTTGGGACAGGAATGATAACCGCAGATTTAAAGCAAGCAGGCACAGTACAGAGTTCAAGTGACCAGTTGAAAATGGAAGTGAGGACAGGTGCAAGTTGGTCGGCACAGTGCTTTAGTGTGGCAGATGACACGCCATCAGGCCCTGCCGCCTTTCTGGGGTTTTGCTGACGGAGCAACAGTCTGACATCATGTTCATGTATGTTGGGTGGAGAGTCGCCCTGCTCTCTTGGAAAAGAGGGGGACTGATGGTCTTCACTGTCGAACCGACAATAAAAATCATTAAGCCTCCCAGGAAGGGAGGGGTCCAGATCTGGAACATGGTGCTTGGTTTTATAGTCAGTGATGTCCTGCAAACCCTGCCATACACCTTTGATGTCATTTGCTTGCAGTTTGTTTTCAAGCTTCACTTTGTAGGAGGCCTTAGCCTTAGACACGGCACGCTGAAATTCATATTTCAGTCTCTTATAATTCCCCATATCTCCACGTTTATAAGCAGCATGTTTCTCCCTACAAAGCGATCTCACTTCATTGTTGAACCAGGGCTTGCTGTTGTTAAAAACTGTAATGGTCCTTCTGGGAATACAAACACTTTCACAGAATTGAATATAGGATGTAACAGTGTCAGTGTACGTGTCAATATCCTGACCGTCAGCCCAGAGGTTAGTCCATTCTGTGGACTCCAAACAATCCTGTAATGTATCTATGGCTTGTGTAGACCATTTCCTACATAGTTTGACAGTTGGTTTTGCCACCTTTAGTTTCTGTCGATACTTAGGGACTAGTAGAATGGTGTTGTGGTCGGACTCACCGAGAGGAGCTCTAGCCACTGCATGGTATGCCTCTGGGATGGTCGAGTAGCACTGGTCCAGTGTTCTCTCCAACCTGGTGGCGATGTTGATCTGAGGTTTGTATCTAGGAAGAGCCTTCTTCAGGGATACGTGATTGAAGTCCCCCAGCGCGAGCACAACTGTGTCGGGATTGTTATTTTCCACCTCCGTGATGTTCACGGACAGCTGCTGCATGGCAGACTGGGCAGCGGCGCTCGGAGGGATGTAGACCACATATAGTGTGACAGAAGAAAACTCTCTCGGTAGATAGAAAGGTTTACACTCCACCGTGAGACTCTCTAACTCAGGAGAGCATGATTGTGACAGTATTCTGGTGTCTGTGCACCAGCTCCTGTTGATATAACAGCAAACACCGCCTCCGCGTTGTTTTAGTGAGTCGGTGGTGCGGTCCGCACGGTGAAGAGAAAAGCCGGCTTGCTGTAACGTAGAGTCCGGGATATCCTCATTTAGCCAGGTCTCGGTTAGACAGATGGCGGCAGCGTCTCTAAAGTCTCTCTGTGATCCGATGAGCATGGACAGCTCATCTCTCTTGTTTGCCAGAGAGCGGACGTTGGAGAGGATCAGGCTGGGTAAGGCTGGGCGGTGGATGCGGCGTCTTAGTCGGACTAGTACACCTCCTCTCGCCCCTCTCCTCCGTGGCCGCCCGCGGTGTTTCATCCGTTCTCTGTGTAATAGTAGCTGGTAGTCCGGTGGCAGGTCGGGCAGAAAAACGGGCATGTATGCCCGAACGTGAAGGAGTTCAGTCCTGTCGTACTGAACGAGACCAACGCTGGGTTCCACAAACAAACAAACAAACAAAAAAACAAACAAGAGTAGAACCATGTCGCCATAGTGCGGCGCCATCTTGTCCGATCACACCCCCTGTCGGTGAGTGGCAGATAGATTCACTATCTAGAAGAAGATATGCACTGCACGTTCAACTATGTGAAATTATATAAAAATAGTCAACTCTTCTTTTAAAGTATAGTCATAGCTAATGAAAGTAAAATACCTACACAAATGGTACTGACCTCAACGGAGCCATCTGTAGCAGCAGCCTCTCTCACAATCAAAGTGTCAGCATCATTGTCACTCTGCTCCATGGCAAGGTTATAATAGTTTTGGTTTTTTCATTATAGTTTTAGTTAGTTTTGACTTGTTTTCTTTCTTCAGTTAGTTTTAGTTAGTTTTTTTCCCTGATTCAGTTAGTTTTAGTTAGTTTTTAGAGCGGGTTTGCTAGTTTTTATTTACCGTATATTACCAATTAACAGCCCATGCGCAAATAACCGCCCAGCTTCTTATAACGGCCCAGGTCCCGACACCATTTTGCGTATTAACCGCCTCCATCAAATAACCGCCCTCCTCCATATAACGGCCCATGGGCCGTTATATGCAAACTTAATCAGCCTCAGCCGTCATTTATATTATTATATGCATGTTCACCGAGTTGAGTTTGCAAATCTCCGCATGCCACTCGATCATTTCACAACAGCGACAGCGCAACACCATGCAGTCCTCCACATCCATAAAATCAATCGGCTATAGTTTCACAAGTGCCTCCTATGCACAACCAATTGTTTTAATGCAAAGTGGTGTATATTCTGTGTAATGTTTATTGTCATCCGTGTATCACTAAACAAGCTCCAAGTGTTGCAGCGCTGTGTGAGCTTGCAGATGAATCTGAACCCTTTTTTTTCGGTGCGTGGCGTGCACCAGCGCAGGTCCTCACAAGTATAGTACTATAAAACCCAAGGTTGATATTTAAATCGTGCAATTCTCTGCCAATATATTCAACCGATTGTTCTAATTCCAAACGGCCTATAATCCGTGAAGTGTACATTTTCATTGGGTGTATAATTCATGTTTTTATATGCTTTTATTTACCGGTATTTAAATTATATTTAGTTCACGTGCAGGCATGTTGCTCTGCTTGACATTACATTTTCTATCGCCTGTAACCTAACCTGTGGGGTTTAGCCACTTGACTACACACAGTACTACAGGCTATGTGTAGTGTAGGCCAATACATTATGGTTTTATTCAATTGCAATCTACCGGTATGTAGGCCTATACAGTTTATAATTAAATAATTTATTTGTCCGCTGCTTAGTGCTTCGCCTTGCTCAATCAGAACATATATACGCTCCCTCTTACAATTAAATCAAAATGCATTGCCTGCGATGTTTATTGTTAATACCATAATAAAAAGATCACTGCATGGAACTGTATGTAATGTAACCAAATTACAGTGGTGGAAAAAGTACAAAAATATTTTACTTAAGTAGAAGTACTGATTCTCTACTTGAAAATTACTTAAGTAAAAGTACAAAGTACCCATGAAGAAAGTTACTTAAGTAAAAGTATAAAAGTACCTCAAATTAAATGTACTTAAGTACAAAAAGTACCCGGTGTAAAATGTACTTAAGTATAAAAGTAAAAATTACAAAGTAAAAAGTGTTTATTTTTAACATGCTTTTCAAAATGCCTACAAAGAAATTAAGTCCAAAAGTGGCTTTATTTCAACACTCATCTCGAAACTGGCCATTCATTATCAATGGCATTTAATGTTTGTGTTGGAATAGACACTATAAACTGGCCATTCATTATCAATGGCATAATGTTTATGTTAGGACAATGTTTGTGTTTACGCACCCTCAGGGTGCAAGCAAGCTCACAAAAATATATTTCAGATGGGGGTCCAGTCATTTAGGGGAGCTCATGGGGAGAGCCATTGCAATTTGCAAAACATACATTATAATTGCATGAATTCACACATTATAATTAGCCCTTAAGCCCCACCCACTCCACTCTGCGAGGGCAAACTGTCTCCCATTGAGATGCATGTTAAATGATTTCTCCATAAAAATAATCGATCATTTCAGTAGAAAGAGCTACAGTAAAAAAAAGCCTACAGTAAGTGCAGGCTATATGCCTATGCACATATGCATTGGGGGATAAAGTTGAAACCGATATCAACTTTAACGACCATCCCGTTCGACAGACGTTTACAATGCACGGTAAGACTAGCCCTACAGTGATTGCAATCACGGATGGGTGAGTCGTGTAACGTTCCTGACGTTAAGATGTGTAGCCTAGTGTAGAAAACAGAACTGCAATAACCAGCAGATGCAGCGCGAGTCAGACACACACACACACACACACACACACACACACACACACACACACACACACGCACACACACAATTAACGCGCGGCTCGCTGTTATCTATTCACCGCACCAGAGAGAGAGAGAGAGAGAGAGAGAGTTGAGAGAGAGCGAGAGAGAGAGAGAGTTGAGAGAGAGCGAGAGAGCGAGAGACCGAGAGAGAGAGAGAGAGAGAGACGGGCGCCTCACCACCACGCTTCTGTGTGAATGTGAACGAATGAGTGAGGCGATGACTTTATAAACTTTATGCGGAAAATGCGGAGATTGCGCATATTTCGTGCGGAAATTTGTAGCGAGTAACGAAAGGTGTCCAATTTTAATGTAGCGGATTAAAAGTATGATTTTTACTTGTAAATGTAACGAAGTAAAAGTAAAAATACAGAAAAATAAAAATAGTAAATAAAAGTACAAATTCTCAAAACATGTACTTAAGTACAGTAACGAAGTAATTGTACTTCGTTATTTTCCACCACTGCCAAATGATGACCGGTGCAAAAAGCCTGCTGCACGGTGCCGTGGCCGGTGTTCAAAGAAATAGCAGATCTATAAGCTCACAACGCGCCGAGGCTCGGCGCGTTGTGAGCTTATAGATCTTGTGAGCTTGTAGGTCTGATGTATTCGGTGCCCGACACTGTCATGAAACAAAGTATAAATCGGCGACTTGGGCCTCGTGTTTTAAGTGACATAAAACAGACAGAAACGACTCTGAGTGATATTGTACATTGTTGAGCATGGCGGACAACGAACAAGTGGCTTTAGAAGGAAACATGGAGGTGAATAATAATCAGGAGAGGGACAGAAATGTTAAAAAAAAGAAACAAAGGAAGTTTGACTTATCGTTCAAACTAGCGGTGGTGAAATATGCGGAGCAAAACTCTGGACTAGCAGCTGCCAGACAGTTTAACGTGGATCCGAAGCGCGTGAGAGAATGGAATAAAAATAAAGATGAAATGTCCTTTCAAGCCGACACGGATGGCAAAAGGGCTCGTTTGATGGGTGGAGGGAGGAAGAAAGTGAGTGAGGAGCTGGAAACTACCTTGTGTCAATGGATACACCACACACGTGGAAAGAACCTACGAGTCTCTCGGAAAATGATTCGACTGAAGGCCAAGTCCTTGTACTCCACGGTGGGAGATAAGAGAGACGGGGAGGTGTTTTTGGCGACTACTGGGTGGCTTCATAGATTCCTCCGACGTAACAATTTTTCACTCAGGAGGAGAACAACTGTTGCTCAGAAAGACGCTCCCATTGAGAAGATTGTAAACTTCATCGTCTTCTCTGGTCGCCAGATAGAGAGCAAAAAGATCCATGCCAAGAATATTATTGCCATAGATGAAACAGCTGTCTGGTTTGACATGGTGGGTGCCAGCACAGTCAACGCAAGAGGAGCCCGCACCGTCTCACTCAAAACCACCGGTCACGAGAAGGCACGCGTCACTGTGGCTCTGGCAGCAAAAGCGGACGGGACAAAGTTGAAACCTTTTGTCGTGTTTAAGGGGGCCGTCCGTGATGTAAAGGCTATGCAGAACATCCCTGGGGCCGTGATAACTTCCTCAAAAAATGGGTGGTTCAATGACGACCTGACCAAGGAATGGCTCCAGAAGGTGGTGGGGAAATTCCACTTCGGACCCAGGCTGCTCGCATGGGACTCCTACCGCTGCCATATCAGCGAAGCCACCAAGGCAGAGCTGAAGAGGGGGTACAGCGTTACAATGGCTGTAATACCTGGAGGTTGTACAAAGTACCTTCAGGCCCCTGATGTGGTGTGGAACGGCCCCTTCAAAGCACACCTCCGCGACGCTTACGACAGCTGGATGGCAGGTGATACGGATAAGACCTACACCAAATCAGGGAACCTGAGAGCCCCATCTCGCCGCCTCCTGGTCGACTGGGTCCTGAGAGCCTGGGACGCCCTGGATCGGGACACAATCGTCAACTCATTTAAGGTGTGTGTGTGTGTGTGTGTGTGTGTGTGTGTGTGTGTGTGAGTGACCGACCGAGAGTGGTGTAGCCATGGCTAATTGCTGATTTTTGTTATCCTCACAAGGTGTGTGGGCTGACTGTGGCAGTTGATGGGAGCGAAGACCAGCTAATTAATTGCCTCAAGGAGGGACAGCCATGCCAGGCGGGTAGAGAGCAGCTTGTGAGGGCTAGAGAGGAAGCTGCTGTGGTGGCTGAGGAAGATCATGAGAGCGATGAGGAACAAGAGTTCCGCAATGAACTTGTGATAGAGGATGATGATGATGATGATGAGGCAGAGGGGGAGGAGGTGGAGGAGGAGGAGGATGATGAGTGGCATTGAGAAGAGATGGCCTCATGCAGTTGCTGTTGTGTTGTTTTGATGGTGGTGGGGTTGTTCTTGTTTATACAGTAGGCAGAAGGTTTTAAATATGTTTTCAATGTAATGAGTCCCGGGATGCAGGGGTGGTCTTTTAGAATGAGTCAGGGAGATTTTATGAGTCCCACTTCAACAACGTTAGGAGTCATATTTTGCAATTTTTTACAAATTTTAGCATTTCACTCCCATTTCATTTTATATGGTTAGAAATAAATTGTTATCATATTAACTAAAGCTAGCAAAATAAATTTGAATAAAAAGAATGCTCTACATATTTAATATTATTGTACCGGTATATGAAATCTATAATAATTCTGCCAGTTTTAACTGTTAATAAAGAAAATGGGTTTGCTTAATTACTTTGCTAATATTTTCTGTTGCTCCAATGCCCTGCAGTTGGTTTGGGGGGGGGGGGGGGGGGGGGCATTTTAATGTGTGTGGTGGCACTGGTTCTGATCTTAAATCCCTTTATTTTAGATCGTCTTTTAGTAATAGTAGGCCTACAACATAAACAGTGTCGGCGTTTGTTACACACGATGTTTCCCATTCAATTGGGTCTAGTAAAAATGTTCCCCTGTCTTTCTGTCGGAGGCAGCGCCGTTTAGATAAGAGAGTTGCGACAACTCCGTTCACTATGTATTCACGGAGCTTCATGAGTCACTGAACGGTATGTTGTCGTCACTCTCTCTCTCTAAACGTCTCTGGTCTCCAGGCTGCGTCTCTGAGCAAGATGGCGGCGCCCGCCTGTGTTAATTCTATGACAAACTATAGTGGTTCTACAACGATTCCTACGTGGATTTTACTCTTTATAACGTAGGATGAGGTCGGATGGGGCCATGACAAATGATCGTGTCCGTGGATTATTGTTTTACCGCGATTTTTTTTCCTCGCGTGGATTATTACTGTACATGCTGCTGAGTACAGTAATGCATCCCATGCAATCCTAACCTGACGCTGCCAATACCGCCCCCATCTGGCAGTCAGGTTAATGCAATCCCCCCCCCCCCAAGCAACACAACATGGAAAAATAACAGATGTAAAAAAGTAACCAACACTACAGTATGTTGTTAGGTTGCTATTTATGAAATGATATCTGAACATTTTAATTCCAAATGAGCTTTTCTAAAAATATTTCACTGAATTTCATGGTGGTAGGTGTAGAAACCCTGTACACTTGTACAGTATTCTTATATATATATTGTTTTGTACTTGTAAACACTTTACTGTGTGTACTGTAGCTTTGCTTTTTTATTATTAATACGGTAATACCAGTTCCAAACAATATTTGCACTACATGTTACTGTATGTATATACTGAAACCAAATAATGGCCCTGTGCAGGCCGGTGCAAAAATAAATAACGGCCTATGGCAAATAACGGCCCGGCTTCTTATAACAGCCCGGGGTCCGAATCGATTTTGCATAATAACGGCCCGGGCTACTATTTGGTAATATACGGTAGTTTTTTTTTGGTGAAATGCTTAGTTTTAGATTAGTTTTAGTTTTTTTTCCGTACTTTGGTTTATTTGTCAGGTATAGGATTTAAAAAGATAAATAAGTATTGTGTAATAAAACCAAAAAAATATACCATTTAAAAATATAAACTCTAAAAGTTCAGAAACTTAACTTTGGTCCTTTATTTCTCCACTTTGATGATGCCATTTGGTATTGTGTTTTATATCATCTTAATCATTGATCGTTGTCACCTGTACAACGAGGTATACTTACTTACGCCTATAGCCCAACTTTGGGCATAGGCCACGAACAAGAGCTCTCCAGACATCACGGTCCTGGGCCATCTTCTCCAGCTGTCCCCATGTGTGACCGGATCTCTTCACATCTGCATCCAGGTCACGGCGCCAGGTGTTTCGTGGTCTTCCTCTCTTCCTTTTCCCTTGTGGGTTCCAGAACAGGGCATATCTTGTGATACTAGATGCAGGCTTTCGAAGAGTGTGGCCGATTCCATCGCCAGCGTCTTTGGATGATTTCTTCCTCCACCGGGTGTTGACTTGTTCGCTGCCACAGTTCCCGGTTACTGATTTTATTTGGCCAGCGTATTCAGCGAGGATTATTCTGAGGCAGGTGTTTATGAATGTCTGGATTCTTATCATGGTGTTTAATGTTGTTCTCCAGGTTTCTGCTCCATACAGCAGGACCGGCTTCACCATAGAATTCAAAATCCTGATCTTTGTGTTCATGGGAAGATCTGAGGCTCCCCAGACATTCTTCAGCTGATGGAAAGCTGCTCTTGCCTTGCCAATCCTGACTTTTACGTCGGCATCTGTTCCGCCCTGTTTGTCGACAACACTGCCTAGATTGGTGAAGCTCTCCACCTCCTCTAGTGCTTCACCTTCCAGTTTGATGGGGGTAACGCTGTCTGTATTTATTTTGAGGACCTTGCTCTTTCCTCTGTGGATGGTGGCATGTTGAGTTTGATGAAACTATGTTGGATTGGACAACGAGGTATAGTCTGTATAGATTGTAAGAATCGGGCATTCGTGGAATGAGCAACACAGCTAAACGTGTGGGTAGCGCCCCCAAAAAATGTGCCAAAATTGCAAATGGTTGGTATACCAAAAAACAACACTTGGTTCTGTTGGTCGCATGTACAGCACATACACTCGTACAGCACGCCCAAGCTGATCCCACAAGTGTTCAATTGGGTAGAGGTCTGGACTCACAGCATTTCCACTCCTACATAATGTTCCATACCAAACCAAGCTGTTGTGGCAAGGGTGAATAAATACCAACCACTTGCCATTTTGGCAAATGTTTTGGCAAATGTGTGCTACCCACACATTTAGCGGTGTTGCTCATTCCACAAATGCCTGATCCTTATATAATAGGCCTATACCCTTCCGACGTGCTCCGCATATTTTACTATCATCCTTTTCCACAAGGCACTTCCTTGCGTCTCTCTCCCGTATTGGACTGTCTCTTTCTTCCAACTTTTGCCATTTTGAGTGGTGCAACCACCCTGTGTCCCTGGGTCTGTTCCTGGCTGTGTCCGAGCAAGAAAATAGCGTTTGTTCACTACCAAGTGTCACTGTTGCACAGCCTAACACACAGACACACACAGGCCAGGGAGGAGGGCTTACAGTATAGTACAGTACAGCAGTGCAGAATGTAAACAAGCAACGTAAAGTGTGGCTACATAGATAGATAGATAGATAGATAGATAGATAGATCTCTATTTGTCATTGCAACGTGTACAACGAAATTAAAAGTGCCAACCAATCAGTGCATTATATCACAAAAACAACATACTGTACAAGCTAAAACAAAATACACATGACTTCTTGTTATTGCACAACCCCAGCAGCAAAGGTAAATCTTCCTGCTTCAAATCGTTCATGAAGACTGGTGATGATGTTCTCCATGCACTTGCTGAACTTGGTGTTGGCCCTCATCCATCCTTGGAGGTGTTAGCCGGGTGTGAAAGGTTTGTGTGTCAGCTTTTCAAACCTGGGTATGAATCAGCTGAAGTACTTTGGTGGCACATATTTAAACAGCTCAAGGGCAATCAGGGTGTTGAAAAGATATGTCCAACGCAAGGGTCCATCGTCGAACACATTCTGCGAGCACATTAGCAAGCCAATGTATGGGCACAAGACATCGTTGCTGAGCCACAGGTTTTAGATGCACTTTCTTTAGGATGGAAGCAACAAGATGATGGAAGGTGTAGTCTCAAAGGTTCCACCTGCACCAGAGGCCGTTGTTGAACTCGTCAAGTGTGCATGTGTTGCCAGCAAGTGTAGCGGCCGCTGTTCTTGCAACAGTAATAACCTTCCATGCACAGTGCTCTGCAAATGTGAGGCTGCTGAGGGTTCATGTGATAATCATACAAAAGATGATGCTGAGAGTGATGACGATGATACCTACAGTGATTCTTTGTACAGTTGAGCATGTCACATTCGTAAATAAACCCTTTGATTTTAAATAAAACTGTCCGTTACTGATTATTCAAGGTTTTTGTGGAAAATTGGTCAGGTAGCTTATGCACCTTGTGAAATTGCATATTGAATCTGTTGTTGTAGCGCCACCTATTGGTGGATTGTGGTCAAACTTTCTGGGCTTGTGCTTCAGCCCATGGTACAACAACCTAGCCAATGTCATTGAAATTGGACAAGTAGTTTGTGAATAATCATGAAATTTCGTTTTGAATTTGGTGCTGTAGCGCCACCTATGGGCCGATCGTGGTGAAATTTATATGGGGTCTTCCAGAGCACATCATACACTCCTGGACCACATTTGGTGTAAATCGGCCTGGCAGATTTGGAGAAATGATGTCGACAGAAATACAGACAGACACGGAATATTGCTACACATTGCCAAGTATTGCCATGGTGATAAAATATTGTTAGGGCGCGAAAAAAAAATGTAAACCGTTTTTTTTGTGTCCTCTAGGGTCCATAGAACAGAAAAAACATGGTTTACAAGAATCTTCACGAAACGTTCACTTAACTGGATTCTGCTACATAACTACATACACTATAATGCACAAACATGTAATTATAGCAGAGGAAACTAAAATGTGTCGCAGCAACAGATTGTTTTAGCAGCATTGAGTGCAACTACCGCTGTGGGATAGAAGCTGTTACTGAATCTGTTGGTCTTGGACTTGATCACTCTGTGTCGTCTGCCTGATGGCAACAGTTCAAACAGTGAGTGACCGGTGTCTTTCATAATGTTCAGAGTTTTTTTATGACAGTGGTCTCTATGTAGTTCTTCCAGTGTGGGGAGAGGGCAGCCAACGATCTTCTGTGCTGTATTTATGACCCCCTGGAGCTTTTTCCTCTGTGCCACTGTACAGCTGGTGTACCACACGGTATGCAGTATGTCAATATGCTCTCTATGGAGCACCGATAGAAGGACACCAGCAGTCTCTGTGTGATGTTGTTCCCCCTGAGCACCCTCAGGAAGTAGAGTCTCTGCTGGGCCTTCTTCAGCAGCTCAGAGGTGTTCGTGCTCCAGGTCAAGCCCTCCTCCATGTGGACTCCCAGAAAACGGCAAGAGGACACCCTCTCCACACAGTCCCCATTGATGAACAGGGGTGGAATGACTGTTTTCTTCCTCCTGTAGTCTATGACCAGCTCCTGGGTCTTGGATGTGTTCAAGAGCAGGTTGTTCTCTCTGCACCAGTCCGTCAGCTGCACCACCTCATCCCTGTAGGCAGACTCATCTCCCTTGGAGTTGAGCCCTACTACTGTGGTGTCATCCGCAAACTTCACCATGGTGTTGCTGCAGTGGGCGGGGGTACATTGGTGTGTGTAGAGGGTGTAGAGCAGCGGGCTCAGCACACAGCCCTGTGGGGAGCCGGTACTGAGGCTGAGGGACGTAGATAGATGCTGTCCCACTCTCACCCTCTGACTGCGACCAGACAGGAAGCTCTTAATCCACATGCAGGTGTTATGTGGAAAACCCAGTTCCCCAGTACGTCCACCAGTCTGTGGGGTAGGATGGTGTTAAAAGCAGAGCTGAAGTCCACAAAGAGCATCCGCGCGTAGCTCCCCTGCATGCTGCTCCAGGTGGGACAGTGCAGCATGGAGGGCTGTGGCTATGGCGTCCTCTGTGGATCTATTGGCCCTGTAAGCAAACTGGTGGGGGTCAAAGCCACGGGGCAGGAGTGATGTGATGTGACCCCGGACCAGCTTCTCAAAGCACCACTGGTGTGAGTGCGACTGGCCGGTAGTCATTTAGACTGGAGATGTTGCGCTTCTTGGGCAGGGGGACTATGGTGGAGGATTTCAGACAGAGTGGGACAGTGGACTGGGCGAGGGACTGGTTGAAGATCTTGGTGAAGACCCCAGCCAGCTGGTCCTTCAGTCCTTCGGGGCTGTCAGGACCCGCAGCCTTCCTCGGGTTGATTTCCCGCAGTGTACGCCTCACCTCGTGCTCCTCCACTGTGAAAGTGAAGCTGCTGTGGACCGTGGGGTGAGACGTTCCTGCCTCCGGTGGCTCTGCCTCAAAGCGGGCAAAGAAGATGTTTAGCCCCTCTGCCAACGAAACGTCACCCTCGACAGCTCCGACGGTAGTCCTGTAGTTGGTAAGATGCTGGACTCCCTGCCACACCATGCTGCCGTGCGGTGCTGAAAACAGCCGTAAAACTTGTTGGAGAAATGAGGAAATTAATCGAATGAATTTAAAAGGTTTATATTATAAATGTAAACACCCTCCATCCAGGATGTGGCTGGCTGTCGTACTCCCTGGGTAAATCAGCTGGATCAGCTCTAGTATTCCAGAATCCTCCATAATGTTATCTATAGATCCAAGGTAGGACTTCAGCAGGTGAAATCCACCCGACCTCGGAATGACGGGTAGATTGGCCATGTTCACAGCCTTCAGCCAGATCGGAAGATCGAACGTCACTATAGTGGCCCTGTCTGCAGAGAGCCGGATGCACTGAGAGTGGTGAAGATGGTGTTGTGGTCATTATGGTCACTTTCGATGACTGGGAGGAAATCAATCTGCGTGCTCTGCTTGACATTATCTGCATGGATACTCTTCATCCAGCCATTCCAGTTGGAGTGTGGAAGTCGGGATCCTGGGCTTTGATCACTCACCCTGCTGCCCAGAGTGTATCACCCGGTGTGAGAAGTGGCTGGTTGAGTGTCACAGAGTGAGGAGAGCTCAGCGATGGGAATAAATGTGATGGAGTTTATTCCTATCTGTGTCCTGTTGGTGAATGGAAGAATATTCACTTCAGCTCGCTTCAGGATCTTAGCTTTGTCAAGTGCCTTCAACTTCACCCTGTGGACAGCTGCTGTCGTCTGCAGATCTGGCAAAGGTGGTGCCGGAGAGGTGACTTTGATCCAACCCATTGAATGAAAGGGGGTGTTTCCGTGAATAGAGACAATGTTCAAATCTATTTTGTCCCCAACAAACCACCTCCATGGAGACCACCTTATCATCACTTTCACTGGCTGTCGGAAATGATAGATCCTCAAGAGTGGCATCAATCAACTACTCACTACTGTGCACTCAACACACATCAGTATAGAAAGCAAAGGGACACTCTATATTAGAAGAAAAGCAGAAAAATAATCATAAACAACAAGTTGTTAGAAAAATATGTTGATAATACAGTTTACGTATCTGACGTTAAAAGCAGTATATTGTGTCTGCCCGTGATCAACAGAGAAAAAGGATGCAAATGGATTCAGGCATGTCTGGTGCTTCAAGGTTGTCCTTACATTTGCGGGATGGTGCAGGACTAAATGGGACTTTTTTTGTTGCGGGCGGTCAAAAATGAAATAATTGTGGGAGTGGGTGGGATTGGTCTGAAATTCAACGGGAGTGGGCGGGAATGGGATTCATAAAATCACTCAGGGGCAGGGCTCTACTTCAGAGGAGCAACATTTCAAAAATAGATTAGAAATACTTAACGGCAATGCAGATTAACGCAGATTCACAGAAGTTTCCAACGGTCTCGTAGACTCGTACTCGTAACACTCAAGCAACATTATATTTGTCCGTGACCAGACAGTGGCACAGCTGCCTCACAGGAAATGGATTTACATTCAAGGGACCCTAGAGTACCGCCGTGTCCCAAATACAGAAAAGGTAACTGAGGGTGCTGAAAGGGGCTATCCTTTTACCCTTGTTGGACTGCTCGAGCAGTCACGACCAGTAGCGACTAGCGAGGCAGCAGCGGTAGGAGATATGAAACCCCAATGGTTGGAATTAGTGATGCCCAGTACTGAAGTGCCGACACACACTTCAAACCCTGCCTTCATTTACATAAATCACTGCTTCAGAGCTTGCTTCAGTGCGTAAAAGGTCACGTGACCAATGACGTCCGAAGCAGTAACTGTTCATTTCCTCAAACTGTTTTGATACTTTGAGGTGACATGGATCGGCTGTCGCAAAGATAATTAAGCCTATACAGAAAAATTGCCAGTTAGTTACTTCTGTGGCTTGTCTGTTTCGTGCTGGACTGGTGAACGGAGGGTTGTGGGTTCGAATCTTGGGTGGGGTGCTGCAATTACTTGCTACATTAGATGAAGTTTACTGAAAGTTCTTTAATCAACATTGAAATTTGAATCTCTCTCTGCAATACAAAGTATGAAACCTGACCTTTATGATTAAACACATTGGTGTTAATGTAACAAAAATGTGAAGGCCATTGACTAATTTTTTAAGTTATAAAAACATAATGTGGTTTTATATGACATGACTGTATCACTCGTAGACCTGCCTGCTCCATTTAAGGTTGCTGATAGAGACCTCTTACAAATTCACATGGACAGAATAATAGGCTGTTGAAAGATGGGTTTTCAACCATTTAGGGTAATTTTCACATAGTAAGTAGTAGGTCATGGCTTATTGTTGGTATCAACCACAACACACGGGAGTCTGTCCCCGTTACAATGTGCCTGGGAGATGGAGTGCCACACCTACAATCAGCTCCCAGTACTTACCGCACGACTTGCCACACCCAGGCCGTGCTACTCATAGTTACGCTGAGTTGGCGGTTCCCAGGATCAAACCCATGAACTTGTTGGTCAAAATTCCAGAGCTCTACTGACTGAGGACAATGACATCAAGACACTCAAAACAAATCAACAGCAAAACAACAAAATATCACAAATCAAGTGCTTGTAGGATAGACGGTGTTCTGTGTTATTTTTTGGCTAATTTGAATGGTGGTGTTGAATTCAGAAAATGGACCTTTAAAAAGAGACATTTCACTGCTGGTAAAGAAGAAAATATACTTTTAATTGTTAAGTGACAACCATTTTAATAACTTTCTTTATGATAGAGAATATATGTTTACATCTCTGACTGGATTACTGTTTTAATCTGGTAGAACACACAATCTATTTCTAAAAAGCTATTAGCAATCAAAATTATCCTATTTATCCTTATTCCTATACCATAATTAGTATTATTGATTCTATGTCTTGGTGGCACCACGCCCCATGATGGACTTCCTAGTGTTTTTCTCAGGTTTTAAAACAATTATATAACACTTTGGTCCAAACAGCGCCACCAAAAGGCCAAAACTAGATGCTAAAATGGCAAATACCTCGACTACATCTGCATATTTGCCCGGGGAGCTGATATATGCTGGGATGAACGCTATCCACACGGCACAGAAGATCAACATGCTGAAAGTGATCAGCTTGGCTTCGTTGAAGTTGTCTGGGAGATTCCTTGCCATGAAGGCTAGGACAACGCTGAGGATTGCCAGTAAACCAATGTAACCTAGCAATACTGCAAAGCCAACTGTCGATCCCACTTCACACTCGTAGACTATCTTATCACTTTGGTACTGTGTGTTTTTATGAGGAGTCGGCGAGGAAGACACGAGCCAGGCTGCACAGATTATCGCCTGGATGGAAGTAAGAGCCAGAACTGTTCCTCTCTGCTGCATGACACCAAACCACTTCTTAATGTCTGCGCCCCCAGGCTTGGATGCCTTGAACACGGCCAACACCACCATAGTCTTTACCAGGATACACGAGACACACAGCACAAAGCTGATCCCAAACGCGGCATGCCTCAGCTGACAAGTCCAGAGTCTGGGATGTCCGATGAACAGCAGTGAGCACAAGAAGCACAGTTTCAGTGACAGCAAGATTTGGAAGCTGAGTTCTGAGTTGTTGGCGCGCACTAACGGCGAGTCTCGATGGTAGAGGAAGATTCCCATGACAACGGCACAGATAAGTGTGCCCAGCAGTGAGATGGTGGTCAAGGAGATGCCCAGGGCCTCATGGTACGAGAGGAACTCCGTGCTCTTAGGGACACAGCGGTCTCGCTGGGGACTGGACCAAAAGTCCTCTGGACAACTGCTGCACTCGGTAGAATCTAACACAGAAAAGAAGATGAGCCCATTTAGACCTGCGGACGATTAAAACACAAAAAAAACACAAGGGTAAGACCACTTTTTTGAGGTTTGGGTTGTGTAGTTACTTTGCCATGATGTAACTCCAAATGTGGACAAGAAATAAAAAAATACTGCTCCAGTGATTAGAAATTGATAATTCAAAATATGCTCCTCATTGACTTACATTGTAGCTAAAACAGCTCTCAAAGTCACTCTTTTAGTACGTAAACAAACACAAACAAAGTTGATTCAGACAATATAGAGCATCACCAAAACTCATGTGGTTTTATTTTTTCATAAATTTGTTTGATTCCTGTTGATTTTACTATTTGAAGATCTGGATCCGGATCCACGGATCCCGTCCGGGTTTTCTTCCCAATAAAATGGACAAATCAACAGGAAGATAACATTTTTATGAAAAAATAAAACCACATGCGTTTTGGTGATGCTCTATATTGTCTGAATCAACATTGTTTGTGTTTGTTTACGTACTAAAAGAGTGACTTTGAGAGCTGTTTTAGCTACAATGTAAGTCAATGAGGAGCAATTATCAATTTCTAATCACTGGAGAAGTTATTTTTTATTTCTTGTCCACATTAGGAGTTGCATCATGGCAAAGTAACTACACAACCCAAACCTCAAAAAAAGTGGTCTTACCCTTTAACACCTTCCTTTTTCATTTTATTTTCTGGAATAACCTCATTTGTCCGAAACTGTTTGCGTTGCGTTCGAGCTTGTGTATCTGCTACTTTTGTTCTTTTAGTGTGACGCTGTAGTATGATCAAGTAGGGCGTTAATTTACCAAATAATATATAATTTATAATAAATAAAAAAAGGAAAATGTAGATAGGAGGTTTCTGCCTGACAACGACAACATCTAAAATGACACAGAAGCTTTCCCGGATCGAAAGGTATAAACAACATATAGGCTTTCCATGTCTAAATGGGTTAAAGGTACAGACACGTACAGTATCAGCCCGGACTCAGGATAACCTACAGTGCATGCTTAACGTAAACCCACCGGCCTGGGCCCGTGGTCGAGCGGTCCCGGCACCTAGGCTGGTAATCCAGCCTGACGGTGTGTCGCTGGTTCGAGTCCCGATTCCGACAACCTTTGCCGCATGTCTGGGACCACATCTCTCCCCGCCTTTCCTGTCATAATACTTAAAAAAAAACTATCAATAAAGGAAAAAAGCCCGAAAAAATATCTTACCCCATTCTGGGCGGCAACCCCTTTTGGTGTTTTACTGATATAGTGATGTTATACTTTAGTTACGAGCTTGTAGATCTGCATCTGCTATTTTTTTTTAATCGTGAAAATGTGGCGCAAATCTTTGAATATATATTCTTTCAGAGTGAACGTTTTTAACTAAAATCTTTGCTTCTGGGGGGATACTGGAATAACATATTTTCAGATAGGGGTCGGTGGCCAATTACATATTTTTGGGGGTCCTTGACATGAACATTTTTGGCTTTTCAGATAACTCAGCATTTAGAAGGCATTTGTAGAATCGGCCTCAGGTCTAAATGGGTTAAAAAAAAAGAAAAATAATGTAAACCCACCAGTCTCATTGCTGATCTCTCCCTCAGAGCACGCGATGCAGTCAAAGCAGCAGACAGGTTCTCCT
Source organism: Protomyctophum bolini (assembly GCF_963924005.1). NCBI lineage: Eukaryota > Metazoa > Chordata > Actinopteri > Myctophiformes > Myctophidae > Protomyctophum > Protomyctophum bolini. The sequence goes on along the minus strand of NC_137869.1, from coordinate 46,620,710 downwards.
TTCCTTCTGGCCACACGGGTTCCAGGGGAACAGCTCTCACTGCACACTGACCGAGGAGGCTACAGAGGACATTTTCTATGATCAGGGGTCATCAACGAGTGAGGGGAGGGCGGAGAAGGAGATCAGCCGGAGAATTGGAGCGGCAGACGGCGGTACCGCACTGTTGTGACGAAAAGAGAGTTGAGCCAGAAGGCAAAGCTCTCTGTCTACCGAGCAATCTTCGTTCCTACTCTCACCTATGGTTATGAAGTGTGGGTCATGACCGAAAGAATAAGGTCGCGAATACAAGCGGCCGAAATGAGTTTTCTTCCACGGGTGGCTGGCGTCTCCCTTAAAGATAGGGTGAGAAGTTCAGTCACACGAGAGAGACTCAGAGTAGAACCGCTGCTCCTTCGCCGGGAAAGGAGCCAGCTGAGGTGGTTCGGGCATCTGGTTAGGATGCGCCTCGGGCGCCTCCCTAGGGACGTTCTCGACGCACGTCCCACTGGGAGGAGACCCCGGGGCAGACCAAGGCGCAGTTGGAGGAAACAAATAGACTCACTGGCCTTGGAACGTCTCGGAATCCCCCAGGAGGAAGTCACTAATGTTGCTCTGGAGAGGGAAATCTGGAGCACCCTGGTGGAGCTGTTGCCCCCGCGACCCGACTACGGATAAGCGGTTGAAGATGGATGGAGGGGTCATCAACGTATCTGTGCACAGGACAAATGTGTTTGTGACCAGACTTGTCATTGTCATTTTGACATACATTTCCACCACAAGCCGGCGTAGCGATGAACCCTGACTATGATAAATTCAGGCCTCTTTTAGACGGCGACCATCTCCAGATAAAACGGCAAAGTCCTGTTGCATTTACATGAGAACGCACACTTTATGAAAACGCTATAATGTCGCTAGGTGGCGGTAACATGGCTGCCAAATAGACCAGTCACCCACGTACAAGAAGAAGAACCAGGTAGCTCTCCCTTCACGCAACCCTATCAGGGTTTTGAATGACGCTTCCAGACCACGACGGGGTTGTGGCCGTCGCTCGCTGCCTGCTTTCTACTAACACATTGAGGTGTCAAGACAGGCTGACAGGCAGCCCATTGCATGCAGGCAGAGCGCGCCACGGGATACATAAACGCTGCTGCCTGCCACCTATCCCATTCACAAGGCATTTCATTTACATCATGGTTTTACATTCACCATCGCTGATGAGCGGCGCCTGTTAGGAGGGAGGCTTTTTCATTGTAGGAACTAATAAACATATGCGTTGTGAGCCAATGTGAGCCATGATGTCTTAAGTTTTGCGTATTCGCCGTTTTGCCTGTTTATATGGAGGCCATAGGAAACGGCGTTCTCAAAAATGTCCACTCTGGGAGGTGGTTTCACTTTGTTGCGTTGTCACCTCCTAAAGGGGCCCCAGCAAACGATACTTAATTTTGCCGTTTCCTATGAACACCGGTCTCGTGTAAAGATCACCTCAGTCAATTTACAATTCACATCCATGAGTGCAACACGATAAACATGCGTTATTTTTTAGAAAGTCACCTTATTGGTTTCAAAGTTCCAGAAGATCCTGTCTTCGTCGAGGAAGAGTTCTCCACCCGTGGAGGCGGACTGCTTGAACACGCCTACGTTGTTAATCTTTGTGCTTCCGTCGGGGAGCCACACCCAATTGATGACATCACAGGTGGGTGTGGCTTCACTGTTCCCATCGAATACTACTTGATCCCCAAAGGATGTGGTGAAGTTGATCTTCTCCAGGTAATGCACAAGCTAGACGTGGTGATTAAAAGCATTACGAGGAGCAAGAGACTTTTAAAACCCTACTGCATACAAGACACAAACCATACAGTGGTGACACAGACTGTCTATGTATCAACTACTACATCTGAACCCCACCTGCAGTATTTAGAACATGATCTAAACATGAGCTATATCCCAACCTGCAGTGCATTGGGGGTCGGACCCGTAGGAAGACTAGCTAGCTATCAAAGCCCTGCATATTTCACATATTTTGCTGAAATATGTGATTGTTGTGGCAAATTATGCTATGCCTATATGAAAAAAGAATTGCCCCCCACATAATCTGCAGCATTTAGTTGCTTATACATTTTATCACGCAATCGCACATTTCTTTGGAGGGAGGGATTAAAGCTAACGGGGATCCTTAATGAAATGTTTCATCAAAGTACAATTAACCCATTCTGAACGGGAACCCATTTTGGTGTTATAGCATCATGTTATGCTTTAGCTATTGAAAAATAGCAGATCTACAAGCTCATAGCGCGCCACCGAGTGGCGCGCTACGAGCTTGTAGGTCTGCTATTTTTGAAAAATCGACTGACATTTTTAGAACCTGATCTCAGGTCAGAATGGGTTAATCAGACCAGCGTGTGTCCAGTGGAAACCTCGCATGAATCTGATCTCAGGTCAGAATGGGTTCAAAATCCAACATGAAAGTCTAAAGAAAACTTTATTGTTATTTGTATCGCAAACCTGCCATGGCTGGACAGTCCGCACGTTGGCACAGCCGCGGCCGGCGAAAGGCCCTCTCCCGGGCACACATTGCACGGCGTCATGGAGGGCGTGGGCCAGAGCATACACAGCCTTGTACACGTTGTACACCGTCCTGAGTTCGGACACGTCCAGCAGGGACGTCCGTGCGGTCCCTAGGTCCTCCCGTCCGGTGCACACTCTCCCACCGGCGTCTGCCCATTGCGACGGAAGGGGGGCAAATTTGCACTGAAACGTGTACTCCCAAAACTGCCTCACCTGAAGAAACACAGATTAATTATGTGAACGGAACAACGTCGTCTGCATTGTGGAGGAACCTCATTATGACCAAAACAGTTACTGTTCAGGATTACTCTGTGGAATGAGTTGGGGGATGAATTAAAATGCTGTGGAAACATAAACGGAGGATGGATTAAAAGGCTGTGGAAACATAAACCAATTCAAAACTAGAGTAATTTGTTTTATTTCCGATAGATACAGAAATGAAGAAGAGTACTAATGGCATTACAATAGAATAGGGAAACTAGGACCTACTGTAGTAGCCTATATAATTAAAGTAAACCATACCATATATTATATTAAGTAAACCATTATTATTAACCCATTTAGGCCTGACGTCGAAATTAAAAAAGCGTTAGCTCTGAAAGAATATATATTCAAAGATGTGTGCCGCATTTTTAAGATTATTTCAAAAATAGCAGACCTACAAGCTCATAGCGCGCCACCGAGTGGCTCACTATGAGTTTCAATAGCTAAAGTATAACATAATGCTTAGTTAAAACACCAAAAGGGGTTCCCGCCCAGAATGGGTTTTAAACAATACCAGATATTATGTACTTAAAGTATAGTACACCATATCATCTATTATATATATTATATACTATATTATATTATAGTAAAACCATATTATATATTATACCTACTATACCATATTACAGTAAACCATATATATATATATATATATATATATATATATATATATATGCTATATATAGTATAGTATCACATTCTATAAGGGTAACATAACATACTGTACGTATGAGATGTAGGAATCATAAATAATAACCCATATATATCATATATCATACTATAATTCAGCGAATGTCTGAATGTCTGAATGTCACTGACAGAGCGTTATCTCATCATTGACTGCACGAATCACTCCCACTTTTCACACAGGCATGGACCATGATTATATGGAGGTCTTAACAGAGCCCTTTTTTCGATTTGACACATTAATGATTAATAATGAATTTATTAGTGAATAAAAACAGCCGTTTACAGCCGTGGTCTTTGTACGTGGTCTATCTCCGACCGAGCCACACTATTAGCACACATCTCTCCATGCCAAAAAAATTCTGCACGCTCCCAGAAGTGACCTAGGCTACTTTTTACAGACGCAACTGTCATATTTACTGTACAAATATTGTTTTTACATCACCACACCATCCCATGGGCAATGCGCCTGGGTGCAGTACCCCCTGCTGCCACAAGATGGGGCAAATATCTCACAACGGGTAAGGGCTAGTAATAATAATTTGCCAATAATGTACTTTGGGGTGCTCTTTGCCATCTCTGTCTTAATCAATCGCACAGGCAATGGAATGTAGTGTGTGTGTGTGTGTGTGTGTGTGTGTGTGTGTGTGTGTGTGTGTGTGTGTGTGTGTGTGTGTGTGTGTGTATGCGCGCGCGCGCGCAAATATATACATATGTAAGGTCTACATGAATGTATGCACTGTGCAGGTAGACAGATAAGTAAGTAAACAAATAGACTCCAGGGGGTGGGGTGCATACTTAGTTTAGACTAGTCATTCGTTAGACATGGGTTAATAGGTTTAGGTCTGCTGCCCCGTGTAACTCTACAAGTTACAATAAAAGATGGATATACCAAACGATTATTATAACGAAAGAAACAAAACGATTAGAATTAAACCCATTTAAAACTAGGGGAATCAGTTTGGAGGTGCACAGCGCTCTTGGGGTTCCGCCGTGGGTTATATCCGCTCTAGACTGGAACTGATACCTATAAAAAAGCAGTTGCAATCAGAAACATGAACCAACTTGCCAAAGTAAAGCCTCCCCATGAAAGTATTTCTGTTTATGTTTCATATTATTGTTGACTATCACAATTCCTTATGCTACTACAATGTCCGATGCGCGTAACACAAACATTGAGTGGTGTGGCGCGTGGCGTTTTAAATGAAAAAAAGGTTATTATTTACTTTATAATTCCGCTTTGCCCCATCATTCCGTGGAGGGAAAAAAATAAGTAAAAGTCTGGCGGCATGTCGTCCATTATGGACATAAGGAAAGGAAAGACGACACAATCGTGGGTTTTGTGGTGCAGCCAGCTGACAGCCAGGGATACCGCTTGGGCCCACAGAAAGGATGAGAAGTCAGGTTGAGAACACCCAGTACAGGCCCTCTCCTCTTATGAGGAGGACCAAGGTTTTCTGAAATACCTCATGTTTCTGTATCAGTGGTGCTCAATATTTCATGTCAAGGACCCCACAAATTGTATGTAATATGCCTCCGCCCCCATTTGAAAATATGAAGTTCCAGGGACCTCCCCAGAAGCAAAGATTTGAGTTCAAATGTTCACTCTGAAATAATATATATTCAAAGATTTGAGGCACATTTTCACAATTAAAGAAAAAAAGTAGTTTGAGTATGAGCTTCTTAGATCTGTTATTTTCCATTAGCTGAAGCATATAACACCAGAACAAACTGAAGAGGGAAAGGAGGATGGTGATTGAATACGGAAATGTAACAGAAAAGACTCTACGTACTATGACATTCTCATGGCTGTTGTCGAGGTCATTTTCCGGGCGTGTGTTCAACAGGAAGTCCCGGAGGCCCGGTATGTCTCCCCGCCGGAAGGCCAGCCCCAGGCTGCCTCTCAGGTAGGGCATGTAGTGAGGAGCCTCCAGGTTTGGGTCTGGTATCCAGCACACGTCAGCGATCCACTGCACACCTGTCAGCTTCTGCTTCACCACCTGTTGGTTGGGATCACCATCAACAACAACAACAACAACAACAACAACAACATACAATATTCTGTAAATGATCAAGACAAAATGCATTCTACTAGAATTGTGGCGTGAAAGTACCTGAGCTTTCCCTAGCTTGTTGTGTGTTTGCTCCGTGTTTGGGACACGCAGCAAAATGCTTTAATGTTTTTATTGCGAACGCAGTGAGCACTTACTATGAGACCTAGCAGATCATGTCTGTGCGTGTGTCTGTGTGTCCCCCCTTTGTGCCCATATATGGAGCTGAGTGATTTGTTTGTGATTGATGCAAGTGTCTGTCCCGCTGTTACGTCACCATGACTCAGCCATAACCATATAAGGAGTCCCCAAAGCAGCTATACGTCCAAAACCCAAATATGTACGAGCTGCGTTCGCTTCCCGCGTTTGCGCGTCTTACTGGTTATATATACACGCAAATGACGGTGAGCACGGAGCAGGTTGTGGAGAATCAACACAATTAAGGGCACGAGCGAGTGGGATAAAATGAAGCCACCTGGATCGAAGAGAGGGTCCCCACCTAACCACCTAGGAAACCACCTAACTCAATTTGAAAACTAGTAAACCAATGACAAGTTGTTTTTTGTTAAAAAAAAAAAACCTCTTAACTCCATTGGACTCTCAAACTGTCTGCTAAAGCAGCTAAGTCCACCACCTCTCCCCCTCTCGTGCAAGTACTTGACAATATATAAAGTCACAACACAATTTAAGGTTTTCTTAATTTCCTGAAAACTGAACATTTTGGAGTTAGGTGGTTTCTTCCGGACAGCAGAGATATATGACAGAACATCTTCACTTCAACATATTATGTTAATATTATTTCCACACAACAGCCTTACTTACTTTTTTATACTTTTTTATTATTTCCACACAACAGCTCTAAGGTATATTATACCTTAGAGCTGTTGTCTCTCTCTCTCTCTCTCACACACATTAGAGACACAGCACTACCCCTCTCTCTGTTTCTGGCGCCCCCTACTGGTATAGATAAGTAACATACTCGTGCTCATTGACGTACACAAACACGTACGTACACAAACAGGTACACCACTGGTGCTCATTGACGTACACAAACAGGTGGACATTGCTGGTTGTAGGAGTGGTTGCACCACTCAAAAATCACTAACACTGTGAAACATCAAGATGTGTTTCACCATGTTAATGATTCTTTGTCATACTTTTTCATCATTTCCACACAACAGCTAAGGTATATACATTAATGACATGGTAAAATGTTGAAAATGAGTGGAATGCCCCTTTAACGCCCCCCGACCGACCACACCTCCCTCGTCCATGAGCTTAACCACGTGCACGCCGTACACGACGACGACGACCACGCGCGCCGTGGACGCCTTCATCATGGAGACGATGGTCCGCAGCTGTGCCGGGTCGCTGTCCCAGGGCATGAGCTGGGCGTACGCCAGGCAGCCCCGCAGGCTCTCGTCGGAGCGGGCCAGCTCCGAGCGGAAGATCTGGGCCACGTCGCGGCCGTAGGAGTCGTCGCTGTACAGCAGCCCTGCCCACGTCCAGCCCAGGCGCCTCATGATCTGGAGCATGGCTAGCACCTGGAGAATTTGGCAGTTACGTATTTAAGTGTTGTTGTTTTTTGGCAGCACATTTTGATTTGAGTTTTTAAAGGGACACTTCACCCTTTTTGCAAAACATATTATGTTAATGACGTTTAGAAGCTTTAGAACACTTTCCTGGGGGTCTTTATGTGTGTAATATGTGGTTTTAGATGTTTTAGATTGTAGCAGTGAGCACAGTGTCTCTGATGTCATGGACACTGGTCTCACTACCTTCCTGGACTACAATTCCCATAATTATTTGGTGCACTGCTCCTCCTTGTGGATAGGGGGAGAGCTGTCTTACTGAGACAAAATGTAGTCCAGGAAGGAAGTGAGGCCAGTGTCCATGACATCAGAGACACCGGGCTCACTGCTACAATCTAAAATATCTAAAACCACATATTACATACATAAAGACCCCCATGAAAGTGTTCTAAAGCTTCTAAACGTCATTAACATATTGTTTTGCAAAAAGGGTTAAGTGTCCCTTTAAGTCTTTTTAGTGTTATAGTCTAGTTTTAGCTGACCAACTATCGTGAGATTCTAGTCGACTAAATCTACAGTTGATTTCGTCGAACAAAATGTGTTTTGGCGGGCCTTGATGCCGTCGTAATGACTCGTGGAAATGTACAATATTTGAATCCGAGGTGTAGTGGATTAGAAGTATTGGAAGTTGTTACAGAAATTACAAAAGTGTACTTAAGTAGCCTACTGTCCAGTACTTAACTTAAGTACTAGACAGTACTTAAGTTAAGTACTGTCCAGTAGGCTACTTACGTTAAGTACTGTCCAGTAGGCTACTTACGTTAAGTACTGTCCAGTACTTAAGTTAAGTACTGTCCAGTAGGCTACTTACGTTAAGTACTGTCCAGTAGGCTACTTACGTTAAGTACTGTCCAGTACTTAAGTTAAGTACTGTCCAGTAGGCTACTTACGTTAAGTACTGTCCAGTAGGCTACTTACGTTAAGTACTGTCCAGTAGGCTACTTACGTTAAGTACTGGACATTACTTCCGTAAAGTTACTGTACACCACTGGAGGTGATATGTGCTTAATAAAGGAGCAATTAAGACTGTCATCTGTGCCATTTTAGATGTGGCCATTAAGAAATAGCAGGTCTTCAATTGACCTGCATCTGAGTACGGCATCGGTCAAACTATTGGCATAGGAATGCAACAAAATATAATAATAAGATTAAATAAAAATTAAATGGATAGAAAATAAGTATTTGTTTTGGCAAACTACCCGATTATTCTGTCTGTCTGCCTGTCGTATGTAAATCAGCGAAGCTCCTACACAGATTCCACAATGAAAACCTCTAATAATTCTCATTTGACTCTGTTTACAGAGACCACAGCAGCAATAGTATACGCAAATGAAATGAGAGATGATATGCAATATCAATTATACACATTAGAGGGTAGTCCAGTGCTGTACTGTACGTGGAACACGGACTACTATAGAAAGGTTCACCTGAATGGTGTTACTTATGCTGGTTCTGAAGAAGGAAGGGTGCTGGTTCCGGTCGTTCAGACAGGAACACAAGGCCCAGTAACTGATCTGGAAAAAAGAAAGAAAGAAAAAAAGGCACAACACACCTGTTCTGTAACGTACAGATCGTCTCTGTCGGGGTGGAAACCTCAGTATGTCCAAAAGTGTTACGTTTCAAGGTTCAAATTTAAATACAGAAGTAGCACATCGACCAGCTCGAACCGGGGCGCGACTTGCAGATCTGCTACTTTTGATGCCGATGTGTGAAGCTGCAGTGCGATCAATGACATTAATTCGTGGAAAAACAAAACATGGCCTGGGCCGTGGCTCAGCGGTCCAGGCACCTTGTCTGGTAATCCAGTCTGGCAGTGTGCCGCGGGTTCGACTCCCGATCCCGACGGCCTTTACTGCATGTCTCCCCCCCCCATCTCTCTCCCCATTTCCTGTCAGCCTACTGTCTGTCCCTCCATAAAAAAATATAAAATAAAGACCTAAATGATTATGTATTTTTTTATTTTTATTTTACAAGATGTCTCCCTGTGTACTATGCATGCTCCACTCAACGGATCAAATACATTCCTAACATCCCACTGCTACACATAAAGGATTGCATATGAGGGTGGAAACCTCATAATTATGTCCAAAAACTGTTATTTTTCAGGATAGTAGAAAAAGCTGCAGATCTACAAGCGGCGTGCTTCGAGCTTGTGGATGTGCTACTTTTGATGCTTTTGTGTGGCGCTGTAGTGTGATCAAGTGTGGCGTTAATTTACGTAAAGAGTAATAAAAATAGAAAGTTAAAATATGGGGTAAAAGGTTTCTGCCCGACAGCAACAATATTATACTTTATACATCACCACAAGTCACCACAATTATATTAAGCATAATATCGTATTATATATGAATAACAAAATCACCACAATTAAGCATAATATCAAATACGTTTTTGATTGATTGATTAGACATAAATGAATAAACAGCACAGTGGTACGGTAAGACATTTAGGCTAAAAGGAAAAACAAAACAGAAAAGTCTTGTTTCCATTGTGGTCCTATATGTAATGCCATGGTAAAAAAAAAAAAAAAGTATATTTTTCCAGCAATACACTTACCATGGGCACTCTGTACAAACCTAACACACTGGAGATGGCGACGGTATTCCTCGAGGTATCGGGACCCACAATGCCGAGCATCGGAGGCCCGACGCAGCTCTCGTCCAATCGGGACCGCCCCTCGCTCCCACTGGCCAATGACAGGGCGGCCTGGAAGCCGACTCCGAGCGAGTAGCATGTGTCGTAGAGCCCGTAGCCCAGCGTGACGTTGGGCAGCAGGCTGGGGTTGCCGTTGATCTCTGCGATGGCAAAGGCCATGGTCTGGGCCCACTTGAACCCGTCAGTGTCCAACCTAAACACGCAAAGATAGTAATGTAATTAACCTCACATTATTATACTGTAATAAACCTCAAAAGGCCATGGTCTGGGCCCACTTGAACCCGTCAGTGACCAACCTGAACACGCAAAGATAGCACTGTAATTAACCTCACATTATGATACTGTAATAAACCTCAAAAGGCCATGGTCTGGGCCCACTTGAACCCGTCAGTGTCCAACCTGAACACGCAAAGATAGCACTGTAATTAACCTCACATTATGATACTGTAATAAACCTCAAAAGGCCATGGTCTGGGCCCACTTGAACCCGTCAGTGACCAACCTGAACACGCAAAGATAGTACTGTAATAACTAGTCATGTAACAATATAGTCGAAAATTCCATCGAAATTAAAACTCAAAATATCGCATCGTTTGACTTTGTATCTTATCGCAGGGGTTCTCAACGTCTTTGGCTGGGAACCCCAGGAAATGCTTGTGAACCCTTGTCTTATCGTATCGTTTTGAAATGCAAATAATCAATTGTATCACTACTAAGCACTTTATGTGCGTTGTATTTAGCAATTCTATGAAGAGAAATATAGCTGCAAGCAGCGATAAGGTGGGACCAAGAAAGAAGACAATACGCAATAAGAACAATATGCACAAATAAGAATCTCAGGCTGAGTTGTTGCTACCTGGATTTGAACCAGTGACCCTGTGGTCCAAAGGTGAGAGTTCTACTGAGCTATGCAGACACAGTCAGTTGACTCATTCTAAACAGTAACATCATTTAGTATTTTTGGTAACAACTGTCCTGGTCTTTATCCATTACTACAGTGTGTTTTCACGTACCAACTCTTTGCACGCTTTCAGTGCTATTTGGCATGACCCTCTACCATACTGTACAGTTGCAAAAGCATATGACGCTGCATGCATGTATTAGGGACAAAAGAAGAATTTTCACAAACAATTTTCGTTGGCTCATAAAAACTTAATCTTTTGACTTACAATAATACTATGATTATTTGTCCGTATAGGTCCAAAGTTCACATGTAGACATTTTTGTGCATTTTGATCAAATATCCTGGGAGGATAAAAATCACACCTGTGTGAACTGAGTGTTGCAACCCCCCCCCCCCCCCCCCAACTCTCTCTCTCTCTCTCGCTCTCTCTCTCTCTCTCATTAGCAGGCAACAGAGCAGCACTATCCCTCTCTCTGTTTCTAACGCCCCCTACTGGTACTAATAGTCATATACTGGTGCTCAGTAATGTCACATACATAGGTGAACAACACATACATAGGTGAACACAGACACACGGACATTGCTGGTTGTAGGAGTGGTTGCACCACTCAAAAATGGCGGGTGATCTAAAGGTCAGATGTCAAAAGTCAGAACACAAAAGTTGTTCGGCATGAGGATACACATATGTGTATCAAAGTATCATTGCTAACGGTCAAACGGTTCATGAGATATTCACGTTCAAAGTTTGCATTTTCAATTGAGTGCTATAGTGCCACCATTTGGCCAATCGTCATGGGCTTCGCTTAGTCACCGTTTGGCATGGCCCTCTACCAGATTACCGCGTTTCGCGAAGAAGAAGAAGAAGAAGAAGAAGGAAAAAAAACACAAACAATAAGTGACCAAAGTCACTTCGTGACTTCTTGGTCCCTTAAAAAAGTAAAAGAGGGGTTTAATTACTTTTCCATTCCATATTGCTACACTTGACGATAAATATGTGTATTCTCTGTGTTCATGCCAAGGTGCATGTCTGTCCATAATGTGTTCAAATATTATGTCCATGTTTTTGCCAGAGATGAATGTTTCCCTGGGGGTCCTCAGAAGTACTACAGTGGGGGCAGACAGTGTGATAGGAACTTAAAACAAAAATAAAAATAGCCAATCTACAAGCTCACACACTGTAGCTTTGCGAGCTTGTAGGTTGACTTTTTTCCGGGACGATATTGCAGGAAAAAAAGAGCAGACCAAGTACAGAGCCAAATCAGGTCACGTTGACTAGTAAATACTGTAAATTAACAGTAACTATTGTGTAAACAAAAATCTAAAACAATTTCCACAATAGTAATGGCAGTTCTGTCAAAAAAAATTAAGAAGCCTTCTGTGAATTCTGTGCAATCTAGGAAAGACACACATTTTTTACAATATGTAGTGGGATGGGGGTCATCCCTGCTGAAAAACATTGATTGAAGACCCCGGAATATCAACTAGTCTTATGGTAGCTAAACATCAAAACAAGGTACTTAGTGAGGTAAAAACTACTCACATGTCTTACTTAAGTAAAAGTATATAGGGCTGAAGTGGTTAATGTATGTGTTGTAATAATATCAAAACATTGTTACAGTAACCAGAAACTAAACTTTTCAAATAATTGTAGTGGAGTAACAGTACAATATTTGCTTCTGAGATGTCGTGGAGTAGAAGTAAAAAACGTATTGAAAATTGGAAGCACTCCAGTAAAGTAAAGATACCTCAAACATGCACTTAAGTAGGCTAAATGCACTTGGTTACTCTCGAATACCGGATAACTTGCTGGGAAGAGTGGAGAGAAACAGGTGTCAATGTCTTCATCGTTATGCTAACATGCTGTCTTCATCAGTATAGTGTCAACCCACGGATGTTATAGTTCATTTCCAAAGTTATTTCGTGCAATTTAATGGTCAGCTAGGTAATGATAAAAAAAAAGGTGAGTATGTGAATTCTAATGATAGTACCAATGATATTTCAGGATATTGTTACTAATGAATTACATTGTTTCTGTACTTCGCTACTAAACTTTAGCATTCCTACTTCATCTAGTGTAAACTCTAAACAAATATCCTCTCTCTCTCTCAATTCAATGCAATTTAAATACAGGTGAAGTAAAACTAACATGCACTAAACCGCGGCGAGATGGAAAACCATCTAAATACCTTACTTTCCACCATTTCGGCACTACAGCGCCGAAACAGCGGTAAAATAGGAGTATGAATCGGCCCTAATACTGACTAAAATGTGACTAAAAGTAAATAAAAACTATTCAAGAGACGATGACTAAAACTAAAATCAAAATGTACTGCCCAAAACAACACTGCTTTCCACCGGTGGTGATACTCACCCGTAGCACACGGGGTCCTGTGGCTGGGAGGTGAAGGACAGCTCGGGGAACACGGGGATGTTGTGGATGGGAAACATTCCGCCCAGGACAAAGTCCCCAGGCTTGTACATTGTGTTGAGATTAAACTGTGCCTGTAACTATAGCGATGGGACGATTAGGAAGATTAAACATACATTACACATGTCACGATTGTTGTGGCAAAAAACTATAATACTTGCGATTTAACGACACTATTATCACGACAATTGGAACATGCTTAAGATTTAAACTGACACTTTTTGTTAAGCACTTGAACCCCCAGGATCTACAAGCTCACAATGCGTTGCAACGCATTTTGAGCTTGTAGATCTGTGATTTTGGCAAATTGATTTGCGTACAGTGAAATTAGAGTGTAGCAACTTTTTTTTATCAAAGTATAGAGGATTTAAGTGGTACTCAATTCGTAAGTAAGTAGTACATTTTATTTATGAAGCAGCTTAAACAATCAAATTAAAACACAAGAGCAATATTACAAGAAGAAGAAAAGTGAAACATTGACCTGCACAAATACGTCAGGTAGACCTTTCAATAGGCTAAAATGCATAATGAAATAAATACGTTTTCAACAAATTCTTACAATCGTCAGCAATTTGCAGCTCAACAAATGCTATACGTTAAATTGAAATCTCCAAGATATGTGTGAGCTAATAAGCATAATAAGGATCCCATCCCATATACCTGTAAGTCACAAGAGGAGGAGGAAGACAAAGGACAGAACCCAGAGAACAACATCAAGGACACGCATGAAAGCAGGCGTGTGTCTAGAGAAGCCCTCATGACTGTCTTAGCGCCCACCCCTCCCCCTTTCTAAACCCGCGGTCCAGCTGTTATACATTTTATACACATGTAGAGCGCTGTACCCACCCACCCGGCCCACCCCTCCGTGCCACTATGCGTAATCTTTTACCAAGACCCACGAGTGCTGTGTCCGTCCCGTGTGCATGCCCACCCAATGGCATTACGTAATCTTTCACACCACAACACCCATCAGAGCAGGGGCCGATACTAAGGGCCGATTCATACTCCTATTTTAGAGCCGAATAAAAGTCGGTTCGGCGCTGTAGAGCCTACAATTTGACGTCATTTGAGGTTCGGGGGGGGGGGCGGGTACCGTCCTAAAGTCGGCTCTTCGGTGCTACTGAAATTTTCTGACGAGCCGAAATCATTTCGGCATTACAGCGCCAAAACAGCGGTAAAATAGGAGTATGAATCGGCCCTAAGGCTGCACAATATATCGTTATCAGAGGGGTCACCAACATGACCGTACACAGACAAATGTGTCCGCAGCAAAGACTTGGTCTTGTCTGTGCGGGTACAGTTTTAGATTTTCTGTTTGACACCCCATTAAACTGTTCTAATTTTGATCATTTTATAACACCCATGCACTTATACTGAATGTCTCCAGGTTTTCCCAGAATAAGTATTTACTATATGGCACATTAGGAGTCCAATAGTCACCCAGAATTTGAGAGGACCTGTGATGTCATATGACATACTTTTTATTTGTGATTTTTCTATTCATTTGGTCATTATAAGGTCCACAGAATGAGAGGTCTGCTCTGCCAGGAAACATCGAGAGAAAAAGTGATTTATTTTTGTATACCACACCATAGACAACATAAGGCAAAATCTTTCAAAATTCATCATGTCAAACTAGGGGGTTTTCGTGATTCTGAATCCATTCCAAGCATTAATTTTGCACGAAAAACACTCCTTGGCCTAAAAATGGCCATAGCCGTCATCACAAATGTGATTTGGGCAAGTGGTAAATAATATCGTATATCTTATTGATATTGCAATATTGGCAAAAATACAGATATGTCCATATCGTGCAGCTCTAGCCAACACCACACATTAACAATCATTGTGTGTGTGTGTGTGTGTGTGTGTGTGTGTGTGTGTGTGTGTGCGCGCGCGCGCACCTGCGTGCATGCGTGTGTGCGTGCGTGTGTGTGTGCATGCGTCTGATAGCGTATTATTTGACCTGGCATCCTAATCATTTAGAAATAAATTTGGAATAATATGGAAATAATTTAACATTATTCTTCTCTTCTGGGGGTCCCTGCATGGCAGAAAACCTTTTCAGATGGCGGCAGAAATACTGTATATCATTTTGGGGGTCCTTGGCACGAAAACAGTTGACAACCAATTGTCCGACCCTGACATGCGTGGCTGTTTAAGACACATACATGGCTGGTTAAGACTCACCTGTGGCTCTGACATATATCTGGTCGGTTAAGACACAATAGCCTACTGTACGTAGCCGGTTAAGACCCATGCGTGGCCAACTAAGACACACCCGTGGCTCTGCCATCCCTATAGAGTATAAAGGTTTCGGGACTGCAGTCGTTGGACTGTTAGGACGTCAGACCAAAGCTATGCAACCGGTTTAGTGTAGAGGCCTATGAAATGTCACTGTGTGACATAAATGAACCAACTGGAATAGAATATGAAAACGCTGAACGATACATGTTTATCACATGATAAGTGTACAAGTGTAGTGATTTGTGTGAGTTTTGGACAACATCTATATGAGTAGCTACAGTAACAGCAAAAAGACGTGGTAAGGTTTGAGGAAAATGCTAAATGACAGGAATTTGTTTGATGAAAATGTGCATGGCCAATTTTGCCAGTTGCGAGAACCCTTGACATGGCCGCGCGTCTCATGACTGAGTAACAGTTGTAGGTCCAAACGTGAAGTCTGGTATATGCCTTGAGGCTGATTCAATACATAAAACATGGGAAATGGTACATTTAACACCTTTATCCAATGTGCTTTACGTGGATTGTGCTTTCCATTCACCCATTCACACACGGAGCCCGGGATCGAATTGGGAACGTTCCGGTTCCCAAGCGGACACGTGCACACTCTACCCCTGAGCCCCACTGCCGGCCCCTCAATTACTAGGGGTGTGGATGCAAAGTTATTTGTGAGCTGTGCACGCAGGCTGCCAGGCAGGCAGACACAGCCAGTCGGCCGGACAGACAGACAGACAGACAGACAGACAGACAGACAGACTGTGGCAAAAACATATGGTGGAGATAAGGTCAAGGGGTCAATGGCAGTAGAGGTGACAGCAGTATGTGAGTGACTGTCTGTGGGCACAGGCCCCAAAGTTCTCACATCGCCTATCAAGTCTAAATACAGTGGTTCTCAAAGTAGGGTCCGGGGACTACCAGGGGTCCACTTGAGGGGTTACCAGGGGGTCTGCATCAAAACGGGAACAGTTTGAACACGCATGCCCAGATTCATAGTTTGGCCATTCAAAAATAGCTGATCTATACGTAATGTCACAAGGTCACAACGTGTCACGATGTGATCATGCGTTTGTGAGCTTATAAGATTATTCTTGTTGACTTTCGGACTTACAGGGCAGTCTATGGACTTTTAATGTTTTTAGAAACGTCATGTGGCGACATCTTGTTATCTAGTTAAAGTGGCTGAGGTGTGAGAAGTAAAATATGGCAGACTGGAGGGATTAGGATTGTTGTTATCAGGTTAAAGTGGCTGAGGGAAAAACAAGTGTGAAGCCTCGGGCATCTTCATCTCAGCAGCTCCGCTCCCAAATGACCAAAATGACACTCCCTTGGCTGAGTGTCTGATCTGAAAGGCAGCTCCACAAACACAAACACAGACTAAATTAATGAAACCAGGCGTAAGATTAATTTCATCAGGCAGAGTTCTGACTGCCCAATTAAAAACCTGCCCAGACCTGCCCCCTTGGAAATTTTTGAACTTTGAAATAGACGGCTTGGATTGCAATGGTCAACCGTGGTATTGTCCTGGACAGTCGGCACACACTGCAGCTGCGACTCGATCCTGTAGGTTTTCACTCTATATAATAGTCTATAAAATGGACAACTGGCGGCCCCCACATTCACTTAATACATTCACAGAATACTGATGTATTATTGATTTCAGCTGTTACAATTCCAAACATGCACACATTACCCGCTTTTTATTACTTGGTCTAAATTTGTAGGTTAATGAGTAGGCCTACTATTCAAATGCTATGCTTCTTTTATGTCATATGTATTTGTATTTAGTTAATATAAAGTTCACATAACGCTATTTGTTCTATGACAGTGTCATAGAAAGAATAGCTGATGTACAAAGACAGTAATATGCAATGCGGCCCTCTGGAGTTGGTGTGGAACTGTGGTGGCCCTCCCCATGGTCGAAGTTGCCTATGCCTGGTCTATAACATGAGTTGAAGGATCAGACCCTTAATTCGGATTTTTAAGCTGTTTAATCAGTTCAGAAAAACGCGACCGGTGTGCAACCACTTTTACATTTAAGAATCAAAGGTTCCTATTTTGGGGTTTAGTAATAAACAAATACATTTACTAAACCCCAGGGGGGCGCTAATATATTAAAGTGTAACTCATGTTGCTATATATGTAATGATGATGTAAAACAAACAGTGTCAAAACAAATATTAAATTATCTTTATTACTTGCGCAAGCAGAGCACGCAAGTAATAGTTTTTGTCCAGTGATTCGATGTTTGATGCGTATGCGCCGTGACAGCGTATGATGTAATGACTACTTGTGCTTGATATGGTGTGGTGTCAGATTACAGCATGTATACATAGGGGCATTACCTTTAATCCTCCCGACACTAAAACATATCGTCATTACGTCATCATCGAAAACCAATTACACCCTGGCATTGGGTCCTTTAATCCACATCTTTATTACTGTACAATACATCATCATTGAGAGCTAGTTACTTGCGCGCGCAAGTCATAATTTTCGTGCAGTGCTTGATGCGTATGTCGCCGTTAGTATAGCACACTTGTGTGCAACAAGCAAGTAGGCACTCGACAGAGTCCAGTTCTAGTTGTTAATGTGATTTAATGTTTGTGTTAGGGACAAGATGACGTACATTTTCCCTTCATTGTCAATGGCGTTTTTAAAACAAAAAATGAACTAACTAGAACTGCACACTGTCGACCGCTGCGAACTTTCAAATCTCATCCTCTCTGTGAAATATTGGTTTCAATATTGAATTATTAGGTTTAGCTATGTGCTACGTACCTAGTCATTGGAGGTAAAAAATATATATTTTGAAGTAGCCAATAAATACAGTCCCATCGGTTTAGAAGTGTCCTGGATCCACTTAAAAAATAAAACATGGATATCAGATGACAAAATATGTTATAGTATAATATTATTATTTATTTTAAACCTTCAATAACCTTGCTTTAATTTTACTTAATTTTGGATTATAGTGATATGATATCAATACTAATGGTCTGAGTAATAGGTGTCTCTAACTCCTTACGTCATACGCAGCCACGGCATACGCATAAAACGATCCAAGTAACCACAGTATACTACTTTTCAATTTACAAATTACATATACATATATACTTACAGTATATTATGTAATCTGAAACCAATGCCATATCAAGCACAAAAATATATAATGTATACCAATGCCATTGTATAACTCAATGGCTGTCAATGGTGATGTGATAAAGTTATCTTTCAGTGTCAGGTGGATTACAGGAAATGCCTCTATGTATATACGTACGTATATGTAATCTGTAAATTGATTATCAGTTTACTGTGGTTACTTGGGTCGTTTGATGCATATGTCTGTAGCTGCGTATGGCGTAATGAAGATATGTACCAATGCCAGGGTATAACTGGCTCTCGATGGTGACGTAATAATGATATGTTTCAGTGCCGGGTGTGCTGTCACGGAAACGGTCGGTGGCGTGACGTCAGGCCACGACGTCACGTCACCCTATAAAGTAAGTATGGCTCAGAAGAGTCAGACCGTGCGCGACCAAGAAGTGTGCCAATTCAGAAGAAGGAGAAGCAGTAGAAGGATCAATAATACAATATAACTAGAACTGCACTCTGTCGAGTGCCTTGCTTGTTGCACACAAGTAATGGCCTACTAGTGCGCAAGCAGAGCTTACAAGTACTGTCGACCGCTACAAACTGTCAAATATCAGCTTCTCTGTGAAAGAACGTGTGAAATATTGAATTATTAGGTTTAGCTATTTGCTACGTACCTAGTTTTTGGAGGTAAAAAAGTAGTGTTGTTAAGTATGATAAGAGATGGCTTTCGTAGCTAAGTAGCTCTCAATGATGACGTAATAAAGATGTGGATTAAAGGACCCAATGCCAGGGTGTAATTGGTTTTTGATGGTGAAGTAATGACGATATGTTTTAGTGTCGAGATGATTAAAGGAAATCATCATCATACAGTATTTCACATAATGCATGTGAAATGAACATGAAAAACGACTGCATACTGTGTTCTTCTTTTCCATTTTTTGAGGGACGCTAGGCCCTCCTATATAGTTTTTGTACCCACACGTCAAATGTCCGCCAAATATGACATACATCTTGTCCCCACACGTCTCATATTTGCCATTGACACCTGTGTGAAGTATTATTATAAGCAATATTTGCCATTGACAATAAAGGAGAAATTAGGTCAAATGTCCGCCAAATAGGCCTATGACTAAAATGTGTACGATGACAAGAGCACCCCTCACTTCACACGGGTGTGACCATGAGCACTGTACTGCATCCAACACAGTTTCTGATTGATTGCGGACAGAACATTTTGTGTGGAAATTAGACAATAAAGATTGCTTAAATCAAAATCATTGTTTAACATGGCCGTCAATGGGACATTGTGACAAAACCTATTTCACCACTGGGATTTCTTAGGACTTATGTTGTATACAGTGTTGGGTATTGCCTTGCTTTACTCGTTACTGGAAAAAGTAATAATATTACAGTAATATGTAACTATAGTAACTCGTTACTGCCCAACACTGCTAACATATGAACAAAATGAAAGAGTTTCTGTTGCAATTTGTTTGAGATTAATCATTAACCTTTAATGCCCAACCGTTTTCATATCAAGGCCCATTATGTATTTGTCATGAGCCATGGACCACCATTTGATGGCATTTAGCCTCTCAGACACAAAAATAATAATATGTTATCATTGGATATATTATCTAAGCTGGGGAACACCTGGAACCCCTTCAAGGATGGTTTTGAAAACCACTAGCCATCAATCAATCAATCAAACTTTATTGACAGCCGTAGCCAATGGAAGACAAACAACAATTAAGAACATACAAAACAGTTACAAATAAATACAGGAGTTCATAAAATTATATGATTTGATTGATTGATTATTTATTTAAGTGTCATGCTTCAGAAGAAGCCCTGCAGCCCATATGGACTTACAGGACACTTTTTTTATATAGTTTATTTACATGACTAATACACCCCAGATCCTTACAAGGCAGATTACATAATATATACTGTACAAGATAAAATAAAATACCATACAATGAAATAAAATTCACCATTAGGCCTGTAACAGGATACTTGAAGAGCTGGGATTGTCTTTTACTCCAGGCTCTAGTCTATAGCAACAAACTGGGCTGTCCAGTCTGTCCTAAATACTTAATTATACCTTCTGACCATCATCTTCCCAGAATAGTTAATTGTTGCATTGCCTCACATAGTGGAACCCTCAAATCATCATACAGGGTACAATAAAACATATCATGAAATTAATTTTCCACATTTAGGTCATATAGGCCTACTGTGGCGAAAAATAAAACTTCTGGGAACTCTACTATAACGGTCATTGAAATTACTTTTATTTTGTAGTGCACTAACGGAACAGAGCGATGAATCAATGCAGCTGCATTGACGCGCCTGCCAGCAAAGCTTGCCTCGGCCAGAGTAATCGGAATGCGGAAGTGCTCATTCTATCTCAATGGGATAGTTCCAATGTTTGGAACTATCCAGCCCATAGCACCCCGCTTTGCGGCGAGATCAAAGCGTGTCGCCACTCTCTTACTATATTACTCTGGCCTCGGCCAAGCAGCTGTGTATCTGTGTGTGTGGGAGCTCAATGCGCGTGCGTGTGCGTGCCCGCCGACGTTATTGGAACCGCAGCTGTCTTTCTGACAGCGGCGCGTGACCGCGGACGTACGTTGCAAATTAATAACAACAACCAGCAGCTGTTCTTCCCCTGTGTCGTCTTTTTTTTTTAAGCAAGCAGCATGGCGGGGTCTTCTCCTCCTCCTTCAACAACATGGAGCTTCTTCGACAGAGCAGGTTTGGGTTGAATTCCGTATTAAACCTCATTCTTGTCGTACGTGCGACGTCGCGGACCGAACGTAGCAGATCTACAAGCTCACATGCAAGGGCGCCGTGTGAGATCTGCTATTTTCGGCGCGAGACCCAGGCCAGTGTGGTGTGTCCGTGCATACATAGTATAGTATAGTATTCCGGTAGTATAGTATAGACTCGAGGCCTGCCCTGTTTATGCTAAAGAGTAAAGACGTTGCTGCATGCTATGCTAATGTTGCTAGTTTTCATTGTTGGAAAGCTAATGTCTGGATAGTCTATAGCAGTGGTTCCCAAAGTGTGGTCCGGGGACCCCCAGGGGTCCTTGAGGGAGCTCCAGGGGTCCCCAGCCCGAACCAAATGGACAATTATGGGTGTGTAACTCAGAGTGTACACATAGAACCAAATGGACCCTTATGGGTCTGTAACTCAGATAGTGTACGTGCACAGAACCAAGTGGACCACTTATGGGTCTGTAACTCAGAGAATACAGTACACATGGAACCTAACGGGTCCATTTGGTTCCATTTGTACACTCTGAGTTAAATTAACATTGATTTTACAATATAAATGTGGGTCTCAGAGATATAACTAGAACTGCACTCTGCCGAGTGCATACTTGCTTGTTGCACACTAGTAGGCCATAAATGGCCTACTAGTGCGCAAGCAGAGCGCGCAAGTACTTTCGACCGCTGGAAAGTATCACATCTCAGTATCTCTGTGAAGGAACGTTTGAAATGCATAATCATTACGTGTAACTATTTGCTACCTAACTACTTTTTTACAGAAAAATGAATCATTGATATGTGATGGGAAAAAAAGGTATATAAACTGAATTAAAATATATTATACAGTATAATTATTTTATTACTTATTGTAAATTGTCAATTGTCATCTGTATAATCTGGTCCCAGCAGATACCACATTACGTCATCTTTGAGAGCTGGGACCAGAGTACACAGTGTGTATATGTATGACTAGCTCTCAGTGATGACGTAAGAGATATGGTCATCTGTGTAGTCTGGTCCCAGCAGACCAGGCACAGATTTACAAATTACAAATCACATTACAACTACATACAGAGTATGTAGTTGTAATTTGATTAGCAGTATACTGTGGTTACTTGGTTCCAAAAAGTGAAGCCAAGTTTTCTTCAACGGTAAATCTGTGCCTGGTTTGCTGGGACTAGTTACAACATTACGTCATCCTTGAGAGAGTACATGGTGTGTATATGACGTAATGTTGTAACTTGTAACTTGTAACTTGTAACATTACGTCATATACACACCATGTACTCTCTCAAGGATGACGTAATGTTGTAACTAGTCCCAGCAAACCAGGCACAGATTTACCGTTGAAGAAAACTTGGCTTCACTTCGAAGAGACCAAGCGAAACGATTACTTGCGCGCTCTGCTTGCGCAAGTAATTGCCATTACCATTAAATGTGGGTCTGTAGACTAATGCAAGGACCACCAGTGGTCCTTGAGGGGGTTCCAGGTGGTCCCCAGCTAAATGATGCAGAGTTGATAACCAAATAGACCCTTATAGAGCTGTAAAGGACCACTTCAACACTTTTCAACCTATCTTCATATATTTGGTCCTCACTAATGTTCATGGTAAAATGCCACAATTTCTTTCTCCTGTGTCTCATAGGAGGGCTGTGGGCAGTTCGTCATCGTTATGCAGATCTTTGTTTTTAAACAAGATTTATTTTAATATATTTTTGTTATCGTGGAATAGTAAGCCTGCAGTTCAGGAATAGTAAGCCTGCAGTTGGATTCCCCATCGATAATGTCACTTATTGTGGACCGACCGGTTTCTGAACTGCCCACAGCCATCCTATGAAAACCCTTGATCTATATAGGTTATAAAATGTGAGGGGCGCTCTTATCATCATCAGATCATACAACATCTTTTTTAGGTGATGTAATGATTATTATGTAAATTTATGTAAAACAAACTGTGTCAAAACAAACATTAAATTATCTTTATTGTTAATGGGATTTAATGTTTGTGTTAGGGACAAAACAAACATTAATTCTGCCATTGCATGGCAGGCACCCAGAATTTATCTTCATTGTCAATGGCGTTTTTGAGTGGTGCAACCACTCCTATAGACAGCTATGTGTGTGGGTCCCTGTGTCCGAGCACTGAAATGGCGTTACAGCTTTTGTTCACCAAGTGTCACTGTTGCACAGCCTAACACACAGGCCAGGGAGGAGGGCTAGTACAGTACAGTACAGTACAGTACAGTACAGTACAGTACAGTACAGTACAGTACAGTACAGTACAGTACAGTACAGTACAGTACAGTACAGTACCACTCACTTCAGACGGGTCAGATTTTTAAAACAAACATTGAACTAAAAACAAACATTAAACCTGTATATTGGAGGGGCCAGCACCCCTCAATAAGAAAGGCTGGATGGCTCAATAGAGGGTATGCGCATGCTTAAAGTGAATGGCACATTGAGTGGCAAAGTAACATGCAGAGTGAGTTTAACATTGTTTAATGTTGTTTAATGCAATCAGAAAGGACTTTTCTGTGTGGATGCATGGGCTGTCAAGGCCAGAAAGTAGTTTTTTGCCACTCAGTAGGCGTTCCTGCATAATTTCCGGGTTTGATGATGATGTCACGCGCATACCCTCTATAGGCCTATCTCACAGCCCTTCCCTGCCCCCTTGCCACGCCCCCTTTCCAGTAGGGCTGACCTTCGATCACGTTTTTGAAGATAGACGCTTCGATAAAAAAAAAACATCGATCTTCGACGCTTCGACACCCGACGGGGATGGGGGGTGGGGGGGTGAGGCGTGAGGCGAGCAGTGACGCACAATTAATTAGGCTTATAATAAAACAGCGATATAGCTGCAGAAGATACAAATAGTAGAGAGGAGCGCATATTGGATTGGTCTTTTATTTAACAATTATTAAACAGCAATTACCTCTCAATCAAAAAAAAATGTAATCCAAACTCCTGTCAATTGTAAACGAACGGTATTTTTTTTATTGACTATTCATTTTTTTTATTTCAAGATAGACTCCCGTGCTTATCGATTGAACGTTGATTAATAATTTTTTTTGGATCAGCCCTACTTTCCAGACCTAGTGGTGTTGACATGACGTCACTCCATAGACATTACATGTTAATTATTAAAAGACCTACATTCAGAAGCCAATAAACAACGCTTTTTCTGAAGGTAAACTTTATTTTATTTGGTTTAGCTTAACATCTTGTTTTCTTCATAATAATATTGGTCTTTTACATTTTAACATTTGGAAACGGCCTTGCTGAGAAAGCAGGTAGGGATGTAGCTCTGGTCCATGGAGCAAAGTTCACCTTCAGAAAAAAAGCGTTGTTTATAGCTTCTGAATGTAGGTCTTTTAACATGTAATGTCTATGGAGTGACGTCACGTCAACACCACGAGGTCTGGAAAGGGGGCGGGGAATGGCTGTGAGATAGGCCTATTGCGCTGCTGGCCAATGGAGAGCAACGACGCCACATAGCAGCCATCTTGCTACAGGTACCTCGCCCACTCATAACATTGTGTCTAGTAATATACTGGTGCCAGTTGGGCATTGGCCTACTTGGAACGATGCAAGTTGGAAATGCATGCCCCACCGAGATATTATGTCTGTGTTCCTGTTATGCCCATATATGGAGTTCTTTGTCAGGTATAACTAAATATGGAGTCTATGCATATGTCAGAACAGGACAGCTCCATATATGGACACTGGAGCCCGGGCAGAGGCCTTTTGGGGCAGCTCTGGACAACCGTGGGTCCGACTGACTCAACACCGGGGACTGCACTACCTGGCTAAAAGTCGGTGGGGAGAACGGTTTCTCGAGTTACGTGGATTACACACACACACACACACACACACACACACACACACAAAGAGAGAGAGACTTGGTGCATTAGCAGATACCAGCTACCGTAAAACGTACCAGAAAAGTTCACTGTAGCAAGATGGCCGCCGGTGAACGACGCCAGAGACAATTTACGTCATATGTAGACGAGCGAATCGGCTAATCAATCAAATAAATTCAGTTCATGAGATGATTTATGATGATGTATAATGATAAGAGCGCCCCTCACTTCACACGGGTGTGATTTGTATATGGCTATTGATGGACGTTCATGTACGTGTACATGTGCACATGCGGGCCGTATATATACGGGCTCATGATAATTCCAACAAACCAAAAAAACTACGTATTTATACATTTTTTACATTAAAAAAAAACCTTTTAAAATAGTTCAAATAGCTCATCTACAAGCTCACAATGTGTAGATGTAGATCGGCTAGTTGGAACAATTTTAAAATGATTTTCAAAATAGTAAAAAAATGGCAAATAAGTTTAGGGATAAGGGTGGTGCAAGATGGAGCCCATTATGTTTCGTTTGACTCCGTTCCACAGATAAATGTTGTGAAAATAGCTGATCCGCGAGCTCACATCGCCTTGTGTTTTGAGAGGCGTTGTGAGCTTGTATATCGTCAATTTTTGCCTCCGATCGATCGGCCACCGATCAGCGTTTTGGAATGATTTTCACTCCAAATGACTCGTTGACATTTAGTCATTTATTGTTATTTTTGTCGTTCTCCTAGACTACCTGAACCTCATTGTGTGTGAGGAGGAGGTTTCCCCCGAGCAGCAGGAGAGGAGCTCCAGTCTGGTCCAGGAGGAACCACAACCTCCACACATTAAAGAGGAACAGGAGGAGGAGCTACTACAAAGACCAGAGGAGGAGGAGGAGGACCGGTCAACATTTACCTTTCTACCGGTGAAAAGTGAACACAACGAAGGTACACACAACAAACGCAGTGACAGTGAGAATAGCCGATCTACAAATCCACAACGCACGGCTACTTCAGTGTGACACTTACACTTGTGTTACAAAGTATATAGCTACAAGGTTTCTGCCCTACACTACAGCAAGTGAAAACCTGAATAAATGCTTCCATACAGTAACGTTGGGTGCTTTTGCTAAATTTAAAACCCGGGTTTACTATGACCAAAACGCAGTTTCCGGTTGTACCGTCTAATTTTAACGTGGCCATGCGTTCGCATAATTTATTAATTTATACATTTTGTTAATCAGAGACTGCTATAGAGTGCCGCAGGCCCACCCCCTTTCAGAAAAGCGAGTGGCCCAGGAAGTGGAAGCCCCATGCATTCTCCCATCGGCACTTTTAATATAATTTATTTAAAGACGGTTACGCCGCGGACAAAGCCAATTCGGATCGTGACGAATCATGACAATGAACACAATCTTTTGGGCCGATCAAATCATTAGAAAGAAGAAAAGAAAGTCAGGAGACAACACTATTTGTTTTGTTTTTCGTCTTATAAATTATTTGATCGGCCCAAAAGATTGTGTTCATTGTCATGATTCGTCACGATCCGAATTGGCTTTGTCCGCGGCGTAACCGTCTTTAAATAAATTATATTAAAAGTGCCGATGGGAGAATGCATGGGGCTTCCACTTCCTGGGCCACTCGCTTTTCTGAAAGGGGGCGGGCCTGCGGCGCTCTATTACAGTCTGTCACTGTATCGCCAGTCATGTTCGCCTGTTGTCCCTCTCTGCCTACAGTAGTGTAGTGCTCCCAGGCTCAGTCAAGCAGCGTTGCCTGGCTGCCTGCTCCGAGTCCGACTGTCTGACTCTGATCTATCATCTACTCGTAGATCTCAGTGATTGTTTATTAGATTTAGTATCTTATGATGTGACAGAAACGAGTCATGAACGCATCCATAAACAATGCGCGACGACTCGATGACGCCACGATCCACTGAGTTTAGTTTATGCCTGACAGAGAGTGGGCCGATCAGGTTGCTGATAGGAATATTTTGGCAATGCTGAGCTACAACAAATCTGTTCTGGGACTATCCACAGCATAGCTCTGTTTCATAGTGAGTTTTTTTTGTGACTTGACGTAAACCACACACACACACACACACACACACACACACACACACACGGCTAGCTTATTATTTAGCGCTTGTGTGTCCCTTGGCTTCAGTGTTGCCTGTCATGGTGCACGTAATCTTCTTCTCACTCCGCTCGACCAGAGAACGGGGAGATGGGCGATAAATCGGACGGATGGATCATGGAAACTAGTGTTATTTGATGCTGCCATTCTCTACTGCTTCCGTAAACGATAATCACGGCCACCCAACGTTCATGTCAGGTGAAACGGTTTGGCCGGTTTTGACGGACGAAACCTTAATGATATAATTAAACCGCATCACACCGTGAAACCGAAATACCGCCCAACCTTACCATACAGGTGTGATGCATGCTCTGTGGCGTATCTGTACATTAATGCTGTATCCGCCGTTCGCATATCTGGAGAATAGTTTGTCCTGTCGAATTGTATTGCTGAGAATGCAAGGGTTTTGGTAGGGATGTCCATCATGTCCAGATCACATATTCTTTTGCTCTGCCGATAAAGAATTTCCCCGATCCGATATTTATATTATATTATCCCGTTAACTCCTCTTTTCACACAGTATATGATGAGTGGTTCTGGAGAAGGCTGCAAAAAAGTCTTGTGTTGCGTTCACACAGGCAGATGCAAAGACACAGTCTACCATTCATTGTCAATGGAAGACATGACGATGCAATGATGCATGCAGCTGCTCCAAATCACACTCCCATTCTTCTTTGTGCCTGCACGTGTGAACGCAACCCAATAGGCCTACAGTGGTTCTCAACAATGCTGTAAGCGCCTCTTCCGGATGCCTGGTTAAGATTTTAGTCGACTAAAATCTATTTTGGCAGGCCTTTATGCCGTCATATTGACTGTTTTTACACTTGCTGAAAATAGCCGATCTACAAGCTCACAACGCGTCGCAACGTGTTGTGAGCTTGTAGATCGGCTATTTTCAGCATGCATCCAAGGATAAAATGACTTGTACTGGATCTCTTGTCCACTAGTCCCTTCCTAACATTTTAGTC
Source organism: Protomyctophum bolini (assembly GCF_963924005.1). Classification (NCBI taxonomy): domain Eukaryota; kingdom Metazoa; phylum Chordata; class Actinopteri; order Myctophiformes; family Myctophidae; genus Protomyctophum; species Protomyctophum bolini. The sequence goes on along the minus strand of NC_137869.1, from coordinate 46,592,517 downwards.
TAGTTTAGTTGACTCAATTTTCAGTACATTTAGTTTTAGTCATCATAGCTTAGTTTTCATTCAGTATCCATTTAGTTTTCGTCAGTGAAAAAAGGTAGTCGACGAACATTTTTCGTCATAGTTTTAGTCGACGAAAACAACACTGTACAGTACTAGTATAGAACAACAATGTGCAGAAAAAGACCAGAACTTTGTGGCTGTAAAAGAGGGCTCTTATTGGTGCATGGATGGTAGGAGTTTCAGTCACAGATACCTTGCCAAAGACTCCAAAGACCTTTCAGTAGAAACAGTGACTAAATTGACATTTCAAAAGAGCACTTCAGATCAGTGCTTCTCAACCCTTTCAGGCCGCCCCCCCATATTTGAATTGGTGGGACCCCCCACCCTGACAAGCACTTAAAGTTGTTGACAAAATATCTTATGTTATAAAAGAATAGGTACAATTTAACACATTGTTGTTGTTTTTTTTACTTTCTGGGTCTGTGCGATAAAAATGTCATACCTCAATTGTTATGCCAAATACCTACATAGCTATGACTATGGGTTCAGACTTGTTATTTCAAATTGTTATTTTATATGTTTAAGGACGACTTCACCACTTTTTCTAATAGGTCCTCACTAATAATCATGATAAAATGGGTACTATTATTTTCTACTGAGTCTGTCTCATAGGATGGCTGTCGGCAGTGCAGAAACCTGTCCACCAGTGACATCGTTAGGCAAGATATTTTTGTGCACATGTTCATCAGTAGCCGATTAATCAACGTTCAATCGATATGCACGGGAATCGATCTTGAAATAAAACATTGAATAGTCTTTTTTTTTTAAAGCGGCCGCTTTTGGTCCGCTAGACGGCCCATTTGGTCCGCGAGCCATGCTCGCGCCTCGCAGAGCCTCCTCCGTCCTCACGTGTTAACACTTTGTGTGCTACAGTTTCTAGCGAACTGAGGATTACTGGTGCTAAGCGATTAACATTGGACTTTTGAACTTTTTAGGGGCCCACAGCGAGGGGCCTCTTATAGCGAGAATCACACCGCATAAATCAAAAGAAAGCCTAACTTGTCCACTTCAATTTAAAAAAATTATGATTCTACCATCTTCCATTCTGGAGATATTGACCTTTTTCTAACACCTGCTTTTGCCTGCACGCTGCTCGTGAAAAAAAACAACAGAGATATGGAGGCTTGAAGTTGACAGACATTGACAGACAGATAAAAATAAAAATGAACACAAATAATATCATATACATACTATACACTGAATGAAAGCCCTGAATGTCTACTTTTAGGAGGAAAGCAAATACACATTGATCCCATGTACAGTTTGTCACTAATTGGCTATTGAATGCAGCTTGCGCCCAGCAGAGAACTTTAGAGAAGGCATGGACCCGAATAACTATTATTCACAAAATAAGGCCTATAGCGACATGTACATACTATATACCGTATGAAACAGAATACTCTCTGCTTTCATAAGAAAAATACTAATACTGTAATAATAATAAAAATCACACCCCTGTGAAGTGAGCAGTGCAATTGCACTGCTCACTTCACAACATTGCACTGCTCACTTCACAGGGGTGTGATTTTTATTATTACGAGTAAGACGCGCGGACGCGGAAAGCGAACGCAGATCGTAAATTGCAATAACAATTAGAATAAATTACAGACATGATCTGCAGGGTGTCATAGTTAGTGCTTGGACCACGCCAGCTCCATATATGGTCACAAAAGATGCCATCACACTCATGTCACCATGACTCAGCCATAACCATATAAGGAGTCCCCAAAGCAGGACCACGCCATCACACTCATGTCACCATGACTCACAAATCACTCAGCTCCATATATGGGCACAAAAGGGCCAGGTCCACATATACAGTAAGCGGGACAGAAAGCGGGACAGACAGACACACACACACACACACACACACACACACAGACAGACAGACAGACGTGATCTGCTAGGTCTCATAGTAAGTGCTCACTGCATTCGCAATTACAGTATTAGTTTTTTTCTTATGAAAGCAGAGAGTCTTGATGCACATATCTGATCATAAAACGGACTTGGAAACTTTCTTCTGCCTGCATCGTGGTCAGTCTCTCTCCTAAGTTGTTAGAAAATATACATCAGCCTCAATCGTAGCCCCATATGTGCCCTCTCCCTACGCTCATTCTGTGATTCGAGCTACAATTGCAGTAACAGGAGGGGGGGGCAACTAGGCTTTGAGGAAATTATCTTGCATAATCAACATTATTGTCGATCGTCGTGTGCCGCTCCAAACATGTCCAGACATACCACTAACCTCATCGATCCAGTCTCGCGTCTCACCTTATAGAGACGCGAGACTGGATCGATGAGGTTAGTGGTATGTCTGGACATGTTTGGAAAAAAACCAACGACGATGGTGGATGGATGCGGCAGCAGCAGAAGCAGCACGTCAACGTGTTTGGAAAAAAAAACAACAACGAAGGGGGATGGATGGTTGGATGCGAGCAAAGCAGCAGCAGCAGTAGTACGTCAACAATTATAGGGAAAATAGCTTTATCCACCACGGCCTCCGCAGTTTAGGATGAGACATGTGTATTCGTTATACATTACAAACGGGTCAATGACGTCCCAGACGCCTTCATTGCGGTCTTATCACTGCAATTATAATGAATACAACGGTTACAATCACAGCCGATAGATAGTGTCTGCTGGCGAAGACGCTATGGCTTCACCAACGTATCATGGCGGTCCCTCGATCATGTGCAATCTGTCCATGACTAACTCCATGTGTCTGGCAAACGTTATGAAATCAAATGCCGATCGTTGCAGGTTTATATACAGGCAGAGAGCAAATCGCGTTGTATCTTTTTCCGAGAATGAGAGAAATGCAAGGCAAGCCAAATCCTAGCAGTTGAAAGCAGTGGGGACTGGGAGTGGGGGGGAATCCAAGAGGAAGAGACCCCCCCCCCCCCCCCCCACAATTCTCCCTCGGGAGAAACCATGTAGAAACAGGAGGGGAGGGGGAATCGAGTGTATTCAGACACAAGAGCATGGACCCATCCATTTTAGATCCCCTGACATCTGCGTTGGTCTATGCCGGACGGCCGTCTCCATTACGTCGTAATGGGGGCTGCCTCCTCGCATAGACCAACCAATAGGCGGTGCCAGACGCTTCTCAGACCAACACCTCTTTTCAGCAGGGGGGGGTTTTAACTCTTTTTAGAGCCGATCGGTGTTACATTATGAGTTGTCCGGGCGCATATAGTTGAACTACAGAAATCAATAAAAAGACGTATTTTGGACCATAAAACGTATAAAAACGGTATGCGCATAGCCCGTTTGTTTATAATAAAGCGTATAGAAACGCTTTCAGCATTCTAAGTGTTAACAAGGAAGTCAAGCAGCTACAGTCATGCCGTCCGCACAGGAAAAATAAGTCAAAAGTGACATGGTTGCATTTTAAAATATGCAAAGAAGTCCACGACCACTGTGATGGAAAAATAATGTGCCACGTTATGCAAAGTTGGCACCTATATAGCGAAGATTCTATCCATCCCCGATTCCCTGCCACTACAACCCCTTTGGAGCACATCTTCTCCAAAGCGGGATTTATTGTCTCTTTTCTGCATTAATATACGTAAGTACGGTAACTAACCATAATATTGCACTCTCAGAGACAGACGCTTTTTTTGGTTGCGCGAATGGGCCTCGCGTAGTCGCGCCTGGGGGGGACCTATATATTTGCGCAACTGACTGGCATGAGGTAGCCTAGTAATTATACTTATTTGGCAGCACCTGCAATTCAGTAACCTATACACATTTCAAAAGGCTTTCATATGCTATTAATATTTCTAATAAGGTTTGTCCTTATAGATAGAAATGTGTTGTAGTAGTAGTAGTTTTGGATATTAACAAATGAATTATTAAAGCACAGGGCCTCACATTTCTCCCAGGCAGCTATGATTGCGAGCCATGCATGCGCCTCGCAGCAAGCACTCGTCTCGCTGCTGTCATAAAGCCTCGATTAAACGACGCTTTATTTCAGTTAATTTTACGGCAAGAGAAGCAAAATGCCGTTCCTTTACACTTGCGTGCACACGACAGCCTGTGCTGCTTTGGATTATATATTTTTATTTACCCCCCCCCCCCCCCCGTCGATCTTTAAAGACGTGATCGAAGGTCAGCCCTAATTGGGACCATACGTGGAATGTGGCCAATGGACATAGCCACATAAAAATCACACCCGTGTGATAACATTTTTATTATCGTGAGAACGATGGCTTCCATTTTCGCATTGCAACTTTTCAGAACTAGAAAGCCTGCAGTTTGGGGCATGGTGGCACAGTTGGTAGTGCTGTCGCCTCACATCTAGAAGGTCCTGGGTTCGATTCCCGCTGAGGACGCTGTGGGCACCGGCGGCGTTTTCCCTCCTCCGCGTCGTCAGTGCCCATACCCGAGGCGGGGGTTGGTGATAGGGCCTTTCTGTGTGGAGTTTGCATGTTCTCCCCGTGTCCCCTAGGGTAGATACCCTCACAAAAACATGCCGTAATCCTGGTCTCTAAAACTACCTCCCCCTGGCCAGCCGGGGCGCCTGATGGAGGGGAAAAGAACTGGTCGGAATAACGTGTCCATTCCACGCGCAACGTCCGGCCGGGGAAATTCCCCTCTGTCAGGTGAAAAGAAGCAGCTTGGACTCCTCATGCATAGAAGGAGGCATGAGGTCAGTCCGCTGCCCCCCCAGGTTGGCAGAGGAGGTGTAGCACCCAGGATTACATTAGATAATTGGCACTGGGTGAAAAGAAAACTGGGATAAAAATTATAGAAAGCCTGCAGTTTCTATTAGCTTGGATTCCTCATTGATGATGCCACTGGTGGACGGGTTTCTGAACTGCCCACAGCCCTCCTATGAGACACAGACTGAGTAGAAAAAAAATGTGCGTCCTCTCTCAAACGAGCACTTGCACGAGTCAGGCAAACTGAAAGATGTAGGGAAATGAAAAATCCTTTTTTTTTCTCGCATATCTGTGGTCATCATATGGGCATACCTATCTATGCCAAAACAACGGGAAGATCCATCTTTGTGTATTTTACTATTGTTATATCAAATCCATAAAGATCTAATTTCAATTACCTTGTAATTGTTCCTTTGAACAAAAACATACTGCGTGATGACGTGTCGAGTTCTGCAAATGAACGGTGATTTTACTCACCTAGTTGATTCCCATCGCTGCATGTCCTCCAAACACAGCTGGTTTTGATTACCGAACTACTACGTTTTAATCTAATTCAAGATTACATCCAGACAGTCCGTCCAACACAGCTGCTACTGATTACAGAAATCCTCTGTTTTTATTCCCATTCAAGATAACATCCAGACATTGTATTACTCGGTTTAAATTTAATCATCAGGCTAAAATATGTATCTGAAAACATTATTGGGTAGAAATAAGCCACATTAAACAGTAAACTGGTACAGCTGGCCGACTATCAGACGTGTAAACAAACTCACTCCATGCATCCTGCGTGTAGCATAGCTACTGTCCCTAGCTACCATCCCATCGCCTGAAGGGATGCAACGCTCTGATTGGTTCAGAAACTTAAGAGCCAGCGTTTCCAGCTGAAACTTAAAAATAGAATGTCCACCGTTTCACTACACCTTTAAACTTAATTATCACGCTAAAATATATCTATGACATCTGTGACATGTAAACAAACTAACCCAACGCACGTGTCACAAATGCAGCAGAGCTACTTAACATACCCTGAAGTGATGTGACATTCTGATTGGTTCAAAAATACACAGCTTTCCATTTCAGAGTCAAAATATAATGCTCCAAAAATCCATTGCACAGGGTCTTGTGTGTGTGTGTGTGTGTGTGTGTGTGTGTGTGTGTGTGTTCTGAAAACACGTTGAGTTGATCTCTGCTGTCATTCTGTCCTAGATCGCCAACTTGTCCCAGTGTGTAAAGAGGAGATTGAACAGGAAGAGTGGAGGCCCAGTCTGGACCAGGAGGAACCATTGGCTCCACCTACTAAAGAGGAACAGGAAGAGCTACTTGGATCAGAGGAGGATGTTGGTCCAACATTGACAATAGTACTGAAAAGTGAAGATGAAACGGACACGGAGCCTTTTGAAACACAAGCTGATGTAGAGGACTGTGGAACATCACAACCAACTAGTGAAGACCAGCTTCTTTCTTCACACTGCTCTGATTCTGACACTGAAGACAGTGATGATTGGGAGGCGACCAGGGAAGATCAGTCTGCTTTAAACACGTTGAAATCACAAAATGTGGAAGGACAAACATTGACATTGTGCAACAAGCTTCCCCAGGACCAGCAGTCATCCATACAAACTTCAGCCATGCTTATTGACTCGGGGAAGAATGCCTTTAGTTGCACCGTTTGTTGCAAAAAGTTTGGTGTAAAACATAGCCTGGATAGACACATGAGGACACACACCGGGTTGAAACCCTATAGTTGTATAGTTTGTTCCCAAAGCTTTCATCGAAATGAAACTATGAAGAGGCACATGTTAACGCATACAGGTGACAAACCCATTATGTGTACAACGTGTGGTAAAGGCTTTAGTCGAACTGCGCATCTGAATGTACACATGAGAACTCATACAGGGGAGAAAGACAACGTTTGTGCTGTTTGTGGCAAGCGTTTTGGTGGAAAAAACGATTTGAAGCGACACATGCTGACTCATACAGGAGAGAAACCCTTTAGTTGTACATTTTGTGACAAAAGCTTTGGCATGAAAAATTACTTGGATAGACACATGAGGATTCATACAGGGGAGCAACCCTTTAAGTGTACAGTTTGTTGCCAAAGGTTTAATCGAAATGAAAGTCTCAAGAGACACATGACAATGCATACTGGTGAAAAACCCTTTTGTTGCACCATTTGTGGCAAAGGCTTTAGTCGAAGTGAATATCTTAAAGAACATGTGAGGATTCATACATGGGAGAAAGTTTGTATTTGTACACTTTGTGGAAAAGCTTTTGATGGAAAGACTGAGTTGAAAAGACACATGCAGACTCATACCAGCAAACGGCCTGCAGTTAGAAAAAGCTCTGGTCGACGGAGACTACTGAAGAAACACATGGAGATTGAGACGGGAGAGACTGTTTAACTATTAATAGTCAAACTAAATATTAGTTTAGCTGTAAAACAATAAAGAAACATACACAAACATACTGTACATGACCTTGATAATTCCTAGAAAATAAAGTAGAGAAATCATACGAAAAAGTAGAGGATATCATACACGTAGATGTCTATTTTGGATGTTTTTCCATCACAGGTTCTGGCTCTTACAGTAAAGGATAAAGAACAAAATAATGGCGCATGACCTTGAGTGCAGAGAAGGGTCTCTAGTACATCAGCTGTTTGGACTGGAGCTGTCAAAGCAATATCAGCTCAGTGGCTGTGATGGTTTAGTGCAGGGGTGGGCAACTTTAACGATGGTGATATTTCCACACTCACTTCAGAGGGCCACATTGCATATTTCTGTCAGAGCTATTTTTGGTATATTGGTTATGAACTAAATACAAATGCATTGGACTTATTATATTATATTATTAATGTTACAATTCCAAACATGACCCGCTTTAATTACTTCAGTCTTGTATGCTCAATGACTATAGTATTAAAATGTTAATGTATTTTTTGATGTAATAATTACATTTTAAATCATGTGTCTCTGTCTGTGTGTGTCAGAAACACTGCCGTAGCTCCTCACTGCCTGCCTCCCTTTTTCGTTTTGACACTTAATGATTAATATTGAATGTATTAGTGAATTAAAAATGTGAAAACGCATCTGGGCGCAGTACCCCCCGCGGCCACAAGGGCGGGGGGGGGGGGGGGGATATCTCACAACGGGTAAGGGCTAGTACAAACAAATGTAAGAAATTCTATGAACAAAATTATAATTAAGAAACCAATTCACCAATTTAAGCTCGCAACGCAGTGCGTGGCTACAGCTCTTGTAAATGGGCTGTTTCATATCACATGCATCCAATGCTCACAGTGTGTCAGGGGCTGACTAAAACTATGACAAAAAATGTTTGACTGCCTTTCTGCTTAAAACAAAATAAAAAAAAACTAAGCTATGATGAGTAAAACAAAGACTAAATATGTTTAATATTTTCTCAACAAATACAAACTAAAAGAGATCCAGTTGAACTAAAAGTAATTTTATGTTTGGTTGCGGTCGGGTGTTGTGCCTTAGTGCAACCAAGTGTAAAATCAGTTGTTACCGACGCCATCAATGCCTGCAAAAATGCATTTTTGGTGACGATCAACTGTAGAAATCACATTTCAGCCAAAATACTATGACTTGACCAAATAAAAAAATCTGTCAAAATTAACTTCTTCATACCAAAAACGGTACAAATTGAACTCTGACTCATAAGCAGTTTATTTAGTCTTGTCTTTTGAATAACACACCATTTAGTCTTGACAGTAATCTAATTTCATTGTTGCATGTATGGAATTGTCCAAGAGCTGCAAAATATCACACAACCTTCCTCTATCTACTGTAACAATGAATACTTTACTTGGAATGGCAAATGTTAAACCAATACTCAAGTCTCCCAGTAACTATATCCACAATGGAATAGCTCGGTAGCTTAATGAAGTCACACTATCAGTGTTGTTTGCTTGGCATAGCATGGTGCATGTATTGCCAAACAAAATGTTTTAGGTTTGTTATTTCATTTAAAGATTTAGGAGCATGGTTCAACTGTAACGTAATACATATTCTGGCCAATAGGGGTCAGAGTGCAACAGCATGTGCTATGACTGTACACACCACTGTATACTGCCCAGTGCCCACTTGTGGTGCTGCTACAGTACAGGCACTGTACCACTGCCAGCCAAATGTTTGTACACAGTGATGTTCCCACTCTAGTTGCTGTTCCCAGGAACCTTATGTACAGTTTTATGATGGACTAAAAAGGACAAAAACAAGACAAAAGAAGGGGGGATCATAATGACTAACCATGCCTAAGAAGAGCAGCATTAGGTCGTAATACTTACTCTTCTTCTTTCTGGAGACACTGGAAAGACGGTGGTTTAGCCTATTTTCTACTCTGTTGCTTGTTTTAATTTGTGCTCTGTCCCTTGTATTGTTTTTATATAGACCTATTACGGTCTGAAATAAAGATTGACTGTGGTCTATTATTTTGTCTTCTATATCACGGGTCTGTTCCTTCTGTTGGTTTTGTCCTCTTTTCTTGAGTAGCCAACATAGAGTAAGCCTTTTTTCCCTCCCAATTTAGTCATTGTGTAAATGAATTCCTTCCAACAAAAAAAAAATCACTGGCTCACTTACTGTACCTGTGATCAGCTCCCCCGGGAGGACATACCTGTAGCACTCTCAGCCCTACTCTTCCTGTTGAGCATTCCCCACTGACAGTCTCCGGTCCCTAGCAGTGTGTTTTAACAGCGGGAGAACAACATCTTTTCATTCCTCCGCCCAACTTTTCCACAATCGCCTGTTCGCCTGCTTTTGCCAGTAGTCCCATTGACAAATAATGCGCTTCCGGAAGATTTGTCGACTGGCTGTCGCCGGCTGTTAAAACGTACTGTAGGAGGACTACTTCCAAAGGTCAACCGCCCACCTGGCTTCCCTTAATTCCTGCAGATTTCCAAATGTATTGATTGATTGATTGAAATATTTATTAACAGTTTTCAGAATTACAGTACATTTCAAGCACAAACTCAATACAAAGACTGTTAACTGTGAGTGGACGACCCAATTAAGCATTACACTTGTTTACAAGAGTGTCCACCATGTTCAATTCATCAAAACATTTAGAGACGTACAAATAGACACTTCTATATAGTCTAAGAACAGAACAAGAATTCATCATAAAAGAGGCAAAAAGGGAAAAGAAACATACAGTGAGGGGGGGAGGGCACTTTCAAATTGCAGCCGTCCATAGGTGCCCTTTGAGAGCGGTTTTGAAGGAGTCAAGGGATTCACATGTCTTAATGACTGTTGGTAGGGCGTTCTACATTGGAGGCAGAGCATAGGAGCGAAAATAATTTAGTCCCTTGTTTGTGCCGAATCTGGGTTGTACATGGTGTTGTGGGTGTGGACTTCGTTTACATTAAGGAAGTATTTAGACAGGTACATGGGTATCTTAGTGGTGTATCAAATCTTGTAGACCAGACCCTGTACTCTGTTGTCGACCCTAAGCCATTCCAGCCTGTCAAAGTGGGCAGGGGTGAGGTGGGTTCGGGGGGTGAGGCCAAGTAGGAGCCTGACCAGTTTGTTTTGGGAGGTCTGGAGCCTTGTTTTAAGGGGTTACACCCCGGCATTCTGACGCCCCCCTGTTCCGATGCACCCCCATTCCGATGCACCCCCGTTCCGACGCAACACAAGCACCCCACAGTGCCCATACACACCCTCCGAAACGTACAGAAACAATGCCCCTCCGATATTTAAACACCGCCATCCGACGCACAGGCAAGGGCGCACAGAATGCAGAATGCATGCCAAATGATAATTTGTAACACCTCTTTTGTCCTCACTGTCCGGACTGTTTACGTTTGCGCAGTTCAAGCATTCAAATGCAAAGGAGTGCGGGGGGGCGGGGCGGGTCACCGTGACAATTATAAGAATGACAGGTTATAAGAACCTGTCGTTAATCCCATAATTTTATTAAATGAAATAAAGATGTAGCCTATACATCTGCCTCGCCTGTTATTCTGTCAGCAAACGCGGTCGTAATGAAGTGACATTGCGTGTGTGTGTGTGTGTGTGTGTGTGTGTGTGTGTGTGTGTGCGTGCGTGCGTGCGTGCGTGCGTGCGTGCGTGCGTGCGTGTGCGCGTGCGTGCGTCAAAGTCACAAGTTGTCTATATCTGATTATGACCATTTTAATTACCTTACACGGTCGGGAAGACCGATGTCTGGTGCGATATGATATGTCTGTGCACATTAGTTATATTCATCAACATATTATTATTATTATTAGTGGCTATCCAATGTGCAGCCCCTGGCATTTCACTTCAGACGCACTCTTCCCCTCTGACGGACGGGAGTCACGGGACGCACTCATGCACGCATTTCTGTAGCCTATATTGTTTTGCATACTTAACTGTATTTTTGGAATGAACATGCAAAGCGGCATGTGCGCAGCTGGGAACCCCATATTGCACAATGATGATGATTTAGCTGGATTTAGGCCTATAGTTGACAGCTATAGTATTCATGTGTACTCTAATCAATCCACAAGGCCTCAGTTAGATTGATTGCACGTACGTCTTATAGGCATATTGTGCGTTCCTCATAAGCACACATGTCTGGAGCGCAGGAATCACCATTTGAAAGCCAAAACGCATTGAAATTGGAAAGTAAATATATGTTATTGATTATAACAACTTAACAGTATATGTTTAGTCATTGCTAAATCAGATTTGTAGCCTATTGATTATCCATTGCAAAGTTGAAGCAATGACATATGTGCCTCCTGTAAACAAAAAATATATATAATACAAATAATAATAATGGGCATCATCACAGTTATACAGTTTTTTCTGCAGGAAAAAGCTTTGCCCCGGTGCACAGAAGCCCAAAAGCTATTTTACCCTCAAAATAGAAGAGAAGTTAGAGAAGGGAAGTAACACACATTATTCTATTTTCGATTAATACGTTCTCAAACGTCGAGGTGTGCTGTCATGCTCATTTCAGCACAGCTTGAGAGCATATTTCAACCAATTGCCAGTAGTATAATATTAAATATTTCACTTGTCTTGGCTCACTTGGCTTGTCTTTCGCACAGTGCCAAAGATAATCATCAAACCTAACCTCCCACGGGGCAGCACACCTAAACCTATACCATAACCCTCTCCCAACCTTTAACGCACATCGGAACAATGCTCCTTCGAACCAATGATATGTCGAACCAAAGTATGCCTCCCGAAGAAACATGGTTGCGTTGTTGTAGATTAAATAATCTTCCAAAGATGAAGGAATGACAAAGTGAAGTGTTGAGAATGTATTAAGACGATTTAGCAGAGTAACAATATACAGAGACTGAGGAACAGGCCTCCTTGCCTATTCCAGCAGCCCCTCCGGGCGCAATTAAGCCTCCTCAACCCCATTCTCAGACAATTATTATAGTCTTGTTTTAACATAGATGCTATACTAAATGGTCAAATGCGGGTCTGTGCTAAAGATAACGGTGACACATAGGTATACACAGAAATCTGTACATTTCTGTACAGATGTACACTGACCAATGCAGAAGGAAATTTAATATATCAATTTGAGTTAGAAAGTTAAACTTTTTGAATGGAATTATGGAAATAAACCAACTGTTCCATGACATTTAATTAATTTGGAACGGTGCTGTAAGCTTCGAACTCTCCAGGCTACCTACTCCGCTCTACCTGAGTCCTGATCCAATTAGTGATGTCATGTTGATGAGATCGGTCTCGTACAAATATGGAGTTCCACCCGGTCTGGTGGAGATATGAGTCCCCAATAAGTGACGTCCAGTGTTGAAGTCATCAGTCTTGTCCGAATATGGAGTTCCACCCGGCCTTTTCGACATATGTGCTCAACTGAGCACACATTTCTACTTGGCCGCTCTTTCGATTGACCTTCCTTTCGTCTCCAAATTGGACAAAGACCGTTCCATACAGTCCCTCTGCCGTGTCTCTGTCTCAGTGACAGAATGCCGTTAACGTTCGAACTGTGCCCTGGGAGGATGATCGGAGGATCCAGTCCGTGTTTCATCATCGCCGAGATCGGACAGAACCACCAGGGAGACCTCGATAGAGCCAAGGAAATGATTAAGATGGCAAAGGACTGTGGTGCCGACTGTGCCAAGTTCCAGAAGAGCGAGCTGGACCACAAGTTCAACAAGCGCGCCCTGGAGCGGCCTTACGCCTCCAAGCACTCTTGGGGGAAAACCTATGGCGAGCACAAGCGCCACCTGGAGTTCAGCCACGAGCAGTACAGAGAGCTGCAGAAGTACGCAGAGGAGATCGGAATCTTCTTCACCGCCTCGGGGATGGACGAGATGGCCGTGGAGTTTCTCGACGAGCTCGGGGTGCCTTTCTTCAAAGTGGGCTCCGGCGACACCAACAACTTCCCCTATCTGGAGAAGACGGCCAAGAAAGGCCGCCCCATGGTGGTGTCCAGTGGCATGCAGTCCATGGACACCATGCGCCGGGTCTACCGGACGCTGAAGCAGCACAACGCGAACTTTGCCATCCTGCAGTGCACCAGCGCCTACCCTCTGGACGAAGAGGACGTCAACCTCAGAGTCATCGCCGAGTACCAGAAGGAGTTTCCCGACATTCCCGTCGGGTATTCCGGCCACGAGTCCGGGATCAGCGTCTCGGTGGCCGCCGTCGCCCTGGGGGCGAAGGTCATCGAGCGCCACGTGACCTTGGACAAGACGAGCAAGGGAAGCGACCACGCGGCCTCCCTGGAGCCCGCCGAGCTGGCGGAGCTGGTCCGGTCCGTGCGGCTGGTGGAGAGAGCCCTGGGGAGCGGCGTCAAAGCCATGCTCCCCTGTGAGAAGCCGTGTCACGACAAGCTGGGGAAGTCGGTGGTGGCCAGGGCTCGGATCCCCAGGGACACCGTCCTGACTCTGGACATGCTGGCGGTCAAAGTGGCCGAGCCCAAGGGGGTCCCGCCGGAGGACATCTTCGCGCTGGTCGGCAGGACCGTCATCGAAGACACCGAGGAGGACGAGAGCGTCATGCCGGAGCTGGTGGACGGCTATGGCAAGAAGGGCCACGTGCTGAGATAATGTCGGGGGGAAACAAAGCCAGTGTGGAAAGTCTCGTGGGAAGGAGGAAGTCTTCACATTGTTTTGAATGCTCCCAAAATTATTTATTACCACACAGCGGTCAGGAAAAAAAACACAGCCTATTCAGGGTATTTTTGGCCGATTACTGGGTGGAGACCACTCCCCCCTCTAGTGGGGTAAACTGTTAAGGCTCATTGCGAACTCCAGGGTGAGTGATTGCGAACGCACTGAGCACTAACTATAGAAGATGGCCTGAAGTGTCTTGTCTGTCTGTGTGTGTCACGCTGTAACACCACTGGCCCGCCACCAGAGGGTGCAGCTGTATCACACACCACACTAAAAAAAAAAAAAAACTTAAAAAACTTAAATAAAACCGCAACTCCGTGTGGGGGTTCCCGGGGGGAGAGGGGGGGGTTCTAGACCTACAACGCACCCAGGGTGCTGGCTCGGTTCCGGCGAGCCGCCCCGCATCCGAAACGGTTGAGAAATGACAGTTACCATGTGCCGGTCCCTCTACTGTACTGTACTGTGTGTTTGTGTGTGTGTTAGGTTGCACACAGGTGGTGAAAAACAACCATGCTGTTTTCATGCTCATACCTGCCAGCCAGCCAGGCAGTCACCCACCCACACACATAATCACTTAAGGAAGTGGTTGCACCACTTAAAAACACACAAACTCACGCACGCACACATACACACACACTAAAAAAAAGTTTAAAAAAAGTTAACTTAAAAAAACACTTCCCGGAAGTCTGCTCCATTGTGTGTCTGGTGGGAAGGAGGAAGTCTGCACATTGTTTTGTGGTGGGCGGTAGGACCTCTGCTTCAGAATCATGGTGAGTGGTGCACTGAAAATTGCTTGGATTCATGGTGAGTGGTGCACCGAAAATAGAAAGCTCACAACGTGCTGCATGTGGACGCAACACTTGGAGCTTGTAGATACACGGAATAACAATAAACATTTCACAATATATATAAGACTTTGAATTAAAACAATCAGTTGTGCGTAGGCTGAGTATGCCACGGGTCATGGGTTTTAGTTGTACTGTATACGTATATTGTGTTATTGAAGGTAATGAATAAGACAATAAAATCTGCTTTTTATTGCCTAAAGGGGAAGGTCACGTGCACGCACCCGCCTGGGTGACGGCAGACTGGAGCTCCGGCATGGGAGGACAGATCAACATATGGAATTAATTCTGTACTGGCCATATATGGAGCATGTCTTGAGTGTACAGTGTTCGATGAGGTCAGATCAACATAATATGGAATGTCAGAACAGGTCAGCTCCATGTATGGAGATCTAAGGGTGGCAGCAGGGGCAGTGTCTTGAGTGTATAGGGTTTGATGAGGTCTGGACAATTATGTCTTGAGTGTACAGGGTTTGATGAGGGGCCCAGGTAGGGCCGGGCCTTCATTTCCGGGCCTGTTGAGAACTAGTTTTCGCCGGCTGCCGGGCGCGGCTGACATGCACAAATAACTTTGGGGCGGGCCCGTCTAGAGTTTGAATGGACAGGTAGGAAGGATCAACAAAGGGAATGTCAGAACAGGTCAGCACCATAACCCGTTCCGAGATACCGCCATTCCGACATTGACTTCTAATTGTCGGAATGGCGGTACTCCGACACGGGACATCGCAGCAATACTAATAACTAACAATAATAAACCAATTATCTTTATAATGAACTGTCAGGGCTTGCACGGCGCACCTCTCTCTCTCTCTCTCTCTCTCTGCACACAACACGCACATCTGAATATATGATTTCATTCAGACCCCCCTCCCCATGTGTCAACATTACCTTAATAAATAAATAAACTGAACTGATAATTCAAACCAATAATAAACCAATAATGATTATTTATTACAATTGTATATTATATACAATTATCTCTGACTCTGTACCATAACGAACTGTCGGGCTTGCATGGCGCGCGCTCCTCTCTATACTCAAATTAACTCAATCCATCGAACACACACACACACACACACACACACACACACACACACACACACACACTTTGTTAACCGCACCAAAGTGTCACGCGAAAATAGCAGATGTACCCGGTCTCCTCACTCACGCCAGGAGGTTGAAAACGAATGAATATTGATGCAAAAATAAATGTCGTCACATTTTAACACGGTCAACTTGTCTAGCCTACTCCTGCGTCTTTGAACAACCAACGTTAGATAGGCTACGCTACAGTATGTCCGTTATTGAGCTGAGCTTGTCACAGTGACCAGTAAACTCCAATTGCCTTAGTGACGGCATTACCTTATTATTATTATACATTTGTGCATGAATATTTTTTCACATGCAGGTGGAGACGCACAATTACGCACGCATCATGAATAAGGCTGAGCAGACGTTGGGGGGCATTTTCTGTAGCAGGCCAAAGAAACCGAATAAGATCATGATATACTTACTTAAGCCACCCCCCCCCCCCCCTCCCTTTCTGTACATGTTTATTTTCCCTCCTTACATGATTTCTGTTTTTTTTATATATATATAGAAGTGTATAGGCCTATACGTCTCTAAATGTCCTGATTAATTAGAAAGGTGGACTTTTTTGTAAACAAGTGTAATCAAAGCTCTAACTATACAACAAGGTAAATAATCACATAAATAGAGTGCAGAGAACAGTGCGGTGCCTCAAAGAACCTTGCATGTAAGATAAAATCATAGAAAATGCATGGGCTTCAATACCATATCCCTCATAGCTGTGGTCTCTCACATTTCTATACCGGCGACTTTACATAACATTCATGCATGCATGTATAGGGTTGGGATCTTTTAGGATTTTAATGGTTCCTTCCCTCAAACAAACAAAAAACAAAGTCAGCCATATAGGCTACCAGTACCACCCAACAAAATGTGGGGTTTAAAAAAAGTATATAGGCAATATTAGGCCTCTGGCCTATTCAAAGCTGACGATCAGGTACTGCACTGCCTAGTCCCAATACTGCTCCAGTGTCCTCTCATCCCTCCGGTACTGCCTCTTCAGCCTCTCCTCCTGCCTCCTCCATTTTCTCCGCTGTGTTGGTGGGCGCTCACCGCGGGTCTGCCATCCCTCAAACAGTCTCCACCAGGAGGCGCTGCTCATCTTTGAGCCGGCGGATGAAGACCCAGATGGATAGTCCTTGGGCCGGACGAGATATCGGTACCGAAAAGGCGGCAAAGTTTAGTTGTGATTTTTTTATTCCTATACATCCCTAGATTAGGTTTTGATATGATAGACCTTGCTGACTGGCAGCTTTTTAGTGGTTATCACCTCAAACCCCCCTTTTTGGTATATGTCTCTGGCGAAATTGTGTAAAGGCATACATTAATTCACTAAAATTACAATTACAAAATTTGTCATGTAGTATCTTGACACATAGGGGTAAGTAGCAGAATAGTATTTTGGGGCATGCTACCATTGTATTGTTAAATATGACCTGCATCATCCACAGAAACACAAAGAAATATACTGTCCGCTTAACAAATAACAACAAAGATGGTTATTTTCCAGCACATTACGGTGAATATCACTGCCTCACTTGTATATAGAAAACTTCCCATATCCCTAAGCTTCAATTTAAGCCCAAGATGACCTTTCTATCTTGAAAATGACTCTTTCTGTAGCCAAAATTCTGCACTATACCTCAAATCTGTGAAAATTGTATATTCAAAAAACTAAAAAGTGCCTTCCCTGGAAATCATCTTCTTTCATTATATCATCTCCTTTGGATGTGTTGAACTATTAGCCAGCCACAGAAACTTGTAATAAACCCTTAAGTACTACATAATTGCAATGTATATTGTCTAATTAAGGAACCTTTTTGACAAATTATATTGTTCTTCTCAATACCTTATTCAATTGGTTTTAGAGTTACATAGATAGATAGATAGATAGATAGATAGATAGATAGATAGATAGATAGATAGATACCTTCATTGATCCCACAGGGATACAAATACAGGACATAGAAGTAGTATAGTAATTTCAGACGAATAGCAGCACAAGACAACTTTAATATGATACAAAAATAATGTAAAATAATCTGCTGCAGAGCAAGGAGCCAACACAGTCAACAAAATAAAATAAAGTATACAGATGTATACACTCTATACAATCATCCTGTGTAAAGTAGACCGTAAAAAGGCAATCCTAGTTATGACATCAGCACAAACCAAAACACAGGTGACATACAGTATCAGCTATAACAGAAATATGTTACAACTTACAATGTCACATAACATCACTGAGTCACAGAGGTTCAATTACCTAGCCCCTTGTTATCATTACTTTAAAGGAAAGGAAACAGTTGTGCATATTTTATTTTTTCTTTCTTTTTTTGAGTGGTGCAACCACTCCAAGGAACACCAATGTCCGTCCCTCCTTATGTCCATCTTTATGTATATGTCCCTATGTTTAGGGTACCAACAGGGTACTTCCGATTTTTTTTTAATCATCATCAGTATCTGAGTCTGTCAGCTGTGCAGGGGTCTCCTCCTCACTGCATTGGTTGGCACAGGTTTGTAATTTACACAGGTTTGTGCATTTCAGCCCATTCTTGAGACATGTGCACTCAGGTAGTTTGCATGACCTCACACACTTGCAGGATAGCAACTGCAAGACAGCATCTGGTGCTGGGGAACCACGCATCCACTGCATTTCCAGCTGCCCTTCATCATTTGTGGTCCACCCATGGTCCACAGGGCTTGGTACATATGGCTGGGTTTGAAGAGACCGTCTCCAGATAGCAGCCTGATAGTTGGCACGAATTGAATGCATAAACAGGCAATCCTGACATGGTGGAAGCTGGCTGGACTCTACCTCTCCACGCCTGGTGCAGAAAAGTTGGTAGCGAAGAAGATTGACTTCTGTAGTGTGTGTAGAGGGTACATACATGCGGCAAGTGATTTCCTCCAGCTTCTTAGAGAGCTCATCAGAGAGAGTCCAAGCACGGCCCAGCTCAAGGAAGGCTTCTTGGTATGCCCTGTCTGACCAGCCAGCTTCCACCATGTCAGGATTGCCTGTTTATGCATTCAATTCGTGCCAACCATCAGGCTGCTATCTGGAGACGGTCTCTTGTGGACCATGGGTGGACCACAAATGATGAAGGGCAGCTGGAAATGCAGTGGATGCGTGGTTCCCCAGCACCAGATGCTGTCTTGCAGTTGCTATCCTGCAAGTGTGTGAGGTCATGCAAAATACCTGAGTGCACATGTCTCAAGAATGGGCTGAAATGCACAAACCTGTGTAAATTACAAACCTGTGCCAACCAATGCAGTGAGGAGGAGACCCCTGCACAGCTGACAGACTCAGATACTGATGAAGTACCCTGTTGGTACCCTAAACATAGGGACATATACATAAAGAGACATAAGGAGGGACGGACATTGGTGTTCCTTGGAGTGGTTGCACCACTCAAAAAAAGAAAGAAAAAAGTAAAATATGCACAACTGTTTCCTTTGCTTTAAAGTAATGATAACAAGGGGTTAGGTAATTGAACCTCTGTGACTCAGTGATGTTATGTGACATTGTAAGTTGTAACATATTTCTGTTATAGCTGATACTGTATGTCAGTTGTCACCTGTGTTTTGGTTTGTGCTGATGTCATAACTAGGATTGCCTTTTTACGGTCTACTTTACACAGGATGATTGTATAGAGTGTATACATCTGTATACTTTATTTTATTTTGTTGACTGTGTTGGCTCCTTGCTCTGCAGCAGATTATTTTACATTATTTTTGTATCATATTAAAGTTGTCTTGTGCTGCTATTCGTCTGAAATTACTATACTACTTCTATGTCCTGTATTTGTATCCCTGTGGGATCAATGAAGGTATCTATCTATCTATCTATCTATATATCTATCTGTCTATCTATCTAACTCTAAAACCAATTGAATAAGGTATTGAGAAGAACAATATAATTTGCCAAAAAGGTTCCTTAATTAGACAATATACATTGCAATTATTTAGTACTTAAGGGTTTATTACAAGTATCTGTGGCTGGCTAATAGTCCAACACACCCAAAGGAGATGATATAATGAAAGAAGATGATTTCCAGGGAAGGCACTTTTTAGTTTTTTGAATATACAATTTTCACAGATTTGAGGTATAGTGCAGAATTTTGGCTACAGAAAGAGTCATTTTCAAGATAGAAAGGTCATCTTGGGCTTAAATTGAAGCTTAGGGATATGGGAAGTTTTCTATATACAAGTGAGGCAGTGATATTCACTGTAATGTGCTGGAAAATAACCATCTTTGTTGTTATTTGTTAAGCGGACAGTATATTTCTTTGTGTTTCTGTGGATGATGCAGGTCATATTTAACAATACAATGGTAGCATGCCCCAAAATACTATTCTGCTACTTACCCCTATGTGTCAAGATACTACATGACAAATTTTAGACTACCAAGTCGATTTTCTTTCTTTTATTCGTATATCTTCCCTTCGAATCCAAATCGCAGGAATTTCCTGTGTGGTGGATACATCGGGATATGGAAATAAGCATCAGTCGCCCTGGCGCAGAGAACGTAGTAGAGTCGCTGCCGTCAGCATTTTGAATTTGAAGATTCTGAGGTATTTGTTGAGGGCTCTGAGATCCAGTATTGGTCGTAGCCCCCCCCCCCCCCCCCTTCTTTTTGACCAGGAAATAGCGGCTGTAGAAGCCGTCGTTTTGTTGGTCTGGAGGAACCTCTTTGTGGTAATATATGAGGCGTTGATGTAATCAAAGGCTTTATTACAAAATAAGGCTGTACATTTATCGAACATTTTCTGTACACAAGTGCATTCGCATGTTTCAGAATAACAGCAGCAACAACATTTTTCGGCGGAATGTTCACAGTGTCTTTTCCTCTCTTTGTGTTTATCATTCTCGCTCTCTTTACCTCTGGCTCCGATGTGGGGCCCGTAGCCTTTACACATGGAGCCGAGCTCGAACCTCCAGGCATGGGGGGAACGGTCCTCTGGTCCCCCCCCGGGAAAAAGTTCCTCACGCTATCTAGCGCGGCCACGTCCTCGTCCGTGGTAGGAGCCTCTTCCACGGGGAGCTCCCCGAGGGATGTATTCTCGTGGCTGGCTGCGAGCGCGGCCGGCTGCCGCTCTATCGGCGGGCTGACCGCGAGTCTGTCCCCGCTCTGCCCGGTACCTCCAGGGCACCCCTTGAGTGGCCTCGTTCGGTCGGTGGACGGGCTGAGCTTCCCGTTGTGGCGGACGGTGTGGAGGGGCGGCGTGTCTGGGTGGATCTTGACCTTGTAGGTGACGCAGCCCTTCCGCGTTTCTCTTGCTGTCTTCCCCGGCAGCAATGAGCTCCGTCAGGGCTCCCTGGAACAAAGTCCGTGGGGGTGTTAAAGACCCTCGGAGTAGTGTTATTGATCGGTGTTACCGGTCGATCCAGGATGGTGGCGCGGAGTGTTCCAGTTGTGGGAAAAATGTCCGCCCACCGTGTACGCTATTGCATGAAACACAGCGTCATGGCTCGACCCAGGGACTCGACGGCGTTTCTGGTCATGAGCTTGGCCTCGTCGTTCAGACGTCTCACCTCTGCCTGCTGTTCAGCTGTGGTGGCGTCTCCTGCCAACTCCAACAGCACGGTGAGAGAGCCCTGTAGGAGCGCTTCGGCGTTCAGGGCTTTCGCTATGGCAGTGAGGTGATTGTAGATTCGTCTGATCGAGGCTGAGGCCGCTCTATCTTTTTGGTCTGGGAAAACAGGGTCTTTCCCCACGGGACAGTACTGGGGCCGAGTCGGGTTGATCAGGTATCCCGCCAGCAGACGATCGGCCTCGGGTATGCCGTCCAGTCCCGCTACCTTGGGGTCTGCTGTGTCGACCGAGAAGGCACCTCTGTTTTTGGGTGGATCAGCAGCGTTTGGGGCGTGCCCACGTGAGAGTGAGGAATTCCCTCACCCCCTCCGCGTAGGGTATAGCACATAGTTTGTCTGGCGTTTTGGCGACCTTGCCATAGTAGAGCCTGTGCTGGGTTAGTGGGCGCGGCTGGTGCTAGCCATGGCCGTCCGCATCTGAGTGCTGCCGTCATATATATTGCGAGCAGCTCCGTCTCATCTCGGGGGAGTATAGGTCGGGTACCGGGGCTGCTGCTTCGACGGGCGCCGCTACAATCTGTGGTGCGTCAACGACCGCCATCGGGGCCGCCTGAGCTGCGGCGAGCGGGAGGCCTTGTGCGATCTCCATAAGTACGGCCACGGTGTCGTCGTTGTCGTACGGGATGGGGCTATCTGAGCCCGCTCCGCCCCGTCGAGCTGAGCGCCGTCGTATCTGTCCCAGTTGAAGTGATCCTCCTCACCTTCGTAATCATAGCCTCCTTGGTCATCAACGAGGCCCTGTTCGTCCAGGAGCGGCCCTCTGTGGCGGAGGGGGGGGGAGGCCAGGGGAGTTCGCCCAGCACTGCCGCTGTGCTTGAGAAGGTGACTGTTGGAGCCGTGGAGGAAGCAGCCAGCCGCGCTCGTGGAGGCGCCGCGGCTGTTACTAACTGGGCCAGCGTTTAGCTGAAGTGTTGGCTGCTTCTAGCGAGCTACACGTGTTGGAAATTGTTCTATTTGGCCCGGTCGAACACGGAGACAAACAGCAATATCCTTTTTTTTTAAATATATATATTTTGTTCGTGAGTGTAGCTTAAAACACTAGCGAAAAACACAAATTCCACCTCGTGGTACCGAGCAACTTACCCGTGTCACTCGTCCTGTTGAGATTTGTAAGAAGTTTGGTCTTTCTCTAGTGATGAGCTTGTCTGTCATTAACGCAGAAGAAGAAAACGAAAGCGAATGACGCCCAGATAGCAGCGCAGGTGTTTATACCCTCGGGGGAGGGACGTACGTGCACTGCGGCATGACGTAAAAAAAGCCCGTCCTAACATCATTAGAACGTGAGTGTATAAGATTTATTCTGTCTTACGTCCAAGAATGGACATAACCCATAGTGAATTGATTCACGAGTAGACTTTAATATAACCTACTGTTGTCCAGTGACTCTGCGGACTTGGCGCTTGATGTGCCGTAGAACACTACGGTACATGGCTTCGGTCTTTCCGCTCATGAGGACCATGCAGAAAGGCACGGCCCTCCCCATGTACAGGCCATGGATGGTGTAGAATTGATAAAACGGCCTAGGGCACGTTTTTAAAGTCCCGTCCATATAGATCTAAAACAAAATTCAAATGTTTCATTCATATACATGCAAAGACTATATATATATGGCACTGAGCCAAATTAGGGCATTTTTTTCTTGATAAAGCATTGACATATAATATGCGATCACATTTTATTTTTTGTTTAGACTAAACTACACTAGGCCTTTAAAAATGAGACAAGGGAATGATGGAAGGCCTACAATTATCGATTGTAACAAATGTGTCAAATTAATCTGGATGGGGCCTATTAATTATTATTACATAAGAATTAGTCTAATATTTCCATTGACCTTATATATATTTCACTGTGACGGATACAAAGTTTCATGACGGACGGAGGGGTTCTAACCTGGCGGCACTGCAGGGCAAGCTTCCCGAAATTGTCTTCGGTCCCGAAGACAATATAGCCGTGGGGGATGTTGTGCTTGGACAGAAATCCCCCCCCCCCCCCCCCCCCAGCTCACGGCCCATTCTCCTACAACGGCCACGTCTTGGAGGGCATGTGGGATAGGGGGCATGAGGCTGGCCCGTCTCCTCTCCAGGCGCGTCCTTACGGCCTCAAATGGAGGCATAGCCGCGACGTCGCGTGCCTGGGCCAGGATCTGATTTAATAACATCATAGGGTTATATGTTTCGTTCATATATTGACTTGCAGAATTAAGTTTGACAAGCATCATGCTACAGAATATATCGTTACCTGGTCATAGACCCTTCTGGATGGGAGAGACGGATCCGCGGCCACGTGGCGCAGCATTTGCTCTATCAGAGCAAGTTGTGGCCACCAAATCCGCCTCCTCTCCATGCCCGTGTTGGCCAGGTCCGTTGATGATGCGGATTTGGGGGTCATCCGCCTCAACGTCGAAGGCATTGGTGGTTACATACACCCGGCACCCTGTTCTCCCACACCGCCAGTACATTCGGTCATTCCGAACCTTATTTCTAAGGTAACGGAATTCCCCAATTATCAGCACCCTGCCACCCCGACTGTTTGCTATCTGAATATACACATCAGCCATCATGAAAAGAAAAAATACCACGAGATTCTGTTCCTTTTATACTAGCCTACACAGGTGATATTCGTAAAAGTAATTTCCCTCTGATTAATACAGGGTCTGAGCGTAAAAGTGAGTGGCCTCTACAAATTAATACATGGGAGTGTGCGTTAAAGTGATTGGCATCCAATAATCGGCAGGAGCTGTGCATAGCCTACACGTGATTTCTCCCTTCTAATTAACACAGTCCAGCTAACATGTCCATCTGTGCCCCACTTGGGTTTTGACATGGGCTATGGGCATGGGTTCGAAGTGGGCCGTGCACCCAGTTTTCACAAAGGGCCCACCCGTGTTAGCCCATATGGGCTTACGTGGGTTTCTAACTGGGTCTTAGGTAGTATCCAAATGGGCCATTTTATTTCAGAACCATGTGTGCACCACCTGTGTTTGCCTACACGTATATGGGTTTGAACTGGGATCTGATTGGGCCTTAAGTGGGTACCAGCTCTGCGAATTATATGTGACCCATGTAGGCCACACTTGTGTCCGCCCTCATTGTCTTCCGTCCTGTTTCTGTTGTCCCCTGCTGTCGATTGTTCATTCCTACGGATAGGATGCAGTGTGCCACATTGGCGGTGTTTCCAGTTTTCTGCAGTAGTTTCTTCAAGTGTTCATTCAAACTTTATGACTGGATAGCACTCGATCTGTAGAGTCCTACATTACTATCTCCTACGATCAAGGGTTAGGGTTAGGGTACTGTAGCATTCCGTTTTTCATCATTTTTGAGGATTAAAAAAAAGACGAAAATCACTCCGACACCATGGACTATAGCCCATGGTCTGGAAGTGATTTTGTCTTTTTTTCAAATCCTTGTTTTTCATCGTTTTTGACCATGGATTATAGCCGTGTTAGGGTTAGGTTCCACGGGCTAATCAAGTGTAAATTCGGGGGTCGTTGACAAGAAAAGGTTTGGGAACCATTGTTGTAGAGGGTCTATAGAATATATAGATGTTGATAGTATTAAGTTAGTGACTTTGACAGTGTACAAATGGAACCGTTTTTCAGCAGGTCAAATGAGGTACAGAAAACCGTATGACTCCCAGGCTGATCTCACTGGGGAAAAACTGTATGAGTTTATTTGTTTAAGAAGTAACAAGTAACAGTCAATGTAAAAATAAATACTGGATGTGACACTAGCAAGCCGAAATAGCTCAGTTGGTAGAGCGGAAGATCTAAAGGTCCCTGGTTCAATCCCGGCTTTCTGTAGTTGAAATGAGGTACAGAAAACCCTATGACTCTCAAGCTGATCTCACTACTACTTACTATAGTATGTTGCTTTTCATGATTTCGAAGGATTAAAAAAGAAGACATGAAAATCATGAAAGATGACATACTATAGTTCATGGTTTTGGAAGACATACTATAGTATGTTGTTTCATAATTGGAGGATTAAAAAATATCAGGCAAACTCCAACTCCAAACACTAACTCACAGGCAAAGGAATACTGTTGTTGGAGATAGCAGGTAACTGAGTTAGGGTGCTGTCGTCATTGTCATGAATTGTCTGGAACCACTGGATCAGTGTGTTAGAACATTGGCCACATGATCGGGAGATGGTGAGTTCAAACCCCACTTTACTTTCAAGACCAATTTCACAAGAACAAAAAAGAAAAGCAGTGTGAATTGTCTGGAACCAGTGGCTCAGTGTGTTAGTACGCTGCCACATGATCGGGAGATGGTGATTTCAATCCCCACTCATGTCTTTACTTTCAAGACCAATTTCACGAGAATAAAAAAAAGAAGTGTGAATTGTCTGTAACCAGTGGCTCAGTGTGTTAGAATGCTGCCACATGATAGGGAGATAGTGAGTTCAAGCCCCACTCAAGTCTTTACTTTCAAGACCGATTTACAGAGGAATGATCTTTATTGTATGTATATATATATTATTATTGATATTCTCTTATTGTGAAGTAACAAGCCCCAGACAGGAAGTGCTTGTTATCTGTTCAGTATATAACCGGTGTAAATAAATATGTCAGAGACGTGTGTCGTACTGATCCAGCAACACATAGCTGATGCCTCCTGGTGTGTTATTTATTTACTCTTCAGTATTATTCCTCCGTCAAGTATATTTCTTCACTTCTATATTTCTGGTACAACACGCTATTACAGCTGTGAAACTCTGTTGAGTTTCACAGCTGTAATAGCGTGTTGTAACTCTAGTGACTAGAGTTATGGTCATGAAATTGACCGGTTGTCTCTTGCTTTTTAGTCTGTGCGTTACCGTCCCTCCCTTCTTGTGCCTGCAGTCAGTGTATATTGTTATAGACTAGAGTCTAGTCTATAACAATATACACTGACTGCAGGCACGAGAGAGGCATACCTGGGTCAAACAATACTGAAGCCCATCTTTTTCTTTATGAACTTTAATCTGTTTAAACCAATGACCTCTTCCTACAGGAAAGGATTCCAAATAAGCCAGCTGGCTTCTTCCCTTCCTTGCATTGTATTTTTGTTCTTTGATATGTTATTGTACATGTTTTGTACTACATGCTAAATAAATAAACCTAAACCTAAACCAGGCCAGCTTTGTTTGAGGGATGCATGAAGGACATGAAGGACACGTGTACGCTGTGGGACTGCGTGGCATGCTGAAGTCCAAAGGGCCAGTTCTGTTCAGGAACACCAACTGAGGTGAAGCTAACACAGGCTAACACAGTGTGTGCTGCTTATATACTGCAAGCAATCAGTTTAAGTGATTATTGGGTGGAGAATGGGCAGAGTGGAAGCCAACGCCCATACTGCTACATAATGGTCAAGATGATATTTGACTGTATTTAAGACAACTATTTAAACTCAGATTTTACAGTAGCCTATAGTGATTTGACCTACCTAGTTTGACGATTGGTTGTAAAACCATATCTAGAAGTCTGTGTTGGCTGTCAATTTCTTGTTTGTAGTGGAAAGCTTCATCCTCATAATCTGTTAGAGAAGTGTTGTCCATACTGGTCACAGAATTAAGCAGCTCTTGTTTGTTTTTTTCGCACATTTTGATGTGTGAAAGGGAGGAGGTGAAACTCCTCCTCCAATGTGTTGTGATGACCTTTCTGTAATGAGCACACATAAAGGACCATAGCTGTTAAACCTTTATTTGAAAAACAATAGAATATGAACATGCATTTTTTTTTACAGAGTAAACCTGCCTTTACAATTCAACATTCATTTAGGACAAACATGATCAAAATAAGGGATTGTGTGTGGTGATAGTGAATGAGTTTATAAATGATCACATTATCACAGTAACCTATCATTGTATATAGTCAATCATGTTGAATATATCTAGCTGGATTAATTTGGTGATAATTATTTCAACTCAATGAAACTCTCTGAAAAAAGCACTCATCATTTAACAGCTTCTCCCTCTATATGTGTCTACTCTTCATGTGTGTTTTCATATTTTTACTAAACCTTTAGCCACAACACTCAAAAGGCTTTCCCCCTGTATGAGTCATCATGTGTCGTTTTAAGTCCCTATTTTGACTACAGCCCTTGCCACAAACTGTACAGGTAAAGGGCTTTTCCCCTGTATGGGTCATCATGTGTGCTTTTAGCTTATCTATGCGAATAAAGCCTTTTTCACAAACTGTACACTCAAAGGGTTTTTCCCCTGTATGAGTCATCGTGTGTGATTTTAGGTGACCATGTTGACTAAAGCCTTTGCCACACACTGTACAAGTAAAGGGTTTTTCCCCAGTATGAATCATTGTATGCTTCTTCAGATAAACATTTCGGTTAAACATTTTGCCACAATATGTGCAACTAAATTGTTTCTTCCCTGTGTGACTCGATATGGAGTGACTTTGTTTTGGGGCTTTGTGGTGATGGAGCAGCTTGTTGCTCAAAGACACACTATGTCCTCCCATATGTTGTGTATTGTGTGATTTAAGTGTGTTTACCCCTGACTGGTAAACCATGGTCTCATCCCACTTGTCACTGTCTTCAGTGTCAGATTCAGAACAGTGTGATGTTCCGCAGTCCTCTACATCAGCATGTGTTTCCTTGTGTTGAGATGAGGTGTTGGCTACGTGTTCTGTTTGTATGTTTTCGTTATCATCTTCATCTTTCACTGATAGTAATGTCTCGTTTGATCCACCATCCTCCTCTGATCTTTGAAGTAACTCATTGTGTTCCTCTTTAATCTGTGGATAACAGGGTTCCTCCTGGACCTGACTGGAGGTTCTCTCCTGCTGCACATGGAATACTTCTTCTTTACACACAGGGAGGTGAAGGTAATCTGTCTTGTTTTCATCACGATCTTCACTTTTCACTGATAATAATATAAGCATTGAGCCATCAGCCTCTTCTGATCTTTGAGGTAGCTCCTGCTGTTCATCTTTAAACTGTGGAGACTCTGGTTTCTCCTGGACCAGACTGGAGCTCCCCTTGTGCTTCTTAGGAAAAACCTCCTCTTTACACACAGGGAGGAGCAGGACGTCTAGGTAAAAGATAAAACAATTCAACTTTTGAATGATATTGCCGTGTTTAATATGATTTTGTTACTTATTCAGTCAAATTAACCTGCATATATTCAGCATCCTTAAAACTTTGACTATTGCCAATGTAACCATTTTAGGGAATGCTCAACTGACCTATACAGACAAACAGTTAAACCGCACAATAAGAAACATTTGACTACATATATTTCACATTCTTCTATTTTTTAAGACAACAATTAATTCAATATTTGTTGTACAGTATAGTGATTTGACTAACCTGCACTGTGTAGTTTGAAGATTGGTTGCAAAAGCATATCCAGTAGTCTGCGTTGGCGGTCAATTTCTTGCTTGATGTGGAAGGCTTCATCCTGGAACTCAGTTAGAATTCTTTCAACGATCCAAAATATCTCTTCAGCAGCAGCAGATAGTCTATGGTTGATCAAGGACTTCAATGTTTGTAGTAAAGCCATGAATTATACTGATACTGTTTCAGCTAGTGCAGAAAGTACGTTTTTTTAATTAGACTGATACTATAGTAATAATAAAAGTCAGTTAACTAACTAGCTAGTGTAGAGTAAGTTCAGCTCTTAACACATGTGACACCAAGCAGAACAAACTCTTGTTAAATACTAACAGAGGGCCCTGATGGTCCAATCAGAGTGAGAGGGCCCTGATGGTCACAAAACAAAACAGGCCAATCACTGCTCCCAACAACAAGGTAATTTGCATTTTTATAAAACAATAAGCAAATAAAACCTTTTACAAGGACATTCAGATTTAGTATAAATGCTGCACTATATGTAACTTTCCTGTTCTACCCCGGGTGGTTGCCTTAATAGAAAACACATATAACACACATTCAGGAATCATATCAAAACAAATAATACAAGCAGGGAAGAGAAAACAAAAATACTATAAGAGCAAATGAATTAAAGGCAGCAGCAAACTCCTGCTGTTTATTTAGCTGTGTCTGGAACGTGTGCCCATGGGCATGGCATTCTTTTAAATCACAAAGGGCAATTTGAGTCTGGTCTGTAGGTTATTCCATGAGCCAAAAAAACGCAAGGCTTTTTTCCCAGCCTCAGATTGTGTGTGGGTAGCACAGCCAAGTATTGGATCTGAGATTGAGAAAGTTTTGGGCACGTTCAAATTTAGAATATATATGTTTTATATTACAGAACAGACAATAGCACATTGTTGGAGAGTAGGCTACACTAGCGGTGATCCTTTTGAAACTTCTCAGGGGAATTTCCGATGCCAATTTGAGTCTGGTCTGTAGTTCATTCCACGAATACTGGACAACTCACCCATGTGAGTTGTCTTCACTTTCTGACATGGCGGGGTGAGTTGTCTGTACTTTCCACTGGGGCAAATTGGTAAAGAGAAAGGACGGACAGCTCGCCCCGAAAGTCCGGACAACTCACCCGTGAGTTGTCTTCACTTTCTGACATTGCAGGGTGAGTTGTCTGTAAAGTGAAGACATCTCACCCTGGTGAGTTTTCCGGACTTTTGGGGTGAGATGTCCGGACAACTCACTTGGAGGTGCAAAAGTTGTATTGTTACCCATTCGACGACCGCAGGGGCCAAAGAAAGACTTTTTACCCCCCTCATGATGAGGGTACTATCTCCCTACGCAGAGATACACTCTATAAATAAATGTGTATTTGACCATGACAGAATTACTTCATAGAATTACTGTAAATATTTATGTGTCCAGTGATCTTAGTGAATGTTTCACCTTGTAAAATCCTAATGTAGAAATGGAATATAGATCAAGTTGCTTTTGTCCCCTTTCCACATGTTGTTGCAGGAGGATAAGTATGTTCCAGTCTAAATAACTTAAATGCAAATGATCCCCCTAGCCTGTATGCATGTTAGACTCCATCCACTGTAGGAGTAGGCGATAATGTGCACTCTACTTATACTAAAAGGCTCACATGCAAATTGATTGTTCCATCCATTCAACAACAGGATTACACACCCTAATCCATTCTCACCTGTCCATTAACAATGGGGCAAACATCCTCCAAAACATTCCACAACATTCATGTGTGCTTTTAGACAAGGTTTTACTAAACCTTGTGCCACATACTTTACACTTTCCCCTGTGTGAGGCCTCATGTGTGTTTTTACTAGATTTAATCCGACTAAATCCGAGACAAATCACAAACCTTATACCCAAAGGGCCTTTAATTCTCCTGTATGTGTCCCCATGTGACTACAGCCCTTGCCACAAACGTTGCAAGTAAATGTTTTTTTCCCCTGTATGAGTCATCATGTGTGATTTTAGATTACCATGTTGAGTAAAGTCTTTGCCACACACTGTTTAAGTAAATGGCTTTTTCCCCTTTATGAATCATTGTGCATCTTCAGATGTTCCTTTCGATTAGACATTTTGCCACAATCTGCACAACGAAAACGTTTCTTCCCTGTGCGACTCCCATCGTGGAGTGACTTTGATTTGAGGTCATGGACCAAACTATTTCCTCCCAGATGTTGTGGATTTTGTGAGTCTGCAGTCTCCAAAAAAAATCAATATTTTGAATGTAAATTACATCCAAATCCCAATCCTATATACAATGTTCCACTCCATTCACACAATACTGTAGGAGTAGGCGATATGCACTCTACTTGCAGACACTCATACTAAAAGGATCACATGTAAATTATTTGTTCCATCCATTCAGCATCAGGGTTACACACCCTAATCCATTCTCCATAATCCATTCTATAAATGGATTAATGCTATTCACTGTAGTCTGACATCTATGTCTGTAGGCCTATGTATGTTAAATAAAAAGGCAAATACGTTTAGGGATAAGGGGTGGCACAAAATAGGGCCCTATTAGTGTAAAATAAATAGTATTCAAAAGTATTCAAAATTTCTAGGTAAAAAAGGTTCATGATTATTATTATTAAATAGGTTGTCCTAATAGGGTTAAATATTTTATATATAGAGTAGTATACAGTATATTGTATTTACTGTATTTTGCTGGAACCTCATCAAGTAGGCTACTGTTGGTGGTGGGGGCTCCTCACTGGCAGGTGAGTCATTAGGGCAGCAGTGACAACACAGACATATGAAAAATCTTGAAAGCTTGTGAGACATTTTGAATAATTTTGCACAGCACAATACATAATGCATGTGGGGGTCTCTGTGACCATGTCCGTCTGTCTGTGTGGAAGTAATTTTGCAAATTAACTTCACATGGTGACATCTACAGAGTGTGACCACTAGATGGGAGTATAGTATCTAAAATGGTGGTGGTGGGTTGAGTCCGTTTGTCTGCAGTAACAATGTCAATCAATAAACCCAGAGTATTCTTTCATAAAGTAGCCTAGTCTGGATTACTGTTAAATATGGTATAAATGAGCCTACAATTTATACCATTGGTTCCCTCAACTATTTTAAGATGAGACCCAATAGACGGGTGACTCTGTAAAATGTAGAAAAATGCCTGAGACTATTATATAGTGCAATATACTTTGCCAGTGCCTTTGAGGTATTTTCTCCAGTTTTGTGATTGATTGAAAACGTTTGATTGATTTATTTCAGACACAATGGGTCCAAACAACAGGGAAAAACAAAACAACAACACAGAGATATCCTATGTATCAGGCTATTTGCACTCCAGGCAGTCCTTGTCAATTAAAAACATATAAACATTGCCTCCAGTGTTTCCAGAAACATGAGGAAAAGGCTGTATCACCGTCTGCGACCGCCGCGCGTCAAAACAGCCGCCTCCATTATTTTCAATGAACCTATCGCACACCGGCGGCGTCCGACGCGCGCTGGCGCGGCGCGCCGATAGAACCAGTTATATTTTCCGCGCGGCAACGCGTCAGACGGAGCCGGTGTGTGTTGGGCTTCACTCTGTGTGATCCCTGCTAAGGAATAATTAATACATTCTTTGATTCCCTCAGCCTACACATGAATCTAAACATAAAATACCTCAGTACAGCATGAAAGGTGGGTAGGATTACTGGTCACAAACATTTCACTTGCACTGGTCCATCTTGGGAGTTTCAGGAAGATTCGAAAAGCATCATTATATGCCACCTGAAGCTTTTCGTTGAAACTCAGGCGAGACCGTCCAAATCGAATGGACACTGGGTAGTTTGAAGGGTCTTTCAAATACTCTATGTCCTCGCCATCAGCCGTGTTCCTTCCAGTTACGTCCGCCCCGTTGATGGACAGCAATGCGTGGCCCACTCGGAATTCCATCACGCTGTCCATACGAAATGACCACCTTTTCGTCGTGGATCTTGAGCACCAGATCTAAAGGGTAGCTGAAGGTACTCTGGTACCATTTTGTATTTGTTTTTCCTACTCATTTGTAACAGTAGCACCATTGAAAAAGGACTATTTGCACTGATTTATTTTATTGAAGATTGTACTGATTTATTCTGAAGATTGCTCAAGATCAAATGCTACCTCTTATACAGGCCTTGTTCTGTATTCTGTTTTTTAGTAGCAACACTGAAAGCAGTATTTCTTAGGTTTATTTTTAAAGATTGCACTGTCAACTCGTTATTTGCACTTTGTTCTACTGTATGTTCAATAATAGTAGCAAGTGCAACTATAAAATAGCTCAAGGCTCTATTGCTGATTACTTAGGTTAGGATCCCCGCAGTGGTGTCCGATTAGAACTACCAGGATGCTTCGACTTCTGCCTTCTCCCTGATGGCGACCCTTGTTATAATATTCTTCGACTATGCTTGTCAGGATGACTAAGCCAGTTAGATCTATCCATATATGGTTCTTCTACCACATCTGACGGCTCGGGCCAAATATAGGGATCGTCATACTAGACATGTCATATAGCCCAACGTCCTAGTCAGAGTCTTCGTTACAGCGACCCTCTTTAATGTTGTCAATACTGGTTTTTCTTATTTGTCAAATGAAAATAAAGTAGGCCTATCTTCTTGAAAAGAAGATTAGGCCTTGAAGTTAAAGTATTTTGTTTTTGTTGTGTATGTGGCATATGAACACAATAAGCAAATAAAACTTTCATATATTTTAGATTCATTACACAACTGAAATATTTCAAGCCCTTTCATTGTTTTATAATGATTAGTATGGCGTCCAGCTCATGAAAATCAAAAAAAATCCTATCTCAGTGAAATTAGAATATTTTACGAGACTTTTTGAAACGAGAAATGTCGACCATCTGAAAAGTATATTAATGTATGCAGTTACTACTTGGTCTGGGCTACTTTTGAACAAATTATTTCATCAACGGGGTGTGGCATGGAGGAGGTGATCAGCCTGTGGCACTGTCGAGGTGTTATGGAAGCCCATGTTTGCTTTGATAACCGCCGTAAATGAATTTGTAATGTTCAGTCTTATGTCTCACACCTTCCTCTTGACAATACAACCAAGATTCTCTGTGGGGTTCAGGTCAGGCCAGTTGGCTGGTCAGTTAAGCACAGTAATACCATGGTCAGTACACCAGTTACTAGTAGTTTTGGCACTGCGGGCAGGTGCCAAATCGAGCTGGAAAGGAAAATTAGCTTGTCAACATACCGAAGCACAATGTACTCTAAAAAGATGGCTGTGTTGAAACCATTGTTACATTTTCAGTCAAGAGTCAGTCAGTGGATCAACACCAGCAGATAACATTGCTGAAGCGGATTTAAAAAAATAAATTGAAGCTGATTAAATTGGTGTCCCACCTGAAAACGCATGTTCTGTTAGTGTTATTGAACAATAACTGCTATAACAAACTGTATATAGCAGTGATTTCTGATTACTGTTCAGAATCTAGAGCAAACTTCACGTACAGTACCATAAACTAATGTTTTTTCCCCCGTTCATGAGTTCGCATGTGTTGTTTCACAGCACCCGTCTGAGTAAAGCTTTTACCACAAACTGTACACATATAGGGTTTTTCCCCTGTATGAATCCTCATGTGTTTTTTCAGAGACCCCGTCTCACTAAAGCTTTTACCACAAATGGTACACATATAAGGTTTTTCCCCTGTATGAATCCTCATGTGTTGTTTCACATAACTCATGCATTTGAAGCCTTTACCACAAGCTGTGCACATATAGGGTTTTTTCCCCCCTCCATGAGTTCTCATGTGTCGTTTCACATCACTCATGTCACCAAAGCCTTTACCACAAACTGTACACATATAGGTTTTTTCCCCTGTATGAATCCTCATGTGTTGTTTCACAGCACCCGTCTGAGTAAAGCTTTTACCACAAACTGTACACATATAGGGTTTTTCCCCTGTATGAATCCTCATGTGATGCTTCAAACTACTCGACCCGCTAAAGCCTTTACCACAAACAGTACACAGGTAAGGTTTTTCCCCTGTATGTGTCATCATGTGACTATTCACACAATACATATGATCAAATCCTTTACCACACACTGTACACATAAAGCGTGCTTTTTTCCCCCCTATATGAATCTTCAAATCACACAATTTATGAAAGCCTTTACCACAAACTGTACACGTAAAGCGCGTTTCCCCATGAGTGATCGTGTGACTCTTCAGTCTGGCCTTACGATTAAAGCTTTTGCTGCAAACTTTACAAGTAAAGGTATTTTCCCTTGTATGGATCAGTGTGTGCCCCTTCAGATCACTTTTTAGTCTAAACTTTTCACCACACTCTGTACATGTAAACTTCTCCATGTGACTCATGGAGCATGTTTGTTTTGATGATTTCAGGTCTTGGGACCGCTTGTTACTCAAACATAGTCTTTGTTGTTCCACATGTTGTTTCTTGTGTGATCTCAATTTGTTTAAAACGGACTGATCTTCCCTAGTCTCCTCCCACTCATCACTGTCTTCAGTGTCAGATTCAGAACAGTGTGAAGGGAGGAGCTGATCTTCACTAGTTGGTTGTGCTACAGGCTCTGTCTCATCATCACTTCTCACTGCTAGGAATGCCAACGTTGACCCATCAGCCTCCTCTGGTGTTTGAAGAAGCTCCCCGAGTTTCTCTTCAATCTGTGGAGGTTGTGGTTCGTCCTGGACCAGACTGGAGCTCCTCTCCGGAGAGACCTCTTCTTTACACACAGTGAGGTGCAGGAACTCTAGAATAAGATACAATGAGAGTTGATCACACACACACACACACACACACACACACACACACACACACACACACACACACACACATTACAGCATTGGCTATAGACCATTGAATAAAGCTTGTTCTGAACAGAAATGCCATCTGGGACAACGCATTTGAGATAAAGGCGATCGAAAGAAACAGACCGAGTGGGCACGCACTTCAAGATGCCTCACCCCATTGCAGCTTGACAACATCAGCTAGCAACCCAGTGCTAATTTAAGTAGCATCACGACTTCATAATGATCATCGATCATAAGCACTATGATAGATCAATTGACATAGATCTACGCTAATGGCACTGGGTCTGATTCATTTAATCCGCATAGATCTATGCCAAAGGCGGGAATGGGTTAAGAAATGCAGACAAATTGCACAAAAGTTTCACTATTAGAAGCAGCCTTTGAAACACATCTGAACTGCATCACAAGGTTAGGCTAGCAGTTTGGGAACGTTTGCGTTTGTACTGGCTAAATAGGGATTATGAATTCCTGTCGAATATCTTAGTTACAATGAAATTGAGTTGCAGTTTTTTCTGGTAACTTGCATTGTGCCAGTCCGGCAATCTCCCTCGGTCACCAAGCCCCCGGTGTCCCCACTGAGATGCTCTAAATCCCGGCCGAAGGTTCATGGTAATCTGAGTACTGTGTACTCGACCAGCGCGGAAAGTCATTTTCATGTAAAGTCACTAACATACAGTAATTGCATTGGTTTAGATTTACAGTACATTCCCGATTTTACATCATCAACATATTAGCTAATAATATATCCCAATTACTGTGGATGCCACAGGCCTTTTAAGGGTTTTCATATTAAGTCACCGTGAAAAAGTCTGCCTCCATCTGCCCGCTTCAATATAAACTGTTATAAAATATATATTTATCTCAAATTTGTCGTTTACCTCCAGCTCAGTTTTGCACGAAAAGTAGCAGTGGCCATATAATTAAGACTAAGTACGAGTCTTAGTCTAAGAAATCGCCTTAAAACAAATATACAGTGCAGGTTCGAAAACATTTAAACAGGCTCAATATTTAATTTAAAACCAAATCAAACGATAATACCAGGTTTTGACCACTCAGGGCCGTTTTAGAGCCGAAACAAAGTCAGTTCTGGGAATGTGGCGACTGGCAGTCACGACTGATTTCAGTCATTTTGATAAATGATCATTTGATTGATTGCCTACAACCCTACATGAAAGCATGCAGCAAAAATAGCCTATGATAAGAGCTCAATATATCAGTCTTCTTTTAGGCCTATTGCTAGTTCTATAGGCAACTAGTACTACGTTTAGAAGCAGCTTCCACCAAATCTGTTTTCAGATACCGCTATGTCATTATAAAAGGGAAAGTTAAAGCCTCTGACTTTGCAATCGAATGGGGTCGATTTTATCAGTTTTTCGCTCTGTCTTTCACATGGCTAGACATGTCATCCACCCATGTCTTCATCCTTTCAGACCAAAGCTTCTCTGAGAAGTTGATCATATCATCTTGTTGAAGAGCACAATTAAAGTAGCCTACTATATGAAAAGCCCAATGTGGCTGTGAAAATATAGGCAGCAGAGCGTGCGCGTGCGCACACACACACACACACACACACACACACACACACACACACACACACACACACACACACACACACACACACACACACACACACACACACACACACACACACACACACACCCTTAATTTTATCCACCCTCTCCTCATTTATTTTATCTTGACATCACTAACCAAAGTGATGTCCATCAACACCACCACACAGACACACATCACCAGTCTAAAATGGCTTGGACACTTACTCCGAAAAAGGCGGCGATCAGAGCTCAAAATGTTATAAAAATGAGGAGAGGGTGGAAATAAAATCAAGGTACTTTATTAAAGTTTAACAAGCCAAAGGAAGAAAAACTACTAATAATAATAAATTAAGTCTAAATAAGAAATAAACTAAAATGTGCATAGAAATAGATTTAAGCCTACATTTTTGTCGATGGCCATAGAGTAGACCCAAACGGAGATCGTCATGAACGCCCAGATATGGCACACTAATTTACTCCACCTGTGTGGTCTTGTCCTCACCAATGATTTTGCATTGGTAGTAATAAAGTTCTTACCTGACTGAGCGCTGCTCCACATCTTACGAACTGGTAATGTCAACGCTGACCCATCAGCCTCCTCTGGTGTTTCAAGAAGCTCCTGTTGCTTCTCTTTAATCTGTGGAGGTGGTGGTTCCTCCTGAACCAGACTGGAGCTCCTCTCCTGCTGTTCAGAAGAAACCTCCTCTTTACACACAGGGAGGGGTGGGAGGTCTAGAAGGAGGCGAGAGGAGGTAACATCAGCTCAGAGAAACTCAATGGCCCTCATTTATCAAAGTGGTGTAGACCAAATAATTGGCGTACGGCGAGATCACCGCAATTGTCGGCATATATCACACCATCGTGACTTTAACTTGAACATACGGCCAAATTTCACACCAGGTCTGAGCACGTGTAGGATTCGGCTGCACCCGTTAGTTTCATCGTAGACATGCGGCACAGTGTTTTCTGACCATCCGAAAGGCATGGTTCACTCCAAAAATGTAGGCCTATAGCTATTAAAAAGGGTCATCTCTATGTTCCCGAGGTTCTATGTCGTCGTCCCCCCGAAAAAGGTTATGTTCTCTGCTTAAACAAAAACAGGTTATATGTTCCCCAAACACAGAATCCAATAACACTGTGCTTATGTTGCTTATTAGGTTTAAATAAGCACATTTATATTATATAAAATAATTCCAAAGTGTCAAAATAATACAGCTGTTTTACAAAAATATTTCAAATTACTCAAAATCAATGTATTAAAGGGGAATTCCACTCATTTTCAACATTTTACTATGTCATTAATATAGCTTATATAGATGTTGTGTGGAAATAATAAAAAGTCCCCCTATTCTGTGTTTCCTAAAAAAATCATTAACATGGTGAATCACATCTTGTGGAATGACCCTTTAATTATTAATTACTAATTATTATTATTACTACTACTACCAATATCAACAACATCAACATTACAAAGTGTTTTACACACAAACATAAATACAGGTACAATACATGCCTAAAGGACAACTTTGCCCATTTTCAGCCTACTGTATCTTCATATAATTGGTCCGCACTAATGGTTATTATAATACAAAGACTGCAAGGAGGGTTTAAAATCAGCCTCAGTGCGACTCGAGAGCCTGTAACTCACCAATGCCGAGATGTGTGTTGTTCATCGGCAAGGACGGTGCAACCCAAAGGAGGATTCCGCACTTCTGGTCAGAGGAAGGAGGAGCCAGGCCCGGAGGCAAGCCACCGTGCCTGGAGCCTCCTAGTGTTGCCAACATCTCATCAGCCACCTTCCCCACTGACTGTCTCTGAACCCCCAAGAGACTGGGGGCTGTAGCACACTTGGACACAGGCCGGGGGCTGATCAGCCGTGGCCGGGTTGCCTGGAGGAGGGTGTCTGTGTTGTACAGGGTTTCCTGCAAACCTGTTTTGCCCTGGTGCCGCACCGTGTCTAAAATCTCTGGCAGTGTGCCAAGACAAGCCAAGAAAAGAAAAAGGTTGAGTGAAATATGTAACATTATACTACTATGTGTGTCAAGAAACCTCTCTAACTTCTCTTCTATTTTGAGGGCAATATTAAGTAATCATAATAATATCGGCGCGCGCTTCGGCCGTGTTTCGAGTGAGCACAGACACCAGGGGAAAGCTTTTTCCTGCAGGAATGCATTATCATCTACATCTCGGACATTTATGACGAACCAAACCATTTAAAAACCGGCTGAAAGCTTAGAAGGTTATGGTTATTTAAAAAAGTACATGCACCATAGACACAATGCTATGAGTGAGCGAGCTGACTGTAGCAAGATGGCCGCCATGTAGTGACATTGCTCTCCATTTTATAGCAGTATAGTTGTACAGTATGACGCCATGTAGTGACATTGCTCTCCATTTTATAGCAGTATAGTTGTACAGTATGACTTGTTTTTCCATGTTAAGTTGTGATTTGTCCAGCCATTCATTGTTCATTGGTGTTGTGTTCAAGTGCAGACCATAACTCTGGTGAAGTGATTTACCTGCAGAGGCTGGGGCCACAGTGGAGGCAGAAGGGATGACCGTGGAGGCTGCCCCTGTGCACGTCTGGACATGTTTCAAAATATTTGTCTGGGTTCCATACCCTCCACAGTAGCAGCAGTGGAAATGGGGAGTATTGATACATACTCCATAACACCTGTACATTGTATAATCTACAAAAAGAAAAAGCCTGTTCACAAATGACTTCATTCTTCAGGCAAAATAAATATGTACACTGTATTAACATTTGCGTTAGAATAATATTAGTTCGTAGTAGATAATTAGTTAGATTGAAATTAGGCAACTATATTTGTACATTTTGGAAGATATGCAACATTCATTTAGATTAAATAAAATACCTCCATGTTTAACGGCTGTCCTCCTGTGGGTCTGCTGATGTGCCACAATTTGTCCATAGTCCCCCACCTTGTTGCAGAATATGCACTTGTAGTTTAGGCCTTCACATATCGGTGGGATAAGGGCATCGCCCTTATAAACAGTTGGGTGAATCTGGAAGCATATGAAGATATTTTGTTTGTTTGTTTGTTTTTATTTGCACTTCCAACACTAAACATTCATATATATAAATGCACCAAGTCCTCTGTCTGTACGTCTGTACATACATCTGTCTGTATACCAGTAAGACGCGCAAACGCGGGAAGCGAACGCAGCTGAGACCCTGCAGATCATGTCTGTCTGTCTGTCTGTCTGTGTGTCTGTCCCGCTGTTACTGTATGTGGACCTGGCCCCTTTTGTGCCCATATATGGAGCTGAGTGATTGCTGATGCAACACACTCCATATTTGGACGTATAGCGGGACAGACACACACACACACACACACACACACACAGACAGACAGACATGATCTGCTAGGTCTCATTGCGAACGCAGTGATTGCGAACGCAGTGATTGCGAACGCAGTGAGCACTTACTATGAGACCTAGCAGATGTCTGTCCGTGTGTCACGCTTTTGTGCCCATATATGGAGCTGCTTTGGGGACTCCTTATATGGTTATGGCTGAGTCATGGTGACATGAGTGTGATGGCGTGGTCCAACTTGTGCCCATATATGGAGCTGCTTTGGGGACTCCTTAACTTAAATATGTACGAGCTGCATTCGCTTCCCGCGTTTGCGCGTCTTACTGGTAGTAAGTGCTCACTGCGTTCGCAATCACTGCGTTCGCAATAATCCACTTAACTCGAGAACCATTTGCCCCACCACCATGCCACCGCAGGGTTTCGGTCTGACCCACGGTTGTCCAGAACTGCCCCAAAAAGGCCTCTACCCAGGCTCTGGACAGGGTCCCTGCCCAGGGTCCATATATGGAGCTGGCCTGTTCTGACATAATTCTGACGTCTGCATAGACTCCATATTTGGGCATGCCTGACAAAGAACTCCATATATGGGCATAAAAGGAACACAGACATAATATCTGGGTGGGGCATGCATTTCCAACTTGCATCGTTCCATGTAGGCCAGTGCCTGTTACCGCCGTAGAGGCCCAACAAGCACCGCTAGTCACATAAATGAGAGGAATCATTTTTAATGAGATTTTTATATTAATGTAAGAGGCAACACATCACAACAGCAGTTACAAAGAGGATAATTCAAGCTTTTCGCACAGCTGCAATGTTGGCGAGTTTGACGTTGTTTAATACCATCAGATAGGACTTTCTGTTTGGATGAATGGGCTGTCAATGGGAAGTTGTACCTAGTTAGCTCCTTCCTGGCAAGATAGCCGCTTTCTGAATATCGGCAATGGTCCTGAGCGCAGAACCCGCTGCCTCCGTAGCTACTCTGAACATGTACAAATGCAAAGTCTAACGTGCTTTACTGCCCCACTTGTCAGGTTGGCTTGCGTCTAGCGTAGAGTTCTCAAACTCAACAGACAGCATTTTATTTCCATCAATAACTGCCAATCACTCACGTCACCTGTCACCCATGGCGTCCCCCAAGGTTCAGTACTTGGTCCCCTTCTCTTCATCCTCTACATGCTCCCCCTTGGCCAGATACTCCGCACTCATGGTCTCCGCTTCCAGTTATGCCGATGACACTCAACTGTATCTCCCCGCCAAAACCATCACCGCCATCACCCACTCCACTCTCACCTCCTGCCTGACTGACATCAAAACATGGATGCAAACAAACTTCCTAAAACTCAACTGAAATAAATCTGAAATCCTCATCATTGGCTCTGACTCCCTCACCCGTTCCTCCCATGACTTCTCCCTCACCATTGATGGCTCCACTGTCACCCCCTCCACCCGAGTCCGCAAACTTGGTGTCATCCTTGACCCCACCCTCTCCTTCCAGCCCCATGTCAACCAGATCACCAAAACCGCCTTTTTCCACCTCCGTAACATTGCCCGCCTTTGTCCCATGCTATCCCACACGGCCGCTGAAACACTCATTCGTGCCTTCATCACATCCAGACTCGACTACTGCAATAGCCACCTGTATGGCGTCACCACCAAGGTCCTCAAAGGTCCTACAATATGTTCAAAATTCCGCCGCCCGCCTACTCACCAGAACCAAATCAAGGGATCACACCCATCCTCCGCGAACTCCACTGGCTCCCAGTCAAGTCCAGAATTGAATTCAAAATACTCACCATCGACCTACAAAACCCTCAACAACCAGGCCCCCCTACCTCTCTGAACTCATCAACCGCCATGTCCCCTCCCGCTCCCTCAGGTCAAGCACTGCCAACCAACTGGAACCCCACAGATCCAACAAACGGACATGGGGAGACAGGGCCTTCGCAGTGGCTGCCCCTTCTCTCTGGAACTCACTCCCAACTCACATCAGAGCTGCCCCCACCGTCGAAATGTGCAAAAGCACACTCAAAACCCACCTTTTCAAACTGTCTTTCCCTACATAAACCCCCCCCCACACACACACACACACGCCCTTCTTGTTTGCCCCTCTTTTGATTTTATTTCTAGTTTTTAACCTTTTAAACCTTTTAATTTGTTTCCTAATAAATATGTCTGTACTTCTTTCTGTAAAGCGACTTTGGGTACCTAGAAAAGCGCTATATACATCGTATATATTATTATTATTAACTCTGCCCGAACCAGACCTGGCCGAGCCGGGGCCCAAAGAATATGCTAATTAGTCGCCACGGGCTCTGTGATTTTCCCTGATTTTTTTGGGAGGCATGCTATGATCAGACAGACCATTAGTTTGAAGGAGCATTGGTCCGAGGTGCGCTGGGGGTCGGAAAAGGGTTGGGGTTAGGTTTAGTTGTGCTGCCCCGGGGGAGGTTAGGGTTAGCACAGCAGTGATTGGTAAGTCACTGCTATGGTCCTTTCTCTTGTGCCAGAGCCAACAGGAGGCTCTCCCTGCCTTGAGCTTTTGTGTATTGAGTGATGGCGCCAGTGTGTTTGGCTGCTCGTCTCCTGCTCTCGTTTTGGTTTGTGTTTCTGCTGTATCTAAGCCTTGGCACTGTTCAGATTAAGTCTCTGCTGGTGTATGATCGCCAATCCCTCCTGGATATCCGACAAAATGCCAGGATTATTGGTTCATTTTACCACAATGAACAAAAAACCGCGCCGCCGCTCCTAACAGGAATCCCGACTCATCTGCTCTCGGTCGCGCCCCCGCCGCCGAGGAGGAAACGGCTCCGCCGCCGTGGCAAACGGAGTGGCAAACTGGTGAAGCTGAAGGCCCGGGTATGCTTTTCGTCTTTGTCTCACGTGAAACCTGGATTATCGTCTCCCTCCACCCTGCTGCAACGACTCCGGGACCCCAGCGCGACCTGCCGCGCTCCTGTTGCTAGCCTGGAGGTGCTATTCCAGCCCTGCCGCCCCTGCGCTCCTCGGCTCTTGAGACGTGGGGTGAATCCCCGCAACCTGCGGTCGCTGCCCCGCGATCCTAACTCCTCCGGATCAAAGGCTCCAGCCCTTGTCAGGATTGGCCTGGTGAATGCCAGATCGCTGACAAATAAAACTTTTATCCTGAGGGATTTCTTCAGCTCCCGCGCCCTGGATCTCCTCTGTGTGACAGAGACGTGGATGGCGGCGGGTGAGTGCAGCGCCCTCGTTGAACTGTTGCCGGCCGGCTGTTCCTATTTCAACTCCCCGCGGCCCTCGGGCAGGCAGGGTGGGGGAACAGCGGTCATCTATAAGGATGATATTAAATGCAAGCAATGCTCTGCTTCTTTCTCCAGCTTTGAGGTGACTATGTTTGAGGTGGGTCGTATTGAGCCTGTTTTGTGCGCACTCATTTATCGACCCCCTAAATACAACAAGGATTTTGTGACTGATTTCTCCAATTTCCTGGCTGGAATATTGCCCAACTATGATCGAGTGTTGATTCTCGGAGATCTGAATGTACACGTATGTTGCCCCGATAAACCGATGGTGAAGGACTTCCTAACCCTCATTGAATCGTTTAACATGGTGCAGAATGTGTCGGGTCCTACTCATGAACGTGGGCATACGTTAGATCTCGTTATCTCATATGGGCTGCCTATCCGTAACCTAGAGATCTGTGATAGTACGTTCTCTGATCATTGCCCTGTTCTGTTTGATGTTGCTCTCTCTTGTACGGAGAATAGATCTAGGGCTCCTGCTAGACTCTGTCGGACTCTTAACCCCCGCACTGCTAGTCGCTTTTCAGCTGCCTTTGAACAGTGTGCCGTCTGTCTCGGCTGTTCCCACAGAGGAACTGTGCTCTTGGTTTAACTCTTCGTGTGGGACCATAATGGACTCTGTGGCCCCAATGAAATCCAAGCTGCCCAGGGCAAAGCCCGAGCCCTGGTTTAATGACAGAACCCGTGCAGCTAGACAGGAGTGCCGAAAAGCAGAACGTAAATGGAAGAAGGATAAGTTGCAGGTTTCTTCTCAGATTTTAAAGGAATCCTGGCTCTTCTACCAGAACACTGTCAAAGAGGCAAAAAGAGATCACCTAGCGAATATTATTGAGTCTAACCGTCTTAATCCACGTGTACTTTATCAAACCATTGACTCTGTTCTTAATATCGCTCAGCCTGTCTGTTTTGAATCAGCTGACATATGTAATGACTTCCTGCACTTTTTCATTGACAAGGTGGTAAATACAAGGGCCCTCATCACTGCTCCTGCCTCTGACCCCTCTGTCTGTGTCCCATGTCCAGCCGTGCTCAGCTCGTTTGAACCTGTAACATTGTCCGTTTTGGAGGATGTAGTCAGCCACATAAAGGCCTCAGGTTCGCCGCACGACATTATCCCGGCTCGCCTCTTTAAAGAGGTTTTCCCCAGCGTAGCTCACACGGTCCTGAAAATCATAAATAGCAGTCTCTCTTCTGGTCTTGTTCCCACGTGTTTTAAACATGCTGTAG
This sequence comes from Protomyctophum bolini, assembly GCF_963924005.1. Lineage (NCBI taxonomy): Eukaryota > Metazoa > Chordata > Actinopteri > Myctophiformes > Myctophidae > Protomyctophum > Protomyctophum bolini. The sequence goes on along the minus strand of NC_137869.1, from coordinate 46,547,616 downwards.
TGCAACCACTGCTTAAGAAGCCAGGCCTCGACCCCACTGTGTTGGCTCATTTCCGGCCCATATCTAAATTGCCTTTTATCTCTAAGATACTAGAAAAGGTTGTCTATGCCCAGCTACAGTCTTTCCTAGAGGAGCATAAGATCCCTGAGGTCTTCCAGTCTGGCTTTAAAACCCGGCATAGTACCGAGTCTGCACTAGTTAGAGTATTTAACGACATCCTCATAGCTAATGATGCAGGCGACTATGTCATTCTGGTCCTGCTGGACCTGTCGGCTGCGTTTGACACAGTCGACCACAGCGTCCTGCTCTGGCGCTTGCAGCACCTAGTGGGTATCTGTGGAACGGCGCTGGAGTGGTTCAGGTCCTACCTGACGGGCAGAACCATGTCTGTCAGCGCTGCTGGCTCTGAATCGTCCCCAGCGCCGTTGTCGTATGGTGTTCCACAGGGCTCTATTTTAGCCGCAGTGCTCTTCTCCCTAGATCTCCTGCCGCTTGGGTCCATCCTCAGAAAACATGGCATTTCGTTCCATTTCTATGCTGATGACAGTCAGATCTATGTTCCCCTAAAGAAGAAAGACGCTGACCCTAAAGCTCTTCTCTCTTGCCTGGATGACATTAAAGCCTGGATGGCCCTAAGCTTTCTAAGCTTCAATGAGAAGAAAACTGAGGTGGTAGTGTTTGCCCCAAATGGTTCTGGTAACCCCCCTCCTCTTGATCTAGGCCCCCTGGCTCAGTTTGTGAAGCCAACAGTCTCCAACCTAGGCTTTAAAATGGACAACGATTTTAAGCTAGATCGCCAAATTAGCTCAGTGGTGAAATCTAGCTTTTTTCATTTGCGACAACTGGCAAAGGTAAAACCCTTTTTAACCACTCAGCACCTTGAGACAGTAATCCATGCCTTTATTACATCTCGGCTGGATTACTGTAACGCCCTCTACCTTGGAGCCAGTCAGTCCTCCCTTGCTCGGCTCCAGCTAATTCAGAACGCGGCTGCCCGACTTCTTACTGGCACGCGTAAGAGAGAGCATATAACTCCCATCCTCGCCTCTCTCCACCGGCTGCCAGTGAATCTTAGAATTAAGTTCAAGGTTCTGCTTTTTACTTTTAAAGCTCTAAGTGGTCTCGCCCCTCCATACCTCTCCGAGCTCCTCCACCCCTACTCTCCTGCCCGCTCCCTCAGGTCAGCTGACCTGATGCTGCTAGAGGTCCCGAGGGCGAAGCGGAAGCTTAGAGGGGACAGAGCCTTTTCAGTCGCTGCCCCCAAGCTCTGGAACGACCTTCCCCTGCAAATTAGGCAGGCCCCCTCTCTGGCCATTTTTAAAACCTTGCTTAAAACGCACTTTTATTCTTTGGCTTTTAACACAGCATGAGACCTCTGTTTCCTGAACGAGCCTCCCCCACCCTCCTTCCCTTGTTTTGTGTTTTGTTTTGTGGGTTGTCTTTGTTTTCTGTGTTTTTAGTCTATGCGTTTACTTACTGTTTTACCTATGTACTGTACAGCACTTTGTGGCAGCTATGGTTGTTTTAAATGTGCTTTATAAATAAAGTTGAGTTGAGTTGAGTTGAGGGTGAGGGTTTGAGGTAGGTTGTCGTTCGGACCAATGCTCCATCGGACCAAACACATGAACCCAATTTTTTAAGAACTATATTTGTACGTGCCCGTCGGCGACCAACCTATTTGAGAATGATGCAACTTAACTGGGGACATAATAATACCCGTTGTCAAGTGGACTGGTTAAGTAGGCTAATCAACTGTCAGGTCTGGGGTTGCCATGGCAATCAATTGGCTGAGGCAGAGGCTGGAAATTGCATATGTGAGGAGATTCCCACTGAGGGGATTCCCACTGGCAGAGCCTTTTGTGGTGGTTCTGGAGAAACGTGGATCCTCCCGACTCGATACCAGGCACTGCACTCCCTGTAGGGGTGTGGAATGCATGTGTCGAATATGAAGTCGGTGGGGTAGAACGGTTCATCGAGTTACGTGCATTGCAACCGTACACACACGCATAGACGCACGCACGCAGAGACGTGGCACATGTATTGTAGGATGTTATTATAATAAAAATAGCAATTATGTTATTTGTGTGATGTGTATACATGTATGTATACACATTAGCCTACTGGTTAAGTAGGCTAATCAATTGTCAGGTGTGGGGTTGCCATGGCAATCAATTGGCTAAGGCAGAGGCTGGAAATTGCACAGGTGAGGAGATTCCCACTGGCAGAGCCTGAGCAGAGCCTTTTGTGGTGGTTCTGGAGAACCGTGGATCCGCCCGACTCAATACCTGGCACTGCACTCCCTGTGGGAGTGTGGAACGCATGTGTCGAAAATGAAGTCGGTGGGGAGAACGGTTCATCGAGTTACGTGCATTGCAACCGTACACACCCAGGAGTCAGCCCAGCTCCTAATCCAGACTAGCCTGACACTCAGCCTGAATTTTCATTTCGTTTCACTCCATTATTCAGTCTGAAAGCCCTCCCTACTACAACCGTTTCTGGGATGGGCGTTGCCAAAGAGGCAGTCTTCGGTGATTGGTTCATACCAACCAATCAGAATAGTAGGAAAGCAGATGACGTTGTTGTCAATCATGTGGCTATGGCTAACCCATTTGCTAACCAAACAAACAAAGCCAACGAGCGCTACTAGCATGTAAACAAAAGCGGTAAAATATGTCGGATGATGATGTTTATAAAACCTCTCGTGTCTTCAAAGAAACTATTTATCATACGTCGATTTAATAGTCAGATTGATACGGTCGTGAGTTACCGCAGTGGGGGCAGACATGTTTGTTTGTTTCTGGACGGCACTGTTGTTTGACGTCATCAAGTTGAAACGACGCTGATTCGTCGGTTGGATTTCCAACCGAGTCTGAGACCTCCTTCGGGAGCGTCATCAGACCCTAAATCGCCTGAACATCATTTTTTAATGTGGCTAGCGATTCAGGGGCTGGAGCCAGGCTAAATCCAGACAACAGTCTTGTCAAAACTTGACTAATGTAACTCCCTCCTTACTGGCCTACCGGCATGTGCACCCTCCAACTTATCCAAAATGACGCAGGTCGCTTGATCTTCAACCAGCCAAACTTCTCACACGTCTCCCCCCTTCTCCGCTTCCTCCATTGGCTCCCAGTCGCTGCCCGCACAGAATACAAAACTCTGATGCTGGCATTCAAAGCAACCAAAGGCATGGCTGGATAAGGATGTTATTATAATAAAAATAGCAATTATGTTATTTGTGTAATGTGTATACATTTATTGTAGGGGGGGGGGCGCACTGGCAATGGCATTTCAGCAGCAGCACAGCAGAGAGAAGTGAACGGTGGTTCTTGAGACTTGCTACCGGGGGGCCTCTGGTTTGCACAGCAAATGAGCTTCTAGCCAGTTTTATAAGATCAATCGGATTATCACACGATAGCTGAAGCGTCAGGTTTTTGTCATGTTGCACTGAGCTATCTCGGTAACCCAGCTGGCTGAATAACCTAATCATTAATCAACGTCACCAGTCACCAAACGATCCATATAAGTGATATAACTCTGTAAACGCTACACGTAACAAGCAACTTTGCAAGTGTATGATGAACACGCAATGTTACAGTCCACTGCAGGGTACAGGCTATTTGATTTGCAAAATGCTGAGGATTATAACCGCTTTTTTCGGGCTTCGGGGCTTAACATAATGGTATTTTTTAGGGTTGGGCCGAGCCTTGGGCCGGCCCAGTTAGGGTAGGGTAGGGCCGGGCCTTCATTTTTGGGCCCGTTGAGAACTCTAGTCTAGCGTTTAAAACCCGTAGGTCTGTAGTTTTCAATAAAAAAAGTGTTTTGATCCACTCTGTCTCGGAATCTGTCATCCATCTTGGATCTCTCCTCATCTCCTCCAATGGGTGCAACTGGCTGCGCAACCCTGACCGCCAGGGGCGCTGTTGCACATTTACAATCGAGGAAAGATTCAAGATGGATGAGGTTTTTGGGGCGAGCAGCAGGAAAAGCTATCGGATGTTTACTTCAATTTGAACCGGAACTACAAGTCTACTTCCTTAATGTTAACGAAGTCCACACCCACAACACCAGAGGGAGTGCAACGAGTACAGCCCAGATTCGGCACAAACGAGGTACTAAATTATTCTCGCTCCTATGCCACCAAAATGTGGAACGCCCTACCAACAGTCATTAAGACATGTGAATCCCTTGACTCCTCCCAAACCGCTCTCAAAGGGCACCTACGGACTGCTGCAATTCGAAACTGGCCCCCGTAAAATCTGAATTCCCCCCCAACCCCTTTTTCCCCTCACTGTATATGTTTCTTTTCCCTTTTTACCTCCTTTATGATGAATTCCTGTTCTGTTCTTTATAGAAGTGTCCATTTGTACGTCTCTAAATGTTTTTGATGAATTGAACAAGGTGGACCCTCTTGTAAACAAGTGTAATGCTTAATTGGGTCGTCCACTAACAGTTAACAGTCATTGTATTGAGTTTGTGCTTGAAATGTACTATAATTCTGCACACTTAATAAATATTTCAATCAATCTACACAACTCACAGCAGAGCAATGGAGGTTGTTTTTTCAACCGATCATAGTTTTTGTCATATCCAAGTCAAATTAAGCTCTAATCAAGCCCCGGATATCACATTTTGAGTGCATTTTGGCCGTGAAAATGCGAAAGAAATGCTGTAGCTATTAGGCCTATATATCTTTTTTCAACTGGATTAAACCACAATTAATCAAATCTCATTCTCTTGGGCATGGCATCTAACCAGTTACTTAGCAAACTAGGCTGGATCATTGACTGATCATCTCATAGATAGGCATAGAACTTAGAAGATATTCTCAGCAGGGAGGCCATTCATAGTTGGGGTGGTGCACTGTATGACATTGGCAATTTCATTTAAAAAACACAATATTTACACTATCAGGCATCATAGACATGACAGACTCAGTCAAGGTTTAGATTAAAGTCGAATGCACTGATGCAAGATGGAAAGCAATACCTTTGCATGTACAGAACATGTCAAGTTAGCTTGTAGAGAGAGAGAGAGAGAGAGAGAGAGAGAGAGAGATCCACTTAGGTGGGTGATTAAATAGATTGTCAGTCTGTCTTATCAGATATCAGACATGACCAATATAGTCACCATCTCTTATTGACCTGGTGCAAAACTCACTCATTTTGTTAAATGAGTTAAAGGGTTGCATCATTCAGCATATAGCCTATGGCACATGGCATATAAAAACATATGATCATATATTTGTTGTTGTTTTTTCTCTAGGGAATGTCTGTAGACCTATTCCTCTAAATCAATGTTTAAAAAAAGGCCAAATCGACTTTAAAAAGGCTTTTATTTATTTGTTCGCCTCCGCCGACCGAACGCATCATGACCTAGAATGCCTGTGATCATTTAATTATACTTCGTAAATTTGCATGTATCAGAGGCATAGAACGGTCTGCTTTAACTTCTGTTCGGGTTCCAAATTGACGGCCTAAATGTGATAAATGCTCCGTTTGTACTCGCCCATTAAATCATTCCAAAAACGTGGAGTGAAAAATGGTCCTCTAGTTTTATATCCATGTGAAAGTTCTGGCATAAAACGTGTATTTAGTGAATTATCTCCACTTTTTCAAGAGATGCACACGGACATCTTTCTCTCCGGGGCGAGGTGGGCCGGAAACAATCGATGAACTGATTTTACAAATACGTCTGTGTTTACCACAGACGTCATCACCAATTGACCAGGGAAACACAAATGTCACACAATTGGCAGGTGGTGTGATTAATTACCCAGCAACCTATCGCAAAGCACCTGCCAATTGTGTGACCGCAAACTTTTGTGTTTCCCTGGTCAATTGGTGATGACGTCTGTGGTAAACACAGATGTATTTGTAAAATCAGTTCATCGATTGTTCCGGTGACAAAGTTTAACGTGAAAGCAGATCAACTTGAAATCGCGTCTCCGTCGTCCTAGTAACGGCTGATGTTCCATTGTGGTCCTACACGGACCCCCCACACTGCGTAGCTGTCCTCGTCAATGCCAACTTATCAAAACATACCGATCTGATTCTCGTTTGGATTAAGAAGCGTCGGGGAGACGGACGGACACTCGCATTGCGTTGTGGTTGCACACCCTTTAGCCCTGTATTTTGTTGTTGTGATTGTTGTTGAGAAACAGGAAGACACTCGCCTTCTTCCTGTGACCGTCTATGTACAACAATTCGTTTTATAAATGCAACTATGAGTAAACATATGTGTCACGTACATTAACTATGCAGCCCATGTAATGCGTCAATATAAACGCATCGATGAAATAATAAATACATACCGTAAATAAATGAACGTTTTTTTCTGATGGGGTTCGAACTTTGTCCTCCGTTTGTCGGCATAAAGTTCCCCAGTCATGGAGCGTATGCCTACTACAGTGAGCCATTCTAGCCATGACATTTTGTAATCGTAATTCAAATCATAGGTTATAAAAGCAGCCATCACAACTCAAAACGAACTGCATGGGAACTAGATCAACTTGAAATCTCATTCAGATTCACCGATTTCCAAAACGGCTGTTTAATAAGCCTACAGATTTGTTTTTAACATCACCATCTCACCATCATCACCTATATAAGTTCACCTTATGGTAATTAATGTTATACAGGCCACATAGAAATAGTAAATAATGATGCATGATAGGTTGAAGTAACAATTTCTTTATAACATGACCTAAATATGCCAAAAGCCACATTACACTGACGTGACTTGGTCAGTCAATGTGCTCCAAATTATCAAAGCGAATGGTGCTAATGTTTCTGCAGTTTCACACACAATATTCTGCTCATTTAAAGCGTCAAAATAAACGCATCAACAGATGGATGAATATATATAAAAGGCTCTCATGGGATTCTAAGTTTTGAACTGTCAGCATCTGTGCACCAGTCAGAAGCATGTGCGCCATTCTATACACATTATCTGTTATCAGCACCTTCCAATAGAATAGGGACAATATGGCTATACTGGCATACTCAGTGTTTCAGCTTATGTGATAATGTCACAGTTGTCACTGATGTCAATGACGGAGGCGCGCCGTGTCTGGTGGCCTTGAGCCACGTGAGGCACCGCCGAGCGAGGCGCTAGCCGAGCGAGTCGCCGTGCCGAGCGTTGCGACGGCCACCAGACCCGACTCAGCGCCGTCCGAGTTACGTCCCGATAGGCAGAGAATAGTATAGTAGCCCCTAGTTTCCATGCGCCGACAATAGAGTTGGAAATGACACATTCAGCCAATGAGTATGCCAGTATGGCCATTGGAAGGTGCTGATAACGGACGATCCAATAGCCTACAGAGATCCGCTGATCTCCTAACTAAATAACTCTGTAGGCTACAATTTCTCGAATGTTTTTCATTGCATGTTATAGTGTACTGTTGTACTCTTTAGTGGGGTCTTCTCTATCCTAGCATTGACAATGTGACCATTAAGTCCTATATGTAATTTTGTCACCCCGGTTTGAATGTTATCAGCCTATAATCAAGAATATGTGCATGATCAGGACCTTAATTGGAATCCAATATGTGATAATCACACATACGACATGTGCAACAAACCCATGTTTGCCACCATGGGAATTTAAAGTGCAACACAGGTTCATTGTAACTATTGTAACAAAGCATAAAATATCATTTTTTAATGAACATTAATCAACATATACAACATAGTGCAACATATTTAAAAAGTTGAACACAATTGACTAGGGGAAGGAGAGAAAAAGAGGGGTGAAGGTGAAACTACCATCCACAGCAAACCACACTTGCACTACACAACCAGACACACTGGTGATTAGGAAGATGGGTAAAGAGCCCTCAAGATAGTCCTCCCCCACAGTACAACTGTCCGCTCTTCTCTGAGTACACCAGAAATAACAAGTCAATTAGTAACAATTAACAGCTAATTGGGCAGTTTCGGATTGCTAAGCTAACAATAGCTTCATCATAAGTTAGTCATAAATCACCCAAATCAAGCCCAGAAGATCCCAAAATATCAGATTTTTTGCCGCGATTCACATAGAGACGGCGCGCGTGCACGATAGTGCACGATCGCGCGGATTTGATAATTGATAATTTTTTTTTTTTTTTTTTGAATTATTGTCTACCACGTCAATAACGTCACTGGCCTTGGGGGATTCGTTGATTTACCACGTCAATAACGTCACTGGCAATAAACCAGTTAAAACAACAGAGGATAAAAAATCTGAGAATTCTGTTAAAAACTCATTTTTTTTAACCTGCAGGTGGGCGATAGCATAAAAGGATAAAAAGAGGTTTAGCAGCTCCAATCCTAAGCAGGAGTGCTTCAAAAGTGTTAAAATTATCAATGTCCACAGAGGGGCAGGTGAACTGTTTAGAAAAAACAGCAGCAAGGCCACCTCCACGGCCGGACAGCCTAGGAGAGTTTACCATGCTACAGGCAGCTGGACACAATTTGTTCACTGTAATATTGTCTTTTTCTTTTAACAGCAGGGTTGCCAGGTCAGGTGTGTGTGTGTTTGTGTTTGTCCTACAGCTGAACATATCGTTCCCGGCCACTGGCCGTCAGAGACTCTTCGAAGTGTGCGATGAAAGGTATCTGCGTCCGTTTTACGGGAAGCGCATGGCCAGTGAGGTGTCTGTGTGGTGCAGGTGTTCTGCACTATGACACAAAGCGACCAGAGACAAAGAGCAAGTAAAGTAAAGATAGCATATATAGATAGCATATAGATCATAGTTTAGAGCATAGTATAGTGTAAAGAGTATAGTATAGTATAGAGCATAGTATTGAGTAAAGAGTATAGTATAGTATAGAGTATAGTTAGTATAGAGCATAGTATTGAGTAAAGAGTATATAGAGTATAGTATAGAGTATAGTTAGTATAGAGTATAGTATAAAGCATAGTATAGACTAGAAGAGCATATAGTATATAGTGTAGATATGGACCCAGAAAGATACAACAACATCATGGAGTATAAACTCCATGGTACCATCCCTTCTGCCAGTGCCATAACCCCGCAGGGGAAATTTAATTTCAAGAGGACGGCTGAGCACTATATGCTTAAGGGTATGTATTCTGTTACACTATCAATTCTACGTAATATATTTGTCTTATGAAATTAGAAATGTAATGATTAGAATATCAAATATATAAATACAGAATTGGTCAACTCTAAAACTGTGGTGTTCACATACGCCTGAGTAGATGATCAAATGTCTTAAAGTATCTTGGAAAGCTCTGCTTTACATTTCTCATTCATCTGTACTAGATGGAGTTCTTCATTACCTCTGCCAGCGCCGCAAGAATGAGGAGAACCATTATGCAAAGGTAAATGTGTTTCATGGTTACTTTTAGTGCTCAAACAATATTGAATTGATCAAAAGAGGAATCTTAAAGGACCACTTCACCACTTTTAAACCTGTCTTCATATAGTGAGGATGAATGCAATTAGGCTATATATAAATCATATGAAGATGGGTTGAAAAGTGGTGAAGTGGTCCTTTCAGTATCTGTCAATCTCATCTCTATATGCTATTTACCTATGCAGGTGGTGTCATCGGCTGCTGAGGCCTCTGCCCTCTTTAGGGAATTCCATGCCAGTGATATCGGTGGTCACTGCGGTGTGGAGAAGACCCATGACGCAGTGATCCGCCGATATTACTGGCCTGGAATGCAGAATGACATCCGCAAATGGGTAAGTTGGAAGGGTCAAGTTTCATCCAAATTAATATTCTTTGTACATGCTGGCCAATTTAGGAAAACAATGTCAAATTGAAGCATCAATTTAAATTCATGTGCTTGTAGATCACCTTCACTTACTGTTTGTGCTTGACCAATAAGGCCTGTGATATACATTAATGTTCATATCATTTGATTTAAGATCAAGGAGTGTCCCGAGTGCCAGGTCAAGAGAGGCAACCTCAAGGAGAAGGTCCAATATCAGCCAATCACTGTGAGTGTTCAACTGAATATAGCATGCATCTACATTTGCTGAGATGGGCTACCAACATATGTCTAATTTCTTTATTTTTCAGGTTAAGGAGACATTTGAACTGGTCGGTATGGACCTAATGAAGCTAAAGACCACAACCAGTGGCAACACTTACATCTGCGTTATGGTAGATTATTTTACCAAGTGGTCAGAGGCATACCCACTGCTAAACAAAAAGGCAGAGGTCAAATAAATATTTTTTTATTTCTTTCTTTCTGTATGTCTTTACATTTCCTGGTGAATTTCACCCATTCTAAAAAAAAATGTTTTAATCCAATTTTCAATCAATCAGGTGGTGACAGACTGCGTCCTGGACTGGGTCTACAAGTTCGGGGCCCCCCAGCGTCTTTTGACAGACCAGGGGACCGAGTTCCAGAACCAGGTACAACACTCAAAGCATTAAAGCAATTTACAGATAGCAACAATAGATACATTGGGGTCATACCTATGTTCCCTCAGCCCTATGTTCCCAAAAAAATGGCATCAAAATGTTTATAGCTACTTTACATTTGTATTGGTAAACTATCATTTTTTTCTGTGTATAGTTGGGGAGGGACTCAAACCGTTGATCGGAATGTTAATTGTAGTGTTATGTATTTAAATATTGTGTCAAATGTTACGAATCCCCATTTATTCTTAATGGAAAATGTAATTTAAGGTGAATTATGGGCTGTGCCAAGCTCTGGGCATCAAACGGAGCTTTTCTGCCCCATACCACCCCCAAACCAATGGGCTGGTCGAAAAAATGAACGGCACTATCCAGAGGTACATTGCATACTGTCAACTTGTCAGATACACCTCTACAACATGACTGGTGTATATTAAAAAGCGTCTGAATGTCTGCTCTTATGTGGATATTTTCAGGTCTCTGACAGCGCTGTGCAACCAGCACCCCACACTGTGGGACAAACATTTAAATGCCACCATGTTCGCCCTGAGGACAAAAAAACAATTGACTACGAAATACTCCCCATACTACCTCATGTTTGGCAGGGAGGCCAGATATCCATCTGAGGTCCTGGAGGACTATAATGTAAGTGGCTCAATTGCACCAACTCAGTTTAACCTCCTTTATACAAATGTACAATCTACAGTCTCTCAACGCATTGTGAAATGGTGTTCTGCGGGCCACTATATTTCCACAAGCTTTAAGCTTATAGATCAGCTACTTTGCTATATTTGAATTTAAATCCTGAATTATTGTTTTGCTATTTAATTGGAATCCTGAAAAGTTACTTATTGTTTTTCAAATGCATTTAGTTATACTTAACTTTATGAACTTAAATGAAAATATGTTGAACATACTGTCAACTAGAACTGCACTCTGCCGAGTGCATACTTGCTTGTTGCACACTAGTAGGCCATAAATGGCCTACTAGTGCGCAAGCAGAGCGCGCAAGTACTTTCGACCGCTGGAAACTATCACATCTCAGTATCTCTGTGAAGGAACGTTTGAAATGTATAATCATTACGTGTAACTATTTGCTACCTAACTACTTTTTTACAGAAAAATGAATCATTGATATGTGATGAAAAAAAAGTATATAAACTGAATTAAAATATATTATACGGTATAATTATTTTATTACTTATTGTAAATTGTCAATTGTTTTAAATGTATTTCATTTTGTACTATAGTGATATTAATACTAAATCATGATCAGAGTAATATGTGTCTCTAACTTCAATTTCTGTAATAATACTTTCAAATTTGTTGAAATATACATGATCTAAAATACTAATCTTGACATGAAGGTCTTTATATTTATATCTTTTTCAGTATAATGGTCTTCATTGAAATCTCCTATTATCATAATTGTGGAAGTCGGAGATGATAGATACTTTACCATTTTTTTGAGAAATGTGTTTAATTCCGAAAGGTTTGTTTTAGGTGATCTGTACATAAGAATGATATATAGATCTTTATTTTTTACATGTATACATACGTGTTCTACTTTTTTCATTACAACTACATACAGAGTATGTAGTTGTAATTTGATTAGCAGTATACTGTGGTTACTTGGTTCCAAAAAGTGACAGCCAGTCAGTGATGACGTAAGAGATATGGTCATCTGTGTAGTCTGGTCCCAGCAGACCAGGCACAGATTTACAAATTACAAATCACATTACAACTACATACAGAGTATGTAGTTGTAATTTGATTAGCAGTATACTGTGGTTACTTGGTTCCAAAAAGTGAAGCCAAGTTTTTTTCAACCGTAAGTCTGTGCCTGGTTTGCTGGGACCAGTTACAACATTACGTCATCGTTGAGAACCGGGACCAGAGTACATGGTGTGTATATGACGTAATGTTGTAACTTGTAACTAGTCCCAGCAAACCAGGCACAGACTTACGGTTGAAGAAAACTTGGCTTCACTTCGAAGAGACCAAGCGAAATGATTACTTGCGCGCTCTGCTTGCGCAAGTAATAACCCCACCTGGTGTTTTTGTACTATAAGGTGAGTCCAGAAGAAGTGGAGGGCCTCCTGATGAGAGAGGAGGTCTCGGAGGGGCTGAAAAAGCAACCTGCCATTTATGAGGCTGTGCAGGGCAATGTCCCAAGTGCAACAGGACAAGGTCAGGAAGAGGAAGCTCACGCAGGGCTGGGATGACGTCATGGCAGTTGGGGATAGGGGTCCTCAAAAAGAATATGAGGGAGGATCAGAGGAAGGGTGGGAAAATGGCCCCAGAGATGCTGGGGCCGTACACCATCACTGAGATAAAGGGGAAAGCGGTGTACTTGGTTGGGAACAACGGAGAGAAGCAATTTGCTAATTTGGACCAGCTTTCACGCTACATAGAGCCAGAGGAGAGGATTCCAGCAAACCTTTCCTCTGGCTCGCCCCCCTCCACCACTTTGTCCTTTATCTCCTCCTCCTGGTCCTCACCTTCCCCAACTGTCACCCAGTCCCTCCAGCCCTCTTCCTGACCTGAGCCCTGCACAGCCTTCATTCAGCCCCTCTGGGCCTCCTCCTGCCCTCCACCACCCACCATCTGCAGGCCCCTCCACTGACCCCCCTCCTTCAACTTTGGACGGTAAATCCCATTTAATAATGCAACATCAAGAATAATGATGCCCAAATGTACAACTTTGAATGACTGAAATGTTCTATATTTCCAGTTCTCACAGCGATATGGACAGGGAGGACAAAGGGCCAGATCCTGTTGGCCCAAATATGCAACCTTCAAAGTCCTGACCATGGACCTCCACAGCCTGGCCCCAGGGGAGAGATTACAAAGTGAAGTAAGTCTTGTTTTGCAAAGTGCTCTCTTTGATATGAAAGTAATATTAAAGTGATTGTTTGTTTTTTTGTAGATTGTGAATGCCTATCTTCTGTGGGTGGCCCGAATGGCCAACAGGCCAATAAAGGTTCTTTCCGTGGAGGAGACCACAAAAATGTGGCAGAGTTCCACCAAGGGAGTCAAAAAAGTAAGGATAATTGTTGCTTTTAAAAGTGTTGCTTACAATCACACGATGTTAACAAATTAAATGATCACTTGCAGATTTGATGCCCTGGACTGGGAGGTCATTGTGGGGGTGGTGTGTGTAAATGGCCACTATACTCTGCTAGTAAGTGACCTTTAATCAATTCAAATGAAAACTTCAAAGGCTTAGTTGTAAATATAGTTGCATAAAGTATCCTATCTGCGGAAGGTCCTGTATCCCAAAGAGGACCGTGTGGTCATGATTGACCCAATGGGTGCCCAAGAAGAAGGGCTTCAACAGGCTACAAACGCAACAAGGCAAGTAAATCAAGATTCATTGTAATGTTCATTCTACCACAGGTCGTTTCGAGGAAGCAATCTGATTGGTTGAAACAGCCTTCTAGCCGTGGGTTAAACCAGCACTGTTCACCACCTAATCAAAACAAAGAATTCAGCTGTTCTGTTCTCCCAGAGCGCTAGCAAACTCGGTGGCTAGGCTAGCTAGTTTCTTGGGAAGGTTGTGGTCGTAGTGACTACAGCTGTCATTAAAAAAAAATAGTTTTAAGGGTAACTGTGGTAGAATTGCAATATTACACTCGAGGGTGTGGGTTAACGTGATTATTGCCACTTCAGTGATGCTTGCGGAACTCGACTCCGTCTCGTTCCTGACCGCATCACTGTCGTGGCAATAATCACGTTAACCCACACCCTCTCGTGTAATATTGCTTAAATGTTTTCTGATATGCAAGTAACAAACTTTTTCTTCTTCAGAGCTTATATGCGCCGGATGAGAGGGGGAACCATTTCACGGCGGTGGCGCTGTGACACCATCCCCCATCCCCGCCAAAGGGATCCCACAGCATGTGGGGTGTTTGTGTGCAAAGTAAGATTATATATCCCAACAATGTAATGCATTCTTAAAGAACACGGCTAACACTAACTTTATTATTATTTAAGCTTGTTGGTGTTGGGCACCAGGGTGGAGGAGGACCTGCTGGACATCGATGCAGTCAGATGCAGCATGGGAATCATTCTCATGGAGAATTCTGGTAGGGTTAAATCAAATGTATTTCATCTTCATCAAACAAATATTTTACTTCAATTAACTGAATGTGCAATTTAAATATTTTTTGAATAGATGATCTGACACATCTGTGTCGTTTTTGTGGGGAAGTCCACACGGGGACAGCGGCTATGGATAATTGGGTAGGAAACCATTACAGTTCTTTACATGGAGAGCACATTTCTTTACATGGAGAGCACATGCTTTCTTTAACCAAAACAATGACAATATATCCATCTTCTTTCAGATTCAATGCGATACATGTGCATTGTGGTTCCACTGGGTGTGTGTAGGAATTACAACCTTGTGCCCAGCCTGCACATAACCCAGTGGAATCACAATGCACATGTTGAGCAGATATCCATTCCTTTTTTTTTTGTTTGAGGGGTGCTATCCAATATAGCGCCGTTCCGTCCATGGCAGCTGTGGTAACTGCATTTGTAACTGTAGTAATTCCTATGTTTTACATGTATGGCAATAAAGGCTTCTGATTCTGTGGCAGCCAAGTCAATGGCAAATATGGCCATCAAACAGTACAAATCTAAAAGGACTGCTTAAAATCATATAATAAAAATACGATAAAACAGGCTAAAACAGGCTAGCGAGTCTCATCTGAACGCAGCGACCTGTCAGCGACCAGTCAGCAGGGTTGCCAGGTCAGGTGTGTGTGTGTTTGTGTTTGTCCTACAGCTGAACATATCGTTCCCGGCCACTGGCCGTCAGAGACTCTTCGAAGTGTGCGATGAAAGGTATCTGCGTCCGTTTTACGGGAAGCGCATGGCCAGTGAGGTGTCTGTGTGGTGCAGGTGTTCTGCACTATGACACAAAGCGACAAGAGACAAAGAGCAAGTAAAGTAAAGATAGCATATATAGATAGCATATAGATCATAGTTTAGAGCATAGTATAGTGTAAAGCATAGTATTGAGTAAAGAGTATAGTATAGTATAGAGTATAGTTAGTATAAAGCATAGTATTGAGTAAAGAGTATATAGAGTATAGTAGTGTTGTAGTTCTCGAGACATGGTCTCGTCTCGAGACCAAATTTTCGTGGTCTCGGTCTTGTCTCGGTCTCGCGCTTCTCGCCTTTTTTTGTCTTGTGGTCTCGTCTCGGTCTCACCTCTCATTTGTCTTGGTCTTGTCTCGGTCTCGCGCTTCTCGCCTTTTTTTGTCTTGTGGTCTCGTCTCGGTCTCGCCTCTCATTTGTCTTGGTCTTGTCTCGGTCTCGCGCTTCTCGCCTTTTTTGTCTTGTGGTCTCGTCTCGGTCTCGCGCCTCATTTGTCTTGGTCTTGTCTTGGTCTCGGACTTATTGTCTCGGGTCTCTACCCCCACCGAGACCACTCGAGACGAGATGCAAAACGTTTATTATATCAACCCGATCGCAAGGACTGAGAGAGTGAGAGGAGCCCGGCCATTCACATTAATTAATTAAAGACAGCTGTTAAGGGGAACAACGCTGCATGACGTTCATACAGGTCCAAAGAAGAGCACATGTTGATGTTATTATGATCATTCTATCATGAAATTATATCAGTCTCAGGCAATGGGCATAAATAAATAAAGTGTCGGCCGGGAGGCGGAGAGTTACGCACGGCAATACGCATGCAGCGCCCGGCATACAGCGTGGCATTTACATTTCAATATATTCTACCAACAGTGCAAGACTGCAAGCTTTCCGGGTTTTTTTAATGTGTGTTGTGTTGTAACTTAATTGTAACTTGTAGCCTGTAGTCGTTTTAATAAACGAGGTTGAGCGGTGATCTGAATACTGATCTGAAAATAGCCAATCTACAACTCACAACGCGTTGCACTGCAGCGCGACCGCGACATATGTATGAACTATGAAGCATCGCCTCGGTTTAGTTTCATCATGAGAAGAGTAAAGAACCACCACCTACCTGACGTTACATCTATACCTAAAGTAAAATCCATCCATCGTCCACCTTATGTGATCATGTCTTGTCAGGCTTGTGACGGCCCCAGGGCCTATGTCAGGGTTTGTGTGTGCTTTACTAATAGTAATCTGTCTTTCAGTGTGATGGGACCTGGTTGGAGAGTTGTGGCAATCAAGGATTGGAGGCAGCTGGCCAGTGCCTCCAATCACTATAAAAGAGCCACCTTGCCAGTGGTTCTTTCTCTTCCACCTGGGCCACACCCGAGCATGGCCACACAGAGCATATTGTTTGTTTGACTGTTCAGTTCTCAGTTTGTGGTGGCAGTTCAGTTTCCCTGCCAAGTTTTTGTTGGAAACATTTGTTCGTTCTACTTTAAACTTAATTATTCTATTTAATAAATTACATTTTTACATTTATCCCATGCTTGTTTCCCTTCTTTGTTATGGTCTGCGAGCCGGACCTTAACAAATGGGGGCTCGTTCAAACAGTTACCTGTAGTTGGTGGTTTAAAAAAATACATTTTGGTTAAAGAGCGCAGTAGTTCGTTGGCGCTAAATTGGGAAACGGCAATGGGATTTTGAGAGTTTTTTTGTTTTGTTACTAGTCAGTCACAGGATGGACAAAGCTTGCACTGGGGTAAGTATTGGCCTTTGTTAATCTCTAGCAGTATTTTGAGCTAACCCTATAGGTAAAGCGCGTTTCCCCTTGGGACTCGTGAGCATTCTAAAAAGTAGTGTGGGGAGAAAGTGGTTAGAGCTATATGCTCGGGGGCACATCTCTAGTCTTGGGGGGGTTGCCAGTTTGCTGGTCGCCTTTTCCACGCTAGCGTTTACAGTGCATAAATACCCGCCCAAGTATCCCTTGAAGACTAGTGTGCAGTGTAAGGGAAGTTTTTGGATAGGCAGGTAAGAGGGGAGGCTCCATTTACTGTCTTGAGAATCCATTTGGATGGCCAATACTCTGTCCTGGTTCCTGGGTTTTTTGTTTTGTTGTTTTTTTGTCATGGCAGAGGTTAAGGCATTTGTGGATGCTCCGTCAGAGGAAGGGTTAAATACCTTCAATAGAGATCAGCTGATAAAAATAGCTGAACATTATAACATTGATGTGAGTGATCAAAGACTAAAAACGGATATAAAAGCTATTGTTAAAGCATGTCTATATGATATGGATGTTTTGACTGCACCTCAGTCCACTGTAGCTGTAGACTCGGTGCCCGCGGGGGCCACTGGGCTAACCTTCGAGGAGCAGGTGAAGTTGAAAGAGATGGATGCTGACTTACAGATAAAATTAAAGGAAAAGGATTTGGAGATGGAGAGGTTGAGACACAAAGTTGAAATGGCTAAACTGGACATAGAGAATGAGAGACTGAAGCAAGAGTCTGCTGTGGGTCAAACTGGGCCTACTGACATTGTAAATAGCCTACGTCTGGTTCCCAAGTTTGATGAGCAGGAGGTTGAGGTGTTTTTCACCTTGTTTGAGCGTGTTGCTGATGCGAGAGGCTGGGACAATTCAGATTGCACTGTCCTTCTACAATGTGTCTTAACTGGACGTGCGCAGGAGGCATTTGCCTCAATGTCTGTAGAAGACAGCACTGACTATGGAAAAGTTAAGGCTGCAGTACTGAAGATATATGAACGTGTACCTGAGGAATACCGCCAGAGATTTAGAACCTGGACTAGTGGTAACAAGTCCTACATGGAGTTTGCCCGTGATCTAGGGACTCATTTTAACCGTTGGTGTGCAGCATCAGAGGTAGATGACTTTCATGACTTGTGCAACTTGTTGGTGTTGGAACAATTCAAGAACTCTGTTCCAGAGACTGTGGCAATGTACATAAGTGAGAAAAAGGTAAAGACTGTATCAGAGGCTGCTGCACTGGCAGATGATTTCATGTTGACTCATAGAGGTGGAAACTCCTACTCTTATTCAGTTACGGGCGATAGAGGAACTGATCCTGCTGGCGGGATGTATTTCTCTAACTGTTCTGGTGCAAATCTTACAGAACAGGGCCATCGTGCTGCACGTAACAATGATAATGTTTGCCACTACTGCCACAAGGAAGGCCATTGGAAAGATTCTTGTGACTTGCTCATGGCTAGGAAAAAGCACAGTGATGGCCAAGTAAAGCCGTCGGCATTAGCTGTGCCAATCTCCAGTGCTACTGTTGGCTTAAAGACTAAAGTCTCGCCTCTCAGGCAAAAATCTGGTTTTGAGTCATATGTGCCATTTCTGTCAACAGGACAGGTCTCTCTGGTAGGGAGTAAGGAGAAGGTTTCAGTGAACATTTTACGGGACACAGGCTCTGCACATTCATTTGTACTTGGGTCTGTTTTGCCTTTCTCCAAGAAGACTGATACAGGCTCCTGTATTCCAGTGTTGGGCATGGGCATGTTTAAGTTCCATGTGCCTGTGCATAAATTTGTGCTTCACTCGGCGTTCTGTAAACGTGAAGTTAGGATGGGGGTGTCTTCTGCTTTTCCTATTGAGGGCATTACGCTGATTTTGGGAAATGATTTGGCCGGGGGACGTGTTTGGCCCGATCAACCAGCACAACCGGTGCAAACTAAGTTTCAGTGCCGTACTAACTACTTTGGAATGAGAAGGAAAACGCCTGTGTGTGTTGGTAACACTCACAGTCAAAATTGGAGGTCTAGATAAAGTTTACATTTGCCTTGACCAAAGCCATGACTAGTTCTTGTTCATAATTTAATTTTTTTGCTGTGTTTTCACCACTGTCTTAAATTGCTTCAAAGGTACCTGTTGCTGAGAGGGGTGTGGGCTACGGCTTAATGTGGATGTGAGCAGGGGCTAGAGGGAGGTTGGGTTCTGGGCTATTTGAAAGTAGGTCTATGACTATATTGGTATGTTTAAAAGTATACTTTCAGTAATCGGTAAACTGCAGTAATTTTGTCCAGTGTTCCTTTGGGACCCTGTCTTGAAGGGGGGGAGTGTGACGGCCCCAGGGCCTATGTCAGGGTTTGTGTGTGCTTTACTAATAGTAATCTGTCTTTCAGTGTGATGGGACCTGGTTGGAGAGTTGTGGCAATCAAGGATTGGAGGCAGCTGGCCAGTGCCTCCAATCACTATAAAAGAGCCACCTTGCCAGTGGTTCTTTCTCTTCCACCTGGGCCACACCCGAGCATGGCCACACAGAGCATATTGTTTGTTTGACTGTTCAGTTCTCAGTTTGTGGTGGCAGTTCAGTTTCCCTGCCAAGTTTTTGTTGGAAACATTTGTTCGTTCTACTTTAAACTTAATTATTCTATTTAATAAATTACATTTTTACATTTATCCCATGCTTGTTTCCCTTCTTTGTTATGGTCTGCGAGCCGGACCTTAACAGGCTATAATAAAAACGATCATGTGCAAATCCTTTGTTGTATAACGTGCATGCATGCCTCATTGACATTGTTGGTTCACTACCGATTTATTTACTAAAAGGCTCAAACAGCAGCAACCAAAACCAACTAATAAACTATTGTTTTAATTTGAAGGTGAGCCATACGCCCATAGCCATTAATCTGAAAGGTTTTGGTCGGAAACTGTCAAACTGACAGTGACGGACAGTGTGACACTGTGACAGGTGAGGTCACAGTTCACAGGTTAATTCAGTGCATGCGCAATGCACATGGTTTAATTTGGGGGAAGTGTTTCAGATCAAGATTGTTATCTGTACCTAATAATACTACCTATCAAATAAGAGGGAAAAATAGTCTTGGTCTTGACTCGGTCTCGCCTCGCGGCAGTCTTGGTCTCGGTCTCGACCCTATAGGTCTTGGTCTTGGTCTCTGCCCCCTAGGCTCGCATCGGTCTTGGTCTTGGTCTCGACCCTCCAGGTCTTGGTCTTGGTCTTGGTCTCGGCCCCCTAGGCTAGCAGCGGTCTTGGTCTTGGTCTCGGTCTCGACCCTCCAGGTCTTGGTCTTGGTCTTGGTCTCGGCCCCATAGGCTCGCATCGGTATTGGTCTTGGTCTTGGTCTCGACCCTCCTAGGTCTTGGTCTTGGTCTTGGTCTCGGCCCCATAGGCTCGTATCGGTATTGGTCTTGGTCTTGGTCTCGACCCTCCTAGGTCTTGGTCTTGTCTTGGTCTCGCTTTAGGTGGTCTCGACTACAACACTAGAGTATAGTATAGAGTATAGTATAAAGCATAGTATAGACTAGAAGAGCATATAGTATATAGTGTAGATATGGACCCAGAAAGATACAACAACATCATGGAGTATAAACTCCATGGTACCATCCCTTCTGCCAGTGCCATAACCCCGCAGGGGAAATTTAATTTCAAGAGGACGGCTGAGCACTATATGCTTAAGGGTATGTATTCTGTTACACTATCAATTCTACATAATATATTTGTCTTATAAAATTAGAAATGTAATGATTAGAATATCAAATATATAAATACAGAATTGGTCAACTCTAAAACTGTGGTGTTGACATACGCCTGAGTAGATGATCAAATGTCTTAAAGTATCTTGGAAAGCTCTGCTTTACATTTCTCATTCATCTGTACTAGATGGAGTTCTTCATTACCTCTGCCAGCGCCGCAAGAATGAGGAGAACCATTATGCAAAGGTAAATGTGTTTCATGGTTACTTTTAGTGCTCAAACAATATTTAATTGATCAAAAGAGGAATCTTAAAGGACCACTTCACCACTTTTAAACCTGTCTTCATATAGTGAGGATGAATGCAATTAGGCTATATATAAATCATATGAAGATGGGTTGAAAAGTGGTGAAGTGGTCCTTTCAGTATCTGTCAATCTCATCTCTATATGCTATTTACCTATGCAGGTGGTGTCATCGGCTGCTGAGGCCTCTGCCCTCTTTAGGGAATTCCATGCCAGTGATATCGGTGGTCACTGCGGTGTGGAGAAGACCCATGACGCAGTGATCCGCCGATATTACTGGCCTGGAATGCAGAATGACATCCGCAAATGGGTAAGTTGGAAGGGTCAAGTTTCATCCAAATTAATATTCTTTGTACGTGCTGGCCAATTTAGGAAAACAATGTCAAATTGAAGCATCAATTTAAATTCATGTGCTTGTAGATCACCTTCACTTACTGTTTGTGCTTGACCAATAAGGCCTGTGATATACATTAATGTTCATATCATTTGATTTAAGATCAAGGAGTGTCCCGAGTGCCAGGTCAAGAGAGGCAACCTCAAGGAGAAGGTCCAATATCAGCCAATCACTGTGAGTGTTCAACTGAATATAGCATGCATCTACATTTGCTGAGATGGGCTACCAACATATGTCTAATTTCTTTATTTTTCAGGTTAAGGAGCCATTTGAACTGGTCGGTATGGACCTAATGAAGCTAAAGACCACAACCAGTGGCAACACTTACATCTGCGTTATGGTAGATTATTTTACCAAGTGGTCAGAGGCATACCCACTGCCAAACAAAAAGGCAGAGGTCAAATATTTTTTTTTTTATTTCTTTCTTTCTGTATGTCTTTACATTTCCTGGTGAATTTCACCCATTCTAAAAAAAAATGTTTTAATCAAATTTTCAATCAATCAGGTGGTGACAGACTGCGTCCTGGACTGGGTCTACAAGTTCGGGGCCCCCCATCGTCTTTTGACAGACCAGGGGACCGAGTTCCAGAACCAGGTACAACACTCAAAGCATTAAAGCAATTTAGCACAAACAATAGATACATTGGGGTCATACCTATGTTCCCTCAGCCCTATGTTCCCTCAGCCCTATGTTCCCAATAAAATGGCATCAAAATGTTTATAGCTACTTTACATTTGTATTGGTAAACTATCATTTTTTTCTGTGTATAGTTGGGGAGGGACTCAAACCGTTGATCGGAATGTTAATTGTAGTGTTATGTATTTAAATATTGTGTCAAATGTTACGAATCCCCATTTATTCTTAATGGAAAATGTAATTTAAGGTGAATTATGGGCTGTGCCAAGCTCTGGGCATCAAACGGAGCTTTTCTGCCCCATACCACCCCCAAACCAATGGGCTGGTCGAAAAAATGAACGGCACTATCCAGAGGTACATTGCATACTGTCAACTTGTCAGATACACCTCTACAACATGACTGGTGTATATTAAAAAGCGTCTGAATGTCTGCTCTTATGTTATGTGGATATTTTCAGGTCTCTGACAGCGCTGTGCAACCAGCACCCCACACTGTGGGACAAACATTTAAATGCCACCATGTTCGCCCTGAGGACAAAAAAACAATTGACTACGAAATACTCCCCATACTACCTCATGTTTGGCAGGGAGGCCAGATATCCATCTGAGGTCCTGGAGGACTATAATGTAAGTGGCTCAATTGCACCAACTCAGTTTAACCTCCTTTATACAAATGTACAATCTACAGTCTCTCAACGCATTGTGAAATGGTGTTCTGCGGGCCACTATATTTCCACAAGCTTTAAGCTTATAGATCAGCTACTTTGCTATATTTGAATTTAAATCCTGAATTATTGTTTTGCTATTTAATTGGAATCCTGAAAAGTTACTTATTGTTTTTCAAATGCATTTAGTTATACTTAACTTTATGAACTTAAATGAAAATATGTTGAACATACTGTCAACTAGAACTGCACTCTGCCGAGTGCATACTTGCTTGTTGCACACTAGTAGGCCATAAATGGCCTACTAGTGCGCAAGCAGAGCGCGCAAGTACTTTCGACCGCTGGAAACTATCACATCTCAGTATCTCTGTGAAGGAACGTTTGAAATGTATAATCATTACGTGTAACTATTTGCTACCTAACTACTTTTTTACAGAAAAATGAATCATTGATATGTGATGAAAAAGAAGTATATAAACTGAATTAAAATATATTATACGGTATAATTATTTTATTACTTATTGTAAATTGTCAATTGTTTTAAATGTATTTCATTTTGTACTATAGTGATATTAATACTAAATCATGATCAGAGTAATATGTGTCTCTAACTTCAATTTCTGTAATAATACTTTCAAATTTGTTGAAATATACATGATCTAAAATACTAATCTTGACATGAAGGTCTTTATATTTATATCTTTTTCAGTATAATGGTCTTCATTGAAATCTCCTATTATCATAATTGTGGAAGTCGGAGATGATAGATACTTTACCATTTTTTTGAGAAATGTGTTTAATTCCGAAAGGTTTGTTTTAGGTGATCTGTACATAAGAATGATATATAGATCTTTATTTTTTACATGTATACATACGTGTTCTACTTTTTTCATTACAACTACATACAGAGTATGTAGTTGTAATTTGATTAGCAGTATACTGTGGTTACTTGGTTCCAAAAAGTGACAGCCAAGTTTTTTTCAACCGTAAGTCTGTGCCTGGTTTGCTGGGACCAGTTACCACATTACGTCATCGTTGAGAGCTGGGACCAGAGTACATGGTGTGTATATGTATGACTAGCTCTCAGTGATGACGTAAGAGAAATGGTCATCTGTGTAATCTGGTCCCACCAGATACCACATTACGTCATCGTTGAGAGCTGGGACCAGAGTACACGGTGTGTATATGTATGACTAGCTCTCAGTGATGACGTAAGAGATATGGTCATCTGTGTAGTCTGGTCCCAGCAGACCAGGCACAGATTTACAAATTACAAATCACATTACAACTACATATAGAGTATGTAGTTGTAATTTGATTAGCAGTATACTGTGGTTACTTGGTTCCAAAAAGTGAAGCCAAGTTTTTTTCAACCATAAATCTGTGCCTGGTTTGCTGGGACCAGTTACAACATTACGTCATCGTTGAGAACTGGGACCAGAGTACATGGTGTGTATATGTATGACTAGCTCTCAGTGATGACGTAAGAGATATGGTCATCTGTGTAGTCTGGTCCCAGCAGACCAGGCACAGATTTACAAATTACAAATCACATTACAACTAAATACAGAGTATGTAGTTGTAATTTGATTAGCAGTATACTGTGGTTACTTGGTTCCAAAAAGTGAAGCCAAGTTTTTTTCAACCGTAAGTCTGTGCCTGGTTTGCTGGGACCAGTTACAACATTACGTCATCGTTGAGAACCGGGACCAGAGTACATGGTGTGTATATGACGTAATGTTGTAACTTGTAACTAGTCCCAGCAAACCAGGCACAGACTTACGGTTGAAGAAAACTTGGCTTCACTTCGAAGAGACCAAGCGAAATGATTACTTGCGCGCTCTGCTTGCGCAAGTAATAACCCCACATGGTGTTTTTGTACTATAAGGTGAGTCCAGAAGAAGTGGAGGGCCTCATGATGAGAGAGGAGGTCTCGGAGGGGCTGAAAAAGCAACCTGCCATTTATGAGGCTGTGCAGGGCAATGTCCCAAGTGCAACAGGACAAGGTCAGGAAGAGGAAGCTCACGCAGGGCTGGGATGACGTCATGGCAGTTGGGGATAGGGGTCCTCAAAAAGAATATGAGGGAGGATCAGAGGAAGGGTGGGAAAGTACACCATCACTGAGATAAAGGGGAAAGCGGTGTACTTGGTTGGGAACAACGGAGAGAAGCAATTTGCTAATTTGGACCAGCTTTCACGCTACATAGAGCCAGAGGAGAGGATTCCAGCAAACCTTTCCTCTGGCTCGCCCCCCTCCACCACTTTGTCCTTTATCTCCTCCTCCTGGACCTCACCTTCCCCAACTGTCACCCAGTCCCTCCAGCCCTCTTCCTGACCTGAGCCCTGCACAGCCTTCATTCAGCCCCTCTGGGCCTCCTACCTGCCCTCCACCACCCACCATCTGCAGGCCCCTCCACTGACCCCCCCCTCCTTCAACTTTGGATGGTAAATCCCATTTAATAATGCAACATCAAGAATAATGATGCCCAATGTACAACTTTGAATGACTGAAATGTTCTATATTTCCAGTTCTCACAGCGATATGGACAGGGAGGACAAATATGCAACCTTCAAAGTCCTGACCATGGACCTCCACAGCCTGGCCCCAGGGGAGAGATTACAAAGTGAAGTAAGTCTTGTTTTGCAAAGTGCTCTCTTTGATATGAAAGTAATATTAAAGTGATTGTTTGTTTTTTGTAGATTGTGAATGCCTATCTTCTGTGGGTGGCCCGAATGGCCAACAGGCCAATGAAGGTTCTTTCCGTGGAGGAGACCACAAAAATGTGGCAGAGTTCCACCAAGGGAGTCAAAAAAGTAAGGATAATTGTTGCTTTTAAAAGTGTTGCTTACAATCACACGATGTTAACAAATTAAATGATCACTTGCAGATTGATGCCCTGGACTGGGAGGTCATTGTGGGGGTGGTGTGTGTAAATGGCCACTATACTTTGCTAGTAAGTGACCTTTAATCAATTCAAATTAAAACTTCAAAGGCTTAGTTGTAAATATAGTTGCATAAAGTATCCTATCTGCTGAAGGTCCTGTATCCCAAAGAGGACCGTGTGGTCATGATTGACCCAATGGGTGCCCAAGAAGAAGGGCTTCAACAGGCTACAAACGCAACAAGGCAAGTAAATCAAGATTCATTGTAATGTTCATTCTACCACAGGTCGTTTCGAGGAAGCAATCTGATTGGTTGAAACAGCCTTCTAGCCGTGGGTTAAACCAGCACTGTTCACCACCTAATCAAAACAAAGAATTCAGCTGTTCTGTTCTCCCAGAGCGCTAGCAAACTCGGTGGCTAGGCTAGCTAGTTTCTTGGGAAGGTTGTGGTCGTAGTGACTACATCTGTCATTAAAAAAAAAAAAATCTTTCAGCGATTTTAATAGTTTTAAGGGTAACTGTGGTAGAATTGCAATATTACACTCGAGGGTGTGGGTTAACGTGATTATTGCCACGACAGTGATGCGGTCAGGAACGAGACGGAGTCGAGTTCCGCAAGTATCACTGAAGTGTAATATTGCTTAAATGTTTTCTGATATGCAAGTAACAAACTTTTTCTTCTTCAGAGCTTATATGCGCCGGATGAGAGGGGGAACCATTTCACGGCGGTGGCGCTGTGACACCATCCCCCATCCCCGCCAAAGGGATCCCACAGCATGTGGGGTGTTTGTGTGCAAAGTAAGATTATATATCCTAACAATGTAATCATGCATTCTTAAAGAACACGGCTAACACTAACTTTATTATTATTTAAGCTTGCAGAGATGTTGGTGTTGGGCACCAGGGTGGAGGAGGACCTGCTGGACATCGATACAGTCAGATGCAGCATGGGAATAATTCTCATGGAGAATTCTGGTAGGGTTAAATCAAATGTATTTCATCTTCATCAAACAAATATTTTACTTCAATTAACTGAATGTGCAATTTAAATATTTTTTGAATAGATGATCTGACACATCTGTGTCGTTTTTGTGGGGAAGTCCACACGGGGACAGCGGCTATGGATAATTGGGTAGGAAACCATTACAGTTCTTTACATGGAGAGCACATTTCTTTACATGGAGAGCACATGCTTTCTTTAACCAAAACAATGACAATATATCCATCTTCTTTCAGATTCAATGCGATACATGTGCATTGTGGTTCCACTGGGTGTGTGTAGGAATTACAACCACAAGTGGTCACTTGTCACTGGGTCACTGGGTCAGGCTGGGTCACTTGTTGTGCCCAGCCTGCACATAACCCAGTGGAATCACAATGCACATGTTGAGCAGATATCCATTCCTTTTTTTTTTGTTTGAGGGGTGCTATCCAATATAGCGCCGTTCCGTCCATGGCAGCTGTGGTAACTGCATTTGTAACTGTAGTAATTCCTATGTTTTACATGTATGGCAATAAAGGCTTCTGATTCTGATTCTGTGGCAGCCAAGTCAATGGACTATATAATTCTTTGTGTATTTTATGCTCAATTTTGTGTTTGTGTACCCCATAGCGATTATTTGATTGGCTGAGCATGGAATGTGAGGATAAAGTGATGACAGAAAAGTGAGGACGTGAAAATGTATGATAGTGCTCCTCACTTTACACTTTTTTTTTTTTTAGGGCCCAAAAAACATAACCCGTCTTGTGGCTCTTGACCTAGTCTGGACATGCAGACTTCTGCAAAGGTTACATTTTAATTTAAATGCAATGTTATTTAGACAAATGCTGAGTTCATCGTTTACATTATCCTGTGGTTTTCAAAGTACAAATTCTAATTTGGATAGTAGGCTATATTGTTTTGAGTAGACTGTCTTTGCTTTACCTCATGTGTTCCTAGTTTACTGAGGCAATATTTGTCTCTCTTGATTTGATGCATTTATCCCTAATTGTGTAGTAGTTTGTGTAAGTTCAACCCTACCAAAGTCAATTGATGGTGCATTTCTACACTGCCAATCGATGTCACATGCTCCATCAGCATTGAGCAGACTGTAATCACTGTCCTGAGGTGATCATTAGCAATCTGACATGTTTACACTGTAGAAAAATGGCAAGAATTGTACTCTTGTGTACCGTGTATGGGATGTGAAAAATTAAAACACGACTTTTGAATCATACAGGTGTTGGCTGATTTACCATGCCTCTTCGCTCTTTGTGTAAATGGTGTGGGGGTTTCCCATTGAGGGTGCCATGTTGTTCAGAGTATCTGAGAGAGATTTTATTTAGTGCCGTCCTGAACTGTTAAGTCTCTGTAGGCTAAGTGAACATGTTGCCTTAATGCCTTTGCAGATGCTGCAACTGCATCTTAAAACCTACTATTTCCGTGTGATTACATTAGATTCAAGCTTAACTGTTAATATATCCTAATGTGACTGATTGTGAGAAACGTTATTCTTCACACTGGAATTTAACCCACATGTTTTAGTCGTGTCCATTCTGGAATAATTACTTTGACACAATGTCCAAAATATTTACAATCTCAAATATTTCCCCACATACTGAGCACTGATGCCATCTTTGGAGTTCCAGAAGACTATGCAAGGTTCACTCCCAAACTTTGTGGTTTTTGGGGCTTTTACCATCTACCTCTCTAGTGGAAGTCTACCTAAACCACCCTAGTATTATTTCTAGGACATTACTTCTCTCAAACATTGGGTAGCCACCCAATGGTTGAGAGAAATAATGTCCTAGAAATAATTGGATATTCAATCTGGATCTGGAATCCTTTCTTGACTCCCCTCCATCTAATCCCCACTCACTGAATGATTGAGGCCCCTGGCACTCTCTCTTCTCCTGTCTACATTTCCTTCTCTATCCCTATTTCTATTTGGTCTTTGGCATATTCTTTGTTTTCAAAAAGCAAGATTATGTAGGCTACAATGTTTTTTATATTTAATTTGTTCTCACTTTCTGATGGACACTCCAATGCCTGGCTTTCCATAGGCCAGCCAAGTGTATGGACTTTAAATGTTTGTCAAAAAAGAGCCCGTGTATAAATGTACATCCCAGCCAATGTCTATTGACTGTTAAATGGACAAATGTTTTTTTAAAACTCCTTTAGGAATAATAATAATAAATAATAGGCAAGAATATAGTACAATCCTGTGTTGGTGATTGAAAGTTGTCGTGTGGCTTGATATGTGCAGTATGCAGACACTGAATTGACACTGATTTTGTGCTTGACTTGTAATAGGTCTACAAATATTAATCAAAGAACAAATTTAACATTAGTTTCAATAATTTGGTCAATATTCAATCATTTGTAAATGGTACCACATTGGCTTCTCAAACACTTTGACATGCATATTTAGTCTCATGTTTGAAAACAAATCTAACCTATCGTGTCATATTTATTATTTACTATTTCTGAGCAGCCTGTATAACAATGACGATGATGATGATGATGGTTGGAGATATGCAACCAATCTATAGGCTATTAAACAGTCTTGTTGGAAATAAATGTGCCTGTGGTGAATGAGATCTCACCTTAATCTACAGGTCCATGTCCCATTTTTTTTCATGGCTGCACGGTTTTATACTCTATCATTTGAATATGATTGCACAATATTGTTGCTAGGAATGGCGTGTTGGATTATGCTCCAGGACTAGCAAATGCTATGCTGCCAAAGAGAGGGGTTCGAATCCCTTCACAAACTAGGCTCCAGACTTCCCAAAACAGGTCAGGCTCCTACTTGGCCTCACCCCCCGAACCCACCTCACCCCTGCCCATTGACAGGCTGGAATGGCTTAGGATCGACGACAGAGTTTCTGCAAACTGTTAAATAAATTTTTCAATCAATCAGAAAGTGAGAACAAATAAAATATTAAAAAAAAACATCGTAGCCTACTTGCTTTTTGAAAACAAAAACGATGCCAAAGACCAAATAGAAATAGGGATAGAAGGAATAAAGGTAGACAGAGGAGCCAGGGGGGTGCAGTACTTAGTTTAGACTGTTTTTGGTTTAGACTAGTCATTGGTTAGAGTAGACCAGTCATTTGTCTTACAACTACAAGCTATCTCAAACCCTCACCCTAACCCTAACCTCCCACGGGGCAGCACACCTAAACCTAACCTTAAAGGGGGAGTGTCAAAGCCCGAGATTAACATTGCTGATAAGGTACATCACGTGGTCTGAATGAAAACAGTTTCAAACGACACGTGACTATATCTCAGGCTCTGACGTGACCTAGCATCTAGCCGAGCTGAGTGGCTAGCGCAGTAAAGGCTAGTGGTTTTGAGGTAACCTTTTGCGTCATACTAGGTGAAAATATCATTAAAAAATTATTTTATTGCTTTTATTTATTCCTTACAATGACATTGAGTTGACGTGGAAGTTTTAGCGTAAACTGTTGCATAATCGCAATTTCGCACTCGGACTTCCAGAGAGCTGGGATGCAGCCCCGCTCACGACCGTTTGTCCCCTCTCACCGCCGGGGCACAGAGAGCTGGGATGCAGCCCCTCTCACCGCCGGGGCACAGAGCCTATTCTGTTCATGCAGGCTGCGCAGTGCCTCTCTGCCCCGCATTGAACTGGGCATGTGTGTACATACACACACACACACACAACATTGTTTCTTCATGTGAAATGTTTGTTTATGCATAATGAATTCATGAGTGAAAAACATTGTATGGGTCAGACCCGAATAGTTCTGATGATCCTCATGGGGGCTATCCGCAGCCCCGCCTCCCCCCCCCCCCAGCGGTGAAAAAAAAGAAGTTGATGTTTTCTCGCGTTTACGTGAAGCTAGCGGAAAGGCATTTACGTGGATTTCATGTGTCCCGACCTAGACCTAGAATGCCTGTGATCATTTAATTGTACTTCGTACTAGTCTATATATATGATATATAAATGCCGAGTGCACTTGCATGCCTATGCATGCATTCTAGAGGCAAGTCCCATAAGGAAACTGCCCCTGCAAGCGACACCTTTTTATTTATTTATTAGGATATTTCTATAGCATGCGCGATTGCGCTGCTCACTTGACAGCCTTCTCTAGGCTACTCGCAGTGCAACGCGTTGTGAGCTTGTAGATCGGCTCCCGTGGACTCGCGGTGCATGTTAAAAAACAAACTCACAATTATAATAAGAACATTATAGGCCTACACTTATCTGCATTCTGCACTGTACGAATCCAACGTTGTTTAGTGTTGTTTAGTGAGTCAGTTCTCTGACTGTCGGTGTGTGTGTGTGTGTGTGTGTGTGTGAGAGAGAGAGAGAGAGAGAGGGGGGGGGGGGTCTCGCCCCCCCCATATCGGTGTGTGTGAGAGAGAGATAGAGAGTGTGTGTGTGTGTGTGTGTGTGTGTGTGTGGAGGGGTATAATATTTGATATACATAAAATGATCACCCATACAAGTTGATCATTATAGCCTAAATAACGCTATGTCAAGTTTCATCATACTTCTGGTGGCTATTTGGAGAGCTCCAAGTTGTGCACGGAGAGAGAGAGAGAGAGAGAGAGAGAGAGAGAGAGAGACCGCCCCCCCATATCGGTGTGTGTGTGTGAGAGAGAGAGAGAGAGAGAGAGAGAGTGTGTGTGTGTGTGTGTGTGTGTGTGTGTGTGTGTGTGTGTGTGTGTGAGAGAGAGAGAGAGAGAGAGAGAGGGGCGGACACAGGTTAGGCCGGCCGCTAGAGTAGTCACAGGCAGTGTACTGGTAACGTTACGTGAAGCTCCAGGGCTCCGTGAGCCCTGTTCAGCATTTAG
Source organism: Protomyctophum bolini (assembly GCF_963924005.1). Lineage (NCBI taxonomy): Eukaryota > Metazoa > Chordata > Actinopteri > Myctophiformes > Myctophidae > Protomyctophum > Protomyctophum bolini. The sequence continues at coordinate 46,516,231 of NC_137869.1, read as the reverse complement.
CCGGCTGAGGGCGTGTCAGCGGGGGGAGACAGATAGACAAGATAGGTACGATGGAGCCCGTCGCGCGGAATTGCGATTATGCAACAGTTTTCCCTAAAACTTGGACGTCAACTCGGTGTCATTCTGGCGAGTTTTTTGTAGCAAAAAAGTAATTTTTCCACCAAACTTTTACCCAGCTATGAGGCTGAAGGTGGCCTCAAAACCACTAGCATGAGTTGATAGCCACCAGGAACGCTAACTCGCAGAGCCCAGAGCCGCTCTGACATTTAGACCAGATACAAGATCAATTTTATTGGTCAAATTGAGCTGGCCCGTAAGTACGTCACAATCTAGATGCTAGCGTTAATAGCCTTAATAGCTTCCCGAGGGGCGTGTCATCCCCGCTTTAACGCATGTCTAACCAATGACTAGTCTAAACTATGTATGCACCCTAAGCCAGGGGCCTCAGTCATTCAGTGGTGTTGACATCTCAAGTTAATCTATTCTGTTCTGTTGTTTTGAGTTGTGATAACTGGATTTGTACTCTATGAGTTATTTACTGTTCAGAGATGAAGTGCACATAATGGCACACTGGGCTATGCTTCAGACTGGTGTGCTCCTGCTCACATTGGGAGGAGTTCGAATCCTGTGAGATGTTGACAATTATTTATTTATTTATTCAGTCATCCGTTGATGCGTTTATTTTGACGCTTTAAATGGGCAGAATATTGTACCATAAGGTGAACTTATATAGGTGATGATGGTGAGATGGTGATGTTAAAAACAAATATGTAGCCGTTTTGGAAATCGGTGTGATGAATGAGATTACGATTACAAATTGTCATGGCTAGAATGGCTCACTGTAGTAGGCATACGCTCCATGACTGGGGAACTTTATGCCGACAAACGGAGGACAAAGTTCGAACCCCGTCAGAAACAAACGTTTATGGAGATAGACAGTCACAGGAAGACGGGGTTGTCTTCCTGTTTTAATAACAACAAAACATACGGCTAGCCTGAGTAGCCTCGGTCCCAGGCTTATACTGATCTGCGGCTAAGGTCCACATCGCAATGTGAGTGCCCGAGAATCGGATCGGATAACGGATAGGGTATGTGTTGGCATTGTGACAGAAAAAAAGTGGCATTTGCGAGGACAGCTATACGCGTTCTGTCGCCGTTAGAACATCTGCGCCGAAGACGCCGTTTCCACGGCGACGGATGATGTCATTTCATTTTGATCTGATTTCATCTAGGGATGTCAGTAACGGATAGTTTCCCAACCGGTTAGCCGACAGGATTAACCGGGTCATTAACGGATAGTGGTTGATTTTTTTCTTTTTTTTAATAGGCTACCCCAAATGTAATATGCATGTATAGGCTACATAATTAAAGTTGGTAGACGAATGGTATACATTTATTTATGCTCCTTTTTTAAAAGACAAACAAAAAAGCAACATTTAACAATATAAATAAATTGTTGTAGGCTTAATCATCAATAAACAATGCATCGCATCTGCATGATGCACGCATATGCGCGTCTACAGTTCAGAGGTCCGCCAGTTCTAGTCCAAAACATAAATAAATCCAGTTTTTTATTATTATTAAGGAAGATCAGCAAGCATGTCACCGTGTTCTGTTTGTTGACTTTTCGCTGACGAGAAATCCCTCAAACATCGATAGCACATGGCTAACTTGATAGCCGTAAGCCGTGCCAGTGCCCAGTGTGGGCAGACGGATAGGAGGAGGAAGCGGCAGCGGCTGTAAACGTTCTCCGTCCAGGCCAAATGGCCAATAATGGAATTAATAACGCCAAGTAGGTCTCTGCATTTATACGGTCGACATGTGTTCATCTCGTCTCGCTGTCACTCGCTTACATTTCGACTACCGCAAGCAGTGGCGGAAACTCCGTGGGTTCAGAGGCGCGACTGAACCCCCTGGCATTTTGGCAAAGGCGCGACTGAACCCACTGAAAAAGAAAACACTTTCCTCGTACTTTAAATGGTACGTCAATAAGCGACCGCCACAAAGCGACTGCTTTACTGTTTATCATTGATCATGTTGAAATGTTGCTGAAACAATTTAATGTGTTCTTCGTTGTGAACTGAAACACTGTGTTCATTAACAAACTGTAAATTAAGTACCAACCGAAAAAACAAACTCGTTTTTTTTCCACCGCTGGGGGGGGGGGGAGGGGGCGTGGCTGCATGAACCCCCTGCCGTTATAAGAACTTTCCGCCACTGACCGCAAGTCCGCAAAGCTACCCTTGTAGCCAACTAGCCAGAAGTACAACAGAGAACTTTGGGATATTGAGGGGGCAGAAAACCGAGCCAGAGCGCTGTTCATGCAGCCTGGAGTGTGACAATTAAGCTGGGCGGTGCAAATAAGAACAATTTTAGGCATGTGTGCAACATGACAACTGTTTTAAAGTATTGTACAGTGACAAGTACAGTCTCTGTAATGTTTATGTTGTACTATTACTAAAAACGATCTAAAATAAAGGAATTTAAGATCAGAACACGTATTTATTATTATGCAAATTTCTTAACGGTCGGCTAACCGGTTAACCGGTTAACCCCTGACATCCCTAATTTCATCCAGATCGGATACACCGCCCCGGAGAGAAAGATGTCCGTGTGCATCTCTTGAAAAAGTGGAGATAATTCACTAAATACGCGTTTTGTGCAAGAACTTTCACATGGATAGCCTATAAAACTAGAGGACAATTTTTCACACCACGTTCTTGGAGTACAAACGGAGCATTTATCACATTTATGCCGCACATTCAGAAGTTCTACCATAAATCATGGATGTGATCTATGGCTCATGTATGTGAAATACTGTATACTGTATGAAACAACAAGAGCCGTTCTAGGCCTCACTCTTGCCATATTTAATAATAAAACTCAAACGTGTGCACAAAAGACTTCTGGTCACCAACGGGGCTTTGCCTTTCAGGCATCAAACTCGTTTCGTTTATCACAGGATATGCCTCAATAAAGAAAAAATAATTCGTTATTAACCTGAATCTAACAACAAATAATACATAGGCTATGCAATATTTAAAAATATAGTACATCTGCTAGATAGAAATGATAAATAGCAGGCTACTCACAAATAGATTTCGCCGAGCAGGGCTTGGGCTACTAGGCTTTTCTTCGCGAGTTTTCTTTTCCTCTCTTCGTTCTGGTGTGGACTCTGCGCATCGTTTCACCCTTGAAGCTTGATTACGGAGAGACAACTCTTTAATCTCATCCGCAAGTTTTATCTGTTGTTGTTGACATCGTCGATACGCATTTAATTTAGTGCGACATTGGCCGCAAACTGCCTTTACATCATCAGCGCCAGTCACTTCAGTTGCCGTGAGCTCCTCTAAAACAACTGCATAATCTTGTTTGACGTCCTTGATTATTAAATGGTGTCTGTTCTTCGAACTGTCAAAGTTATTTCCACAGAGTCGGCACACGTTGTTTTTTTTCTTAGACGGTGTGGTGGGTTCTTCAGCCATTCTCCTCATTTAGCCTCGTTTGAAGTTCCACTGGTAATGATTGGTGTTATTTTGAGGGGTGCACACACATCTAGAGTTGCAAATTGCGGCTAGCAGCCATGGTTACATAGCATCATCTAAGTGCTGGTTCAGCATCTAACGTAGATGCTTAGATGATCTAAGCAATCTACTGTCCCTGGTTGGACAGTCGATTGTTTACTTAGGTAACACGAGACAATTAAAATTACATATTTCGGAAAAGGCTCCTATTATTAGCCTAGGCTACCATCTTCTCAACTTCCTCCGCCATCTTGAAAGTAGCGTCAGCCGTCAGTCATCTGACCAGTGTTGCCAGATTGTGTGAGAGAAAAGCAACAGCAGGGTCCATGAAAACAAGCCCAAAAGAAGCCTGACTAGGCTATTTGAAAATAGCTGATATACAAGTTCACAACGTGTCGCAATTTGTCTTGTTGTGAGATTCTTTTTTTTTTTCTTATATATTTTTTGTTTTGGAAAAAACAAAACAATCATGGAAAAGAAAATGTGACAAAATGTGGAATATTCTTTGAAAATGTTTAACAACAATCGTGTAGGCTATGGGGGTTCCTTCCTGGCACAAAATATGTAGAGTTCTCAGCTGGAGAAATTATACATTAATCTGGAGGTCCTTGACATGGAAATGTGTGAGAATCACTGGTTTTAGTGGTTTAAACAACATTAGGAAATAAACCCAAATATGCGAAAAACAAGCCCAAAGTAGCTTATAATAAGCGGACATGGCAACACTGAATCTGACGCAATGAACCCATCCGCCCCTTCCTTAGAGTCCCTGCCCCCTATCTGTTGTCTGCTCTATCTGGCAGTGTTCTGTTGCCAGATATTAGCTACAAGATATAACACTTCCGGTAGACGAACTCTTCAAAATAAGAGTACACTCTAGAGTAAACTGAACCCATTGAAAAACCATTAATTTGCACATGAAATCTATGAATTAGGCATTTAAACCATGCTCAGCTCTACAACTTGCATTATGTTTCTGTGTCAAAAATAAATAAATAATAATATAAAAAATGTGGATATAAATGCTGTTCACTGGAGTGCATGGCCTTTACAAAATTGGACAATGGACAAAAGAAAACGGCTGACGGCTCTTCGTATAAACTGGTCTGACATGCGCACACGTGTGCACACGTGCAGACCTCCTCTACAACACGTCACTCTCTGCTAAGCAGGTGTAAAATAAAAAGCGACGGGCCCTTCCAGTGCGGCAAGAGCAGGCGTCACCACATGACAGCTCATGGTGGACATTTTCTCAAAATCAAAAATGTCCCACCTAAATATATATAGGTCAATTTTACCAGAAGCCATGTATATACACTATATACACAGGTTAGGGAAAGCTAATATTTGACCAACCATTGTAGGTTAGGTTATTTATATATTTGTATATGGCTATAGGGGGTAAACAACCTAAAGCATCCGTCTCATACAGAGCAACTGAGGGGGTTGATCCCGTTGTTGGACCTGGCTGAGCGCTGTGTGTCAGTGTTCCAATAATACCAATCGATATATATGGCAGATCTTCATGCTTTAGACAGATTTATTACTTCACCGTGTACAGCATCTGCGTGATTTCAAATAAACCATAATTAGAACAGACGAATATTACAGACACACATTTCGCTCCACAGTGTTTGAACAGTGACTAACTTACCTGCTGTCAAAAACCATTGCCCTTCTGGGTCAAGTTTCCCTACAGATGCCAGTGAACCTGCCACTTATAAAGCCAACAGCGCCACCCCATGGTCACACAAATTCACCAGACATAATTCACTGAATTTGGCTGTTACCAGAGACGAAATGTTTTTATAATCGTCATGGGGGCCCGCCCTCTCCCCCCGCTTATACAGCCCCTTCCACAATAAGTTTAGGTTCTAAACACTTATTTGTATTTTTAAAGGTGTCAGTGTTTAGATTATTAACAGAAGAGCATGTTTAACTGCCATGATTGCACTGAGTCATCTGGCTAGTGCTACATTGTGAACAAGTAGCCTATAGCAGAGTACAGACTACAGTACTATGCAATATGCATACCCTACCTGGCAGGTGAAAACAAGACACAAGATTAGCATTTGAATGCCTGATCTGCATACATGTGTACAATAGGACAGGCAACGCGGTAGACCCCATACCACCCCCCTGCCCCCGGGCCAGGACAAAAGAGGTGTTAAGCTGCGTTCAGACTTGGATGGTTAGAGCGGCGCGATTACATACAAAGTCAATGCAAAGACGATAATTGGGCCAGCGGTCACGGCGCGACCTGGCGCGGTACAGACGGGACGGACCGAGGCGAATATATTCCATAGAGTAATGATATATTCATGTCTAATTCTTCATGGGGGCTCGAGCTACGTCACTGGCTGTTACAATCATTTTAAACTGTAGTGCACATAAATCAAGCATCACAGTAAAGGCACGCATATCAGACAATTGGCTGACAGTGGTTAGATATTTAGATATCTAACCGTTTGTCCATGACAAAGAAAATATTATTGAAGGTGGTAACAGTCCATTTGCTCAGTACAATATTTCGGGGGCATATTTAGAATGTGTGCAGGCTTGAGTATGTTGAATCTAGTTTGCAATTAATGAGGATTTAGTTGACACAATGAAATAAAATGTCAGATTTAGTCAGACGGAGCGTCACAGTATAACTCTATGGGGACACAAAAGCGACACAAAAGTAGGACCCCGAAGTATCTCTAGAGGGGGCGCTCACGTCACGGCTAAAATACTGAATGGCCCTCCTAAAGGCCTCATCGAAGGTTTTTGGGCTTCCTCCTCACGGAGGATGCAGGCTGGGGCGCTAACCCATACTGATCCCGGGTTGCCGACATAGTTAAGACATTTAATTTGAATAGAACATTACAAGAATATAGGCTATATAAGCCATATTTTGTTCAAGAAAATACATCTTTGAGTGAATTAAATAGCAGTAGGATATATTTCGATTTTGATTATATATAGCACATTTCATACACAGGGAACAAATCACAAGATACACAAAATAGGCCTACACAAAACATGTTATGTTGGCAATGTTTAATTCAATTGATAAAATGTGTCTTAGTACAACATGGGTAAGTAAAACAAAAAGTGATTATATTATACTTTATTATGGCTAAAACAATGTTGCTGATGTTGACATGAGATATGGATCTAAATTAATGTATTATCTATATGGAAAGGTTTTGATATGGCAGATTAGTTGGTCTTATAACAATATAAACACATTAACTCTATCTCTACCGCTAGCTGCTTTTCTAACCCTTTACGCCTGTGCGTTGGTTAAACAAACATTGAACCAATGAAAAGTATTAAAGACATAGTGAAATTAAAAAATGGCACACTTTTAGACCATAGCAGAGGTCATCATGGGCATAGCTAACAATGGATGCCAAAACAATGGGACATTTTCAATTGTGTATTTCTAAATCAAAAGTCCATACAAATCTAATTATAAGTACTTCCACGTGATGACGTGTCGAGTCCTGCATGAATACAAATTGAATGTTGATTTAATTCACCCTTTTGATTAACAGCGTTGTGTATTCCTCCAAACACAGCTGATGTTGACTACTTAACTGCTCAGCTTTTAATCTCTTAATCAGCACGCTACAATAATGTATCTGAAAACATTATAGGTTAGAAATAAGCCACGTAGTAATAGCTGCATGCTCTGTAATCTGACTTGTAATGTTTTGTGAACAAACAACTTCAGCGTTACGGAGCTATATGACCCATAGCCTGAAGGGATGCTTTGATAGGTTCATAAGCAAACAGCCTTCTGTTTTAGGCTGAAACTTCAAAATAAAATTCCACCAAAAAAACCTTTGCACTGGGGGCACGGTGGCACAGTTGGTAGTGCTGTCGCCTCACAGCTAGAAGGTCCTGGGTTCGATTCCCACTGCGGACACTGTGGGCACTGGCGGCTTGTTCCCTCCTCCGTGTCATCAGTGCCCATACCCGAGGCGAGGGTTGGCGATAGGGCCTTTCTGTGTGGAGTTTGCAGGTTCTCCTCTCCCCGTGTCCCTAGGGTAGATACCCTCACAAAAACATGCCGTAATCCTGGTCTCTAAAACTACCTCCCCCTGGCCAGCCGGGGCGCCTGATGGAGGGGAAAGGAACTGGTCAGAATAACGTGTCCCTTCCACGCGCTACGTCCGGCTGGGGAAATTCCCCTCTGTCAGGTGAAAAGAAGCAGCTTGGACTCCTCATGCATAGAAGGAGGCATGAGGTCAGTCCGCTGCCCCCCCAGGTTGGCAGAGGGAGTGTAGCAGCCAGGATTACATTAGATAATTGGCACTGGGTGAAAAGAAAACTGGGTTACAAAATGGTGGGATAAAACATTTAATAAAAAATAAAAAAACCTTTGCAACCAGTCTTTAAAATGCGTTTCGGACAAAAAAAAAGGGCTAACAATCCGGTTCGGTCTCTATCCTTTTATTACTCTAATAATGTGTGCATGTGGATGTGTGGGTGGGTGCAATAGACTGTAAAGAAATATGGACAAAGCGTTTTTCCCACATTGGTCACAGCTGTAGGGCTTCTCTCCTGTATGGATTACCTGGTGAGATGTTAGATGACTGTTCATTCTAAAACATTTACCACACTCGTCACAGTTGTAATGTTTCTCTCCTGTATGAATTCTCTGGTGATGTTGCAGATCACTACTCAGGTTGACATTGTGACTACACTGATCACAGTGGTAGGGCTTCACCACTGTATGAGTTCTCATGTGACTGTTGAGATGAGTGCTCTGGCTGAACCCTTTACCACACTGGCCACAGTGGTAGGGCTTCTCTCCTGTATGAATTATGTAGTTCCATGGAAAGTAGTTCAAAACGCTTTGGACAAAACCTCTGTAACACCATTGGACCCACAAACTGTCTGCTAAAGCAGCTAACTCCACCACCTCTCCCCCTCTCATGCTTAAGTCGCAACACCAACTTTGATGAGGCAGTATTTCTTTGTTTTAAAAATATAACGTTTAGAACTTCATTTCCTGAGATTTTTATATTTTTGGAGTTAGGTGGTTTCTTCCCGACAGCAGAGATATAATCGTTTGCGGGGGATGCAGAGATAAGAGAGGGGGGAAGAGAGAGAGACGGGGCGATTGTGGAGATAGATAGCCTATTATGTGTAACCTCGCGTCACCAGGTGTTCCTCCCGTGTGAACCCGTCTGGAGCGGATGATATCGTTACGTCATGTTGTGGTCATTGTTGAGCGGCGCTAGCCCCTCAACAATGTATGTCTTGACAATGACATACATTACATGTCAATGACAGGTTTAATGTATCATGTCTTGTCTGGACAAACAAATATATGTTTTGTCTCCAACACCAACATTAAATGCCTTTAACAATGAACAGAGTTTAATGTTTGTGTTGAGCAAATTGGCATATACATGTCAGAGGAAAGCCACACAGGTTTAATGTATGTCTTGTCTGGACAAACATTAAAAATGCCATTGACAATGGACAGAGTTTAATGCTTGTGTTGTCTGTCACTGAGCAAATCGGCATAAATTATGCTTGTCAGAGGAAAGCCTCGGCCAATAAGCGACCACAATTAAGCAGTTGTCATAATATAACGATGGTGTAAGATGATAAGGGTTGGTAAAGCGCCCCTCACTTCACGTGGGTGTGATTTTTGGATAAGTTAACATGGGTGTGATTTTTAGGAATCAGTTAAGAATGTAAACGAAAATATATGACAATTTTCTGTGTATTTCTATTTACATGTATAACAGTTTATAACAGACTTTGAGAGAGAGAGAGAGAGATTCTGAACAGTCATTGGTCAGGAATCTCAGGATGCCCTGCCCCTTCTCTGTGTGTGTGTGTGTGTGTGTGTGTGTGTGTGTGTGTGTGTGCGCGTGCGTGCGTTTTGTTCTATTCATAAGGTTCTATGCTCACTGACTTCCTGGACTGTCAATAAGACAGCCCTCCCCCAAAGATGGTCTATTTATGAAGATGGGCGAACTTCACTGGAGCCACTAGAGGCGCAATGGACTACAACAATAATGTAATCGCGCCGCTCTAACCATCCAAGTCTGGCACCTTAACACCTCTTTTTTCAATCAATCAATCAGAACTTTATTTATATAGCACGTATAAAACAACCGAAGTTGACCAAAGTGCTTCACAACAAAAGACAACAATAAACAAATTCAAATAATATGCAGTGGCTAAAAAGGTTAAAATCAGTTCACATTAAAAGCAAGGGAAAAAAGGTGCGTTTTGAGAAGGGATTTGAATATATTGATAGATTGAGCAGCTCTAATATGGGGGGGGGAGGTTGTTCCAGAGCTTAGGGGCTGCCACCGCAAAAGCGCGGTCACCTCTTGTTCTGAGGGTGCGTGACGTTGGCACGGTCAGCAATGACTGGTCCGCAGACCTCAGAGCTCTGGTGGGGTAGTATTGATGGATGAGTTCGGCCATATATGGGGGGGGGCCTCACTGTCCGGGACGGGGGGTGGACTGCGTTTCCTGACCCTTGTACACATGCAGATCAGGCATTGAAATGCTAATCTGGGTGCTTGTTTTCACCTGCCAGGTACGGGTATGCATGCATACAGTACTGTACTCTGCTTAGGCTACTTGTTCACAATATGAAACGCCACCATCAGCAAGAAGACCCTGGCTGGCAACAGCGATGCCAGCCTGCCGCTGGAACCTTCCGCCGTCCCAGTGACAGTTCTAGGCGGACGGACAGGAACTAGCCTGCAATCATGGCATTTAAACATGCTCTTCTGTTTATAATCTAAACACTGTGACACGTTTAGAAAGTGTTACAAATAAGTGTGAAATGAAATGGCGGGCCCCCGTGACGATTATATCGTTAGGCAGATTATTTTTTTAAAGGTGATTTGTACTATAGCGTGAGAATGATGGCTTCCATTATCGCATTGCAACTTTTCAAGAGTAGAAAGCCTGCAGTTTCTATTAGCTTGGATTCTCCATCGAAGATGTCACTGGTGGACGGGTTTCTGAACTGCCCACAGGCTGAGTAGAAAATAATTGTGCCATCTTATCATGATTATTAGTGAGGACCTATTATATGAAGATGGGTTGAAAAGTGGTGAAGTTGTCCTTTTTGTGTAAAGTACTATGAATTGCCTCGTTGAAATGTGTCCACAAATATACATTCCTTTCCCTTCCCTTGCCTCACTGTGTTTGTTTTGTAGTAGCATAGGAACTTTATGAAGGGGCAGCGTCGTGTGCACAGCCAATCATCATCACATAGAATATACCACTCTGTAAGGATTCTTGAATGAGCTTGTTTGTCTTTCTGAACCACACTGATGTATTATGATAGAATGCTCTATCCAAGAGTGATAAAAGCCCACCAGATGTTTTCCATTTTTTAGCCCAGCTTTTCTTAGGCATGAGTCTCAGGGACACACACAAGTGCAAAAGCTGCAGTGTCTTTTAGACCAGGGGTGGGCAACTTTGACGATGGAGAGGGCCACTATAGTTCCACACTGAATATATAGCCTACTGTCACAGCAAAATAGTGCGAGATGGTAGATCAGCTATTTTTTTGCTATTTGAATTGAAATACTGAATTATTTTTGAATTGGAATCCTGAAAAGTAACCATTTTATATTATTTCAAATGCATATACTTAAAGGACACTTAACATCTTAAACCCCAGGGGGGGGTAAAGGGGGAAAATCCGCAACATCGGAGTTGGAACCGGAGAGCAATTGGGTCTCCATTGACCCGCTGAGGACTGTTCAGAGGTGGACAGCCGCTCAAGAGGTTGCCATATATCACAATAGTACAATATCCAAAATCACAATATCCAGTCGAATATCATGATATGGATATTATATTGATATTAGGGATGTCCCGATCACGTTTTTTGTTTTGTTTTTTTGCTTCCGATTCCGATCGTGATCGGATCGGGACAACCCTACATTCTACAGTTGTGGCCCCCTGCCTATAATCTTGTTGACTATACCCCCTGGAGTATGACATCAACATACCAGGCAGAGAACACAAAAGGCGCTGCAGTGGAGAGGGTGCAGTGAGTTCAAATACACCTAGGAGTGTGTGCACACATCATCTTTCTCAGGTGACAGAAGAAGTTCGATATATGGGTCCCAGTAAGTAATACTGTTCATGCTTAACATGAATCACAACAGCACTGAACTTCAAGCACAATGTACGATTAAGGCATGGAGATTCGAATTTGGAGAGCTTATATATGTCCTTTGTTACTTGCGCAAGCAGAGCGCGCAAGTAATCATTTCGCTTGGTCTCTTCGAAGTGAAGCCAAGTTTTCTTCAACCGTAAGTCTGTGCCTGGTTTGCTGGGACTAGTTACAAGTTACACATTACGTCATATACACACCATGTACTCTGGTCCCAGTTCTCAACGATGACGTAATGTTGTAACTGGTCCCAGCAAACCAGGCACAGACTTACGGTTGAAAAAAACTTGGCTTCACTTTTTGGAACCAAGTAACCACAGTATACTGCTAATCAAATTACAACTACATACTCTGTATGTAGTTGTAATGTGATTTGTAATTTGTAAATCTGTGCCTGGTCTGCTGGGACCAGACTACACAGATGACCATATCTCTTACGTCATCACTGAGAGCTAGTCATACATATACAAACACCGTGTACTCTGGTCCCAGCTCTCAACGATGACGTAATCTGGTATCTGGTGGGACCAGATTACACAGATGACCATTTCTCTTACATCATCACTGAGAGCTAGTCATACATATACACACCATGTACTCTGGTCCCAGCTCTCAACGATGACGTAATGTGGTAACTGGTCCCAGCAAACCAGGCACAGACTTACGGTTGAAAAAAACTTGGCTGTCACTTTTTGGAACCAAGTAACCACAGTATACTGCTAATCAAATTAGCAGTTGTAATCAGTTGTAATGAAAAAAGTAGAACACGTATGTAAAAAATAAAGATCTATATATCATTCTTATGTACAGATCACCTAAAACAAACCTTTCGGAATTAAACACATTTCTCAAAAAAATGGTAAAGTATCTATCATCTCCGACTTCCACAATTATGATAATAGGAGATTTCAATGAAGACCATTATACTGAAAAAGAAATAAATATAAAGACCTTCATGTCAAGATTAGGCTTTAAACAATTATTAAAGTACAATTATTTGAAAGTATTATTACAGAAATTGAAGTTAGAGACACATATTACTCTGATCATGATTTAGTATTAATATCACTATAGTACAAAATTAATTTGAAGTAATAAAATAATTATACTGTATAATATATTTTAATTCAGTTTATATACCTTTTTTTTCATCACATATCAATGATTAATTTTTCTGTAAAAAAGTAGTTAGGTAGCAAATAGTTACACGTAATGATTATACATTTCAAACGTTCCTTCACAGAGATACTGAGATGTGATAGTTTCCAGCGGTCGAAAGTACTTGCGCGCTCTGCTTGCGCACTAGTAGGCCGCAACAAGCAAGTATGCACTCGGCAGAGTGCAGTTCTAGTTGTACTTTACTTTGTACCAAAATGAGTTTCCATGCTGTTGGAAAGTACACACTGAAATCAAGTATGGTTCCCTAATGGGTAGTCACTGACCATCTCCTTTTAATGTTTTTTATTATACTTTTTCAGGTGTTCTTGCCGTTTCCTGGTACCCTCCTGGTAGGAAGGACGACAATGGTGAGCCTACAGATGATATTGTGCCGTTGTTGCTGGATGTGGCACTTAAATACTATATAAAGGTGTGTGGGTCGTGTTTGTTAGCTGTCGGCTTCGACATACATCTGATGAAATCTGGAAACATGAACATAAATTAATACGTATATAATAATAACGGGCAAGATTCTTGTCACTGTTCATAATTTGTTTAAGTACAGGTGGCTTTTCACATCGAACCATACCAAGGGAGAAATGAGGCCACAATGTTGGCTAACATCAAGTACATCATTGATAAGTGAGTAATAGTGTGTTGTCACATTAAAATCAAGTACCATTTGGTTCCAAACAGTCAGATTTATTTATTCAGATATAAAGGAGTGATGACAGTTATCTCCATATGCCTATCTGTTCCCATGACTCATCCTGTTTCAATTTATTATTTTATGATCTTTATTTGTATCTCTTCCCTCAGTTATGGAAAACACCCTGCCTTCTACAGACACAGGACAAACACTGGGAAGCTTTTGCCTTTGTTCTATGTGTATGACTCCTACTTGCTGAACTCTGAACAGTGGGCCATATTGCTAAAGCACACAGGGAGCCACAGCATCAGGGATACCCCGTATGATGCCATCTTCATTGCCCTGCTGGTCGAGGAGAAACACAAGAGGGACATCTTGACCGCTGGCTTTGATGGACTCTATACATACTTTGCCACCAATGGGTTCTCCTATGGGTCCACGCATCGAAATTGGGAGTCCATGAAAACATTCTGCGAGGTCAACGATCTTATATTTGTCCCTAGCGTAAGCCCTGGGTACGTTGACACGAGTATTAGACCCTGGAACTTCCAAAACACCCGAAACCACATTAATGGGAAGTACTATGAAACGGCACTGAGTGCTGCCTTGAAAGCCAAGCCTGATATCATCTCAATAACATCTTTTAATGAATGGCATGAAGGGACTCAAATAGAAACGGCAGTTCCAAAAACAAGTCAGACTGTGTATCTAGACTACTCGCCGAACAAGCCATCAGTTTATCTGGAGATGACTCACAAATGGGCAGCAATATTTAGTGGCGAGCGCAGGAGATGGCAAGAATGATAGAATGACAGGTAGGGGGACAAAAGCATGAACATAGTTATAATGAAGATAATTTCAGAAGACAGAACTATGCAATTATGTTTTGCGCTATATATATATATATTTCCTTCATCAACAACAAGCATAAATTGTGCATGGACATGTAAATTCTGACTACAACTAACCTGAGGTCATCAATAAACTTTTCCCTACATATAAGAAAATACACAAACATCTGTTTTTTTCTTAGTTTTCTTCTGTTTATTTTCTTTCTATAGTTGACAGGGCTGTGCAAAGACTTTTGGTACCACTTTCACAATTTTGGGCATCATGTGCATACGTGAAAGTGTTACATTATTTGCAAATACAGATGACTTAATTTGCTTTCATGTGCCTTTTGGTTGGCAGTGGCATCCATGATCCATCTGAAGATATTGGCTATTTAAGTTGAGCGCATCAGTCCCTTTTCCTGCTGAAATCAGATGTATTAGTAAGTGTTATGAATTGTCCATGTACATCTAAGTAAGTCTGTGTACTTGAACTTGAGATACAGTGTTTATGTACTTGATATGTGATAGTACAGCCTGCATTGTACTTTATAGAGGCATCAAATCAGAGAAGATTTGCAAGCAAAGGAGGCATTTTCTATATACTGTAATATTCATGTGCATATCAAGGAAAGTGGCAGGTGCTTGGCCACTGTTTGGCTCCTATCTGCATGTGCCTGTCAGTTGACATTTGATTTGAAGTGTTATATACACGAGGATTGTCCCACACCCCAGTATCTATTCTGTACATAATCTTGTAAAATCCTCTTTAAGTTGTGTAAGCATATACAGTAGATATGCGTTTCTGACACCAGGTGCTCTCCGTTCTACAGGCCCACAAGGATACAGGATGCCACAGGGGTGCATACTTAGTTTAGACTAGTCATTGGTTAGACATGGGTTAAGGTTAGGTTTAGGTGTGCTGCCCTAAGGGAGGTTAGGTTTAGGGTGAGGGTTTGAGATAGGTTGTAGATGTAGGACTAATGACTGGTCTAACCAATGACTAGTCTAAACTAAGTACTGCACCCGATGCCACATTGGCACTGTTGAACCGTCCAATGCAATTAGAACATTTTTTCTATAGTTGTCCCTATTCCCAATTGTGGCTCTCCCACCTGCTTCATCTATACTTTTCTATTATGACAGATCCGGTCACGTATGGCTTGTGCAAAGGTATTATACCCTAAGATTATACCGTTAATACTATAATATTTTTGTTATGAGTGTTTAATACTAGCTAAACCTAAGAACGTGTGACACTGACTGCAGTGCTGTCATCTTGTTCTCAGAGCTCGTCGCTTGCTTGAAGAAGCACCACTACAGTATGGTAGAGAGATAGGATTCATCAAGGACTGCCCACAAACAACATCTTCTGCGATGCAAACAGCCACGTCTGCGGGACAGCCCAGGACAAATGTCAGGCTGTCCAAATAGGCTGCTTCATCAATCATGTCCAGAGCCACAGCCACTGTCAGAACATGTCCATTAAAGAGACAAACTAAATATCGTTTGGCCGAGAGAGAGCATTTTTACGTAATGCTCTAATAAAATGCGCCAGCGTGTAAATAATTTGAGTCCTTTTTAGATGGGGATCTCGTAAACCCATCATGAATAACGTCTGACATTAAATCATTAATACATTAATACGCGCGCCTGACGCGAAATCACAGCATCCGAGCTCCAGCCTGCAGCTGCATTGTCGGTAAACAGCAAGGTAGCGCATGGGCAGCCAGTAGGGAATTATTCCACATCGCATCACATCCCTGAGCATACATGGCGCCCTCACACACCACGATTAATTTGGTCTTCAGGGCAGGAGGAGTGTATTAGATAGCCATCAGTTGTGCATCTATTTAGAATTCTAATTTCTAACCATTATTCTTTGCAATAGACTCATAGAGGACACATGGACAGTGGAGAAACGCATACTCTCATGGCAAGGTAGCGGCTTCGGGATCAGGACGATGGATCTGGGCTCATCTGAATCTATTCCAACGAATTCGGCCACCGGCATAAACATTTGTTCGATCCTGATTCCGCATACCTTCGGTATGTTGCAAGGTGTCTTTGAATGAGAGAACGGCTCTGTGAGGAAACGAGACGAAATGCCTTTTATATTCACGTCTGTCGAGATGGTGAGTGCTATTTTCCGCTGCACTCCATGGCACAATATTCAGTAGTAGGCTATCCTATGTTTGGCAACCAAAACCATCGTATGTTAATTAGAAATTATAGCTAGATTTATTTTAATTTTAGTATTATTATTTGCATTGCAATTCATAGACTTAGCTTATTTTCCGATATAGCCTAGGCTACTATTAAGGTTTTCTTTCCTACTGGCTATTTGGGCTGGGGATCTGGCACATTACTAGCTATGGGATCATTAAAAGCTTCTACATCGATTGTGTCACTCTTCGTTGTATATAGATAACGTTAATTGCTGCGATAGTGTTTTAACCGCAAATACTTTTTTCACAGCTGTCATATATTATTTATATTGTGCGCGTCTTGGGTGCGCAAAGGGCGTTTTTATACAGTAGGTAACATGCAGTCACTGCCAGACATTCTTATTGTCATCAACTTAAATGCCATATAGTCTACCGACAATGACACCCATTTTAAGTATGCGCCTTGGTTACCACCATGCCTTTTGAAATGACCTTCAGCGCTATAGTGCCCGAAAATTATTCTCACCTTGGGTGGGATGCCCTTTTGAAAGCCTTGCTTTTGGCCTTCCTTTAAGAATAAAATAGAAACCTGAAATTAAATAATTTCTTATACCTTGCATAAATTAGTACATATGATATTCCAATCATGACATGTAGACTAAATTAGGCTATTAAAACCATTTCAAGCAATCACCCGTGCGTGCCCCCCTTCGTGATTGATGCTACCTAATTGTATTTTTCTGTTTTCTCGGTCAGTTCAACGTAGCCCTGCAGACTACAGTAGCCTACTCACTACTCACTCACCCATGCGGTGTCCCAAATACCTCACAATGCATTTGGCAGAACCCAGGCAGTTTGTTCAAAATCTGAATGAAGGCAGGGGCTTCACACGTGTCTTATTCTAGTGTCAGTTGATATACAGTTCAGACATAATTATAAGGAAAGGGGAGAGCTACAGTGAACACCCTATGCCTCTGACCTCACTCACTGCATATATGCCAAAACACACTAGAAAGCATTGCCTTATGTGCAGATTTATGTCTGACTTTGGCCACTACAATCTATAGGCTACTATATAGCCTTTTCACAATTTCATTTCTCCTTTATGTGCAAGCATACTGTACATATGCTACTTATACACATCATGTAGTGCCAGTGTGCCACATTCTATGCAAAGCACTGAGGTTATTGCTAATATACAGAAAGTCATGTTGAGGATTTGTAGGCCTACCTATATTATGAAAATATTTGATATGTTGATACCATAAGAGATTAAAGGGCGTTAATAGATTAATCTGACCCTGGTTGACAGCATCAACATGGAACTCTGTTGCTAATTCACAGCTCCTTGTACACTAGTGTGTGAGAATGGCATTCTAACAGGACTGTCAGAAATAGGTCCAATTGCTCTATGTGAACCATTTTGTAGGTCTAATTAGAACAGATGAGTTATAGAAACTCTGCAGTTGTAATTTATAGCTTTTTCAAAGAGGTATAGAGTGAAATGGGGTCTATCGAGGTCTCTTCTAGACTTGGCATCTCTGTTTGCTTGTATGGCCTCTTTATGCAACATGCAGGTGTGTTGAGCCCCAGAGACTTGGTAGAGTCATTGAGCCTTTCTACTCTCTCCAGCCTTAAGATGGCAGTATTTAGTCTACTGGAAATTTCATGAACCCAGAAATGGTGATTAGTATAAACTTGTATGATAGAAATGTTATCTATAGGCCTAATGGATGAAATTCAGCTTGGTTGCTAAAAGTTGCACGTTGAGCAATTTGAGTAATTAGCATAATACGTGACCATACCATTAACAACCCGTATAAGGCAAAGAAATAAAAAATAAGTAGCTATAAGTATAAGTAGCATGTAAATTGTGACGTGTCAAACTAGGGGGGTTTCATGATTCTGAATCCATTCCAAGCATTAGTTAGCCAAATGTGCTGACCTCATCACATTTGCTGGAATGGATTCAGAATCATGAAAACACCCTAGTTTGACATGTCACATGATACGAATTGTATTATTATTTTGCATTATACAGGATGTTAATGTTATGGTCACATATTATGCTAATTACTCAAATTGCTCAACGTGCAACTTTTAGCAACCAAGCTTAATCTCATCTGCTAAGCCTATAGATGACATTTGAACCATAAAAGTTTATACTAACCAAGATTTCTGTGTCTAACATGGGACCCATATGGGGGGCTTCCACTAGACTAATTCTCAAAGTGTCTGCTTTGGTGGTGTTTACTGTTTATTCTCCATATTCATTCTCAATTAGTGAATATGAAAGTAAATCATACTATTCATTTACACAGCTAAATCATATTTATTTAACTTTGTTAATTGACCCAGTTAGAACATGCATTTGCATCAATTGGATTTGTAAGGGGTTGTGTTCACATGTTGACAGTCTGTAACCTCAGGGTTACAGACAGGGAATTTAATTTGAGTCCCATTTACATACAGCATATCAGTGGTAGGCAACAGGCAGCCCACGGGCCAGAATTGGCCCACCAACGATAATAGCTGGCCTGACAAATTCTTTTGTAAATACTTTCCAATAGCTGACTGACAGTCCAAGTAGTATATATGGACAGCAATAGCATTGAATTCATGAAACCGGGTAGGGATACATTGTTTCTCTCCGTTTTAAGAGACATTGAACTATGAAAGAGTTATTGTTGCAAAAGGAGAATGACTCTCTCTGTCTCCAGATAAAATGTTCTTTTGAAACTTTTTGATAAACTAAATGTGTCACATTCAAGAATGCACCTGTAACATTTTATTCCACATGTTTTTCTATCTATTGTTATACGACACACATGTATTAACTTTTATAACAATATAGTTATTATATTACATAAGGTTCCAGGTCCGAAATGTTCCATTGATTGTGTTCTGGCCCATCATCTACTGTCTTTGAAAGAGTTTGGCCCGAGACCAAACTTACTTGCCGACCCCGGCAGTATATGTTTTAGACTGCTGGTTTTGGTCAATGTCACACATTTCTAGCATAATTGATTCCCTTTCTCTCTCTCTCACACTCCTCACTTAAAAGAGGCATGAAACCAGACAGCAAAATTTGATTAAGCATCCTTAATTATTATTATTCTGCATAATATACGGTTGTGATCTCTTATAACAGCTGTGACCGGCAACATTTCCCACAAACATTGTATCACTGAGAAGAGTGAGCTCAACGTCGACCCAATGTAGGACCCATGACCCCGATCTCAGCACAAAGTCAAATCCACCAGGTCTGTATCATGAACATATAAACGCATATTCAGTTTGACAGCTGAGTTTAGTGACAAATTAACATTGGCATCTTACAGTGCATAGTGCCTCCAAGGCGCTGGCAGAGTAAACATCATACTAGACTATTGCTTTATATAATGTATTATTACTTGCGCAAGCAGAGCGCGCAAGTAATCATTTCGCTTGGTCTCTTCAAAGTGAAGCCAAGTTTTTTTCAACCTGTAAGTTGTGCCTGGTTTGCTGGGACCAGTTACATATAACTGGTCCCAGCAAACCAGGCACAGACTTACGGTTGAAAAAAACTTGGCTTCACTTTTTGGAACCAAGTAACCACAGTATACTGCTAATCAAATTACAACTACATACTCTGTATGTATCTCTTACGTCATCACTGACGTAAGTGTTTATATCACCGTAAGTCTGTGCCTGGTTTGCTGGGACCAGTTACATACGTATACACACCATGTACTCTGGTCCCAGTTCTCAACGATGACGTAATGTTGTAACTGGTCCCAGCAAACCAGGCACAGACTTACGGTTGAAAAAAACGTGGCTTCACTTTTTGGAACCAAGTAACCACAGTATACTGCTAATCAAATTACAACTACATACTCTGTATGTAGTTGTAATGTGATTTGTAATTTGTAAATCTGTGCCTGGTCTGCTGGGACCAGACTACACAGATGACCATATCTCTTACGTCATCACTGAGAGCTAGTCATACATATACACACCATGTACTCTGGTCCCAGTTCTCAACGATGACGTAATGTTGTAACTGGTCCCAGCAAACCAGGCACAGACTTACGGTTAATTTTTTTTTTTACAATAAGTAATAAAATAATTATACTGTATAATATATCTCAATTCAGTTTATATACCTTTTTTTTCATCACATATCAATGATTCATTTTTCTGTAAAAAAGTAGTTAGGTAGCAAATAGTTACACGTAATGATTATACATTTCAAACGTTCCTTCACAGAGATACTGAGATGTGATAGTTTCCAGCGGTCGAAAGTACTTGCGCGCTCTGCTTGTGCTTGTGCAACAAGCAAGTATGCACTCGGCAGAGTGCAGTTCTAGTTGTAAACTAGTTTCACGGAGAAGTATTGCATTATATGTGTGTCCTTGAGCCCTGGCAGAGTATTTCTGGAGTCGTTCCAACCAGGGACGAATAGTTTTCATAATCCTCATGGTGGCCCGTGCCGCCTCCCCCTGCAGCCCCGCCTCCCCGCCTTGTCTGTGTGAAGGTTTCACAGCCACAACCACTGCTGCTGCTTGGTTTAGCCAGGGGAGGGCGGTGTTGGACAGTGTCTTGACTGTCTTCAGTGCGGTTGGGTGCGCACCCAACAATTTGAACACCTCTTGGACGGCCGGGGGAGAGATCCAAGAGGTGTTTAGGAATTCCACCGAAAATCCTCATGGGGGCCCTGGTCCCCCGGCCCCCACGGACTCTTCGTCCCTGGTTCCAACGGTGTGTTTGGCCCTGGACTTTCTAGTGGGACTGATCGAGGGTATAGCTACTGGGATGTAAGTCGGGACTTGATCACCCCGGCTGGGTCACCTGAGTGAGGGGTAGCTAAAGTCAAGCCATATGTTGGTCTGACTGGAATAGCAAGCAGTGTCCCACCAACAACATCGCCATGACCTTATTAATAGCCGTTTCCCAGAAATAAGGCATATCTTCTCTGTCTTGGCCTTTTTTCCCCCCCTCAGTCTCTTCCCAGAAGAGGTGGACACTTTTTACACTCAAATGAGTGAGCCCTTGAGCTTGGTCGATTTTCCCCACCAGTTTAGCCTTTAACAACTCTCCCAGTCCACTTGTGATTTCTTTGTATTGTAAAGTGACACTGATCAGCAGCAACTCAACCTCGTCCTCCAACCATACATATTAATTAATTTCTCTCCTCATCATGCATAGAAAGAAGTATGCATAGAAGGCACTTTAGGCCAGTGAGGCTTGTTTTTTCTGTTTGTTTATTAAAACTTTTGCACACCTACAGGCGACAGGTGCGTAGGAGAGGGTACGGTGCCCCAAAAATTAAAAAGGAACAAACACCCGCACACTGTCTTCAAATGCAGTGATCAACTTTTATTCAGGGAAACAACAACGTTTCGGCCTATGTGGCCTTCATCAGGCTATCTTTATACATAAAGTTGGTCACACCATTTGAAGACAGTGTGCAGGTGTTTGTTCCAGTTTCTGTTTGTTTATAGAATTATTTATTTTATATTGCATTAATGCACTTTTTGAATGTCATTGTTTGAAATAAAGCTTTAGTCATTCATTCATTCATTCTTCCAGCCTAATGTTTCATTTAAGCCTGGCATAAGCTTCTGGATTGCTATTAAAAAAGAATGTAATGTATAGTGTATACAATACCTATGTGGCTGGATGTTTAGTTTTTTTTGTTGGCATTTGCACATAAGACCACATTGAAAGGATACAGTTGTGATCAAAAGTTTACATACGTTTGTAAAGGACATACTGTCATGATAGTCCTGCCTTTCCAATAATTTGTTCAACTCTTATTCTTCTGTGATGGGTTGATTGGAGCAAATACTTCTTAGTCATACAAAAAAATCTTGAATTTATTTGTATTTTTATGAATGTTTAAGGGTTTTCTGAAAATGTGACCAAATCCGCTGGTTCATAAATATACATACAGCATACATATTATGTCCCATATGGTAATGTAGAAAGTTGTGTCAATCAAATTAGCTTTGTGGCATGGCCTCTTAACTTAAACTGAGTGATTATGATTGACTACTTCTGGTCTGTTCACTTCTCTGAGCCTTATTTAGGGCTCGTTTGGCCACAACCCACAAACAATAAAATGGGAAAGTCAAAGGAGCTCAGCATGGATCTGAAAAAGCAAATAATAGACTTAAACAAGTCAGGAAAGTCATTTCTAGTCAGCTACAGGTCCCAAGATCAACTGTGCAAAAAAATGTTTAATGCTTTGTATGCTAGAGTTTAAAGTGAGCTCAGGCCTGGTGGTGCTAAGCGATTAACATTGGACTTTTGAACTTTTTAGGGGCCCACAGCGAGGGGCCTCTTATAGCGAGATAAATCAAAAGAAAGCCTAACTTGTCCACTTCAATTTTAAACAAAAATCATGATTTTACCATCTTCCATTCTGGAGATATTGACCTTTTTCTAACACCTGCTTTTGCCTGCACTCTGCTCGCTTGAAAAAACAGCAGAGATATGGAAGGTTGAAGTTGACAGACATTGACAGACAGATATAAAAATTAACACAAATAATATCATATACATACTACACACTGAATGAAAGCCCTGAATGTCTACTTTTAGGAGGGAAACAAATACACATTGATCCCATGTACAGTTTGTCAGTAATTGGCTATTGAATGCAGCTTGCGCTCACCAGAGAGAACTTTAGAGAAGGCATGGACCTGAAGAACTATTATTCACAAAATAAGGCCTATAGCGACATGTACATACTATATACCGTATGAAACAGAAGACTCTCTGCTTTCATAAGAAAAAAACGAATACTGTAATAATAATACAAATCACACCCCTGTGAAGTGAGCAGTGCAATTGCACTGCAATTGCACTGCTCACTTCACAGGGGTGTGATTTATTATTATTACAGTATTAGTTTTTTGCCAGAAGCTTGTGGAACAATGTGGATGGCTACCAAAAGCGTCAAATTGGGGTGAAAATGGCCAAGGGACATGCAACCAAATATTAGCATTGCTGTATGTATTCTTTTGAACCAGCAGATTTGGTCACATTTTCAGAAAACCCTTAAACATTCATAAAAATACAAATAAATTCAAGATTTATTTGTATGACAAAGAAGTATTTTCTCCAATCAACCCATCACAGAAAAATAAGAGTTGAACAAATTATTGGAAAGGCAGGACTATCATGACAGTATGTCCTTTACAAACGTATGTAAACTTTTGATCACAACTGTACATGTCATGTGGATGGATGTACTTGAGTTAGGACTGTTATGTCATTGCACCCTATGCCTTTTCAATTAAATTACCTCTTGTACAGAACACAAATGTACAGTATAAACTACATATACACTCATGATAAAAACGAAAGGTTTTGTAATGCCAAATTTAGTTTATTTTGTTAGATAGCAAATATGTTGGCTCACCTTTTCTGTTCAGCTTTACAGTTTTGTTGCTTCACTGTTATAACTCAGGTTCTCAACCTTTTCAGGCCGTGACCCAAAACAATTATCGTATTTGAAATGTTTTGTGCCATGGACATACAACCAGAACTGAACAGTATATAAGCTACAAATCTGTAAAGAAATGTTTGTCATTGCACTCAAAACATATACATTTCAAGACCACCTACAAGAATCTGCTCAAACATTTGGCTCTTTTTCGTGTTTCTGTAACGACGTTCTTTTGACGGGGTGAGGTTACCCCCACACCCAACCAGGTGACCAGGTGCTGCTTTTCGTCTGGCCTCTCCCCTGAGACCTGCCCGGCTTGGTTGAACCTGCCGGGGGTATTGGTATGAACCCCCTCCGGTATAGCCCTCAGAGTCACGGAGACACACAAGTCTTCCCACCACGACAAGGTAGCAACACAAGGGAAGGACTAACTAAACATAATAACATAAATCACAGCACACATGCTGTCCCAGTTCTCATGGGTTAAAGTGACAACATTTTCACATTTGCCACTCACTGAAAAAATAAGAACACAAAACAAAAACTCAAATGGCTTGTTGTGTCTGCTATAAACTGTCTATTGCACTGTAATAAACTAAAATCTCATTCTCAAGCCCACCTATTTCCCGTCCTGTATTGAGAATGTATTAAAGAAAAAGTATATGCATCAAAATTTGCTTAAGAAAATTACTCACTGCAGCTTCACATGTTCAAAATGTAACCACCTTTTTTTGAAAATAGTAAACAATACAAACAAAACAGAAAGCATTCAACACTTTCAAGATGTACAAGCTTGCAGTGTGGCACACCGCACAAAGTGGTGCGCTGTGAGCTTGTAACTGTGCCAATTTTTTATGCCCAACACTCAAAAGAAATCTAAAATGACACAGATGCCCATGCTCTCCCGGTCTGAATAGGTCAAGGGTCAAGAAACTTGGTCAGTACCATTCTGACTCTCTTTCCCTCCGTTTCATTGCAGTCTGTTCTTCTGTTATTTTGCGTGGGAGGCTGGAAGTCCCTGTCAAACTAAACAGCTTCCCTCACACTGCTGTCATCAATAGTCTCCTTACAGACCTCGCAATAGTTGTGAAGAACAAAACATGCATAAATGACAAACGGGAGATCGATCATATTTATGTCCATTGCCTTCTTAA
Source organism: Protomyctophum bolini (assembly GCF_963924005.1). Taxonomy (NCBI): domain Eukaryota; kingdom Metazoa; phylum Chordata; class Actinopteri; order Myctophiformes; family Myctophidae; genus Protomyctophum; species Protomyctophum bolini. The sequence continues at coordinate 46,491,152 of NC_137869.1, read as the reverse complement.
GGACCCCAAACCTGGCCTTCAATCGCCCAAAGGCGCACTCTATGACCATCCGGCCTCTGCACAGAGACAGGCCAAAGTACTGCTGTTGGGGATTGCACCCCCCATTGGCATACTCCTTCATTAGGTACGGCATTAACGGATATGCCGGGTCTCCAAGAAGGAATATAGGGATGGGGTCTTCATCCTCCACAATCCTCTTTGCCAATGCAGGGATGCGAGCAGTCTTGAAATGGACATTTAATTTCGAGTTTGCAAAGACACGAGCGTCGTGAACACTCCCAGGCCATTTCACAACAACATCCATGAAGTGAAGTCTATAATCACAGGTGGCTTGGACGTTTAGTGAAGATCTCCCCTTCCTGTTGATGTAATCCATGGAGTTGGTGGTTGGCTGCTTCACTTCAATGTGGGTGCCATCGATGGCCCCCAAACACTGTGGTATGCCATAGGAGTGTTCAAAACGGGTGGCAAGTTCTTCTGCTTCAGGTTCTGTGAAAGGCAGCCTGATGTACTGTGGGCCTAGATGGACAGTTATGGCTGTACAAACCTCCCGGACAATGTTGGAGACACACTGTTTTGACAAGCCAAAGGAGTTGGCCATCTTCCGCTGTCTCCCTTGGTCACTGAGGTAGTACAGCGTTATGGCTACCTTCTTCAGTACTTCCACTGGAGCTCTCATCACTGTTTTCTCCCCCTGATTGATTTAATAGAAAATTGTATTAACAGTTTGTAGAATGGGTACAGTTCAATGAAAGTACAGGTCAATACAAAATATGCTAAGAGGATAAAACCAGAAAAGCACTAGACTTTTTTACATCAGGGTTTTCGGTCATTCCTACTACTATTTGGTGCCATTAAAAAATATTTTTTCCCCAATTTTGTTCTGAAAGAGGGCATGTTCAGCTGTCAGAAAAACATTTGTCCAGCTTCTTCCAATTTTTAAATATTCAATTCTATTTTATTAAAGTGTCAAAACACAACAAGTTGTCTCAAGACACTTTACAACAAACAAAGTCCACCCAGAGCAAGCAATATTGTGACAATGGTAACGAAAAACTCCCCTTTAGGAAGAAACGTCAGGTCAGGGCCGGCTGCAGGATGAAATGACTAAGGGTGCAGATGAAAATTCTTAGGGTGCACAGGAAATAGTGTTATTTTATTTCAACATACAACTATAGCGTTGTTAAATCAAACGGGGTGATAACTGTACAAGTGCCTCCAGAAGGCGCTGTGGACTGTAGGGGTTTGGAGAAGTGTAGGACGGTTGTTACAGAATAAGAATGGCTTGTCTGTGACCGCAGCCCTGCACTGCACATTTAGTAAAACTTGTATCAGCCTGTTGCCATGTTGAATGATTTAACAATGCATAGCTGAATGCTGAAATATTTACTGCTGTTAAATAGGCAGCATTTATTTAATTTAAGTGTGGTATAGCTACAATCTGCAAACTCTTTATACAGTATTCAATCAATCAATCAAAAACCTGAGTTTCCGTCTGTTTCTACTGCAGCCGCAGCAGCATTTATTGAATTAAGTGTAGCCTACATGCATGCTACTGCATGCAATCTGTTATAAAGTATTCAATCAATCAATAAAAATAAATTGTCTGAACTGCAGCCACAGCCAGGTCGGACACATTTTCTAAAGCATAAAGCACTGTGCAAGAATAGGCAGAACAGGCAGTTGCCTAGGTGCCATGACCAACCATGCATTCTTTTTTTAACTCATATATACATATTTTTATATCATTAATTGAAAAAGCTCCTTCAAAATTTTAAGTTTTGACAAATCTAAGTTTGGGGCATCACAACACACCCTCTGACTGAACTGACATCCCCCATGTCAGTTCATGTGTTCGGTGCCCCCCACCCCGGGGGACACCAAAAATCCTGCCTAGGGCACCAAATTGGCCCCCCACCCCGGGGGACACCAAAAATCCTGCCTAGGGCACCAAATTGATAGGGCCGGCACTGTAATAAACGGATCGCCTGAACTGCAGCCCAGCCAGTGAGCCAGGACCCAGGACAACATTTTCTAAACCAACATAAGTTCAAGATTATACATCTGTCGGGGGGGGGGGGGGGGGGGGAGAGAGAGAGAGAGAGAGAGAGAGATCGAGGCGCAAACATCTCGCTCGTTCAAAAAGACAGCCATTCCTTCACCAAGTTCACCATTCTGTTGCTACTGCTACAATGATACAAAAAATAGAATAGTGAAAAAGAATTAAGCCTATAGCATAGCCTAAAATAGCCTGTTTCAGACAGACATGACAAATAAAACCAGCAGAACAAAATATGCCAGCTAAATTCCAACTGAACCAGTCGTAGATTGCAGCCTACCAATAATTAGGAAATGTCCGACATGGAAAGCAAAAGGCAGCACCAGCCTCCCAAACTAGCTAATGCTAAATTAGCTGTTTTATTGAAAAATATTCGAGTTGGGTAGGATTGTAGCTCCTGGCTTCTCTGTCCCCAAATCAACCGGCGGTGGGTGTGTGGTGTGATGGCAAGCTTAGTTTAGGCTTACCGAGGTGGAGTTCTTCCACAGCCAGGAGAGGGCAGATCTTCGGTCTTTGAATCACTTTGTTTTAATTTGTTTCGCACGCTTTTACTTTCCACAACAAAACACAACAGGAGTCAGGACGAGGTGAAAGGGTGAAAATTAAAATCACTAAACTGTCCGTGGTCACGGTGCCACTGCTGAATAACAGGCTAGGCTACTGCCTGCGCAGGCAGGTAATTGTAAATTGGGGAATTAGACTGGAGCTGCGCTGCAACGACAACGAGCAATTGATAGGCTGGATGTGGCTATATAATATTACTGGGTAAAACGGAGTGTTTTGATACTGTTATTGTTATCTCTATGACAATTATAATATTCTGAATATAATTTTGTTATTTTTGATATTGTCATAACTTTACATAGAACATAAACTGAGGGTGCACATTTTGCAACTGAGGGTGCTTTGCACCCCCAGGCACCCCCGTGACGCCGGCCGTGCGTCAGGTAGAACCCGACTCTAGGGTGGGCGGCCATCTGCCTCGACCGTGTCGGGGTAGAGGGGGAATAGGAAGAAAGAATAGAAGAGACAGGGGCCGTGGCCTCCATGAAGAGGCCTGGTCCACAGTCACACTTCTGATGGGCACCATGAAGAGGCCTGGTCCACAGTCACACTTGGCAGTAAATTGGGGGTTAATATTAGGGGTCCACGGAACTGCGAAGTGGAGGACGAAAAGAGACCCCGGGGAGGGATTCCCCGGATGTTGGTTTAGTGGCAGGCCTTACTGGAACCTATATAGTGTATATTACAAGCACTGCTGGGAGACAAACCCACACAAACAATGTACGACTATGGTATTTAGCAGACACACAACACAGGTGCAGGTTTTGGCAGGAGGTTCCCCTTACTCAGTTCTCATCCTTATGACTTTGTCGGGTGAGCGAGTACTGGAGACAAGTCTACCTATAGGCTTTGTCGTAGAGAAAGATTTTTAACCTAGTAATTCCCTCAGTACAGACGACAGCAACGAGTTTTTAATTTACTGGCAGGATTTATTGGTTCATCCAGATCGTGAAAACTGTAATCAAAACATATACACAAATACAATAATCACTAGTAAAAATACTAAACAAACACATACAGTAATCTCTCAACATTGTCTTGATAATGTCGTCACTTTCAATTACTGTATAAACAAATTAACCTTGGTTACATAATCCACATTTAACACAAAGACCACATCTGACAAACTACAGCCCAACATATAATTGACTGCAGCAAATACATTTGTTAGCCCTTAGCTGTTTAACAACATCCAACAATTCAATACAAAACAATGGACAAAACAACACACAAAACGTCAGCAAACTGTACCTTAGTAGCTGCATTATATGAGGAGAATTGTGTAGCTTGGTATTACTCTGTATGATTGTCTATCTTGATGCTATGAACTAGCTTGCAGATGCAATATACACTGAGAAACATGTACTAAATCCGCGGACTTTCTTGGACGAGTGTTACGCTAAAGTATGTCTTGACGGAAACGGGCGATATAAAAACAAAGGTTCCGCCTTAGAGAACTTTGGTTCCTACCAAAATAAATAACTCGGTACACTTCCTCCAAACTGCTGGCTTCACAGGACTTTGGCTGGAGGCTGGAGCCCTTTAATTTCTTTCTCATGGTGCTGGAGTCTGGCGATAGCTTTCACCATTCTGGACCAGTCTGAAAACTTGTGTAGGGGATCTAGCAGCGACTTGACTTGACTTCACCTGGGTGCATAGCCGTGGGAAGTACTTTACACTAGGGGGCGCTGCGTTCCCATGCACGCGCAAAGCGCGTCCATGGGAGAAATATATGCGCGTGCACATGTTAAAATGTGCGTGCACGTGCAAAGAATGACCATTTTTCTTCTCCCAACGGCGCCGGCGCGCCGCATAACAATGACAATATCATCCCTTAATTTATAAGACTATACATATAGATTTGATCATGACCAGACATACAGTGACAAATGTATATAGAACAACTCTGTAGCCTAAGGCAACTTTAGGAGGATGAAAGACATGATAATGAAAGTATTACAAGTTACAACTTCTCACTTTGGGTCCCAATTTATTTTTCGCACTCTGCACTCACTGACAACACATGAACACAACAACACTCACAGTTAACAGTCTTTGTATTGAGTTTGTGCTTGAAATGTAATGTAATTCTGCAAACTGAAATAATTTCAATCAATCAATCACAAGTTTCACAACTGCTCGGCAGCAGCATGGCAATTTCTTATAATATTATGCTTATAAGTAACATTAAACTTCTTTTTTTTTTTTTTTTACATACCGTGAGGTGACGTGAGCAGCTACAAGTGACAGGTCGAGTTCAATAATGATCCAAACGAAATGTTATTCCACAAAGTCACAATAACGAATAATCCAATTAACCCAAAATGTCACAGTAATCCTAATCCAAATGTCACGTTCACAGTAACCCAAACGTGGATTTGCGCTCGGGAGTAATGGAGATAAATGTCCTCATGAGCTCGATTAAATCCACTTTCTTGTCATCGTCGAGAATGTTAGAGTGGACATGCATCAGTGAAATGTGAGTGAGTCTTTCCTGTGTCATGGTGCTGCGAAGCCAGGTTTTCAGCCGACGTAAGGCAGAAAAGGTGCGCTCTGATGAGGCCACAGAGATGGGCAGACACAGACACAACTCTATGAGCTTTTCTGCTTCTTTAAGGAGATTTCTCGTTTGTGGAAGGAGCTTGGTTACACATGCTGCTACATCTTGAACAGTTTTACAGCTAGACTCTTTTGCGAAATCACCAATCATTTTGAGCTGGAGTTCAAGGCGTTCTGTATCGATCTCATTTGGTAGGTGGAGGCTCCCCAAATCAACTGCTTTCCCCGCTGCTGCCTGTATTACCGCTCTCTCTCTGTTTGCGGCTATTCTCATTGCGTTTTGATCAAATCTTCTGTTCAGCTCCGTCAACACCAAATCAATAGCCTCGTAATATGCACGTCGCCAAATCACAGTTGGTTCGGTGCTGTGCGCCACTGGTGCCAAAGCCTCAAGAGCCACGGTTTGGCGGTACCGAGCTGGGGTTCTGCTCACCCTTGGAGCCGGAACGGGAACGGTATCTGCTTCTGGCAAGACTGCCGTTTTCAGGCCTGGTTGCGATGCACACTTGCGGGCCATCTCGTTAATCTGGGCATCATCTCTCAGTGCTGTGATGCGTTTTTGGAGCGTAGCTGTGCACTCAAGCGCACCGAGCGCACTAGATTTGGGGCTCTGCAGTGTCCTGGCTACTGACTCGCAGGGCTCAAAAAGTGCAGCACAGCACAGGAGACCAAAAAAGGTTTTTTGTTTCATAGCCTGCTTGTGAAGCCCGCTGATCTTTGACCTGGCATCCCCCCTTACAGTCCTGTCATCTTTTAGGATATCCAAGGTGGCCAGGAGAGTGCTGTATGACGAGATCACACGTTTGATGGCTATCGCGCGGACGCACCACCTTGTGGGACACAGGCCTAGGATGTTGACAACCTCGTCTGAGCCAAAAAGCGATTGGTACAACTCTTTTCTCTTTGATGATTCCCTGATTACATTAGCAACACCCCGCACAAAAAGCAAAGTGTCAGCCACAAGACTGACTTCACGTGCGACTTCTTGTAGAACCAAATCCAGCGAGTGGTTGCTGCAGTGCACATACAATGACTGGGGGTTTAATTCTTTCAGGCGAGCCTGGACTCCAGAAAAGCATCCAGACATATTGCTGGCACCATCAAAGCAATATCCAAACACGCGTTCAATAGGAATGTTCAGCCGTAAAAAAACATCCTTTATGCACCCAAACAGTGTCTCTCCAGTGCTGTCTTGTGCATTATAAAATCCCAAAAATAAGCAATGAGACTCGAGGTCGCCGTCAACAAATTGCAGATTAATTGAGAACTGCTCTGTGGTGCTTACATCTGTTGTGCCATCAGCTGTGAGGCCATAAAAGTTACATTTTGAGGCACGGTTGACAATATCCCTCTGGATGGCATGAGCAAACTGTTGTATTATCTCATTTTGAATAGTATTGGACATCCAATTGTCTCGTCGCAAAATCCACTCACGTTCGTTAGGTTTGTCGAATGTGCGTTCAATCATCATCTCGTATAGTATTCCATCACGCATAGTATCACCTCTGAAGGCGACTCCCTTCCTGCCCAGGATTCGAATTGTTCTGAAAAGTAGCTCCAGAACGTTTCTTGCTGTTTGTTGTTGTTTTGCGCAGGCATCAGACAAGATAGCACTGATGGGCACTTGCTTAAGTGCAACATGCTTCTCCACGGCGTGACAATGCAACCCTGATTTCTCATGTTCGTTGAACTTTACTTGTGCTTTACGCCAGTTTACAAAACCCCCATTAACAAATGTATTTCCTCCCCTCACACTGTCGTCTTTTATCAGCTTCTTTTCCACTGCTTTCACGCATGCAAAGCATAGGACACGATCACTCTCCGCCACATAATGTATCCATTGCCATGTTTTAAACCAAGCTGGTTGAAAAGACCGTTTGTGTTTTTCTTTGCCAAAATGCCGGCCTGGGAAATCGAACTCTGGTGGCTGGAACGGCTCCTCAAATGGTATTAGGCTGACAACCATAGGTATGGCTGGCGGCGGTGGCTGTGGTGGATCCACATCGTTGTTGATGTTGGCGGCGGCGGCCGCGGGACCAACATTATTCTCTGCGGGAGCAGAGGTGCTGTTGTGGGGGGCAGCGGTGGCACTGACACCGTGACAGGAGGGGCCGGGTCGGGGAAGATCATCAACAGCGCCAGCACCACTACTAGTAGCTGCTTGAGCTTCTCCTTCTCTTCTAAGACTCTTTGGAGGCTTTGGAATTGGAGCCGGTTTTACAAACCAATCGGAAATGCGTTTTTGAGACATTAATAAACGGTTACTTTTAGTAGTGAGTCGCCGACATTTGAATATTGCCCAACTTGATCTACAATGATGCCCGGATGTAAACAGGAAATACACCTGTCTGTCCAGCGTGCACCGCGGCCCGTGATGACGTGAATTCATTATATTTTGTAAATATTGGACTAAATCCCCCACAAATAAATAAATAAACAACAACATACACATTGTGCAAAACATTGTTTTTAATTATTTTAGTTAAAATGGTTATGGTATATATTTTTTCCATTCAAAAAAATAAAATACAAACAATTTCAAACAATTCCCCTCCAAACCACTGGGGGTGCTACAGCACCCTCAGCACCCCCACTTCCCACGGCTATGCCTGGGTGTCGAGAACCTGGACCTTCTTAAGTTCAGGATCATCACATGTGATCTCTCCCACCTTGACGTCTCCACTTGGTAACTCCTTCTGCCAAAGAAAGTCTGGGCCTGTGAACCAGTTAGAGGATACCAGTTGCTTTGCTGTGAGACCTCTCGAGGCGTGGTCTGCTGGATTCCCTTCTGAAGCCACATACCTCCATTGTGTAGACTCTGTGCTTTGCTTGATTCGTTCACCACGATTTGCCACAAACCTTTCTGCATCTCCGTGTCTTATGGTCTCATCCATGAAGGTCTTGTAGTACTGATCGTTTCTTCTCGGCTTCCTTTCTAGGCACCTGATACGATGGATAGCACAGATCTTATTATCAGGTAATTTAGGTCTTTCTTTCTTGAATGGCAGCGGCATTTCGTAATGACCGTCGCTCTTTAACTTGATGCTCTTTTCCACTTTCGACAGGAACCTTAGATCTTCTTGAGAGATGGGGCTGGTCTCCGACGCTCTTTCAACAAAGTCAGACTCCAGCATCTTGATGACATCTGCAGGTAAGAGAACTTATTTGATCTGTGTCCTACAGACATAGTGCACTTCTTTCTTGAGACACGAGTTGCCATATCCCACTACACTCCAACCCAAGTCTGTCTTCTGTGCAAACGGCTGGTGTTCCTCACCAGGCACCACTTGTCTTGGAACGAGGGCTTGGGCACAGTTGTAGCCAATTAACAGGCCGACATCACAGCTTTGTTGAGGAGCGATCTCATCTGCAATGTGTTCAAGATGAGGCCATGCTTTTGCCGTCTCCGGTGTGGGAATATGGTCTCTGTTTGCAGGGATAAACTCTCTTGAGTAAGTCACTGGCAGAGTGATTATCTTGTCTGAATAAAATCCTCTAACTTGTAGACCAGCTAGCTTCCGACAGGACACGACTGTGTTTCTTGAAGCCAACGTGGAGAGCTTTAGCTGAACTGGTTCACTCTTAGCATTGAGAGCCTTCGCTGTCTCGTCGAGGATAAAGGTTGTGTCACTTTGTGTATCGAGGAGTGCGTACACCAGAACTTCACGACTTGGCACACTCGTAGATGACACCCACACTGGAATTATTGTGGAGGTATGAGTATCTCCACCATTCTGGATGACTCTAAGTGCCGTCGCCTCACGTGATGGTCTCTCTGACTGGTCTTGTGACTGTTCATTCTTCCTTTCTTTGTACTCGTCACTATACCTTGCTCTGTCAGATCTTGTAGACATTCTTTCTTCATTGGTGCGATCGTCATGAAGACAAGTTGGGTGTCTTCTCTCACAGGTGTCGCAGCTGTTTCTTTCTTCACAATCTTTAGATCGGTGGCCAAAATTGAGACAGCCAAAACACAACTTCTCTTCTTGAACAAACTTGATTCGCTCCAAGATTGTCCCTTGCATAAACTTGCGACACCTTTGTAGACTGTGTCCTGCCTTCTCACAGAAGACACAGCTTGTGACAACGGCTTCCTCATCTGAGGTGGTTGCTAACACCTTTGCTCCAGGACCTCTGCTATTTACACTCTTGTCTGGAATCCTTTCACTTGGCTTAAGAGCATGGAGAGATGTTATTGGGCTGCAAGCGATTTTAGCTTCGCGTGTGAGGAACTTGACAAACTGGCTGAAGCTCGGGAACATGTGAGTGTCTTCTTCTGCTTCTATGACTTTCCTATTCCATCTTGAAGTCAACCAGTCTGGGAGTTTAAAGAGTATCTTCTGGTTCTCGTTGCAATCATTAAGTACTTCAAGACCTCTGATCTGAGACATGGCTGCCTCACAGCATCGCAGGAAGTCGGCGAGTTCTTGAAGTTCCGTACTGTCTTTGGAGCTTATCTTGGGCCACGCGTCGAGCTTCTCTCTGAAGGCCTTGGCGATGAGGAATGGATTGCCGTATCGCTCTTCTAGGATGTCCCATGCTGCATAATACGCTGGCTCTGTGCCAAGTAAAAAGTAGCTCTCTATGGCTCTTTTAGCAGATCCACCCACATACTTGCGTAGATAATATATCTTCTCTTCAGCTGGTATGTTCTTCCTGTCAACGAGCGTCCGAAAGGACACTTTCCAGTCGTTGAATCGGAGTGGGTCACCACTGAACACTGTAGGTTCAGGTAGAGGAATGCGACTCGCACTGATGGCTTCTGCGAGCGCCTTGACGAGAGCTGTTGTGCCATCTTCATATTTGTTTTCTTGCCTTGCTTGTGCTACAGCTGGTGGTGTAGAATGGTGCCGCAGCGGGCTAGTTTGAGGCTTGACTTCTTCTTCTTTCTTCACAGAGACACGATGGAGAAGATCATTTATAGTTTGAGGCTTGACTTCCTCTTCTTTCTTCACAGAGCCACGATGGAGAAGATAATTTATTTCTTCATCTGAGCCGTCGCCCTTAGTTGCCGGACATGAATCTATACTCTGGTCATATACTTGCAGTCGTGCCTCGGCAGCCTTTAGCTTCTTAATAGTCACCAATCGATCTAGTTCTCTGCGCTTGGCTTCTAGCACTCTTTGTCTCTCTGCATTTTCAGCCTCTTGTTTGGCTTTTAGCTGAGCGGCTTCAACTTCCAGTCTCTGAAGCTCTTTAATATAATGCTCTTGCTCCAGCTGTACTTCTAAGGTGAAACAGCAACCTCAGCAGCTGCACTCTTCCTGCTTGCAGAGGAGCACTTACTGTGGCAAGAGCTAATGCCTGTCCTTCCTGAGGCTACAGACAGTACCTCTTCAATGACTCGATGTTCTTCATGCCCTTGACTTATAGTATGCCTATGGACTGTAGCTTCCTCCCTTGCATCTATAAGGTCTATTGCATCCTTGACCATCTTCTTTGTTACTGTTTCACAGGTGTCGATTTTGCGACGTGTGTTAAGGTCAGGAACCTCAAGGCGTTTCCAATCGTCATAAACGTCATTTAGACTCCTAGAGGTATTGCATACTTTAGTCATGTGTCCATCTAGCAGGTCGTCTGAGCACTTTCCACTCAGCGCTTGGTTGGCTTCTTTAGCGGCATCCTTCCACTTCTCATAGCACACATTGAACTGATGTGCAACCTTTATTACTTGCTCATCATGCTGTTCTTGACCCTTTTCCGTCATTCTGCGGACTCTTTGGCCTAATGGTGGCTCTTCTGAGGAAGCGGGGTTGTCCACTCTGATGCCTTCAGTCACTTGTGGCTGCACGGTTGTGCTGTGCTCGTGCACACACTCTGTCTTGTCAGGTGCGTGTGACTCCATGTCTGTGCAATGTACTTCTGCAATTACGTGCTCTTCGCCATTTCGGGACATCTTACTGTTGTCATTCACTGCTCTTTGGTGCTGTCTTCGTGAACTGTAATTCCCTCAGTACAGACGACAGCAACGAGTTTTTAATTTACTGGCAGGATTTATTGGTTCATCCAGATCGTGAAAACTGTAATCAAAACATATACACAAATACAATAATCACTAGTCAAAATAATAAACAAACACATACAGTAATCTCTCAACATTGTCTTGATAATGTCGTCACTTTCAATTACTGTATAAACAAATTAACCTTGGTTACATAATCCACATTAAACACAAAGACCACATCTGACAAACTACAGCCCAACATATAATTGACTGCAGCAAATACATTTGTTAGCCCTTAGCTGTTTAACAACATCCAACAATTCAATACAAAACAATGGACAAAACAACACACAAAACGTCAGCAAACTGTACCTTAGTAGCTGCATTGTATGAGGAGAATTGTGTAGCTTGGTATTACTCTGTATGATTGTCTATCTTGATGCTATGAACTAGCTTGCAGATGCAATATACACTGAGAAACATGTACTAAATCCGCGGACTTTCTTGGACGAGTGTTACGCTAAAGTATGTCTTGACGGAAACGGGCGATATAAAAACAAAGGTTCCGCCTTAGAGAACTTTGGTTCCTACCAAAATAAATAACTCAGAAATACTGCGCTGACTGACACAGAGGCAGTTACACCTAGTCTTGAGTATACATTTACACTGGAACAGGGGGACACATTTTGGACATAACAGGGGGGGAAATTTCATTCTAAAAATAATAGTAATAGTAATTCATGTAATGAAGAATATGGTATCACATTGCGAACACAGTAAGATTTTAATATGTTGAATCATATTTTCAGATGTATGAAAATGTATAAATTGTCTTGATATTTAAGCACAACAGGGCCAGGGGAGACATGTTTACACAACAGTAACACAACCTAAAACATTGATAAAAAAAAAGAATCACGTCCCTGTGAAGTGAGGGGCGCTCTTATTATTACAACATGATGTAAAACAAACATTGAGACAAAACAAACATTGAATTAGGAGGGGCTGGCCAACCCTCAAATATATGCTACTTAGTACTTTCTGAAGTCATGTGGCTAGAAAGTCAGCGGACATTTACAGGTGGATTTGCATCAGTGTAACAGGGGGACAGTATAGTCATGGACAAACATTGATTTCAATATTTTAAGCATTAAAAATATCACAAGTAATAACATTTGATGAGAAGCATGACAACTATACTATACAATGATAATAATATATTTTTTTATTTTTTAACTTGATACCTAGTTACATATAATTGTAACTGAAGCTGAATAAACATCATAGGGACATGAAATTGTAGCATAGCCTACAATTACAATTTAAAAATACAATTTTAGCGTACCTGTACTAAAATCAAAGGGATTGTTTTATATTCATTTCACTCTGAGGTACACATACTAGAAAAGCTTTAATTGTATAAACCTTTTAGAATTACTGTTTATTTTTACACAAGATATGCTGTAGCCTACCTGGGGAGTGGGACACAAATGGCACTGAATACTATAGGAATGACCCTCCTCCATTTTCATCAGAACATCATGCAAAAAAGGAAATCATCGTACCTCTATGTGAGGACGAAGCTCGCTCAGCCAGTGACACCAGTGATGCTCTCGACATTCTGAAGTTTTCCTTCCACTCCTCCTCAACCACAACCCCTGCCTCGAATTTATCCCACCACTCACTGGTTCAACCAGGTCTGACCCAAAATCGGCGTCTCTTGCGGACTTTGAACCGCGGACGCTGCGGACCATCCATTAATATTGCGCGCATCAGACGTCTTTGTGTCGTGGTGTCGTGGTGCAGTTGGTGTGCTAATGCTAAATTGACTTGTAAAAGTCCCAAAAGTGCCCACCAAAGATACATGACTCTGTATACAGCTGTCATCGTGTTTGTTGTCGTTTCTATGGTAACCTCGCGTTCACCCCGGAAGTTGTTCGTTTTTCAATCCATGAACTGATGCGCATGCTCAGTGTTAAAAGCAGCAAGGAACATGCGCGACTCCGTTTTGCATGACTACACAGCTCCACCATCCGGATCTTTTCGAAAATCTCCACTTATTTATCCGTTGCCAAAAACCTCCGTTTGAGTGGCCGAAAACGCCGTTTGCGTCTGGCTGAAAGGCGTTTGAAAAAACACCCAGAGTCGTGTAGCTGTACTCTTAGTGTATGTGGTTCAGTGCTATAGTATACTCCAAGCCGGAGAAACAAATACAAAACTAACCCTTTGAAACTTGTAAACATTGCAACTGACAGATCATGCTAGGGTTAAATTAAAAGCACACCTGCTGTTCATTCCTGATTGCAGGTGTTGCCCCACCCAACACACCTATAAAAGCCTTCCAGTACCACACTCCTGTTTTCTCAAATTCTCACTCAGTCAGCCAATGCACTGAATGCAGCACAGAACTGTACGGCGTGTCCTCATTGTCCTGTTACACTCATGTGATTTTTAGTTTAGATGTTTTTAGTTCAGGGAGTGGTTAGAATGGTCCTATGTGGGACTTGCCTAGCTCCTCTCTTTTCTCTTCCATTTTGGCTGACATATCCAATTTTGGTTATTATTTTGATTGACTCTTGAGTTTAAATTCTACTTTAAAATGAGTCATTCTGAATGAAGTGCATGTCATGAGAGTGACTAAGACATATTTTTCACTCTGCTTAAATTAAATCCATGAAATCTATGTATTAGCATTAGTTTTTTGGTAAACTCAAGATTGCAGTGGGGAGTGAATCAGAGCAGTGCATGGGCTAAGTCACTGGCAGGTGCTTCCAGTTGTCTAATTGTGCTGTCCTGATTCTACCAATGCCTTCAGTATAGTTCTCAAACTTTCGTGCCAAGGGACCCCCAAAATTATATTTATGGCTGTGGACCCCCATCTGAAGATTTGTGCCATGACCCCCCATAAGTGAACAGTATTGATTCTTCAATATTCAACATAGTTTGTGAAAGAAAAGTTAAATAATGGCCGATCTACAGCCTTAATTTCAGCACAAGTGGCTATTTTCTTCAGAGCCATGCACTGTTTTAAAGAGTTTTCAGAAAATCATATGTTGCTATATTGCTAAAATCCCAAAAGACTGATGCTTTCCCGGTTTTAAAATTTCCAATATAAAGGGTGTTCACAGACACCTGTTTGGGGGTTTAGGAACAGTTTCTGAGACTTGTGGACATTGAAAAAAGGAAATCCCATTGGGATAAATAGGTTTTAACATTAAACAAAGACCTCTTGAACCAAATGTCGGAGAGATATGTTGCTTACACCTTTTAGAAGCACGTATTTCAGACCTTTAATTTTAAATAAGCTAACCCTATGGTTAGTAGTAGGGTTTAATGCCGGGATCCCGGGATTACGGGCCTCCCGGTTATAGGGCACGCAAATTCCCGACCGAAAATTTCTTCGGGACCCGTCATCCCGGAGGTGTTGTTTTTTCTTGTTGGAAATTACACTAAAGGAGTTTTCACACAGTGCACGTTCTTTCCCCAGCTGATCTATGAGTGCTCAAATGTCCAATCTGAACCCTCCCATCATTTTCAAACATGTTTGATGATATTTATATGGAATTATGGATCACACTGGGCTGTAACGGGGAGTCAGCGGGACCCAACGTAAATGTTTGCGGCACGGGCGGTATTTAAATACCTGCGGGCGGACACGGGCGGTCAAGATAAAATCAGCGGGACTCCGCGAATCCTGCATCCTCCCGCAATTAACCAGATACAGAGCTTATTATACACTTTAGCAAAAATAATGAATGTCTGAGGAGAACGTATAATTTCCTGTCTGCGCTGGACAGGCAAAGCACCGAGTCACTCTCTCCAGAACTGTGTTGGACATCTTCAGGCACGCTCCCAAAGCTGCTAGCCTGGCTAATAACCAGACCGAATCAGCCGTTGGCAAAAACAAAAGATTGACAAAGCTGCTGCACTTGTCAATCATTTAGCCTAATCAGTCTCTGTGAGAACTGAGAAGTGTGTTTTACCCATAGAGTATGAAAAGGAGGGTTTTACCGACGGAGCGAGGAGGATCCTTTCCCCGTGATGGACATTATCACTTCTAAACCCCTTTTGGCTTTTGCCTGCATGTGTGCGTCACTCAGCAGTCAGCAATAACGTGAAACGGAACACAAACAAAGATGAGTATAGGCTACAATTTGTTTTATATAGTAACCACCAGCACGCAGTCCCCCTCTCTCTCTCTCTCTCTCTCTCTCTCTCTCTCTCTCTCTCTCTCTAATAATCACTAATCATCAGTGTGCTGTGCTGCGCACTGGCCGTGCTGGCTATTTTAACACCCAATCGGACTTTTCATAAAGTACAAAGCGGGATGCTCAAATTATCTGCAGTGGAGAAGGGGACCCAGCACCACTGCTCAAAGGGTGAAAGACCTATAGCTAAATGTGAAAGAAAGACGTGAGGTCGTTTATCACCCCCCCCCCGTGCTTCGACAGTCACATTAGTGCAAACTCCTTAAGTGTCACGTTTTCTGAATAGCGTAGTAGGCCTATAACATTATTTTATTGCAGGCTATATGTTCATATTTCGTTCAAATAAAACGTTTTCAACCAAAAAATATCAATTCTATTGAACATATGAAGTATCTATACATATAAATGCATTTTGGTGGGCACTTTTTTCCCCTTCTCTTTTGGTTTTTTTCTGACGGGAATTCCCGCGGGAGCCCGGGAAAAGGTCCGCAAATTCCCGGGAATTAAAATGAGCCAAATCCGGGAAAATATTAAACCCTAGTTAGTAGTAGTGTTACGCAGATAAATATGACTTTTGGTCACATTCTGACCATGTGATTGTGGCCTTTGTTGAATTTTTGACAAAGTTGTTCAAGTCCATATGAAATCACACTCATGGCATCAGATGCGTCTTTGAATGGCCTTTCTTAGTGTATGTGGTTCAGTACTATAGTAGCCTATACTCCAAGCCGGAGAAACAAATACAAAACTAACCCTTTAAAACTTGTAAACATTGCAACTGACAGATCATGCTAAGGGTTAAAATCTGGTCAACTAGCTTGTGCTCCTTATTAGGCTGCACACCTGCTGTTCATTCCTGATTGCAGGTGTTGCCCCGCCCAACACCCCTATAAAAGCCTTCCAGTACCACACTCCTGCTTTCTCAAATTCTCACTCAGTCAGTCAATGCAGCACAGAACAGCGGCATGTCCTCATTGTCCTGTTAGTTACACTCATGTGATTTTTAGTTTAGTCGTTTTTATTTGAGAGTGGTTAGAATGGTCCTATGTGGGACTTGCCTAGCTACTCTCCTTTCTTTTCTCTTCCATTTTTGCTGACACTTTTGGTTATTTTTCTTTGATTCCTGAGTTTAAATTCTACTTTAAAATGAGTCATTCTGAAGGAAGTGCATGTCATGAGAGTGACTAAGACATCTCTTTCACTCTGCCCAAATTAAATCCATGAAATCTATTTATTAGCATTTTTTGGTCAACTCAAGATTGCAGTGGGCCAACCCCACTGACAATGAAAGGGGAAAATATTACGTAAATCTTGTCCCACACGTCTCATATTTACCACTGTCAGGACAACTCTCTAAAATGTCAGATGAGCTGCAGGAAAAGTAAAAGAACCTGTGTTTATATCAGATACATAAGTCCATGCTCCAAAATCCACATTAGTTGCCATGTGTGTGTAGTGAAAATATCCAGGAAAACATTGTAGGCCTAAACATTTTGTCACTTTATTTACTGCAAACTATTGGCAATACAGGTGCTATTTTTGGCATATTATCAAATGTTCACATTTCCAGAAGCTGCATTTTTTTTACTTTGTTCTGCACTTTACAAAAACCAGGGAAACAAAACAATACGCACACATTTTCAGTCAGAGGAATGGATTAGCGACAGTCCTGACATTGCAGACACAATAGACGTTGCAGAATCTGAACTGCTGCTGGGTGATGTTTGCATTTGAATGATTTGGTCAACGTCTGCCTCATCATCGTCAAAGTGACCAGTGTAATACATATCAGGCAAATCAAAGTGAGAAGAGTCACTGGTCTCCAAGTGACTGGTATATCCAAGCCGTCAATGTCCTGAAATACCTCACCAATAGTTTTTAGAATTTGATTTGCATAGCGCTGAAAGAATACTGGGATATTGCATTTAATGTACGACATGTCAAATGTCTTGTGACTGTGTTCTACAACGGCATCAATGAGTTCTGTGCCAAACCCAGTGCAGCCTTTCTTTGAGGTGAACAGATGAGCATTTGCAGGAACCAAACTATCCCTGTATGACTCCAGCTTCTCTCTGATCAACATACTTTGTTCTGGCAGTACCTGCCTAGATCTAGTAGGAACCTCGACATGCAACAACTCATAAATAGGTGTCGGTTCTTCACAACCTTCAGGAGTGCAAAAACAGTGGGAGTGGCAGTACGTGCAACATAAATGTTTAGGCTGTACACGTGTTGGATGATCCTCAAATGTTTTTTAAAGGGCCTCTCGAACGCAGCGTTCTTTTCTCCCTTTTAGCGAATCTTTTACTCCCTCGTCAGTATTTCTTTGCTGTCTAACCACATACACTGCTGCATGTGACTGTGAGCCGTCTCTGCCTGCCCGGCCTGCTTGCTGGACAATAGCTTCAACGTCATCTGGTACACCAAACATTATCACATGAGATACATTTCTGAAGTTCAAGCCCAAGCCAAGCGCTGTAGTAGCAACCCACGACTCTGCAATTGCCCTCTCCACCGAGAGATGACAAGATTCTGCTTTTGTCATCTTCACCTGTGTCCCTGTGATACATTCCTATCAGTTGACTTATCAGTTCGACTTATGCTCAGGGTCTCTGTCATTCCATGTGTGGCAGGATGGGCGTGAGCGTTCCCACGCTGTCACGTCCCATCCTCCGCCCACTGATTAGGGCTAGATTGTATCAGCGGCTTTATAATGTGACGCGTCGGCCGTGTTTGTCAGCTGTCTGTCTCTCCCCTCTACACTGCTGGTGGGTGACACAGGCTCTACGGGTTTGAGTCATTCCTCCCGCACCGTCTAAGAGCTGTCCCGTGGCGCGCTTGGTTCGCACTTCAGTGCAGCCTTGAAGCTACGTATGCTTTCCCCTGCTGTCCCGTGGCGTGTGGTGAAACAGCACCGCGCCACCTAGTATACTGCTTTACCTGGCTACCGCTGCAGTGGGTACAACGCCAGTGCACGTTGGTATCATTAACGCGGGGCCGGCACCACACCTGCTGCTTTGCTGCACCTAATCATTCGATCCACACTCGGACTGCAGTGTGTGAGAAGGAGCAACCCACGGCCACGAGTGGTCCTCTGGTTGATTGTTTGACTCAATGTCCTCTGGATTGTAGCCCATAGTGGCCGTCTTCTATATTCTGCCTATTATAATATATTCCTCTCTATATTGGCTTGTGTATATATATATAGATACTTAGTGCTGTATTATATATATATTACAACTAGGCCCACTATAGGCCGGAGAGAGATCACTGTTATTATCCTGTACCATACTTGCCCCTGCGACAAGCTAATCTATCTATCCGTCTTACAGGACCGGTACCGGGGACAGCCACGCTGGAGCAGAGTACAGCCGTCCAGTGGTGGTGGTAAAGCCCTTTTCTTTGAGTTTGTTGTGTTGTGCTTTATTTTGAGTTGCTGTGTCGCATATTGCCACCACCCTGGATAGGTGAGCCTGCCAGCTCGCCTCCTCCCCCCGGTACTGGCTTGTAGTGGTGTGATATAGATATATATATATAAATGTATTTGTGTATTGCATATATATAATATATATCCATGCTCTAGCACTTTATAACCCGTATAGCACTTTAGACCTTATTTATTGAACTGTATTCTTGCTACATGAAATACCTACTTGATTGACTGTTTTTATAACTTTTATATTGTTAAAACCAATTAATTTAAATAAAGACTTTTGTATATTGGTACACACGTTTCTGCCTTGACTAATTATACTGTATACTGAACCTGTGTTTGGGAGTCATTACGTGCTCCGGGTGTCCAGTATTGCATTTAGTAAATATCTCCTGGGGCGCAATTCCCCAGGTGGCGTAGTTGGCTACCTTAAGCAATACCACCTTACCACACATGCGTCTTCATCTAGCTCTCCTAGGAAATAATTAAAAACTCTAGCAACTGTGTCTTTTGCGGCAGTAAATAAGAATGTGAGACATGGAATTGTTCTTGTCTTTGACCTCTCTCACAACCCAATCTAGGCACTCCAGCGTTTCCTCAGAGACTGAAATCACTCCAAGTCTGATGTTTGTCCCGTTGGGGCTAGCTGTCACCAGTGTTGGGACGTAACGTAACGTAAATAACGCGTTACAGCAACGCCGTTACGTTCGGCAGTAACGGTTGCTGTAACGCGTTATTTTTTTAAATTCAGTAACTTGTTACCGTTACTACATGGTGCGTTATTCCGTTACTCTTCCGTTATTTTTCATGTAGTCTCGATCGGGGGAGAATGAGAAGAACTGTCATGCTTGCCTTGCGGGAGAGAAGGGGGAGGAGGATGAGTGTGTGTGTGTGTGTGTGTGTGTACTACACGTGGTGATGCGCAAGTTTGTTTACTCTGACTAGTGTCATGGCGGCGCCCATATCGCAAATGGCTATATTCCTCCTTATTTCCTTCAGCTGCTCCAATCCAGCACAAAGTACAGTCAAAGTAAGTTGTTGAGTCCCAGCAAATTATGATGATCCCATTCCCACCGGCTATAGAGCGCCGCAGTCCGCCCCCTTTCAGAAAAGCGAGTGACGATCGTGACGAATCATGACAATGAACACAATATTTTGGGCCGATCAAATAATTTATAAGACGAAAAACAAAACAAATAGTGTTGTCTCCTGACTTTCTTTTCTTCTTTCTAATGATTTGATCGTCCCAAAATATTGTGTTCATTGTCATGATTCGTCATGATCCGAATTGGCTTTGTCCGCGGCGTAACCGTCTTTAAATAAATTATATTAAAAGTGCCGATGGGAGAATGCATGGGGCTTCCACTTCCTGGGCCACTCGCTTTTCTGAAAGGGGGCGGGGACTGCGGCGCTCTATACCACCGTGTGTTTGTTTATGTCGGTCGCGTGTGTGTGTGTGTGTGTGTGTGTGTCGTGTGCGCCGTGTATGCACATCATGTGAGCGAGCGAGCGAGAGAAAAAGAGAGAGAGAGAGACACTGAAAGAGGTTGCGCGTGTGTGTGTGTGTGTGTGTGTGTGTGTGTGTGTGTGAGACAGTCTGCGTAGCCTAGCTACTTTTGAGCGAGAGAGAGACGGACAGATACTGAAAGAGACTTTGCGCGTGTGTGTTTGATTATCAAATATTAATTCTGGTTTTGGTCTTACTTTGTTTATAAATCCAGACTCAAATTAGTATTGCCACCACCACCAATAAGAGCAGCTATGAGCTATCTCAGCCTATCTGCACAGTATACAACATTTACTGGAGCAGTGGAACTGGAACCCTCATGTTGTTGGTTGTAGCCTACTTGTATTTAGTTGTTTGCTATAAATATGTATTGATGATAGGCCTACATAGCATCATCAAAATCACCACCAGTTGCCCCTGCTATTGATATTATTATCACTGTACTGAACTGAAGGCATGAATGAATGGCCTGGAAGTGGGAGCCCGTTTTTATTTTTGAGTGGTGCAACCACTCCATTATAGACAACTATGTGTGTCCCTGGTTGGCTGGCTGTGTCCCCGTGTCTCTGGGTCTGAGCACGAAAATAGCATATTTTCTCCACCAAGTGTTTTGGATGCGGGGCGGCTCGCCGGAACCGGTGTGAGTACCGGATCTCTGTGGCTGCCAAATGTCTGTGGGTCCTTCGCGCAGGAGATCGACGTCATCACGTATCACGTACGCTCAAAACAGTGTACAGCACACAGAGGTAATGTTATGTTACGCTTTATGCAATGTTATATTATGCTTTATGCAACATAATGACTAAACGGATGTATAATGTTGTGTGTTTAATAGGCTCTATGTTATGTGTTCATCTGATGAAAGAAATAGGAGCTAATCTAGCCAAACAGATGTCGTTGGTTAGCCAAACAGAGCTAACCTGTTAGCTCTGCCTTGTCTACATCTTCTATTTAGCATAATCGTTTCAGGAATTTAACATCAAAATGCAACTTTGGTACTCCGATATCATGTATTATTAGTCAGTTAAATTAACAATGATTTTACAATATAAATTGTGGTCTCAGAGATATAAATGCCATTAAATGGGGCTCCTTAGCCTGTTGCATGTCAAACTGGGGGTGCTTTGAAATTAAACTGGTTGAGAATCACTGCTACAACTGTAAAAATCTTCTCTTATGGGGGTCCCTGCAATATATTTTAAAAATGGGGGTCCGCATGAATGATAAGATCAATGTGGGGGTACTTGGCATGAAAAAGTTTGGGAATCACTGGTCTTGAGAACATATTGAATATATTTTCCCATAAATTGGTTATTACTGGACACTGCCAGAAACTGTGGCTTTCTAAACATAATTGAGCTATAGATAGTCAGTCAGTCTGGTCAAGCTGGTCAGATAGACCTATTTGTTACAGCAGATCTGCTAGCTCACAATGTTGTGATCTTGTAGATCTGCTGATTTCATATAGGCAATATATGTAGGGTAAAAGGTTAATAATTAGATGTCATACTGTGCAGATTGTAGATTGTACTGCTGATTGGACTGTAGGCCTATTCACATGCAAGTAACTTTAGGCAAAAGTGTCACAAAGCAACAAAAAAAAGCACTGGTGGTAGTACTATATCATACTGTATGATATACAGAGTGCAACTCTCTGCGATGCTCAACCTTGCTGTGTCACTTTAGTCCTGATGTATGTTAGTTTACATCAAACGTCAATCACAATTTCAATAAATTAGAATGTAAAGACGCTGTGTTGACTGTGATATATAATGTTCATTTTAGGTCAGACAGCCTGCTGCTGTGCATGGCAGCTAGCTGTTCATTTTACATTGTATTGTATGTCATTGATTTAGATAGATGTCTTGAAGAAGTCACTGTTTTGGACTCTGTTGCTTACTTATGCTGCATTTCTTTTTTCCCCATGAATTTTTATCCGACGATTTTGTAACCCATTTTTCACCCCTGTGTCGATTATCTAATGTGATCCTGGGATCTACACACCCTCCACCAACCTGTAGTCCACAGGCGAAATGCCTCATTATCGGTTATGTTCAAATGTGTCTTGGAATTGCTTATGTTGTGAGTGATTTGTAGATTTAGAGATGAATTATGGATCCACTGAAGAATGATGGTGAGCAAGATATGTCAGTGAATTTAGGCTATAATGCAGCAAGTGTTCAATTATTCTGGTACTGCTTCTTTAGCTTAAGTTTGTTTCTCGTTTTGCTAGTTTACTTTTGCTGAGGAAGGAGAACAGCTCTAGGATTTATTTTTAGAGCGATTACAACTTTATTGTGGTCCTTTTTGTCTAATTAAAAAGAAAAAGGTTTCTTTAACCCTGATATATTTCTTTACCACAGGATTCTTTGGAGGGGTTGTGAATATGAATTTGAATTTCTGTTGAAATTGAAAGGACATTCAAACTCACAATGCATATCAAATGGAGGGTCTCTTTTGGGTCACGAGCTAAAAAGTTTGGGAACCACTGCTCTCTCTCTCTGTCTCTCTCTCTGTCTGTCTGTCTGTCTGTCTGTCTGTCTGTGTCTCTCTCTCTCTCTCTCTCTCTGTCTCACATCCAAACAAAGCCACACAGACACACATGAGTCGCGGAATGAAAAATACACACACACACACGTTGGTTTCCATGAAGTGTGGGAACCAACAGCAGGGCCATCACTCTTGGGGACACCACTTTCCAGTGGTCCCACAGGCCTGAAAAAAATCAGGCAAGTTAAAAAAAAAATCTTTAACACAACTATCACCTCAGATTCTAGATTGGATGAAGTAATTTCACAGACTTGTCCTGACCATGCATCTTGGGGACCTATATTAATCCGTGGATTGTGGGGACTTAATTTGCATATATTAGAATAAATCACACACCTGTTTTTTTACACCAAAATGGGGACTCAATGTCCTGGGGACATCTAATCAGTTTCATACTGAATTTTATGCAGGAAGCTTGGCGTACAGATACAGACTTACAGATTCAGAGTGGACCCTGTAACCTAACCCTCAAACTGTCTGAGTCTGTCTCACAGAAGAGGCTAGAGAAGACAGCTGGGCACTCACAAGGATACTGGATGCTTTGAGGAAAGAGCATATAATATACAGTACATGCATACTGTATGTTCACTAGATTTTACTGGATTGATACTTGACATTATCTTTACAATATAATTGTGTTGCACATTAAATGCACTGAATGATGTATGCATGTAGATCCTTTTGTAATTAATTTAAAAAACAGACATGCTTAATTCAAGAATGAGTCTCCTCAGTTCAAAATAACAAGATGTATTGGCCATAATAACATAGGGCAATATCAACTGTCTATTTTCAGGAACTCAACAGACATGTATATGACCTGAATGTTTTACTTAAACCATTAAGAACGCGTGACACATCACCTTAGCTTTTTACTGCTATAACCATTATTTTTAATGTCAGCTATTGAAAAATAGCTGACCAACAGCTGGCTCTTGGCCATGTCAAACATTGGGATGCAGGAGACAGAGCAACAGTGTAAGAAACTGTATTTATTATGCAGGCCTTAACATTACAACTTAAAGAGTAATGAGGTGTGGAGTCAGTGATCAGTGGTGTGGTGGTGATGGATGTGTGGAACATGGTGTGGTGTGTGGATGGAAAGAATATGGTAAACATGACAATGCTTTTTTCTACTAGTCTGTGTCTCATAGGGGGGCTGTTGGCAGTTCAGAAACCCTCCCACCAGTGATCATCGTTAGGCAGGTGTTTTTCTTAAACTTTTTCTTTTTACAAACATCGTGAGAATGATGGCAGACCTGAAGGTCAGTCAGCACACTATTAGATTTATACATCATGTGTATTTTCATTATTCTGTGGATAATGGAGAAGATACTGTGACTACATCAGGAATGGTATGTTCAGGTGTTTTCTTAGGCCGCAGTCACACCAATCAGACAAGCGTCTCATGGTTGTCTGATGAAAAGCATCAGACAAGACAGCTCCCAATGCATTTCTAATGGGAGTCACGTGGTCTCATCAGACAAACGTGTTTCATGGGGGGGGGGGGGGGGGGCGAGACACAAGACACGAAACATTTTGTAGGCGACAAGCTGGAGAACAGGGCGGCACCTCAGACAAGACAAAAAGGGTTGGGTTTACCCGCCAACCAATAGGAGAGAAGGTCCGTTTGTTACGCTGCACTGGGCGGTCTTTTCACACTCTGAGTCTGTTGTTTTTTTTCTGCATAGTGCATACACGGAAGAGGAAAGCCTATGCACTTTCGTATTAACGAAAATGATTTTATTGTTAAGTAAAGTCGTTTGGTCTGTTCCAGTAAGCAATTCAACAGGAAAATATAATCCCTGCCCGTCGTGGCCGAACAGAAAATTAAAACAAACGTTATAATTCAAGGTGCATGCATTTTCACTCCTAATGCTTATATGATTCTGCCCTGTGTTATGATCTGAGTGCCTATGCTGTGTAGCCTACTTGTACGACTGTACGTGAATATACAAATGTACTAGATATTTATCGTGTACACACGCACACGCACACCCTGCATTGACAGAATGGACCGGAGCTACTTATAAACTGAAAAAGTCGCTTGTTTAACGTGCCACGGCTGTGACAGCTAGCAACAGGCTAGCTGTCAAACTAGCAACAGGCCAGGGCTGACAGTCCGAATGTCGGCAATCCAGTTAAAAAGCACATCAGTAAAACTGTGTATCCGAACCTTAAAATCCATATGCTGTCTGCAGTGGTTAAAAAACAGGGCTTAAAAAGAGCTTAAAAAGACGGAGCTTCGTCATTGAGCTGCTGCTGTGTTTCAGGGTTGAGCTGCTTAACGTTCGGTGTGCATCGTTCATCGCTGAAACTACGCGACTATATTAAAATTTCAAATACTGTCTCAGCAGAAATTTTGATTCATATGATTCAAAATCATATGATTTGGTTGTTAAAATAAAATAAAACTGTTAATATGAATGAACATGTTTTCAGTTCGCATGGGCAGTGCGCATTGGACTGGAGATTATGAAAGAGTCGTAGCCATGACTTATATTTCTGAAAATGCTACTGCTCCCAAACAATCATTTTGGGCATGAAATGTTATGATTCCCCCCCTTTTTTTTCTCTCATTTTTTTAAATAACATTAACATCGAGGTGTCCACTGCAATCTGTCGTCTCCTCTCCTGAAGTAACGCTGAACGGTCTGACTGCAGATAGGAGAGAGCCGTGCGCCCAGGCGCCCCATGGCTAACAGCCTGAAATGCAGCAATTAAGTCGTGTGTTGTGGTAAAATGGATGCGCTTTATTAAAAATAATGGAGTCGTTGCTAACAGAAAATATTAATTTTCCACAATGATGCCATGCTTAGTCTGCGTACCTGGAGGCTATATACATACACACGGAATCAGTGCCAGACTTGGCACCTACTGTGGTAGTGGTACTGATAAAGTGGAGACGCAACACGTTGACACAACCAACGCTAGCTACTAGCTACTGTGTCCCGCAGCTAACAGCGTAAGGACAACACGTGGATGTTTCCGCATGTCCTCGCACCGCCCACGCACCGCCCAGATTCCGCAAAGCATTGTGGTACATTGATGCGACAAACGACAAGACAGATGAAACCATAAAACATTGATTAGATGCTTGTCTGATAGGTGTGACAGGAAAGAGGCCTGAAAGAGGTCCAGGTGTTATTTTGTGCAAAAGCTCCTTATTGGCTGTTTCCCCTACCATAAGCCCTAACTGAATTGCATTGAATGGGGCTATGGAGTGTTGTGCTAATTCGCTTATTTCCATCGCTCAGAATTATATTTTCTTTGTATATATCCTCTCTTCATAATGTAAATAATATCCCAAGCGGCACACTTTACTACTTCTTTCGATGGAAATAAGCAAACTAGCATAACACCCCATAGCCCCATCCAATTCATGCAATGCAATTCATTGAGGGCTTATGGTAGGGAAAATAGCCAATAAGGATTTTTTGCACAAAAAAACACCTGGACCTCTTTGGTGGGGACGTAACAACTACAAAGAAAAGTAAGAAAGATAAGAAAGCATTCTAGCATGGAATTCTCCTTTAATGTATTTTATCGGGTGCACGGTCTGAGAAGAACCTGTTAAACAAGTCAATACCAGCACTCACGGAACTGTCCTTAAAGGAACTTTATTGTTTCGATTTCCCAGAGTATAATTTTTCAGTTCCTTGTATATATATATATTTTTTTTTTACCTTCAATGTCTGGTTAAATGTGGTAATGTGTAAAATGGCTGAGTCAGACTTGTTGTTCACAGCGCACACCTGACAACATATATGAAATATTCAGACTGTACATGACCAAGACATCTCCCTTCAGGAACGGTGGGGTACCAGAGCTGAAGAAAACCCATATTACTAAAGTATTACTAAAGGCTTTCCCGGTGTATTGTGCAGGAGGCCATCCAACTGGCTTATGCCAGTACAGGGTTTCAGCCTCCTGAAGGCCTTAAGGACCCAGGATGCTGCCATACCCTGCGTAGAGCAGGGTATGCTCTGCCCTGGGCCTCTGCTGGTAGAATCTAAAGCAGCAGCATCAAATATTTGCGAGAAAAACAAAATAGGTCAAAATGGGCATATTGTTTTACAGCCCAATAAATCGTCTTCCATTGGCCTTCATTGAGTTGATTGATTGACAGCTGACATGACAAGCCTCTGTTACGGGTCTCAGGGCTGCTGAGTACCTCATTAATAAAACTGAACCTGAATAAACGGGGATAAAGACGGAGCAATGAGTGTTGCTTTTCTTTCCAGAATGTAACTAAGGGGAACCGGAAGCTGCGCTCCTTATATTGGGACCCCAGAGAACCTGGGCTAGAACAAACGTTCCGTCCTCACTGCATGTTACACTTTGCTAGTGCAATTAATTCACAGTATTAATTGTAAACCTTCATAAAACGAAATTATTAAATAATTAAACAGACTCTTAAAACACATTAAGTTGGGTCACACTCTCCTGGTGCCGCCACACCTTTGTTGGTTTACTCAACATTGGGGCTAATATTTGTCAGCCCCAGAGCCTATAGTTCAATCACATTGGAAGTGGCTCGGGAGGCATCCTTTGGTTAGACATAAGGTTGGTGTGGGGTGCGTTAAGGGTTAGGTTAGGTTTAGGTGTGCTGTCCCATGGGAGGTTAGGTTAGGGTGAGGGTTTGACATGGTTAACATCGATAGACAACTTGACTGCCTGTGTGTGCGTTTATCTTGATTTGTGAGTTATCTTGGCACAGTACCATGGGTGTGTACGGTGTGCACATAACAATAACCATGCTGCTTCTATGCAACGATTGGTATGTGGTAATGTGGTTGACACGCACTGTAGGAGGAGAAGATGAGTTCAGATATGTAACAGTGCCTGTCTGCTATTTTGTTTAAAGCGGCATTACACCTCAAGCAGACTGTAATTATGAAACCTTTTAATTAATTGTCTGGTTTGGGTGTTATTTTGTTCATAAAGTGCATGCTATTCTTGTGTGATCCGATCCTCAACACAGGATTTGATATATCCAGACTAACATTATTAGTATTGCCTTCACCACCAATAACCATGATAGTACAGGAGCTATCTGCACCCGGGGGCATTATGCCAGCTTGTGCATGTGATCGACATTTGCATTAATGTTTTATTTTTGCCACGGACATGCAAAACAAGTGATCAATGATATTACCAGAACACAAATGTATAGCCTACAGTACTAATAGACTCTTGACGTGTCATATATTGTCTACTCTATTCCACTGCGCTACACATTTTAAAATAAGTCACTTATCAAAACTTATTTTTGGGGAAAAGCTACAACACATTACGTTACGGCATGTTGTGACCTTGTAGATCAGCAATTGTCCTTTCTTCTTAGCCTATAATGACATGCCCAACATCAGGATGTCTGGGTTAAAGTAGTTGGATATATAGTTACCCAACTAACTTACCCAGCAAGACTGGGAAGTTATCCACTGTATACTGGCAGGTGGCCGTCCTGAGACAGGCATTATGTGGCATAATGCATGGTCCAAGTATATTCCATGTTGGGATTTCAATAAATGGGTCTTATACAGTAAGTACAGTTGCAGTCCAAGAAAGGGACCCTTAGCTGCAAAGGTGAATGGTGAATTATTGCAGATGGCCTTTCAGAGGACAGTGTTACTTGGGGACATGAGGAGACAGGAAGTTCTACAGGCTGAACTAGTTTTGTTTGTCAACGTATCTTAAATAGTTGGTGTCAGTTCATTAAGGTGTGTACTCTAGGTTGATGAGACAACAATGTAATGGAAACATACCTGAGATTCAAAACAGATAGGTTGATGAGACAACAATGCAATGGAAACAATCCTGAGATTCAAAACAGATAATTACATGAGTGATTCATGTCACTGTCAGAATTTAAAGGAATGTTTCACTGTTCACTGTTTCACTGTGTTGTTGTGGAGCATTTGCTATAACAAAGTAGATAGACTAGACCCCATGCAGTAGTGTCATTGCTGTAACTTGGTATCTGTAATGTGTTTTGTTGCTGCAGGGTGAACTACTGTATGGGTAGCATTATAGTATAATTGATGCCTTACAGCCATGCCTTACTTTTTTTTTTAATATATTTTTTATCCCATGATTTTGTAACCCACTTTTCACCCCTGTGTCAATCATCTAATGTGATCCTGGGCTCTACACACCCTCCACCAACCTAGTCCTCATATATGGGGGACAAGGGGAGAGCAACGGACTTCAACTCATGCTTCCTTCATGCCTGAGTGTCCAATTTGCTCCTTTACACCTGACAGGGGGGAGTTTCCCTGGTTGGACGTAGCGTGTGGAAATACAAATACATTTATATGTTCTTACTTCTTATGTTAAATTTAGGAATTTAAATGCAAATACATTAGACATAAAAAAAAATAGGCCTACTCATAATATAGACTATAGTAATTAAAGCGGATCATGTTTGCATGTGTGGAATTGTAATTGTAATTGTTTTGGGGGAAAACTTTCACCTGGACAGGACCTTTAATGACAATGTCACACCGCTCCCTATCACTCAGCTGTCCTGGCCAAAGAGCTGGGTCATCAGTTATGATGTCATTCACTGGCACTGCAGGTGCTTCAGAATCAGATAGCTCCTCCTCTGGCTCCTCATCTTCAATTCCATCTTCAATATCATCATTATCACTGTCACTGCTACTGTTACTAGTAATAATATTAACAGCCCTAGTTGCAGCAGCAGCCTCACTGGTACTAGCCGATGATGATGGTGGTGGTACTACTGGGGCCCCAGTAGTACCACCACCATCATCATCATCGTCGTCTTCAACTCTTCATCATCATCATCATCATCATCATCATCACTGATGCTAGTAGCAGCCCTAGTAGCAGCAAACTCACTTGTAGTCAATCGACTAGTAGTTGCAGCCTCAGAACCAACCTCATTGTTATTGTTAGTGTCTACATTAGCCTCCTGGTGCAACACTTCCTCTTGCTCTCTCTCCTCTAAAATTGGGTTGGGTTCTTCTGCTGGCTTGAAATAACTTGTTGGGTAAAGAAGCCCCGGAGCATTTCAGCTTTTTCTTGTCCTTTTGAGATCCACTGGGGTAAACTCGTTTCATGATTGGTGTTGCTCTTAGTTGCACTCTGACTCACTCATTCAACTAAACTAGTACAAACGCAAATGAACAACAAACTGATGCAGCAGAAAATGCAACCAGAGAACAGATGCATGACACTCACTGAACACCTTATTGGTAGAGGAAGCCTATTTGTTGTAATTTCAATTGGTTGGTATTAATACCCAAACAATCATTTTCGACAGGAGAATGATCTGCAATTTACGTCACTGAAAACTTTGATATTAAATTAATTTACTCACCTAGAGTTTAAATCGTTAAATGGAGTATCATGTAAGAACACACTTTTGTTATTGAAGAGCAGGGTAAATATGACGTTTTGCGCCAAGGTCCTATTCCTTTAGGCTGTATGATTGACTTTGTTGTTGTTTTGTTTTGCAACATTATTTCCACGTTGAATCGTTCTGACGGCCGGGTTTGAGCAGCAGTATAGGGGGACAAAGACCAACAGGGGAGCCCATGACGGGACGGATGGCCGCGACCCGGCGTCGCTTAACGGGGGAGGATCATGAAGAAGTGACGCCGAGGAAGCGACGCCATGGGCCATGGCCCTGGGGGGGGCCCCCTAACCGACCGCAATAGGCGAAAAATCAACTGCGAGTCTGCGACGGAACGGGCTGGCGGGGCTGCGATATTAAACATTTTTCAGGGAGAACTCTCGGGCCTCTAGCCGTCGGGGCTCTACGCAGCTGCGTAGTTTGCGTAGCGGTAAAAACCGCCCCTGCCCACAGCCCTTCTATGAATACAGTAGAAAAAGAATGGTGCCATTTCATCATGATTATATATTCTTTTCAACCAAGGTTCATGTTTTAGGTTGTTATTAGAGAAAGTATTAGAGAAAGTAAAAGTAAAAGTGGCATTCGAGCACAGGGCTAAATATGTATTTCTTTACAAAATGTTATAGCGATTTCTTTTTTAAATTCTTTACTACTCTACTACATAAGATGTCTCTCGCAGCAAAGAGAGAGGTGAGGTTTGCCCTCTGAGGTAATTACTAAATTTGGCTACAAAAGATCACAGGATCTACTGAATGTGTCAAACTGACATATTGAGCCTATGACACACAGGGCTCTATTAACCACGTCCGTTTTACAATGGGGTAATACATAAATTGGCCTATATTGGCCTCGCTCTGCGCACAATGGTATTATAGAAGCCTTATCGTCCCGTGTTGAACGCAAACACGTATGGCATACGGCGTTCCTGAATATTTTAGCATTGTGGGAGTGTCCATATGTTAATTATTTTCGCTTTGCGCAATTTGCTATTAAGCCCCTTGACTCAGCACATAACGATTTGACGTGGGTCTCAGCACCTCATAAACGCAAAAACTAATGTTTGATTTCACACGAACGCGCAGTTGGTACAAATGCACGTGCATGGGAAGTTTGGGAACACATGAACACACACGCTACTCCACGTCCTGACGTCAGTCAATCACTGTCACAGTTTAAATACCAACACTCTCACATGTCCAGCCTGAGAGAGAACAATGGAGTATATACTTGGCAGAGAGTACGAGAGACGCCGCCGCCGTTCTGAGAGGGTCTACAGACAACGAAGGAATTACTTAGGACTGACAGGTATATGCCTATATAGGCTATAGGCCATAGCCTTCTTCTTATTCTTTCTTCTTTGTTATTTGGTAAATAATAGAACTTCATGAAGGCTGTGTGTGCGCACGTGTGTGTGTGTGTGTGTGTATGTGTATATATATTTTAAAAAAAAATAGGCCTATATTGTTATTATCTCACAGAGACGCAATGCAGAGCTGAGCTGCGCCTCTCCCGTCAGGCAGTAACCAACATTTGCCATTTGGTCAGCCACGACATCGAGCCCGATGTCACCTGTCCCTTTACTTTGCCAGTTGCTGTTAAAGTCAGTGTTGCACTATATTTGTATGCTGGTCATTCCAAACTCACCTCAGCTCACTTGGAGGAATGTCACAACCTTCCGTAAGTCTGGCTATACATGCGGTCACGAAAAGCCTCCTCCGACACGCCCGTGAGTTCATCACGTTTCCCACAACACCTGCAAGCCAACATAGGGTGAAACAGGAATTCCTGGACAAGTATGGGTTCCCTGGAGTTCTGGGTGCCATAGATTGCACGCACATCCAGATTCGGGCTCCGGATGTGAACAGTGTAGCCTATGTGAACCGTAAGGGAACCCATTCCATCAATGTCCAGGTAGTTTGCGATGCATTTCAATACATCACACATGTATGTGCAAACTTTCCTGGATCAAGCCATGACACCTACATCATGGATAACTCTGTCATACCTACAATCTTCGGGAGGGACCCCCCTCCTGACGGGTGGTTGTTAGGCGACAATGGTTATCCTCAAAAAACCTGGCTGATGGTGCCATATCAGGGGCCAACAACGGTGCGTGAGTTTTCTTTTAATAGAAAACACTCACGGGCGCGTGTGGTAATCGAGCGAACATTTGGCGTGCTCAAAAAGCGATTCGGCTGCTTGGACAGGTCAGGTGGAGTCTTGCAATACACCCCTCAAAAAGTAGCATCATTCTTTGCCGTATGCTGTGTTTTTGCACAACATATGCCTGCGTCATAGACTGGTGCTAGAAGGCTTTGATGAGGAGAGGTGGTTGGATCATTACCGGAGAGAGCAGGCAGAGCTGCATGTACCAGCTCCAAATGATGAGAATATAGTCCAGCGGGCAAACGCAAAGGCAGCGAGGGACCAGGTGGCAGATGATCTGGTGCGACGCGGTCGCCGTTAGTTGCCTGGTAAGCAAACTACAAACAGATTATTATTATTGATAATTATTTTTCTTAGCCTATCGTAATTTTGATTTATTTCAGACGGGAGACGCCAGCTCACAGTATGTAGCCTCCACATACTGGCACGCATTCCGTGCGTATATGGCCCTTTAGGCCTACACTCATTCCTGCAGGAACTTCAACAAGCATTCAGGTGTTTATTGCACTTTTTATTCACTCATTTTGTCATTTTTAGTTTTTATGTTTGGCAATTTTTTTTTTGAATAGATTAAAAGTGGTTAGCTTGTTTAAGGTGACTTTATTTGGATTTCGGGAATAAGAGTGACATTTAAGTTTGGAAGCACTTTGTAGTTTGAAGTACTGTGGACATTTGGGTCCAATTGCTAAATGTAAGTACACCCCAGCTGTACCTGATAACAAGCTGTCAAACTCCCAAAGAAGCGTGGACCACGCTGAAAGCCCATTTTGAGAGAGATACATTGGCAAATAAACTGTTCCTGAAGAAAAGATATTTCAGATGTGAAATGAAGGCTGGAGAGGCTTTAACTGACCATTTAAAACAAATGAAGGAGCTGACTGATCAGCTATCAGCAATTGGATCTGTAATTGAAGAGGAAGACCAAATTGTAACACTGACGTTTGTTCAGCAAGCATTAATAAATGAAGAGCAAAAGCGAGTGAATGCTAATGATTTCAGTGGTGCTATGTCAGGAGGTGCATCAGCATCAGCCATGTCATCACAATTTCGGGGAAATGTGCAGGATAGCTCCAAGACAGTGGGAGCAGTGGACAGAAGCACGTGGAGATGTTACAAATGTGGGAAAGAAGGCCACTTAAAACGTGATTGTCCGACCTTGAAAAATAAACCAAAAAAGAAAATCCACAAGGCCAAGAACATGATGTGTGAGGATGAAGAA
Source organism: Protomyctophum bolini (assembly GCF_963924005.1). Lineage (NCBI taxonomy): Eukaryota > Metazoa > Chordata > Actinopteri > Myctophiformes > Myctophidae > Protomyctophum > Protomyctophum bolini. The sequence continues at coordinate 46,457,562 of NC_137869.1, read as the reverse complement.
GATTCCTCTGAAAGTGCCTTCGTGATCAGAGAGGCAAACAGTGACAGACCACAGCAGGCTGAATGGTTAATTGATTCTGGAGCATCAAAACACATGACGTGTGATAAAGAAATTCTTCAAGAATACCAGCAATTCACAAAAGCACAGTCTGTGAAACTGGGTGACGGAAGGATGGTTGACGCCCTAGGAATCGCACAATCGCAAAATGTACGCCGAACGCTGCCTGAATTCTAAAAAGAAAAATGTGAAAAAGAGTTCCAGTGAAATAATTGTAAACAAACTAAAAGAGTTCCAGTGAAAACAATGTAAAAGAAAAAAGTTTTTTTTTGTTGTTTGACATTATTTGTGAAGAAGAGCACAGCTCTGTAGTATTATTTAAAGGGACTTAATGCTATTGAAAACTTAAGTGGGAGTGTTGTAACATGCAGTAGTTTTCCAATAGTTTCTCCAATAGATGGCACTGTTGTACTGTTGATTCTTTCCACCTCTGCAGACTACTTGTAAAACAAGAGAAGCGTCACTTCCTGTATTCTAGTGTTATTGCTGACTCATATGTATGTGCGTGCTTGTGAATAAAGCTCTGATACCAAACAATAGAAAACGCCCTAAACACGCCCATGACTAATTCAAGGCCGTTTTGCGCACTCCACGGGGTGTCGAAAGCGCTTCTTAACATGCTTAAAATTGCTATATGACTTACCACACGGCCCCAGCTCATAATACTGTAATCTTATGTCATATTATTGGAAGTGCTTAATGGGGCCCACAGTGTGGCTTGCCCCAGTAGGCTACCTTCACATTCAGTAGATCCTGTGATCTTCTGTGGCCAGATGTAATTTATTGAAGTCTAGTAGGACTACAGTAAATAATAAAATTTTAAAAAATGGTATAACATTTTGTAAAGAAATACATATTTAGCCCCATGCTCGAATGCCCCCGCCCCCTGTCATAAACAGCTACAAATCTTTTACTTTCTCTAATAACCTAAAACATGAACCGTGGTTGAAAAAAACTAAAGTTGTCCTTTAAGTAAAACTAACAACAAGCAATATATAACTACTTTTTCAGTGGAAAACAAAAAACAAACAATTTCAACTTGTGCAACTATGGCAAGAACAACTAGGCCTACATTGTAGTAAAATATGTCCTTTAAGTAAACTAGCAATATATAAATACCTTTTCAGTGGAAAACAAAAAACAAACAATTCCAACTTGTGCAACTATGGCAAGAACAACTATATTGTAGTAAAATATCTAGATATTTCTCTTTTCTGCGGTAATGCGGTTGTGGACATAGAATTTGACAGCCAGCCAATCTCTGTATTTAAGATCCAATGGCTCAGCTTGTAAACATTTTTCACACTCCCTCTTTCCTGGGAAACGCAATGAGTTGATAAACCTTATCATGTGCCTCTCCACTGCTTGGATCTCTTTGGTCATCCACGGCCTCTTCTTTTTGGCAGCTTTGAGGCCTGAATATGAAATGGATTACAAATTGCAGAATAATGTTTCTGTTACTTGTTTTTAATGCATTCGTTTTGTTTTACAACTTGTGTTCCTTCATCCTATCTCCCCCCGTTATGTTACGTTATGCTTCTTCCTCTCTCTCCCCCCGTTATGCTATGTTATGTTGAAGAAAAACCCAATACAAATTTTAATTAAAAATACTGATTTAGTTAGCCATAAGAAAACACCTGAACATACCTGCCATTCCTGATGTAGTCACAGTATCCTTTCCATCTCCGCATTCATTGGCAGCTTTGCGGCCTGAATAATATAAAATGGAATACAAATCATTCACAGAATAATGAAAATACAGACGATATTTATAATTCTTAGTAGTGTGCAGTTATTCAGTTCCTGAGTCTGCTGACTGACCTTCAGAGGACTGCATTGAAGGCATCACCACCCCCCCCTCTGGGTGGTGACATCTCCGGCATCTCTTCTGTAACTCGGTTCTCTCTGGTCTTCCACATCCTCTTTTTGGCAGCTTTGCGGCCTGAATAATTCACAGAATAATGAAAATACAGATGAAATGTATAATTCTAGTACTGTGCAGTTATTCATTTCTTGAGTCTGCTGACTGACCTTCAGAGGACTGCCTTGAAGGCATCACCACCCCCCCTCTGGATAGTGACATCACTGTACTCTCTGGCATCTCTTCTGCAACTCGGTTCTCCTCTTCAGTGTACAACCTCGTCTTTTTGGCAGCTTTGCGGCCTGAATAATATACAGATATGTATAATTATAGTACTGTGCAGTTATTAATTTCCTGAGTCTGCTGACTGACCTTCAGAGGACTGCCTTGAAGGCATCATCACTGCACTCTTCGGCATCTCCTCTGTAACTCTGTTCTCTACAGGAACTGTAAAGTAGTTGCCAAGCATTAAACTCATTGTTAACATGCATAACATATCTCCTATTTCTCCTCTCTCCTTCTGTTCTCTCTCCTTCTCATGTCTACACCCCAAACCCTAAATTATATTTACATTTATTTAAACGTTTTATTTTTGAGCAAATTATTTTGGTTTTAGGTGGACAAATCAATGTACTTAGAGGTAAGTACATTACAGGGGAAATAAACTTACATTTCTTCACAGGACAGACACTATAAAAGGTTTAGCATTTAAATCACTAACATAAATAAATCAATGCATCAAAATAACAGTATCCCTCTCTTTTTCTTGTTTGTTTATGTTCATAAAAATACACCATAGAAACATTATGAGCTACTTTCTGTCAAGAAATGTCCTACATTTTAAGTGTGAGAGTTAGGAAGTGCTTGTTTTCAATAACAACATTTTGCTGCCTCCTGCATTATGTGACATTTAGGTCACATTCTCACCAGAGAGCTTTGCTGCGATTAAAACGCATCCTGCTGCGCATTGTCAGAAAGTGCGCTTCGTTTGGCAGGTGTGAAGGCTCATTCGAATCCTAATGCGCAGCAAAGAACCGCATTTTACTCCGAGCAAAAACGGGGGTTTCGCTTCGCTTCCAATCGCACTTGATTACGATTCGGTGTAGGTGTGAATGCAATCCGCAGTAAATAAAGGAAATGAAGCAAACAATGTGGCGGGTGAGGAGCTAGTGAACACAGTTGGAGACGGAGAAGGCATATTTTACGCAGCGCAAAGATGTCCCGTTACCGTGGATAGACGTGGTCGAATGAGGAGAGTGGAGACTGAAGCCCTGATCGAAATGAGGACGAGTAGGTACATTAATCAATTGCTTAAGAAAACACAAACACTGCAGTGCAGTGTAATAGTATTATAGCCTACAGAATATTCTGTCTGTCTGTGCGTGCCGTAAACATGGAGTGCTGTCACTGCGTGGGGACTAGTGGGGGGTAGGAACTTTCATCTCGATAAACTTGTAAACATTTTGCGCTGCTGTCTGTGTTATATCAGTGCGGCTCAGCGCTGTGCCTCCATGCCTTTTAATACTCTATGCTCCATGCCCAAAAGAACAGTGCGTGGCTGCGTGCTTATAGTGAGAGAGCGAGAGAGGGGGGGGGGGGCAGTCCCAGACGGCACGACACATAATGCACGTTATGAGTATAATTGTATCACCATAGATTTATCATTTCACTGTGTATAGGCTAGTTTATGAATGTAACACATTGATAAAGGTCCCCCCTGCTGCGTTTCCAATTGCTGCGGATCATGACAGTGTGAAGGCAAACCGTAGCCAATTAAATATGCAAGAATCCCATTTCTCCTCCCATACGCATTCGAGTCTACCGAAGTATTAGGTGAGAATGCGACCTTAGAAACAGGACGGTTGAGTGATTTCCAACGAGCGCTTCCAAACTCCAACACTCCATGCTGCGCAATGTTTTGCCACTCAGTCTAGATGAGGGGGGCGTGTCCTGATGGGAAAATCATGCATGTGCATACTCTCTATTATTCAACACAGTCTGGAGGTGGTGGTATAGTATGGGTGTTAATTGGGCCTGTTGGCAGAGAGGCTGAACATTATCCACTATCAACAACAGCACAAACATCGCTCATATGGGTCTGGACTTTGAACATGCTACTGTGAGCAAATGTCCTTTCAGTGGAAGGGTTTTTAAACTATATAGATATGGGAGAATATTAATACTAGGCTATAGGAAAATATGAATGTCCATTCAGGGTGAAGTGTTGAGAATTTATTAAGAAGAATCATGCAAGATTCAACATTCAGAGCATAGGAACAGACCTCTGATGAGCATATGAATTTCATTCTGATTCATTTATGCTGTAATATTCGTTATCTAATTGCTGGGTGGCCCTGCTTTTTCCCGCCCCCGCACCCTCTAATCCCTCCAAACACGGTGCTTGCACTCTTGTACACATCGAAAAGCCACATATTCAGAACACCCACACTCATCTCTTGGAACATTGTGGAATCATCATTTTTTGCAACATAGGCTTTAGAAACGTACAGATCTTGATCTGTACGTTTCATTTTCTTTTTGCAGCAGAAAGCTGTCCAGAAATATTGGGGGACGTTGACTCGTTTCTCCTCAGCCTGACCACTTCCCTCTGACCCCAGCCAGCTCTCTCCTGGCACTACCCCGGTCACCTAGTAGGCCTTTTCATCGCATTGTTTAATTCCACGCTCGTCTTTAAAAACATGGTCCTCAACCTTGCTCCATGCGTCATTCGCTTTACTTAATTGCGGTGCTGCATTTGTGAGCGTGAAGGTGGCTTCTTTCCCCTCCTTGCTTGTAGCAGCGGTCTTCGGGTTCAGGTGGCCTCTGGTGTAAATATCTAGCTCTTTTTTACGTCGTTTTTCGATGTCGTTTCGATAGTCGTCCTCCACTGCCTGATGGTTACTTTTGAATCCTTTCCTGGGTCGGACCATCTGTTCCCCTGTGTCCTTGTTGTCAAGCTGTAAAATGAGTATAAATTATAGTTTGTCACTGGTGTAGGCCTACATCAGATATAATCTCAGATATAATCTCTGTCAAATATATACAAAAGTAAATAAGGAATAAGCCAATCACTCAAAATGTCACAAAATACCAACAGATCGAAAGACCTTTCTAAATAGAAGAAACTTTCAGTGCTTTTTCCACCACTGTAATAGGCCCCCTCCTTTTCCCCCTCTACACTAAATCTATTTGCTGAAAATAGACAATCTACAAGCTCATAATAACAAAAAAAAACATTGCATGGATGCACCTGGGACGTATCCTCAGTGATGTATCCTGAGGTCAACAGGGTTTCGGGTCTCGCAACATCATACCCCTCACTCAGGCGACCCAGCCGGGGTTGATCAAATCCCGACTTACGTCCCAGTAGCTACCCTCAATCAGTCCCATTAGGGAAAAACCAGGGGCACACAATCCGTTGGAACTACTCCAGAACTACTCTGCCAGGGCTTGGAGGTACACTTCTGGCACATGGAGGGACTAGGCTCTGTGGGTTGTCTCCTGTCCGGAGCCCCTCCTACGTCTCACCAGGTCCACTCCTGCTCTCACCAGAGCGAGGACCTGTGCGTTGCACCAGAGTCCCAGCACCAGACAGTTCATTCAGGAGTGGTGGGCAATGGTTCCGCAGGGTCATTGTATTTGTATATGTATTGTATTTATTTATTCAGCACAGTATAAAAAAACAACACAGTGAACATATAAATATGAGAAGGGTAAGGTGCTAGGCTGAGGCAAAAAAGCCCAATGGGCTTATACGAGGCCTCTACCTATAAATTAAAATGAAACATTGTAGAATATCCAGAAAACATGATTGCAGTATATAAAACATAAACAAAACAAAACAAAAACACAACAAGAACATGATTAAAACTTTTGGTTATTTACATGATTAGAGAAAATAATAGATGATACAAAGAAATATAATTAGGTGATCTGGTCAATTAAGTGGGTCCTAAACTTATGTTTGAATTTTTTTAATGAAGTAGAATTTGATGAGATTGCTGTATAGGTGTTCCATAGCTGGGGCCCCCTGTATCTGATGGAGAACTGACACAGAGCAGTACGGAACTTTGGGAGATGTAAATGATTTGACTGTCTCGTATTGAAGTGGTGCACATCACTGTTGAACTGGAAAAAGTCTTTACATGGCAAAGGAAATTAAACTGGTTGGAACAATACTTTGAAAATAAAGTTGCAGGTTTGGTATGTATTTAAATTAAAGATTGGTAAAATATTGAGTTGTTTAAAAAGAGGGGCAGAATGAGCAGACCACCCATATGGAAAAAAAAAGTAGAAGAAACATATATGTTGTCCTGTTGCCTCCAATAGTAAGTATTTACATTTTTTATGTATGTCATTTACATGTATGTCATGTAAAGTACATACTAGATTTTATATGTGAACTCTTGAAAGTGGCACCTTTCATACAATCCTCATATAAGACAATAAAGTGAATCATGTATGAATCAAGTAAACAACATGTATGTGATCTATGAGGTAAGTACATGGCAAACTGTATTTTCCTTACATGTTCCATACAATGTTTGTAGTTTTAAATTATATGAGATATATCCTTTCCATGTATAAAAAAAATACCATTATAGTATGTATTTTATAGTTTGTAACCATTTAATTTACAAGAAAAGTATGCTTCTTTTATATGATTTTTATAACATTGTTATATGTCAGCCAATACATTATACCTTATAGTTATTAAAAAAACATATGTTTTATCTATGACTATATATAAGTTTTTATATGTGAAGTGTATGATAGGTATAAAAAACATATGCGCTATAGACCCCTGGGAGATAGTTGCTGAGACAGAGCACCACACCTACTATACCATCAACTCCCAATTCTTCCTGCATCACTTGCCGCACCCAAGCTGTGCTACTCATGCGCTGAGTTGCCAGTGCCCAGGATCGAACCCACGAACTTGTGGTCTTAAGGCGAGAGCTCTACCGACTGAGCTACCCAGACACATCCTGACATATGTGAAGTGTTTGATATGCTCTCTTTATTTAGTTTTTTTTAGAAGATTCTTATAAGTTACCATAGCAGTATAAAATAAAATGCATTGGGAGGGACATGAGGGGACATTGGTGGTGACACTGGCTGGGGGGGCACTGGCTGGGGGGGGGGGGCACTGGTTGGGGGGGCACTGGGGGCTTGTGTCACACTGGGGGGTTACTGGCTGGGGAGGACACTGGCTGGGGGCACTGGGGGGGGAATCACACTGGGGGGACACTGGCTGGGGAGGACACTGGCTGGGGGGGCATCACACTGGGGAGGACACTGGCTGGGGGCACTAGGGGGGGAATCACACTGGGGGGACACTGGCTGGGGAGGACACTGGCTGGGGGGGGGGCATCACACTGGGGAGGACACTGGCTGGGGGGGGCACTGGGTGGGGGGATCTTAAATAATGTAGGAGTCATAAAATGTATAAGGGAACATGTTATTTCATTGTAAGATTAGGTTTTGTTTAATTTGGATGTCTCTGTGACATACATGGCCTGTATTGTATGGTTTCTATACAATATCCTATCAGATTTTAGTTTCACTGATGTTTGCCCAACTCTACAAGTTTGACAACACACAATTACTAAGGATTTTGTATGTGGATTTACTGCAGTAATTATTTATAAGTTCATATATATTTAAATTTATACGAATTTACTAAGAATATTGTATGTGGATTTACCGTCACATATAGTTCTTATATAAGTTACAAAATTATATAGGTTTCACTTTACAAAAATTTACTATGGCTCTATATATGTGCTTTGACTGTTATATATAATTCCTATAAATGACAAAATTATATAAGTTTCACTTTACAAAAACTTACTATGGCTCTTATATGTGCTTTGACTGTTTTATATAGTTCCTATAAATGACAAAATTATATAAGTTTCACTTTACAAAAACTTACTATGGCTCTTATATGTGCTTTGACTGTTTTATATAGTTCCTATAAATGACAAAATTATATAAGTTTCACTTTACAAAAACTTACTATGGATCTTATATGTGCTTTGACTGTTTTATATAGTTCCTATAAATGACAAAATTATATAAGTTTCACTTTACAAAAAAATACTATGGATCTTATATGTGCTTTGACTGTTTTATATAGTTCATATAAATGACAAAATTATATAAGTTTCACTTTACAAAAAAATACTATGGATCTTATATCTGCTTTGACTGTCATATATATTAACTACAAGTTTCATCTAAAACATATACAAATTTAGTATTTTTTTTTCCATATGGGCAATCACTGTATGTGGCAATCCTGCTGTGCAGAATCTTTTTTGCAAAATGTGGAGTTTGTGAAGATGTAGTTTGTGAAGATGTGTATTATAAGTAGCTCCCCAAATGATATTGCAATATATAAGATATGGATAAATTAAGCTATAATAAAGAGTTGGGAGACAGTTTTGATTAACCAGGCTACGGAATTTGCCAATAATGCCAATGGATTTTGATATTTTCTTACAGACATGGCTAATGTGGTTTGTCCAGCTTAGTCTTTCATGGATAATTACACCAAGGAAGGTTGTTGATGTAACCTGAGAAATTGGATCATCTCCTATAGGCAGACAGGTGTTAGAATTAGAATACTTTGGTCATGGTACTGCGGCTCCGCTTGCTGCTTGCATGGCAAGCAGCAAGGCCTCACCGAGGGTTGTTGGGCTTCCTCCTCACGGAGGACACAGGCTGGGGAGCTAACCCATACTGCTCACCCGGTTGCCGTCTACATTCCGGCTGTCACCCGTCTCTCCGGTGGTCACCAGACTATACCTGGTTGTCACATAGTCTAACCATTCCTATGAGTCACTATAAATAGAATAACTATAACAAAAAACATCGCATGGATGCACCTGGGACGTATCCTCAGTGATGTATCCTGAGGTCAACGGGGTTTCGGGTCTCGCAACATCATACCCCTCACTCAGGCGACCCAGCTGGGGTTGATCAAATCCCGACTTACGTCCCAGTAGCTACCCTCAATCAGTCCCACTAGGGCAAAACCAGGGGCACACAATCCGTTGGAACTACTCCAGAACTACTCTGCCAGGGCTGGGAGGTACACTTCTGGCACATGGATGTGATTATGATGCTCACAATGTGAGCTTGTAGATAGTTTATTTGTTTTGCCAAATGTTTCCCCATCACTAGACACTAGAGTTCATGATCAAGTGGTTAAGCAGTTTTAAAAAGACTCACCTGGGGTTACAATTAACTCATGTTACAATGTTAATGTAAAGTAATTAAAGTAATTAAACTAATGTAAAGTTAATGTTACAATTAACTCAGCTTACTACTGTACCTCCTCTTTATGAAATAGTGCTGGCCATCGCTCCTGTAGCTCCTCCACCCTGGGCTGTTTATCCACTATTTCTTGTATCCGTAGGGAAAACGTCATGGCCATTTTTTCTCTGATGATCCTCTCATTGTTCTTTTTTTCACCTCCTTCAGAAGTGACTTGCGCTCGATTTCAAGTTTCTCTTCCGTCGCCCAGACTGGAAAGGATGGCACATGGTTGGCCTCACCACGTCTGGCTCGTTTGACATTCTTTGCTGGATAGGCAGCACCTTCAGGCTTATTCTTCAGGGAATTTATTTCAAACTCAGAGCATTTCTCCTTAACCAGTCCCTTAAAATTAGTGCGCATGTTCTGCAGCTTTGTCTCCAACTTCTTTGACCACCCATAGGCACCATTTAAATTTCCCACGCGGTTGCTCAAGCAGGGGTGCTTCTTGATCAGTGCCTGTGCAGCTTCCAAGTAGTCGTTCCTCCCGGGGTACGGTTTGTACTTGTAGATCTGATCACCCATCTTTTGTAGAATATCTGATAACAACTTGGTAGCGTAAATGAGTCTTCCACCACCTGCCTGATGAGTTGCATTTCCTTTCTCCAACTGCAGTTCAGTACTATTAGAGAAGACTGGAATGGGAAATACTTCTGGCCATTGTTCAGTTCTTAGGGAAACGGACTCTTGTGAGGAAAGACTTGTGACATCAGTCTCAGTAGAATGAGTGGACATGCCGTCACCACGATGCTGGTCCAAACCAGTTGTTGGGTCTTCAGCCACTGCAACGTCATCAGGCAATGTGATTATCTTTATAGTACCAAGATTCTCAAGGTCTCCAGTATTTGTCAATATTACAAATAGACCAAATTCTTGGTCCAGGTATTCAAGCCTGAAGTTCCCACTTATTCCACAAGTGTCCCTCACAGCAACCATAAGATCCTCCATCGTTCCTGGAATCCCATCTTTCAGAACCAACTTCATTCGATGCTCATCACTCAATTGAACCAACAGCTTTGCCGTCTTGTTTTGGGCCATGGTCGACAGATTCTGAGTTGGGGAGAAAAACAATAGTAAACTAGTAATGTTACTTTCATTCATACATGGAGTGTCTGTTCAGTAACAGCGGTCTCTTCATCTCTCCAGGAAACAGAAAATAAGGACACCAATTTTAACCAATCAGGAAAAGTAAGTAATACAGGACACATGATAAACAAGTGAAATTAGCAGTGATTAAACCAATTTCAAACTAACAAGTTGATAAATTCTTTGTGGTACTCTCATGATTAGATGGCATTTGTAATCCATATGAAAATGTATTCTCTGGTCATTTTAGAGCTGGATGGTGACCATTGTTACTGGGGGGGGGATATAATAATAATAATCACAAATCCAATTATATACAGTAATATACTGTATACACACATTTTAAATGTTACATAGCTATACTGTAAGTAATCAATGCAATAGTGCATTTGTTCAGTAACAGGGGTCCCTCCAGCTCTGGTTAAAGAAAAAAAAATTCAGGCTGTAATACCAACGTTAATCAAAGTTCTCTCCTGATTGGATAAAATTGGCATTCAAGCCATGACTTTGACCATGTGATCAAAATATGTAATAACAATAATAACCTTAAACATGTATGTATCGCTTTGGAACCACCATGCGCCTCTCTCCAACAGTGTAGCAAGCCAGTGGGTATGGGTCTTTAAGATGATGGTGTTCTACCAGCTCAATATCCCTAGTAGAGGTCGACTTCATCAGGATAAAGGCTCTGAAATGTTCAGTGTACCAGGATTCAAGCTTTCTGATAATAAAAACTGGTTTGTCTTGGAGAACAATCATCTGGATTATCTCACCAAACTCTGGCATACCAGAAAGCTCCCCAGTTGCAATAATCATGCCATCCCTGTAGTTGAAGCCTTCATAGGTTACATTTTTGGCCATACACAACATATCCACATTGAGGTTATTTGAGGTTATTCTGCCTAACAACATGTGCTATGTCTTCCTTCAGAAGATCAATTGAAAGTGTGGAAACATTTGTAACTTCCAGAGTGCGTGTCAGGGAATTGCACAACTGCAATTGATGCGTTATATGAAACTGATGCCTCTGTGCCAATGATAAGAGGATATTCTTGTAGCAGTTTGTTTGCCGCACAACCCTTTTGAAGAAGCTATGTTTCGCCTCGAATCTCATTGTCCATAGAGCAACCAGGGGACCAAACTCCTGTATTAGCTCAGGATAATGCTCCAAAAAGTGGTGTTTGGGCAAAAGTTTGACATCAGGGAAAACCTCTTGGAATAGTACCCTATGTTCAGATATCTTAAACTGCTTGTAAGCTATAGATTAATTGGTGTGAGTAGGTGCAACGGCGAGGTCTACAATGTCTTTCAAGTTATTTAGAATTCCCCACGCAGGTTCCCCGACAGGCACTCTGGTTCCAATCAAAAAAGGTAAAAACCTCAGCAGACTCCAGTTTTCATGGGCATTACCTCCTATTGTTTTCCTTTTGGAAAATGTGAGGGGTAATGCATGGGGACAATTTGTTTTGTCATTCCATTTAAAAGAAAATGTTTTAATTTTCTCATTCAAGTAGGCCAATGTTAAATATTTTTTAGATATTAACACAGTCAAGCACAATGATATCTCTCTCGGCACAATTCCCTCAAAAAGGTCGTGCATAATATCAGGGGGGAAACCAGTCGTTACATTGAAGTGAGACAGCTTATCTGATATTACACAAGCACGTTTTACACCATAATGATTATCCAAGTTATTTTGCCTGATAGCCTCTAGATGTGCAGCATGAATTGGCTCTGTTCTCCGAGTGAATGTTCCTGATGAAACTTGTGTAGTCTGAATTTCTGTCTTTGTTGCTGTACAAAATCTGCACATATAGTGGCCTGAGAAGTTCTCCACAAACCCTGCAATGCTATGTGCACCAAGGTTATCTGCAGCAATACACTGAACAGTGCCCTTTATCGTCTTTCCCAGTTTAGAGATGAAAACACCATGAGTCTCCAAAATGACAAGGTCATCTAACAAAGGCTCCAAAACCTTTCCATAGCCGTAGTTTTTAACATCCTCGCTATAGATCAAGGCACATACATATATGGCCGACAGGGATGAGTTGGAGCCTGGAGGTAAATTACCTAAGGTCCAATAAACTCCCAATACTTTGTGTATTTTCTTTGATGTGCCAAGAGGGTTACAAATTTCATAGTCGTCCGTAAAAAGTAACAATGAAATGGCAGTCTCAGACAATAGTGCATTCTGTTGGCAATTAAGGGAATCAAAAAAGCTTGTGTATTTCAGTTGATCACCTGCTCTGTAATTAGATTTCAAATTGATTGTTTTGTCAAGTATTGAGTCACATTCCAGAATCTGCTGCAAAGATTTAAGTATGGGAATGTACTGAAATGATCTTTTAGCTTTGGCGTCTAGCACATACTCTAAAGGTTCGACAACATCAAAATGTTTTTTGTAGTATGCCTTCTGTTTCCATACAGTGGAGAGGGGACCTCCGATTGCTGTTGGAATGGGGTGTGACGTGCAGAGAACATAAGCCAATTCCTGCACAATAGCTGCATCAACAACACAATTATGTTTCTGCAATAGCAGAGTTATTTTTTGATAGGCTACAGGGACTGAAACCGTACTTAACAAATACTGTAGATCCTGCAAGAGCTCATCAATAGCCACACCAGGGACAAGATTGACATGCTCCAATTTCAATAAAACTGAGGCAAATTTTCGCTCTATAGTAGTGGACACATCTTCAATATTTTGGGCTTCATGGACAGAAGCATTGGACTCATCATCCGAAATAGGCTCCTGCAAATCATTGCCAACAATTGAATCTTCAGAGGGATGACTAGGGTCTGGCCTCAAACTCTGAGCAATGCAAGGCTTTAAATCATTTATAGAACATTTGTTGTGTTTTCTGTACTTATGAGACTTGAAGGATCCAGAAATATTTGTCTTATATTGACACCCTTGAAAAATACATGTAACAGTTTCAAGTTTTTGCAAATGCTGTGCAAGTGATACAAATACTCTTTCAAAGTTGTGCTGTCTTTATATTCACACAAAAGGCATGACAAATACTCTTTCAAAGTTGTGCTGTCTTTATATTCACACAAAAGGCATGACAAAGTTCTCTGTTCAGTATTTTCAGTGGTAAGTCGACTGTGATTCCTTGACAAATGAGACTTCAGGGAATTCCAGGATCTATAGGAGCAAGGGCAGGTTGCATATGTGCATGGGTACTTATTGCCACGTCCAAACTGTATATGATCAAGTCTGTAATGCTTGAGAAGCTCCGACCTTCTTGATTTGGTAACACCACAGTCTTTGCATCTCCACTCCGGCATTCAACACTTACTAAGCAGCCAAGTGGTCAGTTGTCCAGAATGTGGGCCTCACAGTGGAGAGTCTGACTTGCAGAGGGCCAGGGTCAGTCCGTCCAGAACAGCATGTGGGCCTACAGACAGAAATAGGCACAAGACGTTTGTGAGCTTGTAGATCGGCTAATTTCAGCACATGGAAATATGCAGGCTGAGACTTTCAGAAACTTTTCCCTTCACAATAAAAGCACATCAGCTTTCACATGCGGTTTCATAAAGAAAAGACAGGAGCAAAGTGGGCAAGGATTATGAATTCGGTGGCATTTCACATTGTAAAACGGTGGTGCACATAAACATTGTGGACACCTCAATGTTATCCTTATTGGCCATGTTGAGGTTGAACATGCCCATGCAGAAGGTAAGAGGTGTGTCTCATTTCTGTTTCATATAGCCAAATAAAAAATGCACTATTAGGTTAATTAATTATAATAATCATGCCAAGGCCAGGTAGCTTATAGTGTGTGAGAAATATTCCATGTTATGTGCTTAATGTAAGGCGTTTATGTTTCAGCCAAGAAATCCTTTGCTAACCCTTGTGATAACTTATCACCAATATATAAATAGTAATACATGACCTTCACCATCAGTGATAAGGTCGTGTATTTAGTCTGGAGCCCTGTCTGCAAGCCTCGAACAAAGCCAACTTGGATCGTGACAACACAACATGTTGGGCCAATGTGACATTAGTTTGGCATATGACATTAGTGTGGCATTAGTTTTGCACTAAAATACTCCTTGGGCTATATTTGGACCCCCAGTTTGACATGCATTAGTCTATACGGACCCCCATTTAATGGCATTTCTATCTCTGGGACCCCTAATGTATATTGTAAAATCAACGTTAATTGAACTCTGAGAGTGTACAAATGAAACCTAATTGAACATTAAATTCCCATTAATGGGATGAAATGGAATGACAATGAATGGATGATGTTAAGAGCGCCGCTCACTTCATACGGGTGTGATTTTTTTTAAACAGGCCAGCTTGTTTCTGAAAGCAACAGGTCCAAATGCAATAAAAATAAAATGTTTTGGTATGGTTTACAATAAACAGGGTCAGTTTACTTTAACATCCTCTCCTTTATTCAACAGTTGAGCTGCATGTTCTTTTTTATACATTTATTTACACGCACAAACACAGACACACACACGCGCGGGCAAATAAATTATGTACACGCTTAAATGTACTCGCACGCATGCACGCACACAAGCGAGAGAAACAGACACCCCGTGTCACTGTCCACACCAGTTGACAGTAACGAGACGCTAACGTTGCTAACTGCCGTATTAGCACTTGCAGGCTTGCAGCTAGCCCTGGACCGGGGCTAGCTCGCAGCTAAACGCTAAGGCTAACGCAAACGCTAATACTAATATTCTCATAACTACCCTCTTCTGCAAGAAGTAGGCTATAGGCTACAAAGTATACATAAGCATGAGATTCATATGTTGCAGAACTTAAAGCTCACAACGAGGGGCGGCATGATGCATTGTGAATTCATGAGTTTGACTTTGGAGATTATATTCGGGGTGCAACACTGCTGAATGTCAAATATTTGCTCGTTAATAGATTACACCTGCTGCCTGCACAGCGCTAAACATGTTGCCTAATCTGCAGCTAGTTAACAAGAGAAATTGCACATACTGTAGGCTACTATACAGGCCGTTTATCGAGGAATATGGACAGTAAACGATGGGGGTCTACCTGGGGTCTCTCAATGCAAAGCCGGTTTGAAGTTACACAAAGGCTTTGCCCGCCGTAACATTTTGGCTGCTTGCTTGCAAAGAATATAATTTAGAGAGCAAGTTGAAGCATGGATAGCAACTTCAGAATGTTTAATTTCCACCCAAGAAGACGAAGCACTTTGACGAGGTGAGTCCATGCTGGCTGTTGTTCTGTGCACCTCGCAGAGGGACCTGCCTGGCTGTGCTGCCTATCTTAGACATAGCCTATAATCTATTCTACACTACACCATTATAGTAACAATAATGCAGATCATCCGTTTTTTTCTTGTCTTTCCAGATTGGTAAATCACCATAATGTATATCTGTTCTCCAAAAATAGCTCATCTACAAGCAGATCGGCTATTTTCGGAGAAGAGATTTATAGACATTATGTGCAAATATAAAATAGCTGTGATACTTAATGTAAGTGGTTGGTGAAATAAACCATTAACACTGGTTAGTTTGGAGGGGGCGAGGGGACTATGACATCACCTCTCAGGAAAGAGACGGCATTCACTGTACACATGGAGACAACAAAGTCGCGTCCAAACTTTCCCACTCTGGGAGGTGGTTTCAAAATTAGGCGGTCAAGTCCCCAAAAACGCCGTCTCCGCGTGGCAGAAAGGGCAGATCGGCTAAATACTTGCCCGGGTAACGCAGAATACGTCCTGGTCTGGACAGCCTGTCAAGCTTTGAGATGCACAGCGTCAATGCGTGACAGAGAATAAGCAAGTCCTTTTTACTATCATTAGCCTACCGGCATATTTATTTGTATCATACAGCCTCTGGCTGTTGTTTTCATTCCAGCGGCATATTCTGGCGCTCTCCAGCATAGAACGTAATGACATAAAGTCCTGTGCGTAAACCTTGTACACAGCATACAATACAACACAGTACATAAACAGAGTAAGTATTCAGTCAACTTAACACAGCCCCTTAGAAGAGTATATTTCTGAACCATACTTTTCATTATTAAAAATAATAATAATAATAAATTGTGGAGAAGCATGAGCTTCACTCCAAAACAACTAAGCGGTTTCTACAGAAAGTGTCTGATTTCATCTTCCTGATTTAAGCCCCTCTGTATCATGGTTTGAAGAGTATGCATTTCTCTTTATAATAAAAGGTTATCAATGTTACCTCCCCTTCTTGGAGCTTTAACATGTTCTATACCGAAGCGCCAGATTAGTTGAAACCGGTTCCTGCTCATTGTTTTGCTGAAGTATGGTGTCTCTACAATCTCCTCTGTAGACCAATACATAGCCAGCTCAGGTTTGCATACAATACGTGTGAGGAAATAGAGCCCGAGGAAGACTTTGAATTCCTTCAGGTCCATTGGACTCCAAACTGGAGCCCTGGAATGTGGCAGGACATCTTCACCGAAAGCATCAATGCACTACTGAGCATACAGGTTGGTCTGGTTTGTCAGCAGTTCATCTGTCAGAAACAGTTCAAAGAAGTCTGAAGGCTGACCCGACTGAATATCTGCGGCTGCAGGTCCCGGCACAGCGCTGAATGCAATGTCCTGTGGGTACCGGCCCTCAGTCACATCCTTCCAACCAGGATCTTCTGGAAGCTTTGCTCCAGGCCTGCCACGCTCTGGAACTATAGAAAAAAAAAAAAAAAACTAAATGAATTACTATAAAAATACACGTCTTTTGCTGTTTTCTGTGTTTTAGCTCTACAGTGTATTGAGCTTTTGATTTTCTGTGCAGCACTTGTAAAAGTTGTAAAATGTGCTATAAAAGTTAAGGCTAAGCTTGAGAAAAAAATATATATTTGTCTTACCTTGATATATTTGTCATATTTATTACGTAATCGCCAAGTCACAATTATATTCAAATAATCAAAATATTTATTTCATGATTGTATGCTTGTCTAAACTACCTCCCCCTGGCCAGCCGGGGCGCCTGATGGAGGGGAAAAGAACTGGTCGGAATAACGTGTTCCTTCCACGAGCTACGTCCGGCCGGTGAAACTCTCCCCTGTCAGGTGAAAAGAATCAGCTTGGACTACTCATGCATAGAAGGAAGCATGAGGTCAGTCCGCTGCCCCCCCCTCCCCCCCCCCCCCCCCCCCCAGGTTGGCAGAGGAAGTGTAGCACCGAGGATTGCATTAGATAATTGACAAAAATAATAATTGTGTACTTGTCATCGCTTCCATACGACTGGAACTATGCACAAAAACAAATTTCACCAACGTTTACTATGATCACAAATCCATGATGAAAAATGCTCATACGTACATTCTCAAATATTTTCGAAAAATAGTGGATATGGCTGAACTAAGCTTGCCAAAGTGTCACATTGTGGTGCACGTTGAATGGTATTGTTACTTTTTATAAAGTTAGTAAATCTGTGATGTCAGTTATTTATTTGTCATGGAAAGGGGCGTAAAGGGGCGGGCCTGAGCCCTCACTGACTTACCTATTTCAAATGGGACAGCCCTCAAGCCCTGGCAGACTTCACATGGTGCAGCTGAGTCAGTGAGTCAGTCAGGGAGCGGATTGGAATTGTGAGTGTGTGTTCTGAAAGTTTTAGCTCCAGTTGTAGTTTTCTACTCTCTTTGTTGTAGTGTACAGATAGACACGTTGAGCCTTTTATGTTTAAAGTTGATCAAATAAGTAAAGGAGGGAGGGAGGATATACTATTTGGCGTTGCACTGTGGCGACATGGACATAAGGGCTACGCAAGCGTAGCCCTTATGTCCAAGAAAAAAATCTTCCTCGGGAAAAGAATATTAAAGAACCTTGATACAAGCTCCAAATATCAGCCTGGACAGCGATAGAAGATGGACCACCTCGGCAGTACGTTTGAATAACAGACCACACAACAAATAAGGTAATATAGAATCCATTTAAAATGCTTCTATCTTTGGTTGTACTTCACATCATTTTTAAGTGTTTTGCCCAAACAGTGTCACTGACACTGCAATCATGTAATATGTTGTAATAAGTCATGAGCTGAAGTGCTGTCACGGTGGTTCTTGACATGGCTGTGCTGTGGCATCGACACCACACAAAGCCAGTGTGCGTGTGTCTACGATGTGTAGCCATCCCTGATCCGTTACTACATGTGACGGCCACAATACTGGGTTTTAAGCTGAAAGCCACACACACACACACACCACCTCTCATCGCCACAAAACGTGCATTGTTTATTTCCCAGTCTCACCAAGGACTCATTTTTTTGGTGAACTATCACTTTAACCAGAGATCATGCTTTCCAGAAGTGAATAAATACCACACATAGAAACAACTTAAGTGTTAGCAATATTGGTGTAAATCATATATTCGCTGAACAAAAATGTTAATGGAGTATTATAGTAATAACGATGAGTATTCCTTTGTTGTTTGTTTTATTGTCCCGCTGGTATAGTGTTGTTGTCTTTGTGAAAGTAGCTGTTACATAAATACATAACGTTGACTTACTTATTTTCCATTATCAGTTGTGTGACTTATTTTCCATTATCAGCTGTGTGACTATATTGCATTTCTGGATGAGTGATAGACTTATTTTCACTTTTATTTGGACATGTAGGATTTAGTAGCATATTTTATTTCATGTGTTTGTCCTGACAGGGTTGAGTCTAGAGGCACTGCTCTCATGCATATTCATTAGCTCAGTTGTGGTGTCATGTGACTGTACAGTTTATGTATGAGGTTGGTGTCTACAGCCAATCAAATATAGGCTTCTTTCAAATGTGATAGCACAAACATAAATAATCACTATTAATTGAGATAATAAGAGTTATTTTGTCATCATTCCATTTTGAAAAATTACACCAAGTGTGATTAAGCTGCTATTCTGCTACTCTATGTGTAGGCCTATATTTAAAAATCACACCTGTGTGAAGTGAGGGGCACTCTTATCATCGTACATCATCATGACTTGAAATAGACACTATGCAGATTTGCTCAGACATGACGCAAAATTCTCAGTTCATTGTCAATGAGAATTTCATGTTTGTGTAAGTCAAAAATCACACCCATGTGAAGTGAGGGGCACTCTTATCATCTTATTCTTGCCAATCATAGTCTTTTAATGCGAAACAGAAGGCACTGGAGCAGCTCAGACAATTTAGGCCCTTAATTTAATAACAGGGTGCAAATAAAAGTGACAAAGTTTCGATGTTTCAGTTACATCTTCGTCAGGTCATAGCCCGAGGGGGCAACACAGTAAGGCTTAAGCACACACATGGTACAGGGGCGGGCCCTTAGTTGACCAATGTCACACAGCCAGCAATCATTAGTTCATACATATTTTTCACGTGGAACATACAAGTAAGGAATTATCCAGATGAAGGTCATACAAGGTCATGAAGGACATACAGCACAATGAACAATAACAGGGCCCCAGTGGGGGGGGGGGGGGGGGGGCAAGGGCAGCACAGCAGCAGTAGTGTAGAGCAGAAGCAGCCTGAGTGGTGGTCTGGTGGTGACACTTGTGGGATTCTGAAGGAAAATTAGAGGAAGCAGGACAGTTTCAGTTCCTCATTTAGGCCCATGGGTTACAATGTGTTGTTATGAGTATGTATCCAATGGGCCTCTCTGCATAGCACTTTCTTGATAATGTCTCCACCTCGTGAGGAGTTAGAGATCTTTCCTATACCCCAGAAGCGTAATGATGCTATGGGGAGCCATGGCTGGCTTGTATGTAGTGCCTATAGCCATGGCATATTCTAGGTTACCAGTGCGTATTGCAGTTTTGTGTGACCCCAATTCTGATTTTTAGAGGTTGTTTGGTTTGGCCGACGTAAGCCAAACCACATGGGCATTTCAATAAGTATACCCCATGTGTAGAGTTACAATTGATGAAGGATTTAATTTACCAGTGCGGGGATGTGTGTGTGTGTGTGTGTGTGTGTGTGTGTGTGTGCGCGAGAGAGATAAATAATTAATAGCCTTTATATCAGTTGTATGACATCCCTGTCCACATGCCACGATGCTACTGCCACGATAGCCGAGGAGGGTCAGTGACAGACAGACAGCGCCGTAGTAGTAGTAGTAGTTCAAACCGGTTGTTCTTTCGTGTCGGACCCGCTGCCTTTTCCCCCAAACTTTCCCCGAGAAGAGGGGAGGAGAAGGCGCAGCCCGCTCTGTGGTCGTCGTCGTGTGTGTGTGTGTGTGTGTGTGTGTGTGTGTGTGTGTGTGTGTGTGTGTGTCGGTAGCTGCATTGTATGTTGATTGTTGAAACTTGGGCACCGTCAATCATACCTTAAAAAAATAATTAATAGCCTTTATATCAGTTGTATGTGCCCCCTCTATTTATGCAATATGTTGCACGTGTTTTGTGATTGGTTTGCTGCTTTCTGAATCGATAAACCAATCGCATAGATAATATTTTTTTGAGGGAATCATTTCAATTGGTTTATTGCGTTCATGTAGGCCTATCGCTGAACCTCATAGCAAAAGTTGAAAGACAGTAGATAGCCTATATCTATAGATAGATAGACCACAATCCCTGTGTGTGTGTGTGTGTGTGTGTGTGTGTGTGTGTGTGTGTGTGTGTGTGTGAGAGAAATAGATATAATGGCCCGTATATGTATATATATATATGCCATATACCGTATATACTGGCCCTATTAACTATTAATGTTAATGTTAAGTAAATGATATCTCTCTCTTCACTCATGCACTTGGGACTGAATGTCCGGAAATCACACGTAAACATAAGCTGTTTTAATTGCTTTTACGACGTGCTGGATATATACAATTGTATTTCTACGGTATGTTCTTTCTAAATCAACATTAACATTACATACAGAGCCGCTATTTAAAAAAAAACAAAAAAAAACGGAGGGTTTCACTCGTGGCCTGGGGGAGAGGAGAGCGGAGTGGGGGGGAGACATGAGCACTGAAGACGGGGGAGGATTGAGATCCGGTCCGTTCGGTTATTTACAAACAAGTTTACCAAGATTATATTATTTATTCATCTATAAAATAGGTTATGATGTAACTAAATATATAATTATTTCTCCTCTACAGTCGCTATTTTACATTTTAGACTTTCAAATGCGCATCTGCTCAAACTGCCTGTGTTCTTTCTCGTCTCAAAGCCAGTCCAGGCAGCTTGAGTGACAGGTACCTTGTACACGCCCACTTTCTAAAAAAAAAGCTGCATCGAAATGAGTTTTGCTTTGCTTTATTTTCCAGCTTTCATAGGTCTGAACGGGGCTTTACTGTGTTGCCCCCTCGGGCTATATGACCTGACGAAGATGTAACTGAAACAATCGAAACGTTGTCACTTTTATTTGCACCCTGTTAAATTAAGGGGCCTAAATTGTCTGAGCTGCTCCAGTGCCTCCTTTTTCGCATGTAACATGTCCTGCTTCTGAGATGCACCAGACTGGCTGGAACTCCCTTCTACATAGTCTTTTAATGTTTGTGTTAGGACAAAGTTTGTGTTTACACACACACACACACTAAAAGCTGGACATAGGAGGGAATAGCGTCCTTCAAAAAAGGATATACTGTAGAGTACTCAAAGTCGGCTATACATACTGCCTTTCAAACACAGATAGTGAAGGTCTCTTACTCTCTTCTGAGAAAGTCAAACATCTGCCTAATTTACCAGACAGATATTATCGCTGGCGGGTCAGTTCAGCCCATATGAGCCACCTGTTGCCTATACCACTGCCGTAAAGCATGTGTCTAAGTTCTTTTTACTAATTTAACTGGCTGACAACACTGGAAAACACCACCAAGAGAATCAGTTAATTTATATTATGCAAGTTGCAGGCATATAATAGAAGCTCAGTAGTAATGGGAGTGTAGAGACATACAGTAGCAGCATGACAGAAACACACGTCAAATGATATTTTCACAAATCTAGGTTAAAGGTTCAAGGTTGCACTTTATTGTTACATCTTGTGTACTATAACCATGGGCGGATACGACCAATCTATGGCTGTGTATTTGGAATACATGAATAGGGTCATTTGTTTAATCTGGTCCCAGCAAACCAGGCACAGATTTGCTGTTAATTGAGAGCAATGTTTAGCTATAAATGACACTGTGTGTGTTTTTACATGTCGGAAACAGCAGTAAATCAAGCGTGGTGCAGCCGCGCAGCTGGTGCTCAGAGGGTTTGATTAGGCAGCGAGCGGTCTGTTATAAAGCGGAGCGGTCATTATCAAGAGATGACTCACAGCTGAATTCAGCGATTGGCCAATCAGAATCAAGCATTCAACCAAGCCATATAATAAATAACTATAATAAGTTTATAACACTCCACAATCATAATCCATGGAAAGCCTTGATCCACAGCCTGGGGGTCCACAATCCACCGTACATTTAGATGTTTGTTCACATCTGATCAAAGTTAGGAGCCCTTGCATTAAACTATAGTTGCACTGCACTAATTCCTTTAAATGCCGATATGCCCTTTATCATTATCTAATCACTCATCATGTACTGTACGTACGGTACAGGCACATGACGCTTTTGACTCTCATCTTTCATTTGCCATTGTTCTCTTGTCATGGGTGACATCACAGCTATGCAAGGTCGAAGATGTCTCATCATGATGTCACGAACTATCGAAGCTGGTGAGGTAGAACTGGTAGAACTTGATCTGAACACTGTCCTCTGAAAAGGAAGCAATCTCTATAATAAGCACACAACACACACACCCACTGCACCTCTGCACTTAAAGGGCCCTTTGCTCATGTAACGTGCGATGGAAACACTAACTGTAATATAACTGTAATAAGACTCAATTATTTAAATCCCAAGACTAAGATAACGATGTCCTAGTATCACCGGGTGCATGTGTTTGTTCTGACGTACAAACAGTCCGACAGGCATTAGTCCGACACCCTACCCTACCCCAAACCATTGATTAATCATTGACCTCCAGAAACCTACCTCAGAGGTGACTAGATTAAGCCAGACTAAATCTAAATATAAGATTGAGAAACTTTTAGTGCTAAATCTAAATCTTAATTGCCCAGACTCTTCTTCAACAAAGATGACGAAAGCAAACATTCTTTGTTCTGTACTCATTCAATAACAAAACACTGAAGTCCTTAAACCAGAAACCTAACGTCACAGGGAAGCCACAGGTTAGACTCAGGGTATAGCACGGGTCCACCCGGCCACCGAATACCCGAGAGCTGAACCGAGAACCGAGCCGATTGCCCAAAGAATATTGACTTAATTGTCCCTCGGGCAGGGTTGGATCCATTCCAAATAAATGCAGTTACCCGAGAGGATCCATGAGGATCCAAGCAAAAGCATATATGTGTATACAGCTCCATCTCACTGAATTAGAATATTTTGTAAAAGTTCATTTTCTTCTGTAATATTATTAAAAAAGTGAAACTTTCATATATTCTCAATTAATTGTGCATAAAGTGAAGTATTTAACCCATTCTGACCTGAGATCAGATTCATACGAGGTTTCCACTGGACACACACTGGTCTGATTAACCCATTCTGACCTGAGATCAGATTCTAAAAATGTCAGTCTTTCTTTGATTTTTCAAAAATAGCAGACCTACAAGCTCGTAGCGCGCCACTCGGTTGCCACACTTGTTTTAATCTTGATGATTATGGCGTACAGCTCAATTAATTAGAATATTTTACGAGACCACTAAAAAAACGTTTTTTTAAATGAGAAATGTCGACCATCTGAAAAGTATATTAATGTGTGCAGTTAATACTTGGTCTGGACTATACTTATGAAGAAATTATTTCATCAATGGGGCGTGGCATGGAGGTGATGAGCCTGTGGCATTGTTGAGGTGTTATGGAAGCCCAGGTTTGCTTTGATAACAGCCGTAATTTAATTTGTATTGTTCAGTCTCATGTCTCACACCTTCCTCTTGACAATACAACCTAGATTCTCTGTGGGGTTCAGGTCAGGCAGTTGGCTGGTCAGTTAAGCACAGTAATAGTAATACCATGGTCAGTACACCAGTTACTAGTAGTTTTGGCACTGTGGGCAGGTGCCAAATCGAGTTGAAAAGGAAAATTTGCATCTCCATGAAGCATGTCAACATACTGAAGCTCAATCTACTCTACTACTAAAAAGATGGCTCTGTTGAAACCGTTGTTAACTTTTCACTGTCAGTGGACCAACACCATGCAGATAACATGGCCTAAATCAGGGGGTTTCAACTGATTATGAACCAGGGACCACCACCCTGACTGAGAATCAACCTGGGGACCACTGTTGTGTTGGGAGGGGGGATATGGGCGTGGTGTGGGGGGGGGGGGGGGAATTAAACTCATGTTGCTGTTCATTGTAACTTACTGTGTGTATGAGCGAGCAGACACATGCAATTAATTATGGGCACATTTCCTTATAATGGTGACTCAACCAGGCAAACCGGTACAGTTTCCCTTGAGATTCTACCTCCCTTTTCTGTGGAAGTTCTTGACGTCCGACTTCCCAGCAACTGACAACGTCATTTACTGCATTGTTTCTCAACTTGTGGTCAATACAATAAATTAAAATACCAATCTTCCCTTTCCTACATTACTAAATGCATGGTCAGAGACCACATGCAATACCTTCATGGACCACCAGTGGTCCACCTGTTGAAAACCCATGGCCTAAATCATCACTGTGTCGTTTTGGCTCTGTGGGCAGGTGCCAAGTGCTGCTAGAAAAGGAAAATCAGCATCTACATAAAGCTTGATAATAATAATAATAATAATAATAATAAGCTTTATTTATATAGCACCTTTCATACAGGGTTGCAGTTCAAAGTGCTTCACAGGCAGGATATACATCAAGTGCTTTACAGATAGGTCATATAGGTTAAAACAAACACAATACAAGACAAGACAGTGAATGTGCATGACATCAGACATTGAGATAAAAATAGGCATGAGAAGGTCCAGCATTTAAGATATTTGTTAAGAGAAAAGAAATATAGAATAATAATAAAATACATGATGGGAGCCTCAATAAAGTGCTAGGGTGGAGAAGGCTAATCTGAAGAGGTGTGTTTTTAGTTTGTGTTTGAATATGTTGGTGGAGTTGGAGCCTCTCTGATTTCCTGAGGAATTGTATTCCATAATTTTGGTGCATGAAACGAGAATGCTGCCTCTCCTATTTTCTTTGGTGGTTTCTTTTTTTCTTTTGTGGTTAGTAAACCTGCTGTTGAGGATCTTAGTGTTCTAGATGGAGTGTATGGTGGTAAGAAATCTGTTATGTATGCAGGGCCTTGGCTGTTGAGTGCTTTGTAAACTATAAGTAGTACCTTAAAAATCTATTCTATGGGAGACTGGAAGCCAGTGGAGGGTGTGTAATACTGGTGTAATCTAGCAGCAGAGTTTTGTATGAGTTGTAGTCTATTTATGGCCATTTTTGGTAATCCTGTGAATAGAGCGTTGCAGTAATATAGGCGGCTAGTGACAAAAGCGTGGATGATTTTTTTCAGCATCTGGTTGTGTTAGGAAGGGTCGTATCTTGGCTATATTTCTGAGATGAAAAAATGCAATTTTGGTTATTTTGTTGATGTGGGACGTGAAGTTGAGGTCTATTATTACGCCGAGGCTGGTTACTTGTGGTTTAACCCACGCGGCTAGATGTCCTAGAGAGTTCATCACCTGATCTCTTTTTAACTTAGGGCCTACCAGTAGCACCTCTGTTTTATTTTCGTTTAGTTTTAATAGGTTTGCGCTCATCCAGTCGGTTATATCCCTGAGGCAGGCGGTGAGGTGGTTTACTGCATCTGTGTTGTGAGGTTTGTCAATGTACGGATGCACACAGTGCTGTAAAATACCATAATACATGATTGTGTTGAGATTCTGGACATGACAAAACAGAGCTGATTTAGGCCATGACAAAACATAGCTGATTTAGGCCATGTTATCTGCATGGTGTTGGTCCACTGACAGTGAAAATTTAACATTGGTTTCAACACAGCTATCTTTTTAGAGTAGATTGTGCTTCAATATGTTGACAAGCTTCATGGAGATGCAAAATGTCCTTTCCAGCTAGATGTGGGCACCTGCCCACAGAGCCAAAACTACTAGTAACTGGTGTACTGACCATGGTATTACTGTGCTTAACTGACCAGCCAACTGGCCTGACCTGACCCCCACAGAGAATCTAGGTTGTATTGTCAAGAGGAAGGTGTGAGACATGAGACTGAACGATACAAATTAATTTACGGCTGTTATCAAAGCAAACCTGGGCTTCCATAACACATCAACAGTGCCACAGACTGATCACCTTCATGCCACGCCCCGTTGATGTAATAATTTCTTCAAAAGTAGCCCAGACCAAGTATTAACTGCATACATTAATATGCTTTCCAGATGGTCGACATTTCACTTTTTTTTTTTTTTTTTTTTTGGTCTCGTAAAATATTCTAATTCATTGAGATAGGATTTTTTGATTTTCATGAGTTGTAGGTCATAATTAATCATCAAGATTAAAAAAGGTTTTAAATACTTCACTTTATGCACAATGAATTGAGAATATATGAAAGTTTCACTTTTTGAATTTTATTACAGAAGAAAATGAACTTTTACAAAATATTCTAATTCAGTGAGATGGTCCTGTACATCCCTTCAACTTTAAAAATAGGTTTAAAAAATAAACATGCGTTCGTTCATTTCATTCTAAATTCCATATCGTCTGTTGAATAGAGGAGGGCTGGGTCGCGTCATGCTCCTCGTCGACATGCCATCTCTCTCTCTCTCTCTCTCTCTCTGTGTGTGTGTGTGTGTGTGTGTGTGTGTGTGTGTTTGTGTGTGTGTGTGTGTGAGTGTGTGTGTGTGTGGGGAGTACAAATCAAAGCGTGCAATGTGGGAACGTTTTGTTGTGATTGTCGACGGCTCCGGTAAGAATGTCGCTAGACTAAATGCACTAATATTATGCAACCCTCCGCCGCCTGAGGAGACTGCTGCATATGTGATGTGATCCTCCTGAACAACACAAGCAACAACAACAACAACAAAACAGGTTCCACTGCTCCAGTGAACATTGTTTGTACTAGAATCTCTTTTGGCCTTTGGCCGGTCGACTTTCTAGTGTCACGCGTCATTGGCACCCTTGCAACGTTGTCACCTTTGCAATGTTGCACTGCTATAATTGTAGTGAGCAAGGAAGGTGTCGGCGTGAGTAATTAGATTTAGGGTGTAAATGCAGACAGGTGTGGTATTCACTTTTATTTTATTTTTGTATAACTTTATTTATAGGGTTTTCAATTTTGATAGACAAACAACCCCACATATACCCCACCATCCCCGGTTCCCTCACAAAAGAAGATAACAACAACAAAAGCAACAATAATAAAACCATAAACCACGATAATAAAAAACAGGTAATAAAGGATATGAATAATAAATGAATACAATAAGAAATAATACAATAAATACAATACAAATTGTCCAATTATCGCTATAAAGCAAATATTTGAAAGAGTTAAGTGTACATCGTTTCTAGAAATCAAGGGAAACAGAAAATTGACATGTAGGAAAACACTAATAACAGCTAGGATACAGCGTCAAAAGATAGTGAAAGGGTGAATTCAATGAAAGGGGACCAAGCCTTCACACATTTCTGGCGGGATTTGTAGTTTGTATTAACTTTTGATCCCAAAATAAATGCATTACAAAGTGATACTTATCCTGTCAAGACATTAAAAGGCAGTCTCATTTAGAAGATCATACAAAGAAGATAGCATTTGTTGTGTAATGGCATGGTTTATTGTCATGTTGTAATCTGAGTGTTTGTAGCAATTTATGTAAAGAAATGTAAGGAAGGCTGAATAGTAGTAAATTAAATTATATTGAGAATATGACAGTAGTATGAACATTACATTAACAGTGAAGCGAGCAATTGTATGTTGCATCAGGGGAACAGTACAAAGCATGTTGAATATGAAGGTCATTTGTCACCATGCATCCAGGTAGTAGCAGCAAATGCCAAGGGTGAGAGGTAGGCTAAATATTGGGCAACAATGTTTTCAAATTAGACCCGTGTGAAGTGCCTAGAAAATGAATTTCGTTCCTGCGTCATGGGCACTACTCATTCAATGATTTTTTTTTCATAGATAATACCCTTCTGAACTTTGAGTTAAAAGTTCTACTCATCATATCCTGCAGTATTTTGTCACAGGCCAGAAATGTATATAAAAGTATATAACCAAAAAAACAAAATATCTTGTGCTGCTGTTTTTGCTTGTAAAATGTGTTATATTGATTTTGTCATAAATTCTGTACATATTCCTAACATCTGAAACAAGTACTGGTGCCTTAGTTTACTCATATGTGAATCTAGATCATGAAATGTACCAAATTTGTTAAACTAAACTTCAACTAACGTTATTGGCACCCAGCACAATGAAACATACACATAGTAAATTTAGCCAAAAGGTTATGTTTCATACATTCAAAATTTCACAACCTACTGTGTAATGATAGGTAGAAAAGAAAAGCAGCGCACCGTGGCCCAAAATGAATGATGGTCTATCAAAATGTTACCACGCCCCCCTAAATTGAAATAATGCAAAGAATTTACAAGACTAAAAATAAATGCAATAAAGGTCAGAATTATTTCAACATGCAACATTTATTAAAGTACCACACACTGTCACAGCATCTGACATTTCAGCAATAGTCCCAGGCCTTACGGATATTTCCATGCCAATCAATATTAAAATAACGTAATTTGGCCCGGATGTAGCCCAGGGCATGCTCTAATGATTAAGCTAGGGCGCCCAAGCCTGTGACCTTCGGGGTCGCCATGGCGGACAAATCCAATATGGCTGTTACAGCCATATTGGATTGTCTGTAACATTTGAACCAGATGAGCTACAAATGCGGTGTCTATTTTTTTAGTTATTTGACCATTACAAACATGTTGGAATACTTATCATTACAATGGGGTGTGTCTGGTAGCCTAATTTGCATTTCCAAGATGGTGGCTATGTGAAAACGAGTTATAACTTTTTGACACTTTCAGTCAAGTCGATGCATGTATTTTAATCATTAGAAACACATTGGAATGTTCCAATTCATGATTAAATCTATCTAGAACACCATGGTTTGCCATTATGGTGTACAGCTTCATCGCTGTATGCACCACCATCCACTCCATGTGAGGTCCCCACGACGGAGCCCGCGTCTTCCTCACCAGCCATTTGCAGCATCCTGTTGCATACGCTAAAAGATCTGAGCATTCGAGAAGAACACATCATCAGAGTAGTCAGAAACGGGTCTCATGGTCGCAGCTTACGTATTTCCTGTAGGCGGACTCGACATAGCTGCAGGGTTTAAACCAGGCGCACCTCTTCTACTACAGTGAACGGTAGAGTGACTGATGTTAGTCTGCCTCAAGTCAAACGTTACTCTTTTAAACACTAACATTACAAAGATACCCAGAACGTCGAGATGAACCTGTTTCGTTTATGGCTGCTCCAACAGCAATGGCAACATTCCAAAAAGAAAAGAAAAACGGAATGTCAAAATATCCACCTGAGACCAGAGCCATTGAGCAATGGTTGAGACGAAGCAGTGAAAGGTCATATACTAAGCATTTAAAGTAGCATTTCAATGACTCAATGGCTCTGGTCTCAGACCCCGCGGTGGATATTTTGACATTCCGTTTGTTTTGTTTTTTGCCACTACTGCTGGAGCAGCCATAAACTGAACAGGTTATAATGAGACCATGAGACCATGGCATGAGACCCGTTTCTGCATTCATCTATAGGGTGAGCAGGACAGGTGACATTGGGGAGCGCCCGTGATGTACACCAGCACCTCTGACCAGACAACCCTGCAGTCTCCTCACATACTGCAGTCTGCCCGAGAGATTCTTAGATCTTAGATCCATGCCACCAAACCATGCCCCCCCCCCCCCCATCAACACAAGCTTCTGCAAGCAGCTGTGACTTTGTGCACTCATTATTTAATACTCCTATCTGTATCAATAGGAATGTGTATATTAGAGTGTTCTAGATAGATGTAATCATACATCAGAGCATTTCAATGTGTTTAAAATAGACACCACGTTTGTCAAAAAATTCAAAAGTTCACTCGTTTTCACATAGCCATAGGGTTCCAGACACACCCAATCATAATGATAAACATTCCAATGCGTTTGTAGTGGTCCAAAAACATGACAGACACAAAGTTTGCATGAGTAGCTCATCTGGTTTTACAGCCAAAACAGTTTTAGTTAGCAGCCATTGAGGTCGCGATGGCGACCCCAAAGGTCGCCAGCTGTACATTAATGTCAGATGCTGTGACACTTTGTGATACTTGAATAAATGTTTCATATCATATGTTGTAATAATTCTGACCTTTATTGCATTTGTCTTTAGTCTTGTCCATGTTTTGCATTATTCAATTTAGGGGGGTTTGGTAACACTTTGATAGATTTGTAGCCTTTGTGGGCCGAGGTGCACTGCTTTTCTTTTCTATCTTTCATTACACAGTAGGTTGTGAAAGATTTTATGTACTGTATGAAATATAAGCTTTTGGCTAAATTTACTATGTGTATGCCGCGTGCCAATCACTTAAGTTGATGATCTAGATTCACATATGAGTACACTAAGGCACCAGTACTTATTTCAGATGTTAAGTATATGTATTTATGACATTTGAGAAAGATTTTGTGTTGCCAAAATCAATATAACACATTTTACAAGCAAAAACAGCAGAACAAGATTTTCGTTTTTTGGTTATATACTTTTATATACATTTCAGGCCTGTGACAAAATACTGCAGGATATTATGAGTAGAACTTTTAACCCAAAGTCCAGAAGGGTATTATCTGTGAATAAATGCATTGAATGTGTAGTGCCCATGGCGCGGGAACGAAACTGAACGAAAAGGGACCTCACAATAAGGCCTATTGTGGCATCAATGTTCTGTCTTCACTTTTTGTCCTCAATACGTACTTTGCTCAGCCAACGAAATCATTGCTATTGTTGTGTCTATGATGTTGTCCATGAATTGCTTTGAGAGGTCCTGTCAAACAGTGCCTGAAGTGCAGGAGGGGGGGGGGGGGTCATTGAATGGCTGGAGCTGGATCGTTCCATGCAGGCACTGAAGGTCTTTGTATTTGGTGACATTTCGCAGGGGAACATGACGGCATTACATGAACTGCACATGGAATCCATTGCAGGTGTACGAAAGGCAACTATGTCTGTGTTGTTGTTGTTGTTGTTGTTGTTGCTGCGTCCATGCTCTGTGGAAGTTGTTGGTTTGGAGTGGTTATGGAGCGCGTCTGTCTCAGTCTGAGGCGGGCGCTGTGGCGGCAGCTGTCTGTGAATTGAAGACGATGGGGGGGGGGGGGGGGGGGTTAGTGATGGTGTCATTGGTGTGTAGTTGGTGTTTGGCTGTATATTGACCATTTGCAGACCGCTGCCATCTTGCCATCAGAGTTTGGAAGCACTCGTTTTCAGTAAAGCAACGTCCTGAATGTCCTTGCATTATGTGCAAATTAAAAACAGGTGGTAGTAGCAGGGCAGCTGAGTGATATCTAACGAGCACTTCCAAACTGCAACACTTAGAAAAAGAATCACCTGCGAGGAAAGAAAGTAGCTCATAACATGTCTACAGTGGATTTTTTTATGAAACAAACACTTTGCTTTTCGTATACAGCTGCAATGTTGGTGAGTTTGACGTTGTTTAATACAATCAGACAGGACTTTTCTGTTTGGATGAATGGGCTGAAAATTGCACCTTGTTAGCACCTTGCCTTTAACTTATAATTATGGTAAGATGGCCGCGGTCTGCATATGGTCCATTGGGAAGAACAGAATAACTTACTTTTAGTGGGGGGCGGGTTTAAGGAGCGAGTGTGTGTCATTGGCTGTGAAGGGAAGACAGTAGGGGAGGGGGCAAGGAGAGAAAATAAGTCAGGTGGGGTATGATAGTGGGGGTAAATAGGTTTGTTATGGTGGGGAGTTTGTGAATGGCAGTATGTGACAATGATGTTGTGTTGATGCTGTAAATGTAAATGTAAATGCACAATGATGTTGTTTGGATATAGAGAGTATGCACATGCATGATTTCCCCATCAGGACACGTCCCCCTCATCTAGACTGAGTGGCAAAACCAGGGGGGCAGTCAGACAGATATTTTGTGAAGCCACAAGGAAATCGGGATTTCCTGAAAGTTCATATAATGGCCTGTTGTGGCGCTGTCATTGGGCCCAAAAAAAACCCATAGCCCCATAGAAGTCCATGTACTGTATTTGGGCCCAACTTCACATAGACTGTATTACCTTAATAAACATGGTCATGAATACTTTTTGCTTCCAGTCACTAGTTTAAAGTCTCATTTCTAATTTGGAAAATGATGGTCCCATTTATAAAAAAAATAATAAACAATAGACAATAAAGTCGCGCATGTTCTGAGGGGCGTGGCTATCGTTACAGTCTATGAACAGGATCCCCCACCCACTCGAGTCAAAATAAAAACCAACGAAGAAGAAGGGGGGAAGTCCCGCCTCGTTGTCTGGGCCAGCCAATGGGCCAGCTGGGCCCAAACGGATCTAGAAAGATGGCGACTTACAATTCAAGGACTGACAGGCTTCATTTTACGTTCATGTTAGACCCGGGGAACGCTTTGTCCATATTTTTTACAGTCTATGGGCAAAACATTGAGCAGCATGTAGTGTTGGAGTTTGGAAGCGCTTGTTGGAAATCAATCAACCGTCCTACATACCACCTGTTTCTAAATGTCACATAATGCAAGGGAGGCAATAACACAAAATGTCGTGTTATTGAAAACAAGCACTTCCAAACTTTTCCAATAATCAAATGCAGGGCATTTCTTTACAGAAAGTTGCTCATAAGGTTTCTATGGTGGATTTTTATGAAACAAAAACTTTGCAGATAGAAAGAGGATAATTCAAGCTTTTCGTACAGCTGCAATGTTGGTGAGTTTAACATTGTTTCAATGCAATCAGACAGGACTTTTCTGTTTTGATGAATGGGCTGTCAAGGCCAGAAAGTAGTTTAATTTGCCACTCAGTGGGTGTTCCCGCATAACTTCCAGGTACGATGATGTCACGCGCTATAGTAAAAAGAAATGTGGCAAAATGTATTGGTTACCTGTGGGCTGGGTGGCTTCCAATGGTGGGGTGTGACTGTGTCCCTGCTGAGAGTCCCGAGCAGGGTTGTCGGAGAAGTTAGGATTCTCATCATGGCGTGGTTCTGCAAAGTGTGATTGTACAGCAGCATGCATGATCTAGGCGGAACGTGAAGATGGCAGTTGAGGAATTTGTGGGTGACATATAGTGAATGTAATGTGTCGTAGATGTAATGGAAGTCATTGTGAGAGTTGAGGGGAATTGAGAAGGACAGAAGTACTTACTTTTGGTGGGGGGCGTGGGTATAAGGAGCGAGTATATGTGTCATCACTGCAGTTTGCTGTGATGTGAAGACAGGGGAGGGGGTTTGGGGGGAGGCAAAGAAGAGTTTGCTGTGGTATGATGTCAGTGAATGGCAGTATGTGACATTGTTGTGTTTGGAATGTATTACATGGAAATGTGTCAGTGTACTGTTGGTTGCTTCCAATGAGGTGGGGGGAGGGGGGGGGGGGGGGGTGTTTCCCTGGCGATTTGCCCATTCAGGGTTGGCTGAGTAATGCAGGCAGTCACATTGTTGTAAAGGATAGAAAAGCTCATTTATAAAGGCAAGGTAGCCGTTTTTTTAATATGGCTGTTGTAGTAAGTGTTAATTAATGCTTGTGACGTTAGTGGATTCAGTGCAGTGAAATCGTCTGGGAGAAGTTACACACGTGCACACGCACGCGTGCGCACACACACACACACACACACACACACACACACACACACACACACACACACACACACACACAGAGAGAATATGAAGGTGGACAGCTGTGTGAAGTGAGGGGCGCTGTTATCATACATCACATACATACGTATCATCATATACATCACATTCCATGCTCAGCCAATCCAGTACAGTACACTACAGCGCACAGACAGTGCAGTATAGAAGTATAGTTGCACCACTCAGTTCACACAGAAAACAGTGGCGTGCACAGACATTTAGAGGGGCAGGTGCTCAAGTGAAAAAAGGGCACCTTGCGCAGCGCGTGGAACCGGCCATTTTGCCTTAATAGTGTGAGTTGTATAGATGTTGGGGCCTACATAATATATTAGAAGCTTATTATCACCATGGGGTGTTTTTGTTTTTTTTCAAAAGGGCAAAAGTATCTATCTGTGCACGCATGGTTATGAAATGGCTGTGTGACTGTAAGCAGAAGAGGACACACACACACACACATTCTGGGTATTATTGGAAAAGGGTTGTTATCATGTTAAATACTTGCAGTGTTTGTGTGCTTGGGTGGCCGCTGTATAGGCTATCCACGTTTTTCCCCGCCAAGGCACTGGGGCTCCTTGTGTGTGTGCTTTGCTTCCTTCAGGCCGCACTGCCATGTCTGGTTATTATAAGCAACCATTGACTTGTTTTTGAGTGGTGCAACCACTCCTACAACCAGCAATGTCCGTGTACCTGTTTGTTTGTGTACCTGGATGAGCACGAGTATGTGACTTATTAATAGCAGTAGGGGGCGCCAGAAACAGAGAGAGGGGTAGTGCTGTGTCTCTAATGAGAGAGAGAGAGAGAGAGAGGGGGGGGGGGGGGGGGGGAGAATTGCACCACTCAGTTCACACGTGTGTGATTGTTTTCTGTAAAGTCACTTGCATTATTGGTAGTTGCTGGTTGATGTTTTTTTGGGCTTGATTCTAAAGTGCAAAGTAGTTGCTTATTTGGTCTTGCTTCCACATTTCTTCACATCAAGGAACCCCAGATTAATATGTAATTGTCCACGGACATCCATCTGAACATATTTTGTGCCTTTTTTATTAAACTGTTTAAAAAATATGTGGCTACAGTATGTGGCCATGAGCACGAGTATATGACTATAGGGTACCAGTAGGGGGCGCCAGAAACAGAGAGAGGGCTAGTGTTGCCTGCTAATGAGAGAGAGAGAGAGAGGTGGGGAGGGAGCTGCACCACTCAGTTCACAGTTCACACGGGTGTGATTTTTAAATAACAGATGTACAACCTCACAATGTGTCACTATGTGAGCTTGTAGATCAGCTATTTCCATGTGTGGTTGTTTCTCTGGTCACTTGTTTCTCTTGCAAAACTGGCAACACAGCAAGAGAAAGAAGAACGTATGCACACACAAACGCAAAGACTTAATTATGGGCCATATGAAAAAAAGGTGAATACCTGTTGCTTGTGCTGCTGCACACCGAGTGGCATGTCGTGTGTTGTTTCCCGGAGTCCGTCGTCCGAGGGTGTTTTTTTTCTTTTCGTGGAACCATCGTCCGTGGTGAGGAGAAGTGCTGAGGATGTTGAGGCAGACATTGCTTGTTGAGAGTCCGTGTCGTTGTGTGAGAAGTGTGCAGGTGTCCACCAAAAAGACACTGGTTAAAAGTCTGTACAAGTCGTGGTGTGTGTGTGCGTGTGTGTGTGTGTGTGTGTGTGTGTGTGTGTGTGTGTGTGTGTGTGTGGTAACTGAGTAAGTATTCAATGTACTGGGGGGTGGGAGAGCGCTGTGTATTGTGGTGCACACGCACAGCGTGTGTTCTGTGGGTGTGTGTGTGGGGGGGGGGGGCACAGACCTTCTCCTCGCCTCCGATACAGGTTTAAAGGGATAGTTCACAATTTTTTAACTCAAGTTGTATGAAATACTTGCCATTAATATAGTGGTTGCAACTGTATTAATTCATTGCCCGAGTCCGTATTGTTGACCTATTTCTAAAATCTCAGCGCAACTTTCGTTCAACTTTGACCCCTCTATCACATGGAACTATTTTTGGGCGTAGTGATATGGACACAAAAAACATAGTTCTGTGTGATAGAGGTGTAAAAAATGAACGAAAGTTGCACTAGAAATAGGTCAAGAATACAAAGGATGCTAGTTTTGTGAATTAATTTACTTTTAATGCGTGCCCCCCTGTGTCCCCCACAAAATGACTGGAACTACTAAATATTTCATCAAAACCAGAGCGGAACTCCCACCATGGGATTCGGGCAATTAATACAGTTGCAACCATTATAATAATGGTTCTTCATACAGCTCAGTGGCCTTGTGGTTAGAGTGTCCACCCTGTGACTGGGAGGTTGGGGTTCAATCCCCGGCCGGGTCATACCAAAGACTCTAAAAATGGGACCCAGTGCCTCCCTGCTTGACACTCAGCATCAAGGGTTGGATTGGGGGAAAGTCCCTGCGACATACTAGCGTCATGTCCAGGGGGTGTACTTGTACATCAAGCTGCCTCACGCTACAGAAACAGGAGATAGGCTCCTTCCTGCCCTATGGGCCTCATGGCTCGGAAAGGCTACTTCACACAGATTAGGTTTAAAAAATCTGAACTATCCCGTTAAGGCACCTTTGCATCGAACTATTGTGACACGGCATTCCTTTAAATCCTACATGCCCTTCATCAATCACTCGTCATGTACATAATTATCTGTTTTGACCCTCAGGTATTGTTCCATGACCTGCATACTTTCTCATCAACATAGACTACAATACCGCACCTTAATTGAAACCGCAACTATTTAAAGGAGAATTCCATGCTAGAAGGCTTTCTTACCTTTCTTTGTAGTTGTTACATCCCCACCAAAAACTCCTTATTGGGTATTTCCCCTACCATAAGCCCTCAATTTATTGCATTGAATTGAATGGGAATTGAATGGGGCTATGGGGTGTTGTGCTAATTCGCTTATTTCCATCGAAATAAGTAGCGTGTCACTTGGGATATTATTTACATTATGAAGAGAGGATACAAAAATATAATGATTTTGAACGATGGAATGGATGGAATTAGCACAACACCCCATATAGCCCCATTCAATTACCATGCAATTCAATTCAATTCATTTAGGGCTTATGGTAGGGGAAATAGCCAATAAGGAGGTTTTGCA
This sequence comes from Protomyctophum bolini, assembly GCF_963924005.1. NCBI lineage: Eukaryota > Metazoa > Chordata > Actinopteri > Myctophiformes > Myctophidae > Protomyctophum > Protomyctophum bolini. The sequence goes on along the minus strand of NC_137869.1, from coordinate 46,420,295 downwards.
CAAAATAACACCTGGACCTCTTTGGTGGGGACGTAACAACTACAAATAAAGGTAAGATAGCTTTCTAGCATGGAATTCTCCTTTAAGCTACGATGACACAAACAGAACTTGTTTAGCTTGTAGAACTTCTTGTCTCTTCCTGTCCTCAAGTAACACTGTCCTCTGAGAAGCCATCTATCTATACTGTAACTGTAATAACCTAATATGAAGTAATACGCACGCATTGGCCTTTGCAACCAAGAGGCCCTTTTTCTCCTGCAACTGTACTGATAAAAGACCCAATTATTGAAATCCCAAACATGGAATATGCTTGGACTAGGGATGGGAAATAACGATTCATTCATGAATTGATAATTGATAAATGTTGACAACCGTATTGACCGATTAACCGGTTAGTTTATAAGTGGCGGTTTTGTAAAAATAAATTTGGGGTATCTTAATGTCCTCGAGGTCTAACAGATATTTTGACAATATGATACACGGCCAGGCAATGGCATGAAATGAAAAGTCTTCTCTTTCACATCACATGCAAAAGTAGAGATGTTTCTGTGGCTACCAAGGTGGGGGGGAGGTTAACCAGCCCACACATTGTTAAGTTTAATTGATTGAATCCTTAATGGTGATTTAACGATTATCGGGTAACTATTAACATCAATAACGTGGACCATGCATATGTCACATATAATGCCTGTCTCAGGACTGCAACCTTCATTCCCTGAAGAAGACCTCCTAGGTCGGAATGTTGGATTCTTGTCAACAGTGGTGGAAAAAGTACAAAAATATTTTACTTAAGTAGAAGTACTGATTCTCTACTTGAAAATTACTTAAGTAAAAGTACAAAGTGCCCATTAAGAAAGTTACTTAAGTAAAAGTATAAAAGTACCTCAAATAAAATGTACTTAAGTACAAAAATTTACCCGGCGTAAAATGTACTTAAGTATAAAAGTAAAAATTACAAAGTACAAGTACAAAGTACAAAATACAAAATTATTTTCAAAATGAATACAAAGAAATGAATTTCCAAAATTGTCATCCTGTCAAAAGTGGCTTTATTCCAAAAAATTAAATAGCATACAAATACTGAAAATACAGAACCCCCAACAGCATACATCGTGTTGGGAAAGTTCTTTTTTTTTTAGGAACTATAGTTCAGTTCACAGTTCAACATTTTTAAAATGAACTAATTCCGTTCATAGTTCATCATTCCAAATTTTTAACTAAAGTTCATCGTTTGAAAAATGAACTATTATAGTTCTTTTTCGTTCTTTTTTTGCTTTAATTTTTATATATTTTTTACATTTTACAAAAATTGCTCTTTTGCAATGTGAAATGCCACCGAATTATTTTTCCTTCTCTATATGGGCTTTTGCATGCTTTTATTGTGAAGGCAAAAGTTTCTGAACGTTCTCAGAGCCTGCATCTCCGCATGCTGGGGTTGGCTGATCTACAAGCTCACGTGTCCGGACGCGACGAGTTGTGAGCTTGTATATCAGCTATTTTCAGCACGGAACACTTTGTACGGCGAAGAATAAATTAGGCATCACTGCGCTTCATTCACTGTGGAAGAGAGATGTCTTTTGTTGGCCGTTCGTGGCGATATTATGGACACGTACCTCCTCGAAGCGATAATAACGCCGGGACAACGCTCCACACGTCCCAAAGTCTTCTCCCTTCTGGCTCCAAAACTGTGGAATGCACTTCCCATGGCAGTCAGAACTGCAGCATCACTCCCAATCTTCCGCCGTAGTCTGAAAACCCACCTTTTCAGACTCCATCATGGCCCATAGCACTTACTCTATCCTAGATAGCACTTCTGTAGACTTAGATAGCATTTGAAACAGACTTATAGCATGTTATGTAGACAGCACTAGAATTGCATTGTATATAGTCATAGCACGCCATAGTACATATGTATAGCATAGTAGTATATATGTAAAGTTTATACGTATAAATTTCATTATATAGATATTCCACTGTTACTTTCTTAGCTTACGGATGTTTCATGATGAATGTTTTTATGTGATGTATTCCCATGCTTTTGTTCTTGCTTAATGTAAGTCGCTCTGGATTAAGAGCGTCTGCTAAATGCCTAAATTGTAAATTGTAAATTGTAATAACCAACTAAGCTATTGGAAGCTATTTTTCGTGGCACATTATGTGTGTACAACAACAAGTTCCCTCAGTGTTTGTGTTAGGAGTTGGGACAGTGTCTGCTGTCTGTCAGCGTGCATGATCATCATGCAGTAGCTAGATGCGCGCTCCAGTGACGGCTGAGAAAGATTAGTTAATTTCAGTCAGACAACTCACGAATAGATTAAACAATATTTATTGCAGCATGAGTAACAAGTGTGCATATGATATTTGACTTGGCGTTCGGCTCTGCTGGAATTCTCCCTGCTCGGCATGATTAGCAACAACATAAAACATAAGAGCAGGGAGATAGATATACAATAACCCCCCCATGGGGAGCATAGATAGCAGAGCCCACCGGTGGTGCTGGGGTGGTGGTGGGAGAAAACATCACATGCAACAGGGAACCATGAGCAGAGGAAGGCAGGAAGAGCATGGAGACTAGTGAGCTTAAGTAGCCTGCCCAGTTAGTCAGCTGACTGCCGCATCGGCGAATGACGTGTGAGACTTGTACACACGTATACTCCCACATAGTAATGCAGCATGTTAACCCCTTGAGCATAGCATGGGCCTTTGAGCAAGGCAAGAACCTCCCTTGAGGTTGACTGACTGAACTGACTCCGCGAGCTGCGTTTGATTTCAGTCAGACAACTCACGAATAGATTAAACAATATTTATTGCAGCATGAGTAACAAGTGTGCATATGATATTTGACTTGGCGTTCGGCTCTGCTGGAATTCTCCCTGCTCGGCATGATTAGCAACAACATAAAACATAAGAGCAGGGAGATAGATATACAATAACCCCCCAACACGCATACCTTCGGTGAACCTTCACCGTCAATCCGGGCAGGTGACCCACTATGAATGCACAGTGACGAAATGCGAATATGCATTTCTGGAACCTGCACGGATAACCCCCCAACAAGCAGAACCGAGAACGCCCTACGGGAAGACTCAACCGATACACATCCGGGCAGATATCCCACTCGATAGTGACGAAATGCAACGGCTATGCAATTTCTGGATCCTGCACGGATATTTTAACTTTATGTGAGCTATGTGTGCCATGACGCCACGCTGGTAATCGTGAGGCTTAGCTGAGAAAAATAATGTGTGGGGTGAGCGCCGAACTCAAAACCATTTTTTGAGTATAAGCATGCTAAACTTTAAGCTTAAGCTGAATGAGGCCTGCATGGCTACGCTTGCCGATAGGCCATTCCTCCATAGCATATGGAGGAATATTCTACGCTGCTTCGCGGGGCTTACACTCACAGTGGACAGTCTCTGTATTGAGTTTGTGCTTAAAATGTACTGTATTCCTACATTGAAAATATTTCAATCTATCAAACCTACGGGAATCCTCAACCGATACCCATCCGGGCAGATATCCCACTCGATAGTGACGAAATGCAACGGCTATGCAATTTCTGGATCTGCACGGATATTTTAACTTTATGTGAGCTATGTGTGCCATGACGCCACGCTGGTAATCGTGAGGCTTATCTGGGAAAGTTATATGTGTGGGGTGAGCGCCGGACTCAAAACCATTTTTGAGAATAGGCATGCTAGACTTTAAGCTTAAGCTGAATGAGGCCTGCATGGCTGCGCTAGCCGATAGGCCATTCCTCCATAGCACATGGAGGAATATTCTACGCTGCTTTCGCAGGGCTTACGTGTAGTGCAACCATTCACCGGTATTCCTCCATAGCATATGGAGGAATATTCTACGCTGCTTTCGCAGGGCTTACGTGTAGTGCAACCGTTCACCGGTATTCCTCCATAGCATATGGAGGAATATTCTATGCTGCTTTCGCAGGGCTTACGTGTAGTGCAACCGTTCACCGGTATTCCTCCATAGCATATGGAGGAATATTCTATGCTGCTTTCGCAGGGCTTACGTGTAGTGCAACCATTCACCGGTATGCCGACGTCCTCTACGCCAGTATGAGGAAATGCCATCGGCCTGCTTACCGGTATATGCTGACGTCCTCTACGCCAGTATGAGGAAACGCCATCGGCATGCTCGCCGTTATGCCAACGTCCTCTACGCCAGTATGAGGAAACGCCATCGGCCTGCTTACCGGTATGCCGACGTCCTCTACGCCAGTATGAGGAAACTCCATCGGCATGCGCCGTTTCTCTAGAGCCACTATAAACATGAGCTTGAGGAGAAACTGAACTATAAGCCATTAGCTTATAACGACCTGTAGGAACTTCACCCAGCGAAACAGATCTTACATGTAGTGCGACCATTCATGTTACCCCAACATTCCTCTAACGCCAGAGTGAGGAAACCACCATTACCCCGATGTTCCTTTAATGCCACTGTAGAGGAACATCAACGAACCATTATTAACATTAGCTTGTGAAATGCCACCAATTGAACTGCCCCCAGCGACCACCGTATATGCAAGGAAATAAGATTACCATCCCTGATTGAATACAGCACTTGCACTCATTACATTCTGAATAAACAACTGAAAGCTCTTCCGATTAGATGCACATGATGATTCATGGGCAGCTGAGGACCATTGGCCTGAGTTTCAGGTGGCGACTGGTGCATCAGCGTGGCGGTAGAATCGGGAGTAGCCGGGGAATGAGCTGAGGAGACCGATAGCCGATTAAGCAGGGCTCACGCCACCTGACGGAGTCCAGAACACAGCCAGAGCAGGTTGCCCGATGCAGAACTAAAGACACAAGCAGAGACAGAGTTACTTATACTTCATCCTGACTGAATTAATTAAAGAGTGAATAGGGGATCCTAGCACGGATCGGAAAACAGAGATCATGCTGAGGGTCGAGATCAGCAGGAGAGACTTCCCACACCGCGCAAGCCGAGATACCAATACTTAAAGAGAGAAGCCTTAGATCTTAATCCTAAACTATTTAAACACCCAAGTGATAGAGGCCCTTTATGAATAACTTACATAAGCGGCATATGCTCTTCATGCAGCCTTTGAGCAATTGATTATGAGCTTTAAAGAAGTTAAAATAAGCTTCAAGTCATACAGACCCGAGAACTGTTCGAGACCACCCTCGTCCAGAACTAAGATGAGATACACTACTATGTCCCATGCAAGAAATCTATAATGCTGCAGGATCGACAGCACTGCAGCCTGCACGTGGGTGATGGTGATGGACTTACTTCTTCGCTAGATACTAGAACCATCACTTTCGAAGAAACCCCAACGGGCCCACACCGGCTGAAGAAGTATTGGTGAATCTCCTGACTGAGCGACCCAGGACATCTGTGATTGTGCTGAAAGAAAGCTTAGGACCAGAAGATCATCTGGGGGTCATGACCTGATGAACGGATGAGCCACAGATAACAGATAAAACATGATATGCTTTGAGAGAAAGCATGCCTAGATATGTGCCTGTCCTGAATAGCCACTTTTTGTATAAAATATTAATTAGTATTAATAATATAAATTAATTTAACACAACGCTAAACAGCTTCTATGAAGAAGCAATGACAAAGGTTACGGTTGTTTGACAACATCTATGCAATTAACTATGAATTGATTACTGTCATGCCATTAGTTGCAATAACTAAGATTGGCAGAAAACAGCCTTGCCGAGTCATGAGGCCCGAGGGCAGGAGCCTAACTCTTGTTTCAGTAGAGTGAGGCAGATTGATGTACACGTACAGCCCCTGGACGTGACGCTAGTATGACACAGGGACTCACTCCACTCCGACCATTGGTGCAGAGGATCGAAGGAGGCACTGGGTCCCATTTTATTTTTAGTCTTTGGAATGACCCAGCCGGTGATCGAGCCGCAACCTCCCAGTCCGGGGGCGGACACGTCTAACCACGAGGCCGCTGAGCTGGTACCAGAAAATGTAGGCTTACAGTAGGATTCCACCTGAAAAAGTAGCTACCAAGCAGCCACAAGAAAATCTGCCCCATCCCTACTAACTGCAACGTTGAATAGGTTAACAAGTTATACTGGCCATCTTGCACGACTATAGACTACTTTAACATAGACGTTTAATGAGCACCATGAGCCAAACATTTGGATCCGTCGTCCTGATGACACGCTGCATGAGGTCACACAACTAACCAGGGGCGGCCTTAGGAATATGGAGGCTCGTTTCGAGACCAGATATGAGGCCTCCATGTATACCATGACATAATTATCCTGTTGGGTTAAGGTTAGGGTTAGGGTTAGGGTTAGGGTTACACTTGGTTACATTTGGTTACATTTTCCTAATGCTGTTACTCAATACTATAGTGGCACTGAGCGACATCAAATCGATTACTGATCTGAATACAACTGGCAGAGTACATTTCCCAGACTGCACCGGGGAAACCACAACCGATAGGTCGCACTGCGACACGGAAGCCAAGCTTGCTGCGAACATAGACATAGTCTATGGCTGCCTTCCTTCAACCCAGATCCTCTCACAGATAAGTGATGAATTAATGCTTAGGAGTTTCAATTTAGAGCTCCTGGCAGTGATGTTAGCTGTGCAGAAATGAATCAACCAAGCAAGCTGCTAGCCTACCACCTTCTGAAACATCTTCAGTCCCACAAAGCAACTGCCATTACCTAATCCTACTCGAGGACTGATCAACAGAACATACAATATGAATCTGAGACATTTAAAACTGAATGGGCAATGGGACGCACGGTGACAAGACGCTATATACGTATACGTATATATTAATCTGAACTTCTGACCTCAAAGAGAGTGAGGAGGGTATACGCTAGAGTGACTGGTCCGACAGCTAGATAGGCTTGAGGGGCGGACGGAGGCAGCAGTTTGTTAAGCTTTTAGCTCTTCTCCAAGACAGCTCGACCCGGATAGTGAAGCTGAGACATGATAAAACGACAAAGGAAGCACTAATTAAATGCCCATTAAGAAATACATCCAAAATAAACAGCTAGCAACAAATCTACATAAGTAAATAAACTAGACAGAAGGCTATGACACTTGACATGAGATTACTGCAAATGCAATTTGCAATCTTAACCTACTTTAATATGACACTGCGCATGACTGAAATCCATTGAGATGAATTAACAATAACGTATGATACTGTCCTTGGAAACATGGAAAACTTTAAGATTAATAACTATGCCACGTATTAATTAATTGGCGGGCAGAAAGCTCTTATACAGATGCTGCTGCATAGAAGTATTAGTGTTAGCCAGGCATAAAACTGAAGCATAATACATCACAGGGTGAAAAGGGTGCTAGCTTTAGCATTAGTTTAGCATGAACAACCCTCATGGCAATGAGGAACCTCAACAAACCACATGGCTGTTATGATAAACTGTATTCTACGTATTGGACCCTCGTCTGGTTCTGGTGTGTGATGACCCGGTTGGCATTTCCATGGTTCGGCGGCGGACAGACAGACAGGCCGGCCCGGGAGAAGATTAACATGACACGAGACTTGGTCACATCAAAACGTTCACAAGGTTTATTCCACTTACAGCAGCATATATATCTTGGATACTTCATGTCCTAATGACGTCACAGACTAGACATCACAATCATTGCCTGCCAGCGCAGCGGCCTTCAGCTCTAACACAGCTCCACTCTTATGTTACCATTCAGGCAGGCAGTACACCATACATACAAGTACATATCCGAACACAGTACCAAGTATCAGAACACTATAATACAACAATCCACTCTTTCGTCATATAAGGACGACGTCATCTGATACTGTATTTATAATGCGGAAAAGTGTACAATCAAATATGGATACCGAAAAACCTGGACTCCGCCAGGGAAATTGTATCAAGTCTCGTGTCATGTTAATCTTCTCCCGGGCCGGCCTGTCTGTCTGTCCGCCGCCGAACCATGGAAATGCCAACCGGGTCATCACACACCAGAACCAGACGAGGGTCCAATACGTAGAATACAGTTTATCATAACAGCTACAAGCAGTATTAAAGCACCAAATCTATATAGAGATTGCCATTAAGGTAGTTAACTCACAGCAATACTTTCCAAGCACATATAGAAAGTGTTAGGTAATACTTTGGTAAGCAGAGTGTGACTGAAGTCTAGCTTCAAAATGAATGAAACTGTTAGGAGACACAACAGGCAGCTGAGTTGCCAGATCTTGAGAAAGAAAGCAACTAGGTGTAGAACCATCCCATGCCCGACTAGGACTCACCACATGAGAACTTAACTTACAATATATATACACCCCAATGACTATGCTGACTTGAACAACACATTCCATTGGACAAGGTCATTTGGACCCATGATCAAAACCAGAACAAACGATTGACTACAGAAAACAAGCTCAACGTTGCTTATAAAAGCACACGTGGCAACCACTGCACATGATTTGAGGACCCATAGCTGGAGGGGACAAACACTGCGCCTGAGCTGGCTTGGCAAACATCAGCTAAATGAAAACGTGGCTTTGACTGTAGACACATATACCACATACAATAGAAGGTGCAGCACTGTCTGCGCATCCGGCTTAATAACCAGAACAGGCTATTATGAAGCTTGTTGAAGCCACATGATAGAACTCAGCATCAGCAGAATCATATCAAACTCAATATTTTGCATACAACCTGCAGGCCCTTATCACAGCATGGACAGTAGCTGAGAAGCATAATTTAAGCAGCAGACGCAGTAGCTGCACCCGCAGACAGCAAAAGCAGTAGTAACAACCACGAGGAACAGAAAACATCACATGCAACTGGGAACCATGAGCAGAGGAAGGCAGGAAGAGCATGGAGACTAGTGAGCTTTAGTAGCCTGCCCAGTTAGTCAGCTGCCTGCCGCATCGGTGAATGATGTGTGAGACTTGTACACACGTATACTCCCACATAGTAATGCAGCATGTTAACCCCTTGAGCATAGCATGGGCCTTTGAGCAAGGCAAGAACCTCCCTTGAGGTTGACTGACTGAACTGACTCCGCGAGCTGCGTTTGATTTGTGTCGGATAGGGACTTATTGGTTGGTTTTCCGCTAAATATTAAGGCATGTTTAGGGTGTGATTTAGTGCCGGGGATTTCGCCTGGAAGGCTCTATTGAAACACTCACTCTTGAACGAAAGTTGAACGTGAAAAAGTGACGTTCACACACGCCAGAAATGAACGTGTTCATCCATGTTGAATGCGTGTGACAAAACACAGTGTGTGCGTCTTGCCGTCTTCAAAGCAGGCCAGGCAGCAGAACACAACTCCGCCCCCCTATTATCTGAGAGTGGAGCAGCCCTGTTCAATTCTCAACTGCGCATTCCTCCAGTAAGACAAATATAAGATTTTATTATTTAATTTGTAGCGAGTAACGAGGTGTCCGATTTTAAATATAGCGCATTAAAAGTACGATTTTTTCCTTGTAAATGTAACGAAGTAAAAGTAAAAATACAGCAAAAGAAAAGTAGTCAATAAAAGTACAAATTCTCCAAACTTGTACTTAAGTACAGTAACGAAGTAATTGTACTTCGTTATTTTCCACCACTGCTTGTCAATGAATATATAGCATCGTGGCTACGAGTGTGCTGCCTTTTTCTTATTTTTTCAGGACTGTAACCTGCCAGTATAGAGTGGATAACGTCCTAGTCTCACTGGGATACATACAGTAGCTAATAACTTTAAACGTTGGCATGTCATTATAGGCTATACAAATAAAAGAGAATTGCTTATCTACAAGCTCACAACATGCTGAGATGAGTTGTGAGCTTGTAGATCGTAGATCATTTAATTCATATTTTTGAATAATAGTGGCTTGTTTTAAAATGTGTAGTGCAGTGGAATAGAATAGACACTATATGGCACATCAAGAGTCCTTTAGTAGGCTACTGTAGGATATACAATTGTGTTTCTTGTAATATTATTGACAACTTGTCTTGCATGTCCGTGGCAAAAATAAAATATGAATGGTGCAGATAGCTACTATACTATCATGACTATTGGTGGTGGTGGTGGCAATATTAATTATGGAGTCTGGATTTATCAAAAATCTGTTGAGGAGAGGGCAATACTATAATATATTACACTATTACACTATTATACTCGTTACATTACACTATTACACTTATTAAACTATTACACTCATTACAGTATTAAGCCCACCACACACCGGCTGCGTCCGTCTGTGGCGCGGCGCGTTGCCGCCTGGAAAATAGAACTGTGTTCTATCGGCGCGCCAGGCGAGGCGTGACCGCGCGCCAGCGCGCGTCGGACGCAGCTGGTGTGCGATAGGTTCATTGAAAATAATGGAGGCGGCTGTGTGCGCCGCGCGGCGCCGCGCGGGGGACGCAGCCGGTGTGTGTCGGGCTACACTTATTGTAACTTATTGGAGAAAAAGTTCTAAACTACTTTTATACCACGTTTTCGATGTAAAAGGTGGTATACCACTTTTAAAAGTGGTACAGTATATATAAAATAATAATAAAATAAAGGCTACTGGGTCCAAGCCCAGAAAGTAAGTAAGTCAGTCAGTCAGTCAGTCAGTCAGTCAGTCAGTCTGTCTGTCTGTCCCCCAAATAGCAATAATTTCAACCCCACAAAACGTACGATTTTGTCATCCACCCTTTTGTCCGCTTGACTTGTTTGGTTTCCTCCATGGACACAGAGAAAAACAGATTAGAAAGTAAATCATAATCATTAATTCATTTAAAATTCCTCCACCCGCTATTTTTAATCCTTCACGTAAACGGCACACAAGCAGAGGACCTGTCATTGGTCAAAAGCCGGTGACATCATGGCCAGAGGGCTGAGCATGGCAAATAATTAGCCCCAATGGTGAGAAAATCAACGGAGGCTTGTCATGTTGTCAGCTGTCAATCACCGATAATAGAAATCAGCCCATTAATAAGATACGGGCGGTTAAGCCCAACTAGCCCATTGATATCAGTCATCCCTGGTAATGAAGGCCACACAAAGAGCCATAGAACCATGATTGTCTGGACTGCATATGTTGTGATAAAAGATTCCCTGCGTCTGACCTAAGACTGAACCTGAATAACAGACTACATGAATGTGCCCTGTAAATGATGCCAAACTATTGGCTAAACTGAGTGGTGGTGACGCCATAGCACAGGAGATGAAATACCATTGTGAATAAACATGTCATAAAGAGTCATCAGAGAGTGAATGAGATTGTATCACTATCTGCTCCCCTTAGGTGGCAGCCATCTTGAAAAAAATGGTTCGCTATATACTGGGAAGTGAGGACTCTGTATCGACTGTTCGCTGCTTCACCTCCCAATGAATAAATGCATGAATGGACATATTGTAAAGCACTTTGAGCACTTGGAAAAGCGCTATAAAAATGCAATTCAATTCATTATAACTACACTTGAGCTTTTTTAAATAATTTAGTTTATTTTATTTTATTAGTTTTTTTTTCCTGAAAAATGAACATTTTGGAGTTAGGTGGTTTCTTCCAGACACCAGAGATATGGTACTTGTTGCGTATAGTACTTATAACCCTCATGGGCAACTTTGACGATGGAGAGAGCTGTGACAGAGCAGATCAGAGGCATGAACGTAGGGACAGGCAGCTATAATATTATCACATGGAAGACAATGAAGGATAAATAATGTATCCCTCTCCCTGCAGATGGAGCGAGCCTAGGCCAGTGGTGCCCACACCTTTTTGACTTGAGGTCTACTTTTAAAATTGCCAGCTCAAGGTGATCTACCAAACAAAAAAATATTATCCCATTGCTTAAAATACTCAAAATAAATGACATTAAGGCATTAGGACTGTTTCAAAATCAATTCACCTTTTCAGTTACCCCACATTGCAAAGAAGAGATTTTTTGTTAAAGTTACTCTTTGTAATAACGTCAATCAATTTCAATTTGTAATAACATATTGCTCATAAAATGTTACAAATATTAAAAGTATCACACATAAAAAGCATACTCAATCACATGAAGGAATAATGCACCACTCAACTCAACCAGAGCAGAACTCCCACCACAGGACTCTGGCAATCAATTAATACAGTTGCAACCACTATATTAATGGAAAGTATTTCATACAATTTAAGGTCACATTCTCACCTAATACTTCGGTAGACTCGAATGCGTAAGGGCGGGGATTTTGGGATTCTTGCATATTTAATTGGCTGCGGTTTGCCTTCACACTGTCATTCACAGCAATTGGAAACGCAGCAGGGGGGGACCTTTATCAATGTGTTCCATTCATAAACTAGCCTACACAGTGAAATCTATGGTAATAAAATTACACTCATAGGGCCTGATTCACAACGGCGTTTACGGTGATAACATGACGTGAAGCTAGCGGAAAGGCATTTACGTGGATTTCCCACATTAATTTGGAATTCATGGAAATGGCCGTGAACTTGACGCTCACGTAGGTTGGTCGGAAACTCCGTAAAATCCCACGGGACCTCTTTAGGTGGCGGACGAATTTACGGATATATTCAGAAGGCTTTAGTCTTCATGCTGAATCAATAAATAGTTCCCAAATCGCAGATAAAATATGTAGGCATGTGTCCCGACCCTAACATTGTTCAGCACATAAAAAAATGATATATAAAAGCCGAGTGCACTTGCACTTGTATGCCTATCCTATGCATGCATTCTAGAGTCAAGTCCCATAAGGAAACTGCCCCTGCAAGCGACACCTTTTTATTTATTTATTAGGATATTTCTATAGCATGCGCGATTGCGCTGCTCACTTGACAGCCTTCTCTAGGCTACTCGCAGTGCGTTGTGAGCTTGTAGATCGGCTCCCGTGGACTCGCGCTGCATGTTAAAAAACAAACTCACAATTATAATAAGAACATAGGCCTACACTTATCTGCATTCTGCACTGTACGAATCCAACGTTGTTTAGTGTGTGTTAGTGTTGTTTAGTGAGTCAGTTCTCTGACTGTCGGTGTGTGTGTGTGTGTGTGTGTGTGTGTGTGGGGGGGGGCGGACAGCAGCATGCGGCCGCTGAACCGAGTCCAATCTGGGTGAAATTTACATTGGAAAATTAATATAACGGCGCGGTGAGCCCGGCAAGGACAGAACACGGCCTGGCCCGACTGTTATATGGTCTATCTATGGCATTCTATGGTTCACAGACTGACAGACATGCCGGTCTGACAGACAGACAGCAGTCACGACGAGGGCTATAAATCCACAGCGTGCAATTTGGCCAGTCAGTTTTAAGCCAGCTCACCTTAATTAATTATAATATGGGCAACGTTGTAGCTGTGTAGGCTATATGCTGTAGGCTACTACATTGATCTCATCATGAGTTTGCCGTGTCCCGCGAATCATTTTAATATGACGACATCATGAAATTAATTTACATCTGATACATCGGATATCTATTTTACTTCTGCAGGCGAGTGTTGTTTCTTTTTTTATAACCCTCAGGTGCATTCATCAGTAGCCTATAAGGGCTTATCATTGCCGAGTTGTAATATAGCATTTGGTCGTGTGGTGAACAGTACAAATGAATATCATGTATTGATATTGATCACATGCATGGATGCCACACACAGAATAGTTTAACTCACTGGATAAACTCACTGGATTATAATTTCTTAAATTCTTCAGACAAGAGGATCCCAATTATTCACTTATGAATGTATATGCTTGTACTGTTCTTTATCGCGCAAGCCATGCCCCGCTCCCTCTCTCCCCTCTCTCCCCTCTCTCTCTCTCTCTCTCTCTCTCTCTCTCTCTCTCTCAAAAGACGACTTTTGCATTGACATATATCCGATATTTTAAATATCGGATAGCCTATATTTTACCTCTGACTGCAAAGGTGTGAGTGCAGCACCCGCCTTGGTCCCGAACTTAATTAAATAAATTATAATGATATTGCTTCAGCAGCGGAGCACGCACCGTTGTGGACATTTTAATAGAGTGCGGGCTATATTCATGCATTGACCGCGGCTATGAAGCCGCATAGTCTGCGGCTGCAAAGCCTTTTTTCTTTTTTTGACAGACCAAACTGCTGTCTGCTGAGTCATGCTTGAAGCCTTTTATGGTGCGATATGGGGCGTGGATCAATGCAAATGAGGTTGTCGGGTTCTTTTCCGATCACTTTGCACCCACTGCATTCAGTATGACATACACCTGCGATACGCCAGCACACCTGTGGTACACACCGCTCTCTGAATAACACGTCATCTCAACGTAGCTTGATCGGACGGATAAATACGATATCTGTTTCCGCCACAGTGTAACGGTGGCGTATTTCTTTTTAATGAATCAGGCCCATAACGTGTATGTGTCGTGCCGTCTGGGACCCCCCCCTCTCTCTCTCTTTCTCTCTCTCTCTCTACGCAAGCAGCCGCCACACACTGTTCTTTTGGGCATGGAGGCACAGCGCTGCATGAGTGCACTGATATAACTCCCCAGTCCCCACACAGTGACAGCACTGCATGTTTACGGCATGCACAGACAGACAGACAGACAGACAGAATATTCTGTAGGTATATATATAGGCTACACTGCAGTGTTTTTATGTGTTTTCTTAAGCAATTGATTAATGTACACGTCCTCATTTCGATCAGGGCTTCAGACAGTCTCCTCATTCGACCACGTCTATCCACAGTAACGGGACATAATTTCCTTTATTTACTGCGGATTGCATTCACACCTGCACCGAATCGTAGTCAAGTGCGATTGGAAGCGAAGCGAAACCCCCGTTTTTGGGCGGAGTAAAATGCGGTTCTTTGCTGCGCATTAGGATTCGAATGAGCCTTCACACCTGCCAAACGAAGCGCACTTTCTGAAAATGCGCAGCAGGATTCATTTTAATCGCAGCAAAGCTCTCTGGTGAGAATGTGACCTAAGTTAAAAAAATCTGAACTATCCCTTTAATCAGATGACTGCTTGCAGCCTTGTACTGAATGGAGTCCGTCAGCGCTGCGTAATCCGGACAGTCACTGCTGACAGCTAGTCTTAAACAGGCCTCCAAATGACCGTACGTCAACGTGGAACGATATTTGGACTTAATTATCTTCATGTGGGAAAACGCTGATTCACATAAATATGTGGAGCCAAATAACGCTGTGAGCGAGGCTGTACAAGTCCTGATGTTTGGATACTTTTCCTCCACGAGTAAGTTCCAAAACTCTCCATCGCGGGCGCGCAACTTTAACTGTATGTCAGCCTGCAGTGCCATGATCTCATTCTCCAACGCAGAAGAGTTCATGTTAAAAAGTGTTGCTATTTTCGAGGCAATGGAATCAACATCAGCTTCTGAATGGGAAGCACATGAATGTAGCGATGGGCTTGAGTAAGGCAAACGCAGTTGGACTTGGAATGTGACATCGTGAAAAAATAATCTTCTTCCCACTCTGCATGGAAGTGATATGTTTTAGGCTTCTTTGCCGAGGCAAGGCTTCTTCTGGCCTAGGCCAACACAGCCTCCGCTCAACATAGGGTAACATAGGGTAATTACTTTAGGCCTGTCTGCAGGGCATCAGTATTATATCCATATCATTAGACTATTGTCTGTGATTTTGGATATTGTACTATTGTCATAAGTGTTCTATTGCTGTTTTTTAAAGTAGAGCTTAAAACAAACCACAACTGGACCAGTGACATTTGGGAATATTGTTTTCTTTGAAAACAATGTGTCTGAATTGGAAAATCTTGGAAAAAATGAGGTCTTATTGCGACGTCAGGTTGCACTTACTATGAAAACGTGCAGGAAGCCTGTAACGGTCACATCACGCTCTTCATGTAATGCTGCACAACATGCGGGCGACACGGTGACAACTACACACACACACACGCCGGCAGAAGCCTGTAAAGCCACCGCCCCCACACCAGGAAATGTCGCATCATGGATCAGCCCAGCTGATGACAGTCTTGTCAAAACTTGACTATTGTAACTCCCTCCTTACTGGCCTACCGGCATGTGCACTTAAGCCCCTCCAACTGATCCAAAATGCCGCAGCTCGCTTGGTCTTCAACCAGCCAAAAGTCTCACATGTCTCCCCCCTTCTCCGCTCCCTCCATTGGCTCCCGGTCGCTGCCCGCACAGAAAACTCTGATGCTGATGTTGTGTACTATGTGAGCCATGCCATTTGCCTTGATGATGCCACTGTTGTCTAACTTTAGCTTCTGGAACACTGAATTATTTTCCCCATAGTTTACACTAGCATTATCAGCACTGCATGGTGAAATCATGTCCAGTTGCAGGCCATTTTCTTCTAACTTGCTTGTAATCTGGCAGTGTATGGTAGCAGATGTCTCATCACTATCCTCATAAAAGTCAAGTATCTTGCTTTTCAAACCCAGCTCTGGGTGGGAACTACCCATAGATCCGAAGTCCCGTTAGTCCGAACATGCACTGCTCCCGTGCTTGTGGTTAGGTTTAGGTTTGCTCCCGTGCTTGCGGTTAGGTTTAGGTTAGGGTTAGAGATAGGGATAGTAATTTCGGAACAATGAACCTTCTGACTAATGACACGGCACCCTCTGGGTGTGGGCAGTTTTGTCACATGGGAGTTCTTGAACCACTGGTGTTTTTAACTCTCTCAAACAATTCTCTACACAGACAGGTGCAAGCACGTCTGTAACTATGGATGCTGCCTTACGTCCACATGCCATTTTCTTTGCAATATCATTGTCTGAAAACATGACTGATGCTGATGCTGTGCTGTTACCTTATCTGCGTTAATTGGAATTGGAATATTTTGGTTTTTAAACAAACGTGCCCATGCACCGTGAAGCATCCATTGTCGGTGTCGCTTCACGTCATATTCACCTCCATGTGTCACTGAGAAAATACTTTTACAGAAGACTCCTTTCCCAGTCTTTGTTATGGCTGCACTTCCTTTTCTTTGCGTTCGTTTCTTGTTTCACTTTTCGTTAATTCTGCTGCTAACTTGTTGTGCGGTGTGTAATGTTGTTTTTCTTTTTTTGGTGGGCGTTCACTTAACTAGCCACATTGATTTCCCAACGCTGTGACCAGCTGTTTGATTGACAGCCAATCCTACCCACACACACACACGGCCCGCCCCCTCCCCCTGTGTCACACACCCCCCCCCCCCCCCCCCCGTGTCACACACTCTGTGATGACAACCTCCGCTGCTCACAGACAGTTGATAAAACCAAGATTTTAAGCGCACATATGAAAACTGGAGCCTGTCAATCAGAATGCGGGACAACGTCTCAATTTGCGGGACGCATGAAAAGTTGTTGAAATGTGGGACAATCACGCTCAAATCTGGTCACCCTAGGTTTCACATAGATGTACAAAATAACAGCCCCATTAATGTTTTCTTTGTTCTTTTCTTTTTTTCTTTAAATGTGTGTCCGTCTGTCCGTAATAATGTGTGTCCGTAAGATAACTTTCTGTTTGTGTCAGGAATAAACCATGGATGGACTTAAGGAACATATCTTGGCAACTCTCAACGATCTGGAAGAAGATGACTTTAAGCTGTTCAAGTGGCATCTGAAGCTTCCTGTTGATGTTGAAGGCCTCCTGCCGCTCAAAGCATCCCACCTGGAACACGCTGACAGGATGAAGACAGTGGATCTGATCGTGCAGAACTACACTACTCATGCAACTCAGATCGTGGGGAATGTCCTGAAGAAGATCAAAAGGACTGATCTACAGGAGAAGTTTCTGAACCGACCCAAAGGTGAATACATGGTGTGTGTGTGTGTGTGTGTGTGTGTGTGTGTGTGTATGTATGCATGTATAATATATATATAAAAGATGCCTTGCCTCGAAACGTCAATTATACTGCCATTCAATCTCTCTCTTTCTCTCTCTCTCTCTCTCTCTCTCTCTCTGCAGATTGCACCAGTGATGTTCCAGAGACTTCAGAGAGCAGTGCATCTTCCTCTCAGAGACCAAATGATGGTAAACATCCATCTACTGTATTTCAATACAATACATTCAGCATAGACCATAGAGACGCCGACAAATTCCCGACCCCAAATGAGACAGTACCACCACTTCTGGTCCGTTAGAAAATAAGTCATAAAGAAATGTTTTCTATTACAGTACTGTCCCATATGTTTGATTTCTCCGTTTTAATGTCACACACCTGCCATTTCCAATACATTTGTGTTTCGTTTTATAGGCTATATCTATGTGTGGAAAAATATCCAAACAGCATCTTGCAAGACTAATTATTAATACTAATCTGGAGAATTGACTAGGAAGTTGAAAATGCCGGGACAAGTTACTTCTCCATTTAGTTGGGTTATTTCCCCAACTACATTCAGCCAAATTAATTATACAACAACGGTAAAACACACCGTCGGAGCTCCGTGGTGCGTAAAACATATATAAGCCCACGAGACAAGTTCAAAATATAGACTCGTAGCCTCGTAGAGACAGCCGTGTCACTGAAATGCGTCTCCCCTCTGCTCTGTTAACATAATGGGTAACCCATTCAAGTTGTAAATTAAATGTGAAACACATTGAAGATATGTTGACAAAGACACTCCATACATTTTAAAAGTAGGCTATAAGTACAGTTGCATTTCAACTGGCTTCTACGGCTGGCCTGACCGTTCTAACGGACCAGAAGTGGTGGCGCTGTGTGTGTCTCTATTACATTCAATCACTTCCTGTTTGGAAGGCACCATGGGGACAACAACCAATCGGGTTGTGATTGTGATGCCAATCAAGATGGCATCACAAAGGATGCTTCCACGCAGTGGAGTCACGAAGATGCCAAAAGCCGCCAGCGGCAGGCGTCTCTTCCTGGTTTCTAAACAGCTGGTGGATGGAAAATGACGCTCGTGCGCGGCTTCCACTTGCCGCGGAGGCAAGCGTCTCCCGTTTTCTGGCCGACATTTTGCTGCATGGGTGGAACTTAGTTTCCATCCACCAGCTGTTTAAAAACCAGGAAGAGGCTCCTGCCGCTCGCAGCTTTTGGCATCTTCGTGGATCTACTGTCTGGATGCAATCAAACAGGGACGACAGGAACCAACCATCTTCACATATCAGCACTCCTTACACAGAACAGCCAATCCTGGACAGGATGACAGACTTTAAATAGTGTTAACGATGACATATATTCTCATGCAACAGATATCTCTCTCTCTCTCTCTCTCTCTCTCTCTCTCTCTCTCTCTCTCTCTCTCTCTCTCTGTGTGTCTTTACAGATTGCACCAGTGATGTTCCAGAGACTTCAGAGAGCAGTGCATCTACCTCTCAGAGACCAAATGATGGTAAACATCCATCTACTGTATTTCAATACAATACATACAGTATGGACTATAGAGACACACAGCACCGACAAATTCACCCCCCCAAATGAGACGAATTCACCTCCTCAAATGAGACAACTCTCTCTCTCTCTCTCTCTCTCTCTCTCTCTATCTCTCTCTCTCTCTCTCTCTCTCTCTCTCTCGTAGCAGATGTCAGTGATGTTGGAGAGTCTTCAGGTAGCAGTCCCCTCACCACATCCTCACAGCCTCCACAGGAAGGTAATCATTAATTAATTTCAATAGGAGCAGAGTGTCTCTAGTCAGTGTGCAGAGGAAAAGTATTTAGTTACATAAAAAGTTATTCTGATTGAAATATTATTTTAAATATGTTTTCGTCTGGTCAAAATGTATTGTCTATTTACTTCTGTCTAGCATACTTACAGTGGTGATAAAAAAACTTGTGCAACAGAGCTGACTGTCACCTATATATCACTATATCACCTTTGTTTTTAAAAATAAGCAACAAAGCAGATACATTGTAATCATGTAGTGATTCAAAATAGATTTTATACTATTTTTTAAGTGTTATAATGTATGCTATTATTATTCATCAAGTTAAGAAAACTCACCCGTGTAATACTTTCTATTAATATAAGGATTGACTTTGTTCCTTCCAGATTTGCTCGTGGACACACAAGGACATGTAAAGCGACGTATTTCCTTCTACCAAAACGGTCTTAAAGCAAGAGTTGTAAAACCATTTGCGAGTGTACCTGAAGGGACATTCCAAATGGAGGATAAGAAGCATTTTAAAGGATGCTACACACATGTCAGAATCATACAATTGGAGGACACAGAGTTCAGCAGTGAGCATGAGGTCATACAGATGGAGATGAAGAAAGCAGGCCAGGAGATCCGACTCAGTGCAATCTTTAAATCACCTTCTGGAGAAAACATCAGAATAGTGATGACCATTGGTATCGCAGGAGTTGGCAAATCCTTTCTCGTACACAAGTTTGTTTCTGACTGGGCAAAGAAAGAAAATGAACTTCCACATCTCACATTTGTGTTCCAATTCCGCCATCTAAATTTGCTGCAGGGAGGAGAGTTTAGTTTGTCACAACTAATTCACGAATGCATCCACACAACCAAATTCATCCCGGAAGAGACTCTCGATTATATCTTCACAACGCTGCAGGAGTCAGGAATCAAAGATTACGACCAAAGTCCCTTCAAACTTCTGTTTGTCTTCGATGGTCTCGATGAAAGCAAATTTAATTTACGCTTCAAGACGGCCCGTGTCTGCCCCTATGACTTCACCCATCCCACCTCACTGGAAGTCTTACTGGTAAACCTCATAGAAGGAAAACTGCTACCCTGTGCTCACATCTGGATAACCACACGCCCTGCAGCAGCCAAACAGATCCCTTCTTGTTTTGTTGACACAGTGACAGAAGTGCTAGGGTTCAGTGATGACATGAAGAAGGAGTACATCATGAAGAGATTCAGTGATGAGAACCAGGCCAACAGAGTCATCTCACACATCAATGAATCAAGGAGCATCCGCATCATGTGTGAAATCCCAATGTTCTGTTCGATCACTGTCACAGTTTTGCAGCCCCTGGTGAAGACAGACCAGACTGGTGAGCTGCCCAAGACCCAGACTGAGATGTACTGCCGCTTCGTCTCTCTTCAGGCATGGAAGGATGGGACACTGGCTGATAGAACTGTTCTTCTGTTGAAGCTGGCCAGACTGGCATTTGAACACCTGAAGACAGGGAACCTGATCTTCTACCAAAAAGACCTGAAAAAATGTGGTCTTGGTGTTGAAGACGCCCCACAGTACTCAGCCTTGTGCACAGAGATCTTCAAAAAAGACAGTGATTGCTTCCAGGGAGAGCACATCTACTGCTTTGTTCATCTGAGCGTTCAGGAGTTTCTGGCTGCAGTTTATCTGTTCCACTGTTTCACAGAGAGGAAGATGAATGTATTGTACACATTCCTGGACTGGAAGATATTCCTGAAACCAAAAAAGATCAGGTCCCTGGACGGTTTCCTGAAGAAAGCCATGCTCAAAGCCCTGAAGAGTGAAAACGGCCACCTGGACCTCTTTGTGCGTTTCCTTCATGGCCTCTCACTGGAGTCCAATCAGTGTCTGTTACGAGCCCTGCTGGGTCAGACCGAGAACAGTTCAGAGAGCGTCCAGAAAGCCATCCAGAACCTGAAGGAGATGAACACCAATGCCTCACCTGACAGATGTATCAACATCTTCCACTGTCTGATGGAGATGAAGGACCAGTCAGTATACCAGCACATCCAAACATACCTGAAGTCCGACAAGACAGAGAAACTCTCTGAGACCCAATGTTCAGCTATGGCCTACATGCTGCAGATGTCAGAGGAGGTTCTGGATGAGTTGGACCTGAGAAAATACAAGACATCCTTGGAGGGGCTACGGAGACTGATCCCAGCTTTGAGGAACTGCATAAAGGCTGAGTTAGTAGTTCATTATCAAGTTATTAGTGCCACATGGGACACCCATTATATAATGGGTGTCCCCTGGGCTAGTTAATTAAACTTTCACATTTTCCCCTCTGTGTCCCTTCCTGCAATGGAAAAGGATCGTGGATTAAATTAAAACAAGTTACGTTCACAAATCACCACAATTTTATCAACACTTTATTATTCACTTTCCACTGAAAAATGGCCCGTGAGCCATGTGATCTGACTCCTACACTCACTATGTTAGTTGAGACAGGTGATCTGACTCCTACACTCACTATGTTAGTTGAGACAGGTGATCTGACTCCTACACTCACTATTGTAGTTGAGAAAGGTGATCTGACTCCTACCCTCACTATGTTGAGAAAGGTGATCTGACTCATACCCTCACTATGTTGAGAAAGGTGATCTGACTCATACCCTCACTATGTTAGTTGAGACAGGTGATCTGACTCCTACACTCACTATGTTAGTTGAGAACAGGCGATCTGACTCCTACACTCACTATGTTAGTTTAGACAGGTGGTCTAACTCCTACACTCACTACATAAGATCAGCTATTTTCAGAACAAGTTGGGCTGAATAATACTTTTTTATTTGAGGTTATGTGACATGAAAAGGTTTGAGAAAGGCTTAGCTTAGTACAAAACTGCGTGGCACCATTGAGCATTTTCATCTGCCAAAAATATGGACGCCTGACTTAATGTGGTTAACATCTTATTTTCCAAGGCCTGTGGTCAGTTAGGTAGGGACAAAAGTTCTCAATACCACAATGTTATAAGTCTGGTATTCAAAATTGAATTGAGTAAAAGTCAAAATATACATAAAATACTTAAAGTAAAAGTACTCATTACGCAAAATGTCCCATTTCACCAGTTATCAACATGTATACAAATATACATTTTTAAATAGCTGATACAAGGTTGCAACGTGTGTCATTGCGGTGCGTTGTGAGCTTGTAGAGAAGCATTTAGGGCTGAAGTGGTTACTGTATGTTTTTGAATGCGTGGGTGCGTGCGTGCAGTTACTTACGTGCAGTTGTATTTTTTTATATGAAGCATACTAAGTTTAGCTGGTATGGAATGTGCTATACAATTACAATGGACTTGACTAAAAACAGTTAATGACACAGAATACGAGTAAGACGCGCGAACGCGGGAAGCGAACGCACTCAGCTCCATATATGGGCACAAAAGGGGCCAGGTCCACAACAAACAAATCACTGGCCCCTTTTGTGCCCATATATGGAGCTGAGTGGACCTGGCCCCTTTGGTGCCCATATATGGAGCTGAGTGATTGCTGATGCAACACACTCCATATTTGGATAGCGGGACAGACAGACAGACAGACAGACAGACAGACAGACACACAGACATGATCTGCTACATCATAGTAAGTGCTCACTGCATTCGCAAACAACATCTGTATTTGGCCGTGGATGTTGTTCCAGGGACTCCCCCCAGAAGCAAAGATTTGAGCTAAAAAGTTTAGCTCTGAAAGAATATATATTCAAAGATTTGCGCCACATTTTCGCGAAAAAAAAAGAAAAAAATAGCAGATCTACAAGCTCGTAGCGCGGCACTTGGTGCCACACTATGAGCCGTCATGAAAGGGTTAACCCATTCAGGACGGGAACCCCTTTTGGTGTTTTAAGCATTATGTTACTAACTTTAGATTTTGAAAATGTGGCGCAAATCTTTGAATACAGTATATATTCTTTCACAGCAAACTTTTTAACTCAAATCTTTGCTTCTGGGCGGTTCCTGGAACAACATATTTTGAGATGGGGGTCGGCAGCAAAATAAATGATTAATCTGGGGGTCCTTGACATGAAAAAGGTTGACCACCACTGACATAGAAACATAGATTTTTCAGAAAACTTTTAAATGGGTTAAAATATAGTACTAATTATGCAGAATGTTCCTTTTCACCACTTTTCAAAATGTACACAAATCTTTCGTGAAAAGCAGACCTACAAGCTCGCAGTGTGTCGGTGCGTTGTGAGCTTGTAGAAGTATATAGGGCTGAAGTGGTTACTGTTATGTAATAATAATCTAAATCTACAAAGTAACTATACAGTAGGAACTATAGTTACTTTACACCACTGTGTGTGTGTGTGTGTGTGTGTGTGGGTGCGTGTGAGCGTGCGTGCGTGCGTTCGTGCAGTTACTGTATTTATTTATATGAAGCACACTGAGTTTATCTGGTATGGAATGTGCTATACAATTAAAATGGACTTGACTAAAGATGACACAGAATAACAAAGGACCCCCAGAATTATCTGTATTTGGCCGTGGATGTTGTTCAAGGGACTCCCCCCAGATGCAAAGATTTGAGCTAAAAAGGTTCGCTCTGAAAGAATATATATTCAAAGATTTGCGCCACACTTTCGCGATTTAAAAAAAATAGCAGATCTACAAGCTCGTAGCGCGGCACTCGGTGCCACACTATGAGCCGTCATGAATGGGTTAACCCAATCAGGACGGGAACCCCTTTTGGTGTTTTAAGCATTATGTTATAGGCCTACTTTAGATATTGAAAAATCGTGAAAATGTGGCTCAAATCTTTGAATACAGTATATATTCTTTCAGAGCAAACTTTTTAACTCAAATCTTTGCTTCTGGGGGGCGGTTCCTGGAACAACATATTTTGAGATGGGGGTCGGCAGCAAAATAAATGATTAATCTGGGGGTCCTTGACATGAAAAAGGTTGACCACCACTGACAAAGAAACATAGATTTTTCTGAAAACTTTTAGGATTTAAATGGGTTAAAATATAGTACTAATTATGCAGAATGTTCCTTTTCACCACTTTTCAAAATGTACACAAATCTTTCGTAAAAAGCAGATCTACAAGCTTGCAGTGTGTCGGTGCGTTGTGAGCTTGTAGAAGTATATAGGGCTGAAGTGGTTACTGTTATGTAATAATAATCTAAATCTACAAAGTAACTACAGTAGTAACTATAGTTACTTTACACCAGTGTGTGTGTGTGTGTGTGTGTGTGTGTGTGTGTTTGTGTGTGTGTGTGTGTGTGTGTGTGTGTGCATGCGTGCGTGCGTGCGTGCGTGTGTGCGCGCGTGCGCATGTGTGTGTGCGCGCATCCGTGTGTGTGTGTGTATCCGCACGCGCGTGTGTGTCCGCGCATGTGTGTCTGCACACGTCTGTGTGTGTGGGTGTATATTTATAATAATGTATTCTTTTAATGTGAAGCACACTGAGTATCTGTTATGAAATGTGTTGTACAAATAAAATGGACTTGACTAAAGACATTTAATGAGACAGAATAACATTTCCATGTGTTCATCTCCATTCAGGTTGCAGAGATGTGGACTCACAGAGAGATGCTGTGAAGATCTGGCCTCAGTTCTCTGCTCCAACTCCTCTAGTCTGACACTCCTGAACCTGGACCGTAACGACCTGCAAGACGAAGGCGTTAAGCGTCTCTGTGTTGGACTGATGTCAACACATTGTAGACTGAAGGAGCTCAGGTCAGTAGTCTCTCTCTCTCTCTCTCTCTCTCTCACTTTCTCTCTCTCTCAAGCACAACACACACCGGCTCCGTCCGACGTGGCGCGACGCCTGGAAAATAGAACTGGTTCTATCGGTGCGTCAGGCGAGGCATCAGCGCGCGTCGGTCGCCGCCGGTGTGCGATAGGTTCATTGAAAATAACGGAGGCAGCTGTTTTGACGCGCGCCGTTCGCAGATGGTGTGGGAGGCCCTTCATTCTCTCTCTCTCTCTGTCTCTCTCTGTCTCTCTCTCTCTCTCTCTCTCTCTCTCTCTCTCTCTCTCTCTTTCTTATCTCTCTCTCTCTTTCTTATCTCTCTCTCTCTCTCTCTCTCTCTCTCTCTCTCACTCTCTCTCTCATTCTCTCTCTCTCTCTCTGAGTGGGTGTGGATGTGCTGCTGAGTGTGTGAGAAGCGTTTGGTTTGTTTCCTAAGTTTGTCTCTTTCAAACTTTATTTTTTATTTTTTTCCCTTTGATTTGTTAGTTAGTAACAGTTTTCACAGTGGGTTTAGTTTAATTTGGTGTTCCGTGTGCGGCCAGCCGCTGTGCTGGGCGCATATGTTAATTTGTTTGTTAAACAATGAAGGCGCTAATACCAGGACTGACAAGGAAACACAGCATTAAAATTGCCTCTGCTATTCCTTGTTCAGTAGAACAATGTGGTTTAGCTGTCGGAGAAGTTGTTGATTACAACAATGTGAAATCTGCCGCTCGTATGAATGGCGCGGTTGTTATTTTAGTTGACAGTGTTGACAAAGTGCATGTTTTGGTGGAGCGTGGTGTTGTGATAAACGGATCATTTGTTTCTGTGTCTCCCCTTTCTACACCGTCCAAAAGTGTCACGATCTCTAATGTCCCGCCGTGTTAATGACGCCGATTTGGCGAGAGAATTGTCCAGGTATGGAAAGATTATTTCATCGATCAAAAGCTATACCGTCGGGATGCAAGTCCCCGCTATTGAAACACGTTGTATCGCATAGACGGCAGGTCCTTATGATTCTGAATAGGACAGATGAGGAACTCAATCTGATGTTTAGCGTCAGAGACAGTCAATGATTTTAATTATACGTATGTATGCAACTTCTGGCACTTTGAAGTGCTTTAAATGTGGATTGGAGGGGCACTTGGCCCGTGCGTGTCCTGGGGGAGACACAGACACGTCTACTGAACGGGGGGAGGAGGAGGGGGCTGCGGGGGGCACGCAGCAGAGTCAGGATGGTCCTTTATGTCTCTCTCTCTCTCTCTCGCTCTCTCTCTCTTTCTTATATCTCTCTCTCTGTTAGGTGATATGCCTATATGTTGCATTATGTTATGTTGCATTTAGCTATTGAAAAATCGTGAAAATATGGCGCAAAACTTTGAATATATATTCTTTCACAGCAAAAAGCTGATCTACAAGCTTGCAATGTGTCAGTGCGTTGTGAGCTTGTAGAAGTACATAGGGCTGAAGTGGTTACTGTATGTTATGTAATAATAATCACAATCTACACAAGTAACTAGTAGTAACTATAGTTACTTTCCACCACTGTGTGTGTGTGTGTGTGTGTGTGTGTGTGTGTGTGTGTGTGTGCGCGCATGTGTGCGTGTGTGTGTCCGTGTGTGTGCGCGCATGTGTGTGTTAACCCATTTTGACCTGGGAACGATTCTGCAAATGTCTTCTAAGGGACTGATCGTTATTTATCAAAGGTTGGTGTGGTGCAAAAAAGGGGGGGGTCATTAAACTATTTTTTGAGCCTGAGGGGGGGATATGTTTATTTTGATTTTGGCTTGGGGGAGGTTGTACAACTTTATTTTGGTGAATTTTGTGTTTAAAAAATGTTTAGATTATTTTGTTTTTCATAGTGTTTCACTCATATCTATCTATATAAAGTTTACCCTGTGTGGCGAGTGTACTTGGTATCTTCCATGTGTGCGCAACTGCGCATGCAAATAGAACAGATCTACAAGCTAACAACGTGTTGCTTGGTGACACGTTGTTAGCTTGTAGATCTGATTCTGTTCTACCAGCAAAGGTCCCTCCCCCGGCCGCTGATGTAGTTTGCTACGTCTGACGTATACCCACTTCAAAACAGCGCGGGACAGATTCTGCGTTCATAACATTTCCAGTAGAAAAAGCGAAAAATGTTTCAAGCTATGAACCGCAATGTTTAAATTGTGGGCCAGCAGCAGCAGGCCGCTGAAAAGAGCGAGTGTTGTCGGTCAGAGTCAGAGAGGAGGAAGGCGAGGAGCAGCAGCCAGCAGGTTGACAGCACCGCTGCTGAGGTTGCGGTGGTGGTGTGAGGTGTCTCGGTGAAACCCAGCGCCGCAGCACTGAGTCAGGAAAATGTCAGACTGAGATGATAATAACAACAATAATAATAATGTTGGGGCTGAGGTCGTGGATGATGTTACAATATAAACTTCTCACAAGTTACTGTTTGTGACTGAAGTTGCTTGTGAACGAATTAAGCTCCTCCACATAGAAAGTAGCAAAACATCACAGGAACACCTTGAGGCCTTTATGTTGATGGACATGGAACATTTTGATGGAAGAGACTCTACTGTCTTTGGACAACGCATCGTCGTCTCGTCGACATGGTGGCAGGCGAGACAGATTCTCATTCAGAATACGGTAGGGCTGGACTGGTCTAAAAGCATGCAGCTATAATGTGCATCTTTGCGCACTCTGCAATGGTGGATTGTTGGTGTGTGCGTCACAGTAGCCAGGCCTGCCATGTCTCACCCTTTGAGTGTGACAGTTGTGGTATCTATATTTCATGATATTCAAATATAAGCCATGTTAAAATGTCCGACTTATACATTTGGTCACTGCTAAGGTGATGCTAAGTAGGTCAATGTCTGCCAGGAAGTAGCTTGGCCTGGCCAGGTGTGATAGAAGTTTAGCATACTATTGTCTCAACGAGAGGCCCTGGCAGAGATCACTCTGTATGCGTTCTATGCAAAAGTTTCAACCCCCTCCCAGAAATTCAACTGTTTGATGTGAAACTGTATAATAATGCCTGTAAAATACAATGTGAGGGGGTCTTAGGAGGCTAGCCACAAGCGTGGTTAGTCTGCTGTGTGCTCCCGTGGGCATGAGAACGGCCTACGGGGAAGCTCTCTGTCTTGGTCTCGGTTGCAATAAAAATGATCAACTCTACACAACACTTCAGAACACTCTCTGCCTGGTGCTTTCATTCGACTACAGCGTCCGGTGCTTTTGACTACAGCCTACAAGCCTGCCGTTTGCTCAGCCGTTTCTGTCTCAAATAGATAAGAATTATAGTCAGTGTAAAGGGAGAAACTACACGACACAGTCACGCAATTTAACCCTTTACCACGCACCACGCCACACATGCCATTTCACACACATTATAAATAAAAAAATCTCTGCGGCTCCGCCGCGTAATAACGCGCGCTCATGTGTGCGTCCTCACAAACGGAAAAATAGCCGATCTGCATGCAGCGCTGATATATGCAGTAGGAGGGTAAACAGTGGACCAAATCCTCAGCAGGGTCCCTGACTGTGTGACGCATGGAAATGAGCCATGCGGAGTTTAGTAGCCTACTTGTGTTTTGTCCGCGGTGTGTTACGACCCCCTGTCTAGGGTAAGGGGAGGTGACATAATAATGAGGAGACAGCTTTCACAAAAGAAGATTAGTTTATTACTCTCCTTTTTATCTTTTGACAGAGACAAACACTTGTCAATTCTCTGTTGGTTCAAAGAAATAAAGGCTTCAGGGTGTCTGTTACATTGAAGAAAAACTTACTATCTAAGAAAAGAAAATTACCCCTAACTAAAGTCCCTAACAAAGTGGAAACAAAAATACAGTTACTAACCTCACTACACTAACTAACAAAGTACAGTAAATGGGATTCAAACAAAAGAACTATCAAACACCCCTACGGGTTGGTAAAGTAGGGTTTCACATTACATGGGAAATACGAAAGTACAATAAATAACTGACGATCAAAAATAAGAGCAAATACTAAAGGTTACTTAAGAACTCATAACTGACATGAAACTGGGATAACAAAATAGAACTTACTCAAAGGAACTGAAGACAGACTAACTAAGAAACAGAATAGCACATCAAACAAAAGGAAAAGGCAACATGGGTGGAGGACAAGAGGGATGGAGTCTCCGCTGCAGAATTAGCTGTCGTCCTCACAGCAGTCAGGACAGACTGAGCACATTTATAGACAGCAGGGCCATTACCCAGCTGCTGGGAACCAATGAGGAATAAGGGGCAGGTCCAGGTAGGACCTGTCATGATTGCAGCCACCCGCTTTCAATTGACCAGTCAAGTCATCAGCACCACACCCATTCTCTACATTCTCCATTCACCTCCATTCATGACCTTAGAGAACACAAAAGGGAAACAATATAACAAAGGCCACCAACATTTCCCACTCATCACAATTATTCCCAAATTAACTAAACACAATAATAACAATACTAATCATAAGGACAGCGGTCCGTAACACATGCCATTTCACACACATTATAAATAAATAAATCTCTGCGGCTCCGCCGCGTAATAACGCGCGCTCATGTGTGCGTCCTCACAAACGGAAAAATAGCCGATCTGCATGCAGCGCTGATATATGCAGTAGGAGGGTAAACAGTGGACCAAATCCTCAGCAGGGTCCCTGACTGTGTGACGCATGGAAATGAGCCATGCGGAGTTTAGTAGCCTACTTGTGTTTTGTCCGCGGTGCCATGTACTTTTGTCTGCGTATGTGGTTGTAATAGATTAAATAAAGAGTTACACTATAGTGGTGCCTGACTGGCTAAATGAGCCGAGCAGGCAGTTGAACGTTGGTGTTGCGCAAATTGTGCTTTTCTCTGTGGAGTATGACGCTGTAGTATTATGGTATGCGACTACGTGACATTTATTTAGCATTCATTCATTTTCATCATCCTGGGCTTGGGCACAGAGGCGAGGGGTGCCCACTGCCTTGGCAGCTTGGCTAGAATGACTTTACGCACGAGGCTCACCTTAAAAATAGCCAATCTAAGCTCACAAATTTGCGTTGCGTCATCAGCGTGTTGTTGTGAGCTTGTAGGTCTGCATATGCTATGTTCGAAGCTGCCAGATTCATATTTAAATCTTTAGTTGGAAGAATGCAATGACATATCATCAGTGTTGAGTGTTGACCATAATGTAATGATGGATATGGAACCAAATGAACCCCAGACGGCCGCCGCCTAATAAACGATCAGCGTTTACTTTATGCTGCTATACTGTTGGTGTGAATATAAAATAAATATGGTCTATGGTGTTTGGGGGGGGGGGGTCATATATATTCTTCCAGTCCCTGAGGGGGGGTCCCGAAAAATTATTTGGAGGCTGGGGGGGCGATGAGGTAAGATAAAAAAAATGAAATCACATCTGCACCACCCCCCCCTGGTGGATAAATAACGATCAGTCCCTAAATCCTGACTGTTTTCTTGAAAAAGCAGTTTTTCTATGTCAGTCGTTCTCAAACAATTTCATGTCTCTTTTCACGATTCTTCAAAAATAGCAGACCTACAAGTTCGTAGCGCGCCATCTGCTATTTTTCAATAGCTAAAGCATAGCCTAATGCTAACACCAAAAGGTGTTAAGCGTCTCTGTGTTGGACTGATGTCAACACATTGTAGACTGAAGGAGCTCAGGTCAGTAGTCCTTTATCTCTCTCTCTCTCTCTCTCTCTCTCTCTCTCTCTCTTTCTTATCGCTCTCTCTCATTCTCTCGCTCTCTCTCTCTCTCTCATCTCTCTCTCTCTCTCTCTCTCTCTCTCTCTCTCTCTCTCTCCGCTCTCTCTCTCATTATCTATCTTTCCTCTCTATCTCTCTCTCGTGCGCATGTGCGAGCGTGTGTGGGGTGGTGGTGCGGAGTGAGTCTCTACAGAGTGAGTTTCTTTCTATATTATTTTTCATGCTTTGCTGGGTTGCTCTTTAAAGAGGTTTTCTCTTTTATTGATTAGTGTTAAATCCCAGCTGCAGTCAGCAGGTCTTGTGGCTCTTGTGCGCCGAAGCAGCGGCTGCTGCTGCTTGACAATTTGGCGAGGAAACATGGCATTAAAATCTCGCCAAATGTCCCGTGTTCAGTGGAAGACTGCAGCCTGGCAGTGGCCAAGGTGGTCGGAGCGTCTAGTGTAAGATCCGCCGCTAGAATGAACGGTGGAGTGGTGATCTTTGTGGACGGGGTGGAGAAAGCAAACACTGTAGTAACAAACGGTGTGATCATAAAGGACACGTTTGTGTCCGTGACGCCCCTCGCTGCACCAGCGAAAAAGGTGATGTTGTCGAATATCCCCCCGCTTATTGTGAAGGAGTTGTCCTGGTTTAGCAAAGTTGTGTCACCAGTAAAAAAGTTGCCGTCAGGCTGCAAATCACCTGAGCTGAGGCACGTTGTGTCTGAATGACAGGACCCATGAAGACAGGACCCAAGACTTGAAAGCCAATTTTAAGTTAAAGGTTGATGGGTTTGAATACACTCTTTTTGCCACTACCGAGAGCATGAAATGTTTCGGATGTGGGGGGGAGGGGCACTTGGTTCGGCACTTGGTTCGTTCTGTAGTTACTTCATCATATATGACACATTGTGAAAATATAGCTGATCTACAAGCTCTACTTAACCCATTCACACATAGTTACTTTGTGTGTGTGTGTGTGTGTGTGTGTGTGTGTGTGTGTGTGTGTGTGTGTGTGTGTGCATGTGTGTGTGTGTGTGTGTGTGTGTGTGTGTGTGTGTGTGTGTGTGTGTGTGCGTGCGTGTGTGTGTGTCTGTGTGTGTGTGCACGTGTGTGTGCGCGTGCATGTGTGTGTGTGTTTATTTATAATAATATATTATTTTAATGTGAACCACACTGAGTATATCTGGTATGAAATGTGTTGTACAAATAAAATGGACTTGACTAAAGACATTTAATGAGACAGAATAACATTTTCATGTGTTCATCTCCATTCAGGTTGGGGTACTGTGGACTCACAGAGAGATGCTGTGAAGATCTGGCCTCAGTTCTCTGCTCCAACTCCTCTAGTCTGACACACCTGGACCTGAGGGGTAACAACGACCTGCACGACGCAGGCGTTAAGCGTCTCTGTGTTGGACTGATGTCAACACATTGTAGACTGAAGGAGCTCAGGTCAGTAGTCCTTTATCACTCTCTCTCTCTCTTATCTCTCTCTCTCTCGCTCTTATCTCTCTCTCACTTTCTCTCTCTCTCAAGCCCAACACACACCGGCTCCATCCGACGCGACGCGTTGCCGCGCGGCGACGCCTGGAAAATAGAACTGGTTCTATCGGCGCGTCAGGCGAGGCGTCGGACGCCGCCGGTGTGGGAGGCCCTGAAATCTGCCGCTCGTATAAATGGCACGGTTGTGATTTTAGTTGACAGTGTTGACAAAGTGCATGTTTTGGTGGAGCGTGGTGTTGTGATAAACGGATCATTTGTTTCTGTGTCTCCCCTTTCTACACCGTCCAAAAGAGTCACGATCTCTAATGTCCCGCCGTGTTAATGACGCCGATTTGGCGTCAGAATTGTCCAGGTATGGAAAGATTATTTCATCGATCAAAAAGCTATACCGTCGGGATGCAAGTCCCCGCTATTGAAACACGTTGTATCGCATAGACGGCAGGTCCTTATGATTCTGAATAGGACAGATGAGGAACTCAATCTGGTGTTTAGCGTCAGAGTCGATGATTTAAATTATACAGTGTATGCAACTTCTGGCACTTTGAAGTGCTTTAAATGTGGATTGGAGGGGCACTTGGCCCGTGCGTGTCCTGGGGGAGACACAGACACGTCTACTGAACAGGGGAGAGGAGGAGGGGGCTGCGGGGGGGCGCGCAGCAGAGTCAGGATGGTCCTTTATGTCTCTTTCTCTCTATCTCTCTCTCTCTCTCTCTCTGTTAGGTGATATGCCTATATGTTGCATTATGTTATACTTTAGCTATTGAAAAATCGTAAAAATGTGGTGCAAAACTTTGAATATATATTCTTTCACAGCAAAAAGCAGATCTACAAGCTTACAAAGTGTCGGTACGTTGTGAGCTTGTAGAAGTACATAGGGCTGAAGTGGTTACTGTATGTTATGTAATAACATAATGTGTGTGTGTGTGTGTGTGTGTGTGTGTGTGCGCGCGCGTGGGTGCGTGT
Source organism: Protomyctophum bolini (assembly GCF_963924005.1). Taxonomy (NCBI): domain Eukaryota; kingdom Metazoa; phylum Chordata; class Actinopteri; order Myctophiformes; family Myctophidae; genus Protomyctophum; species Protomyctophum bolini. The sequence continues at coordinate 46,386,938 of NC_137869.1, read as the reverse complement.
GTGTGTCCGTGTGTGTGCGCGCATGTGTGTGTTAACCCATTTTGACCTGGGAACGATTCTGCAAATGTCTTCTAAATCCTGACTGTTTTCTTGAAAAAGCAGTTTTCGTTCTTAAACACTTTCATGTCTCTTTTCACGATTCTTCAAAAATAGCAGACCTACAAGCTCATCTCTCTCTCTCTCTCTCTCTCTCTCTCTCTGCTCTCTCTCTCATTATCTCTCTTTCCTCTCTCTCTCTCTCTCTCTCGTGCGCATGTGCGAGCGTGTGTGGGGTTGTGGTGCGGAGTGAGTCTCTACGGAGTGAGTGAGTTTCTTTCTATATTCTTTTTCATGCTTTGCTGGGTTGCTCTTTAAAGAGGTTTTCTCTTTTATTGATTAGTGTTAAATCCAAGCTGCAGTCAGCAGGTCTTGTGGCTTTTGTGCCCCGCAGCAGCGGCTGCTGCTGTTAGCGTCATGGTGCAATTTGGTACAAACGAGGAAACATGGCATTAAATTTAAAATCTCACCAAATGTCCAGTGTTCAGTGGAAGACTGCAGTCTGGCAGTGGCCAAGGTGGTCGGAGCGGCTAGTGTAAGATCCGCCGCTAGAATGAACGGTGGAGTGGTGATCTTTGTGGACGGGGTGGAGAAAGTAAACACTGTAGTAACAAACGGTGTGGTCATAAAGGACACGTTTGTGTCCGTGACGCCCCTCGCTGCACCAGCGAAAAAGGTGATGTTGTCGAATATCCCCCCGTTTATAAGTGATGAACTTATTGTGAAGGAGTTGTCCTGGTTTGGCAAAGTTGTGTCGACAGTAAAAAAGTTGCCGTCAGGCTGCAAATCACCTGAGCTGAGGCACGTTGTGTCTGAATGACAGGACCCAAGACAGGACCCAAGACTTGAAAGCCAATTTTAAGTTAAATGTTGATGGGTTTGAATACACTCTTTTTGCCACTACGAGCATGAAATGTTTCCAATGCGCGGGGGAGGGGCACTTGGTTCGTTCTTGCCCAGAACGGTCGTCCACTGCTGCTGAGCCCAGCGCAGGGACGAGTGGCGTGGGTAAAAGTGGCAGTTGCTCAATTTTCTGCTACGGGAAGCAAAAATGGCAGTCTACTTGACCAGGAGAAACCAGATCGAAAGGGAAGTAACACAGGACCTGGTCAGTGTTTTTATCTCACTGGTTAGGGCGAGGATTTGGATCGATTTTAGATTTCACCAGGGAATGAAAAATGTGGACACTTTTGTGCAACAATGGTGTTTTAACGATGTTATTTGCTCAGTTGTTGATGAGACTCTACTTTTTGGTTTGGTTTTTGGGTAAGAATGCCCTTGTTTTTGAACCTCGAATGTCTGTTTGAACACAACTGCAGTGTTACTGGTTTTTATTTTGTAAATAAAGGGTTTTAGAAAAGTCAAAGTCTCTCTCTTTCTTATCTCTCTCTCTCTCTCTCTCTTTCGTGTGTGCGCACCACACACTCTTGTACACACACACACGCATATATACACAGTACACACACACACTCACGCACGTAGGCAGGCAGGCAGGCAGGCACGCACGCGCGCACACACACACACACACACACACACACACACACACACACACACACACACACACCCACACACACACACACACACACACACACACACACACAGAGATCAAAATACACATTTCCACCAACATTCATTATATTCTCTATAAGATCTCTATATCTCTTATATAGATCTACAAGCTCACAAAACGATGCAACGTGTTCTGAACTTGGCAGTGTGCAGTGGTGGACAAAAGTACTCACAATTTAAATAAAAGTATCAATAACACAATGTAGAACTCTGTTAGGTGAATGTCCGGTATTCGAAATGTACTTGAGTAGAATTACCAAATTAGTTGCTGTGAGAGTGAGGTCTAGCCAACACCAACTCGGGATTCCTGGATCGCTGCCCTCTACAAATTCCTATCCAACATCAGGTTATTGAGCTCTGCAGTGTTGTTAGCCAAGCTGTCGCGCCGCAGCACGTCTACATAGGTGGTACGCTTCTTTCCCCTCCTGGCTTTGCCCTGGGTTGGCTCCCATAGGGTCAATGTACAGTACTTGCCTCAAGTTCTGGGTGCCTGACGCAGTGCCCTGCCAGCCTCATCCTTCTCTCTCTGACTTTGTCCATGACCCGTGGTAGGTCCCCATATAATACCAAAATACCAAATAATTGGCATCAAAATATACTTACCCATTCAGGACGGGAAACGCTTTTGGTGTTTTAAGCATTATGTTATACTTTAGCTATTGAAAAATCGTGAAAATGTGGCGCAAATCTTGCGTGCGCGCGCGTGGGTGCGTGTGTGTGTCCGTGTGTGTGCGCGCATGTGTGTGTTAACCCATTTTGACCTGGGAACGATTCTGCAAATGTCTTCTAAATCCTGACTGTTTTCTTGAAAAAGCAGTTTTCGTTCTTAAACACTTTCATGTCTCTTTTCACGATTCTTCAAAAATAGCAGACCTACAAGCTCATCTCTCTCTCTCTCTCTCTCTCTCTCTCTCTGCTCTCTCTCTCATTATCTCTCTTTCCTCTCTCTCTCTCTCTCTCGTGCGCATGTGCGAGCGTGTGTGGGGTTGTGGTGCGGAGTGAGTCTCTACGGAGTGAGTGAGTTTCTTTCTATATTCTTTTTCATGCTTTGCTGGGTTGCTCTTTAAAGAGGTTTTCTCTTTTATTGATTAGTGTTAAATCCAAGCTGCAGTCAGCAGGTCTTGTGGCTTTTGTGCCCCGCAGCAGCGGCTGCTGCTGTTAGCGTCATGGTGCAATTTGGTACAAACGAGGAAACATGGCATTAAATTTAAAATCTCACCAAATGTCCAGTGTTCAGTGGAAGACTGCAGTCTGGCAGTGGCCAAGGTGGTCGGAGCGGCTAGTGTAAGATCCGCCGCTAGAATGAACGGTGGAGTGGTGATCTTTGTGGACGGGGTGGAGAAAGTAAACACTGTAGTAACAAACGGTGTGGTCATAAAGGACACGTTTGTGTCCGTGACGCCCCTCGCTGCACCAGCGAAAAAGGTGATGTTGTCGAATATCCCCCCGTTTATAAGTGATGAACTTATTGTGAAGGAGTTGTCCTGGTTTGGCAAAGTTGTGTCGACAGTAAAAAAGTTGCCGTCAGGCTGCAAATCACCTGAGCTGAGGCACGTTGTGTCTGAATGACAGGACCCAAGACAGGACCCAAGACTTGAAAGCCAATTTTAAGTTAAATGTTGATGGGTTTGAATACACTCTTTTTGCCACTACGAGCATGAAATGTTTCCAATGCGCGGGGGAGGGGCACTTGGTTCGTTCTTGCCCAGAACGGTCGTCCACTGCTGCTGAGCCCAGCGCAGGGACGAGTGGCGTGGGTAAAAGTGGCAGTTGCTCAATTTTCTGCTACGGGAAGCAAAGATTACAGTCTACTTGACCAGGAGAAACCAGATCGAAAGGGAAGTAACACAGGACCTGGTCAGTGTTTTTATCTCACTGGTTAGGGCGAGGATTTGGATCGATTTTAGATTTCACCAGGGAATGAAAAATGTGGACACTTTTGTGCAACAATGGTGTTTTAACGATGTCATTTGCTCAGTTGTTGATGAGACTCTTCTTTTTGGTTTGGTTTTTGGGTAAGAATGCCCTTGTTTTTGAACCTCGAATGTCTGTTTGAACACAACTGCAGTGTTACTGGTTTTTATTTTGTAAATAAAGGGTTTTAGAAAAGTCAAAGTCTCTCTCTTTCTCTTTCTTATCTCTCTCTCTCTCTCTCTCTCTCTCTCTTTCGTGTGTGCGCACCACACACTCTTGTACACACACACACGCATATATACACAGTACACACACACACTCACGCACGTAGGCAGGCAGGCAGGCAGGCACGCACGCGCGCACACACACACACACACACACACACACACGCACGCACACACACACACACACACACACACACACACACACACACACAGAGATCAAAATACACATTTCCACCAACATTCATTATATTCTCTATAAGATCTCTATATCTCTTATCTACAAGCTCACAAAACGATGCAACGTGTTCTGAACTTGGCAGTGTGCAGTGGTGGACAAAAGTACTCACAATTTAAATAAAAGTATCAATAACACAATGTAGAACTCTGTTAGGTGAATGTCCGGTATTCGAAATGTACTTGAGTAGAATTACCAAATTAGTTGCTGTGAGAGTGAGGTCTAGCCAACACCAACTCGGGATTCCTGGATCGCTGCCCTCTACAAATTCCTATCCAACATCAGGTGATTGAGCTCTGCAGTGTTGTTAGCCAAGCTGTCGCGCCGCAGCACGTCTACATAGGTGGTACGCTTCTTTCCCCTCCTGGCTTTGCCCTGGGTTGGCTCCCATAGGGTCAATGTACAGTACTTGCCTCAAGTTCTGGGTGCCTGACGCAGTGCCCTGCCAGCCTCATCCTTCTCTCTCTGACTTTGTCCATGACCCGTGGTAGGTCCCCATATAATACCAAAATACCAAATAATTGGCATCAAAATATACTTACCCATTCAGGACGGGAAACGCTTTTGGTGTTTTAAGCATTATGTTATACTTTAGCTATTGAAAAATCGTGAAAATGTGGCGCAAATCTTTGAATATATATTCTTTCACAGCAAATGTTTTTAACTAAAATCTTTGCTTCTGGGGGGTTCCTGGAACAACATATTTTGAGATAGCGGTCGGCAGCAAAATAAATGATTAATCTGGGGGTCCTTGACATGAAAAATGTTGACCACCACTGACATAGAAACATAGATTTTTCAGAAAACTTTTAGGATTTAAATGGGTTAAAATATAGTACTAATTATGCAGAATGTTCCTTTTCACCACACATTCAAAATGTACACAAATCTTTCGTAAAAAGCAGATCTACAAGCTCGCAGTGTGTCGGTGCGTTGTGAGCTTGTAGAAGTATATAGGGCTGAAGTGGTTACTGTTATGTAATAATAATCTAAATCTACAAAGTAACTACAGTAGTAACTATAGTTACTGTACACCACTGTGTGTGTGTGTGTGTGTGTGTGTGCGCGCATGCGTGCGTGCGTGCGTGTGTGACGTGTGTGTGTGCGTGTGTGCGCGCGTGTGTGTGCGCGCGTCCGTGTGTGTGTGTGTGTATCCGCACGCGCGTGTGTGTCCGCGCATGTGTGTCTGCACAGTGCACACGTCTGTGTGTGTGGGTGTATATTTATATTAATGTATTCTTTTAATGTGAAGCACACTGAGTATCTGTTATGAAATGTGTTGTACAAATAAAATGGACTTGACTAAAGACATTTAATGAGACAGAATAACATTTTCATGTGTTCATCTCCATTCAGGTTGCAGAGATGTGGACTCACAGAGAGATGCTGTGAAGATCTGGCCTCAGTTCTCTGCTCCAACTCCTCTAGTCTGACACACCTGAACCTGGACTGGAACGACCTGCACGACGCAGGCATTAAGCGTCTCTGTGTTGGACTGATGTCAACACATTGTAGACTGAAGGAGCTCAGGTCAGTAGTCCTTTATCACTCTCTCTCTCTCTCTCTCTCTCTCTCTCTGACTTTCTCTCTCTCTCAAGCACAACACACACCGGCTCCGTCCGACGCGGCGCAACGCCTGGAAAATAGAACTGGTTCTATCGGCGCGTCTGGCAAGGCGTCAGCGCGCGTCGGACACCGCCGGTGTGCGATAGGTTCATTGAAAATAACGGAGGCGGCTGTTTTGACGCGCGGCGGTCGCAGACGGTGTGGGAGGCCCTTCATTATCTCTCTCTCTCTCTCTCTCTCTCTCTCTCTTTCTTATCTCTCTCTCTCTCTCTTTCTTATCTCTCTCTCTCTCTCTCTCTCTCTCACTCTCTCTCTCTCTCTGGGGAAGACACAGACGCGTCTACTGAACGGGGGGAGGAGGAGGGGGCTGCGGGGGCGCGCAGCAGAGTCAGGATGGTCCTTTATGTCTCTCTCTCTATCTCTCTCTCTCTCTCTCTCTTTCTTATATCTCTCTCTCTGTTAGGTGATATGCCTATATGTTGCATTATGTTATACTTTAGCTATTGAAAAAAAGTGAAAATGTGGTGCAAAACTTTGAATATATATTCTTTCACAGCAAAAAGCTGATCTACAAGCTCGCAATGTGTCGGTACGTTGTGAGCTTGTAGAAGTACATAGGGCTGAAGTGGTTACTGTATGTTATGTAATAATAATCACAATCTACACAAGTAACTACAGTAGTAACTATAGTTACTTTCCTACTTGTGTGTGTGTGTGTGTGTGTGTGTGTGTGTGTGTGTGTGTGTGTGTGTGTGTGTGTGTGTGTCTGTGTGTGCGAGCGCGCACACACGTGTGTGTGTCGGTGGCGCGCTACGAGCTTGTAGATCTGCTATTTTTCAATAGCTAAAGCATAGCCTAATACTAACACCAAAAAGGGGTTAAGCGTCTCTGTGTTGGACTGATGTCAACACATTGTAGACTGAAGGAGCTCAGGTCAGTAGTCCTGAAGTTTATCAGTAGTCCTTTATCTCTCTCTCTCTCTCTCTCTCTCTCTCTTTCTTATCGCTCTCTCTCATTCTCTCTCTCTCTCTCTCTCTCTCTCTAATCTCTCTCTCTCCGCTCTCTCTGTCTCTCTCACTCTCTCTGTCTCTCTCTCTCTCTCTCTCTCTCTCTCTCTCTCTCTCGTGTGCATGTGCGAGCGTGTGTGGGGTGGTGGTGCGGAGTGAGTCTCTACAGAGTGAGTGAGTTTCTTTCTATATTCTTTTTCATGCTTTGCTGGGTTGCTCTTTAAAGAGGTTTTCTCTTTTATTGATTAGTGTTAAATCCCAGCTGCAGTCAGCGGGTCTTGTGGCTCTTGTGCGCCGCAGCAGCGGCTGCTGCTGCTTGACAATTTGACGAGGAAACATGGCATTAAAATCTCGCCAAATGTCCCGTGTTCAGTGGAAGACTGCAGCCTGGCAGTGGCCAAGGTGGTCGGAGCGTCTAGTGTAAGATCCGCCGCTAGAATGAACGGTGATGTGGTGATCTTTGTGGACGGGGTGGAGAAAGCAAACACTGTAGTAACAAACGGTGTGATCATAAAGGACACGTTTGTGTCCGTGACGCCCCTCGCTGCACCAGCGAAAAAGGTGATGTTGTCGAATATCCCCCCGTTTATAAGTGAAGAACTTATTGTGAAGGAGTTGTCCTGGTTTGGCAAAGTTGTGTCACCAGTAAAAAAGTTGCCGTCAGGCTGCAAATCACCTGAGCTGAGGAACAGGAGGATGCTTTTTATGATTCTGAATGACAGGACCCAAGACTTGAAAGCCAATTTTAAGTTAAATGTTGATGGGTTTGAATACACTCTTTTTGCCACTACGAGCATGAAATGTTTCCGATGCGCGGGGGAGGGGCACTTGGTTCGTTCTTGCCCAGAACGGCCGTCCACTGCTGCTGAGCCCAGCGCAGGGACGAGTGGCGTGGGTAAAAGTGGCAGTTGCTCAATTTTCTGCTAGGGGAAGCAAAAATGGCAGTCTACTTGACCAGGATAAACCAGATCGAAAGGGAAGTAACACAGGACCTGGTCAGTGTTTTTATCTCACTGGTTAGGGCGAGGATTTGGATCGATTTTAGATTTCACCAGGGAATGAAAAATGTGGACACTTTTGTGCAACAATGGTGTTTTAACGATGATATTTGCTCAGTTGTTGATGAGACTCTTCTTTTTGGTTTGGTTTTTGGGTAAGAATGCCCTTGTTTTTGAACCTTGAATGTCTGTTTGAACACAACTGAAGTGTTACTGGTTTTTAGTTTGTAAATAAAAGGGTTTTAGAAAAGTCAAAGTCTCTCTCTTTCTCTTTCTTATCTCTCTCTCTCTCTCTCTCTTTCGTGTGTGCGCACCACACACTCTTGTACACACACACACACGCATATATACACGGTACACACACACACACACACACACACTCACGCACGTAGGCAGGCAGGCAGGCAGGTATGCATGCACGCACGCGCGCGCGCACACACACACACACACACACACACACACACACACACACTGCACAAATCAAAATACACATTTCCACCAACATTCATTATATTCTCTATAAGATCTCTATATCTCTTATATAGATCTACAAGCTCACAAAACGATGCAACGTGCAGTGTGCAGTGGTGGACAAAAGTACTCACAATTTAAATAAAAGTATCAATAACACAATGTAGAACTCTGTTAGGTGAATGTCCGGTATTCGAAATGTACTTGAGTAGAATTACCAAATTAGTTGCTGTGAGAGTGAGGTCTAGCCAACACCAACTCGGGATTCCTGGATCGCTGCCCTCCACAAATTCCTATCCAACATCAGGTTATTGAGCTCTGCAGTGTTGTTAGCCAAGCTGTCGCGCCGCAGCACGTCTACATAGGTGGTACGCTTCTTTCCCCTCCTGGCTTTGCCCTGGGTTGGCTCCCATAGGGTCAATGTACAGTACTTGCCTCAAGTTCTGGGTGCCTGACGCAGTGCCCTGCCAGCCTCATCCTTCTCTCTCTGACTTTGTCCATGACCCGTGGTAGGTCCCCATATAATACCAAAATACCAAATAATTGGCATCAAAATATACTTAACCCATTCAGGACGGGAACCCCTTTTGGTGTTTTAAGCATTATGTTATACTTTAGCTATTGAAAAATCGTGAAAATGTGGCGCAAATCTTTGAATATATATTCTTTCACAGCGAATGTTTTTAACTAAAATCTTTGCTTCTGGGGGGTCTCTGGAACAACATATTTTGAGATGGGGGTCGGCAGCAAAATAAATGATTAATTTGGGGGTCCTTGATATGAAAAAGGTTGACCACCACTGACATAGAAACATAGATTTTTCAGAAAACTTTTAGGATTTAAATGGGTTAAAATATAGTACTAATTATGCAGAATGTTCCTTTTCACCACTTTTCAAAATGTACACACATCTTTCATAAAAAGCAGATCGACAAGCTTGCAGTGTGTCGGTGCGTTGTGAGCTTGTAGAAGTATATAGGGCTGAAGTGGTTACTGTTATGTAATAATAATCTAAATCAACAAAGTAACTACAGTAGAAACTATAGGTACTTTACACCACTGTGTGTGTGTGTGTGTGTGTGTGTGTGTGTGTGTGTGTGTGTGTGTGTGTGTGTGTGTTCAACGTGTTCTGAACTTGGCAGTGTGCAGTGGTGGACAAAAGTACTCACAATTGAAATAAAAGTATCAATAACACAATGTAGAACTCTGTTAGGTGAATATCCGGTATTCAAAATGCACTTGAGTAAAAGTACCAAACAATTGGCATCAAAATATACTTAACACATTCACACATAGTTACTTTCCACCACTGTGTGTGTGTTTGTGCGTGCGTGTGTGTGTGTGTGTGTGTGTGTGTGTGTGTGTGTGTGTGTGTGTCTGTGCGCTTGTGTGCGTGTGTGCGTGTCTGCGTGTGTGTGTGTGTGTGTGTGTGTGTGTGTGTGTGTCCGTGCGTTGCATGTGTGTGTGCACGTGTGTGTGCGTGTGCATGTGTGTGTTTATTTATAATAATGTATTATTTTAATGTGAACCACACTGAGTTTATCTGGTATGAAATGTGTTGTACAAAGAAAATGGACTTGACTAAAGACATTTAATGAGACAGAATAACATTTCCATGTGTTCATCTCCATTCAGTTTGGGGTACTGTGGACTCACAGAGAGATGCTGTGAAGATCTGGCCTCAGTTCTCTGCTCCAACTCCTCTAGTCTGACACACCTGAACCTGGACAATAACGACCCGCAAGACGCAGGCGTTAAGCATCTCTGTGTTGGACTGATGTCAACACATTGTAGACTGAAGGAGCTCAGGTCAGTAGTCCTTTATCACTCTCTCTCTCTCTCTCTCTCTCTCTCTCTCTCTCTCTCTCTCTCTCTCTCTCTCTCTCTTTATTATCTCTCTCTCATTATCTCTCTCTCTCTCTCTCTCTTTATTATCTCTCTCATTCTCTCTCTCTCTCTCTTTCTTATATATCTCTCTCTCATTCTCTCTCTCTTTATTATCTCTCTCTCATTCTCTCTCTCATTCTCTCTCTTTCCTCTCTCTCTCTCATTATCTCTCTTTCCTCTCTATATCCTCTCTCTCTATCTATCTATCTATCCATCTCTCTCTCTCTCTCTCTCTCTCTCTCTCTCTCTCTCTCTCTCTCTCTCTCTCTCTGAGAGGGTGTGGATGTGCTGAGCTTGTGACAGTGAGAGCGGTTTTGTTTGTTTGATATTTTTTCTCTACGGAGAGTGCTTTTCAAACTTTGTTTTCTGTTTGTTTTGTTTTGTTTAGTTTTGTTTAGTGTTTGTTTGTTTTTTTTGCCTCAAATTGTTTTGCTGTTGTGTTTTTTGTCGGCCAGCGTTAGCTGGTCGGCTTTGTTGGGCGCGGTCATGGATATGACCGTTTTAACACGAAAGCACGGTGTTAAGATTAATACTGCTTGCTCAGTGGAAGAATGTGGTCTGGCTGTTGGCGCAGTTGTGGGCTATGACAACGTTAAATCTGCCGCGCGAATGAACGGCGGTGTTGTTATTTTCGTTGACTGTACTGACAAAGTGAATCAGCTTGTTGAAAAGGGTGTTGAACTGAATGGATTATTTGTCTCTGTCTCTCCGCTGTCCACACATGCAAAGCGGGTCATTATATCCAATGTTCCGCCGTTTGTCAGCGATGGTGATTTGGAGAGGGAATTGTCTCGATTTGGTAAACTTGTTTCCCCAATTAGAAAGCTGCCGTCAGGATGTAAATCACCGCTTCTGAAACATGTTGTGTCACACAGGCGGCAGACTCTAATGATCCTTCATAAGAACGAAGAACTTGAACTGGTGTTTAATGTCAAGATTGATGATTTTGTTTATACTGTGTATGCAAACTCTGGGTCTCTGAAATGCTATAGATGTGGGGGGGGGCATTTAGCGCGAGCGTGCCCTGAGAAAGCTGCTGAGGCTGGAAATGTGCGGGCGGGGGGAGTGTGGGGAAACGCTGCTAACGCACAAGCTCAGGTTGTCTCAGATGGTGTGGGGTCTGAGCAGGCAGAGGAGACTGTTGAGCAGGGGACAGGAGGAGATCAACAGATTGAGCAGACAGTTAATGTCAGGCAAGAAGTAAATGATGAGTTTAATGTGGCCGAGCCTGAAACAGTAGCAGCAGCTGTTCAGATGGTTATAGGTGAAGCTGTGCAAGTTGGCATTGAGAGCAATGCTCTCAAAAGAAAGCAAAAAGGCAATAATGTGTCTCTGCCTGCAAAGAAGGGGATCAAATTGGACATTTGCACACAACAGGGTAAGCAGGCAGAGTGTGTGCTTAGTGCAGGCACAGTGGGGGAGGAAGACGAGGAGAAGGAAAAGGAGGAAGAGGAAGTGGTTGATGATGGGGAGGAGGTGGAAGAGGAGAGAGAGGAGGGGGAGGGAGAGGAGAGAGAGGAGAGGGAGGGGGAGGAAGAGGAGGGTGGGGAGGGGGAGGAAGAGTGCGAGAGCAGCCAGTCTCTTTCTTTTTATGCTAGTCAGCCTATGTTTGGCCCTTTTGATTCACAAAGTGTTAGTGGGTCTCAGAAGGAAAAACTTTATGAGATTAAGCAAGTTAGAAGGTTTCTGCAGACAACCAAAAATATGAAAAATGTACGAATTGAAGATCACTTTGAGGACTTAGATTTGTTTTTCAAATCTGTTAGAATACAACTAAATCAGAAAGGGGAGGGTTGCTTTACGCAGCAAGAGGTTTTCAGACTTCGAAAATGGTTAAATAAACTTACATCCAAAACTAGAAATGAAGATACAACCTCTGTGTAAGACTGGATGTCTTTTGTTAGTTTTAGTTAGTTTTTTCACCCTCATATCAGGCATCATGAGTGAATTCAGAGTTTCCACTCTTAATGTTAATGGGGCCAGAGATGTGAGGAAGAGAGCATGTTTGTTCGAAATGCTAAAACTGAAGAATATACATGTTATGTTCATTCAGGAAACGCACAGTGACACGTTAAATGAGACTGACTGGAAAATGGAGTGGGAGGGGGAGGTTGTTTTAAGTCATTTATGTAATAGCAGTAGTGGGGTGGGAATTCTTTTTTCCAGAGATTTTATTCCGAAGTCCTTTGAGGTCGAGGAAATAATTAAAGGTAGACTGATGGTGGTCAGAGCGAAATATGAACTTTTTGATATGGTGTTTATTAATGTATATGCTCCAAATGTTGGGCCGGCCAGAATCCTGTTTTTGAACAAATTAAGTGAGGTTTTAAGTCAATGTGGACCTGATGTATATTTATTTTTGTCTGGTGATTTTAATTGTACGGAGGATGATTTTTTTGACAGAAATCATGTCGAGCCTCATGGCGAGTCAAAGCGAGCCATGAAGCGTCTGGTTGAAACTTACAGTCTAACGGATGTATGGAGAGGTTTGAATAACAATCACAGACAGTACACATGGGTTCAGAACAGAGGAGATCTTTTTTCTATGGCCAGGTTGGATAGAATATATTGTTTTAAACAGCACTTCAGCACTTTTAAAGGGTGCAATATAATACCCATTGGCTTCTCTGACCATGCCATGGTGTCATGCAATGTGTTTATTGCTAATGTTAAGCCCAGGTCTGCATATTGGCACTTTAATACTGCTCTGCTGCTAGACACGCATTTTAAAGAGAGCTTTATTTTTCTATGGCAAGTTTTTAAAACTAGGAAGGGAGACTTTGCCTCTCTAAAACAGTGGTGGGATTGTGGAAAGGTGGAGATTAAGAATTTTTGTCAACAGTACACTTTCAATGTCTCCCGTGACATCACCAGATCCATGTATGATCTGGAGATTGAAATAGTGGAGTTGCAGAGTGCCGCTTCATCCACAGCAAATCGAGGCAGTATTGATGACCTCAAATACAAAAAGGCCGTTTTGGCTGACCTGCTGGGCTCTAAGGCGCAGGGGGCGCTGGTCCGGTCCCGCTTCCAGAGTGAAACTCTAATGGACTCACCTTCCAAGTTTTTTTTCAGCCTGGAGAAGAAAAAGGGGCAAAGCAGATTTATTCACGCTCTGCGCTCCGTTGAAGGACTTTTACTGACTGACAGCAGCGAGATTCGGAAGAGGGCTGTGGATTTTTACTCTCATCTGTACAGAAGCGAGTACAGGGAGGATGAGGTGGCTTTTGACTCTTTCTGCAGTGGGCTGCCAAAGGTCTCTGAGGGGTCTAACAAGGAGCTGGAGGCTCCTCTCACTTCAGAGGAGGTCTATGCAGCACTGCAGGACATGCAGGGGGGGAAGGCTCCTGGCATTGATGGATTACCGCCTGAATTTTTCAAAGTGTTCTGGAGTGAACTGAAAGGGGACATTTTGGATGTTTTTAACGAAAGTTTTAAAGACTCTTTTCTACCTCAGAGCTGCAGAAGAGCAGTTCTGACTTTGTTACCCAAGAAGGGTGACCTGCAGGACATTAAGAACTGGCGACCGGTCTCTCTGCTATGTACAGACTATAAAATACTGTCTAAAGTCCTGGCCAATAGGCTGAAGAAAGTGATGGACCAGGTCATCCACCGGACCCAGACATACTGCGTGCCCGGCAGGTCCATAGTTGACAATGTGTCACTAATTCGTGATCTTTTGGACGTCTCCGGTTCTTTGGGTTTAGATGTCGGGCTGGTCGCATTGGATCAGGAAAAGGCTTTTGATCGAACTGAGCACTGTTACCTCTGGAAAGTGTTACAGAGGTACGGCCTCAGTGACGATTTCATTGCCAGGATAAAGGTGATGTATGAAGACATTGAGAGTGTACTGAAATTCAATGGGGGCTTGTGTAAGCCTTTTAAAGCTACACGAGGGGTAAGACAGGGCTGCGCGATGTCGGGCATGCTCTACGCAATTTCCATTGAGCCTATGTTGCACAATATTCGTTCTCGCATTGAGGGTTTATTTTTATCAGATTTTAATGCACGTTTTTATTTGTCTGCATATGCGGACGATTTAATTGTTTTTGTACAGCATAAGGAGGATGTAACAAAGCTAACAAGCATAGTTGAGACTTTTGGAAGGATATCGTCTGCAAAAGTGAATTGGGCCAAAAGTGAAGCACTAGCAGTTGGAAATTGGTCCACAGGGCTACCTCAGTTGCCAGGAGGGTTATTGTGGAAGAGGGGAGGCTTAAAGTATTTGGGGGTTTATTTAGGGGATGAGCAGACGACACAGAAAAACTGGGAAGGAGTGGTGGAGAAGGTGGAGGGGAAGCTGGCGAAGTGGAGATGGTTGTTACCGCATATGTCTTACAGAGGAAGGGTCCTTATTATAAACAACTTGGTGGCTTCAACACTCTGGCACAAATTAAATTGTATGGAGCCCCCTGCTGGGCTGTTGCCAAAGCTACAGTCCATAATGAATAATTTCTTCTGGGATAAACTGCACTGGGTCCCTCAGAGTGTGCTCTACCTGCCAAAAGAGGAGGGGGGGCAGGGGCTAATACATTTGGAGAGCAAGAAGTCAGCTTTTAGGTTACAGCACGTCCAGAGGTACTTAACCGGAGGTGAAGATGTGGTCTGGAGGCCTATAATGACTGTTATTTTGAGGAAAATAGATGGGTTGAATTTTGATGCTGCTTTGTTTTTAATGAATTGTAAGTTTATTCATTTGTCTATTTTAACTCCCTTTTATCAAGGACTCTTTAAAGCTTGGACACTTTTTAATTGGAATAGGCTGGAACCTTCAGCTTCGCTGTTCTGGCTCCTGGAAGAGCCTTTGATACATGGAGCCCGGCTGGATGTACAGGACAACAGCAGGCCTGGTCTCACTCAGCGGCTTGTTTCAGCTGGAGCAGTAAAGCTGAGACACATTGTGGATATAGCAGGTCCAGGTCTCTATAATACAGAGGCTGTGGCTTCAGCACTGGGTCTGAGGTCACATCGTCTTACCAGGGATATTCTAAATGAGTGGAGTAAGAGGCTGACTGGGGATGAAGTGGAGATGCTACAGGATTTTTTCGGAGAGACAGAGGTTCCTGATGAAGGGGATCCTTTCCCTGAAGTGGGATTGGAAATAGACACTAGTGATCTAACTGGACCTCTAGTGGACTTTGACACTGATGAACAAAATGATTTATATTTATTAAGTGGAAAAGCTCTGTACAAACATTGTGTTCACGCCCTGAACAAAACAACCCTCAGTGGAAGAACAGACACTGTGTGGAGGGGGGAACTAAAAGTAGAGGAGAGCTGCAAGCCGGTGTGGAGGCTACTCTACAAACCCCCTCTAAATAAAAGAGCAGGTGACCTACAGTGGAGAATCCTGAAGGGAGCAATAGCTGTCAATACCTTTGTCTCAAAGCTGGATCACACAGTGTCAATTGAGTGTCCTTTTTGTAACAAAACAGAGACAGTTTTCCATTGTTTCTTGAAATGCAAAAGACTGGAAATTTTGCTTGAAGCATTGGAGTGTATTTTTTCAAGATGCAACGTGATTTGGTCTGATACTGCTTTTATTTTTGGTGCTGGGTATAAAAAAGAAGATGCAAAAAAGTGGCAATTGTTGAATTTCGTGGTGGGTCAAGCCAAACTTGCTATATATAAAGAGAGGAAAAGTAAATTATTAAATATTGGGGGTGGGGAACTATTGCCTATGTTTAAAGCTTTGGTGAAAGCCAGAATTCGAGTGGATTTCAGGTTTTACTCACTCATGAACAATATTGATGAGTTCATTTCTCAGTGGTGTTATAATGATGTTCTCTGTTCTGTGTTTGAGGAGGAGTTGGTTTTTAGTTTTGTACTTTTGTAAGTTAAAAAAAAGAAAAGAAAGGAAAAATGGGTCTTTGAAAATGTATTGTTTGTACTGTTTTTAAGATTGTAAAAGATTGTTTTTAGAAAATAAAGGTTTTATAAAAGTCAAAAGTCTCTCTCTCTCTCTCTCTATCTCTCTCTATCTCTCTTTTTTATCTCTCTCTCTTTCGTGTGTGCGCACCACACACTCTTGTACACACACACACACACACACACACACGCATATATACCCACACACACACACACACACACACACACACACACACACACACACACACACACACTCACGCACGTATAGGCAGGCACGCACGCACACACACACACACACACACACACACATTTGATTTCTTTTATTTGGATCTGCACAAGAGGCGTATACAGAATAGACCCAAACACTGGTCAGAATAAGGTTATACATTACATGGTCCAACCAAGCTGCTGCACATGCGCTTAACACACAGAGGGAAAAGAAGAGAAAGTATATATTAAAAAAAATATATATATATATATATATACAGCACATTGTTGACATACTATATACTTAATACTACTAGACAGGATGTTTGTTTTGGGTTTTTTTAAGCCTCCTAGGGATAAATGAAACAACGCCTTCTCCAGACAGACAGACTGCCCATAGTAGCTGAGACAGAACAGTATTTAGCCAGCTTTTTTGCATTTGTTTTTAGCAATCCACCCAATTGCAAACCCCTGAGCACAAGTTTATGGACATGGCCCAGACTTCCAAATACAAGGACAATAAGTTGACAGTTATATCCCAAGGCCATAATACGTTCCACCAGAGGCTGATATTTCATAAGTTTGGATGTAAAACAAGTGTCCATATACAAATCAAATGGGCAGCCTATTTCAAATATAGTGACAGTTTTTCTAATTTCATTGATGAACACAATATCTGGGGTATTTGGAATATTTTGTAGTGAATTGACATGCGTGTCATTGTGATCAAACCAGTCTATTTTTACAGTGCTGTGTTTATACATTCTTGTTGTCCTGTCCTGTACTCCTCTGATCTTGTCTGAGACCAGGTCCACCAGACGGTCATGTCTGGCAATGTACAGTCCTTTATAGTGGCTGCAACCATTTAAGATGTGTGCGACTGTTTCTTTGTCATGTGGTACTGGATGTAGGATGCAGTGTGGGTCGTGTGCTGATGGGTACCAGGTTGCCAAGTTGAACTTGGTCGGCAACACCTGTAAACGGGCTTTAATAGTGAAAATGAGAATGTCCTCACCTATGGTGTTATTTGACAGTATAGAGTGTGATAATGAGTGGTTTGCAAAGGGAAGAAGAGCCAGTTTTCCCTGCAGCCTCAGACTGGTCCAGTGTTGTGCACTTTCTGATCGCTTCATTCCTAGAATGGTGGCTCTTGCGGTCGCGGATTTGATTGACAGTTCATGGTGCGCACCGTCTTGCTCGTAGGTCGCACATGCACGGACACGCGGATCTATGATGATGCTGTTGTTGAGCGCAGCAATTGTTGTATCAGGCGCCACCCACTTTAACTGTAATCCTGATCGCTGGCATAGATCATTAAGATCCATCCAGTCGGACCGCACACCGAATCCAGCGGCTTTAATGTCCAATTTACCATTCGCCTTAGTCTTGAATCCAAGGAACTGCGTCTCATTCTCCAGCGCGGGTGGTACTTTACGTCGCTGCATATGTTGAATGAGTGACTCACGAGCCATTTCCCTGACCGTGGGGTCGTCGCTGTTGAGCATATTTATAAGGTGACTGGTTCTGGTGGCGGTGTAAACCCACTCAATATTCGGTACACCCAGACCACCATCTCTGATGGGCTGAAACAGTATGGCACGGGTGGAGTGAGTATTGAGACAGAACCAGCCCCTCACCAAGCGCACTGCCTTGTTATTCAGTTCTGTAAGGGTGTTCTGTGGCAAATGGATGTTCGAGAATAGATGTTGAATTTTGGCGAGTGCCAATTCTCTGATTGCCTGCAATTTCATTCGGATAGGGAGGGGGGAGGAGTCGATCAAGTCCAGTCTGACAGAGTAGTCATCATACAGTTCTCTGACTTGCTCTTCCCAGTCGCCTGCAACATTAAAT